>NC_135540.1:75776047-76484785 GCF_045843805.1 Urocitellus parryii | reverse complement strand
TGACTCAGCTTCTCTATCCCACCTCTGCCCCCAAGAAAGTTAACCAAGATGCTCTCCCTGAAGCGGCTACTGGGAAACCTAATTGGCTGAATTTCCACAGGTTCACTGTACACCCAACCCCAGGCAGAGTGTACTCAATTGTTCTCTCACTGTTTCAAGAGTGAATATAGGCTGATGGCCAAACTAGAATGTCAGCTTTCCAGGGGCAGGACGGATACTTCTTTAGCTTTCCACTTCAGCATACGGTTGAACATTTGGTAGACTATGCAAATACTACTAATGCATCCTAAAATTATTTTGAAGAAATTTTTTTAGTTGTTTAGTATTTTAAGAAAGAAATGTTGAATTGTCCCTTTAGATGCTTTTCTGTTTTTGTTTATTTAGGAAGTTACAGCAGACCTTACTTGATACATAAACCAAAGAAACCCCCATTAAGTTTTTCACTGTCTGGATTATAAGATGGACTGACAAACCATCTCCAGGAGGGAGGATCTTGCTTTATTTTGCCTTCATTGCAGCACAAAATATTCAATAAATGCTTCACTGCACAGACTCTTCATAAGATGGAGTCAGAGATCTATTTGCTTTACTCTTCCTTTCCCATTTTTCCTCAACCCCCAAACAAAGGCCACATTCTGAAGACATTGGGGAATGCTCACTGCTCAAGAACCAACTGAGGACAGAACCCCAGCATCCCTCTTCTAAACTAAAAACTGACACTATAAAGGAGCAAATTCTCCTCCTTGAAGATCAAAGTTATCTCTCCAGTGAAGAATCCCAAATCATTCTTTAAACCTTCAGTCATTATGTAAACTGAAACCTGGGTGGCACATAATTTTCGAATGACGGATATTCACAACAGAATGTTTATACAACAGACAAAACACTAAACCACAGACTTTACTGGTTAACTTGTAAAATTCACTTTGCACTACTAATTTTAATTTTTCAGTAACTGATACTCCTTTAAAATTTCAGTGATAGGATATGTACTTTGATTCTCCTCATTCAAACACAATGCTCTCATTTATCAAAGCACTAGAAAAGGGAATTTCTTTCTTGGTTTAAAAATTCAGTATTTTGGTTATTTTTAAACCCCATAGTTGAATAACATTCTCTATTGTATTTGTGACTCACCCACAAATGAGATGTCACCATCCACATAAGTGGTAAATAAAACATATTAGAACAGAACTCTAGCTTCAAAGTTCCTTATGATTTAATTTTTTAAAAAAAATAAAGTCTTTCCCTTCAACATTTTGACATCTGGATGTTGCTTTTTTATGGTTTAAACTAAAAAAAAAAAAAAATTTAACTTGGGCTGAGGAGCTATTAATCAAGGTTTTTTCCTCCACATTGTTAAAAGGAGACAGTGTTCCTCGCAAACAAGACGACAGCTCAAAACTTTCCTAGAACTTTCAGGTACTAAAAGTGTTCTCCATTTTTTTTTAATCTTTCTTAGTTCTACATGGACACAATATCTTTATTTGTTTATTTATTTTTATGTGGTACTGAGGATTAAACCCAGTGCCTCACGTGTGCAAGGAAAGCGCTCTGCCACTGAGCCACAACCCCAGTCCATGTTCTCCACTTTGAGTGGGTTGTGGGCTATACAGACGTACACATAAACTATACTCTTAGGATCTCTATATTTTACCAGTTGTAAATAAAAAAGATTCTTTAAACTTTTCCGCAAATGACATTTCAAAGTCGATCGTCAATGTCATGTGTAACTTACAGAATTCATCTCAGACCTAAGGTTTTCAAGACTTAACAGGATCCTAAAGCCAAAGGATATCCCACCAAAAAGTGAAAGAGTCACCTCCCCATTCCTATTATCCTGACATTTCCATCTCAAATATGTTCAAATGGGAACTGCCCAGGATCAGAGGCTCCACTCACCTCAGCTATCTGCGAAGGCATCTTCAGTTTGGTGAGCTTGGCTTCGGCAGGCACTTTTGAGTCTGTTCTTTCAAAGTTCTGTTGCCGGTACTCCTCCGGCAGTGGTTTCAGCTCAGGAGACTCACTTGGAGCCTGATCTTGACCATCCATGGGCCTCACATAAGCTGTGGGCTTCTGCTGCATTGCAACACTTTTTGAGGGGAGGGAGGGGGGTGGAAATGTCTGAGAAGGTGGCTGGGGAGGGGCTACCCCATGGCTGACAACTGCCACCAAACTGTCTTGAGGGGTCTCATTATCATGAACCTTCACCGCCAGGTCCTTGGGAGACTTGGTTGGGCAGTAGCCTTTATTGTTATTGCTACTACTGTGAACCTTGCTGCTTCCTTGCATCCTGGGAAGAGTTTGCTGGTTGGAATGTATAGGTGACAAAGGGGGCACTGGGGAAGGCAAAGAAGAAATCAAGGGAGAGAGCTCCCTTGCTGGAGCCGAGTCTATTGTTAAAGCACAATGGTCTCCATCAGCTCTACGGTCACCTTTTTTGTGATGACTAGAGCTGTATCCCTCCTGTCCGAGACGGTCCTGGATCAGGTGCTGGCTGTCAGGTGGGCCATAGTTTTTGGCATGGAGACTTGGCAATGGTTCCATTCTTGGCTGTGCTATCTTTGGATTGTGGCTAATGTTACCAACAGGAAGTGGTCCGGAGGCGGGAGTGTAAATGGGCTGGTGGTGGATACTGGTATGGAAGGAGTTGGATGGAATGCTGCTCCCCTTGTCAGGAAATAAAGAATATCTCGGTTTTCCCAATCTATTTTCAGAAGCATCCAAGCACTGAGGGTGGGACTTGGTACTAAGGAACTCCTTCACTTCTTCATAATTTCCCAACATGTTCTGTATCCGACTGGACAGCTCATCACCTTTTGCTGTCTGAATAAAAGAAAAGAGCATGGTCAGATACTGGAGGGAATAAGTCTAATGAGAACAATCATTTAATAAACTGCTACATAATACCATTAAGATAAAAATTCTCAATGTCATGTGTAACTTACAGAATTCAATGTGGAGTTTTAACTCATTTCCCATTGCAAAGCCCGTCTTGCACACATATTACTAATTATACAAGACATTACAAAAGAAAACCATAAACTTTGGTAGTTTTAACTAATGATACTCAGAGAATTTTCAGACTTGGTTCCAAAAACAATCTCTAGAAGAAGTTTTCACAATTGTGAACCTTATTTGAATTCAATTACACTGAATCATTTCATCACCAAGCTCAACATTATGATAAATCAGATTTTCACACTCTAGTATACAGTAAATACCTTGTAAGGTTCTCCAAAAAGGGGGATTTTTTCAGGAAATGTCTCCTTCTCTTGGTGAGCTTCCTGGTTGCGTCTCTCTTTCTCTCTAATTCGAAGCAGGTTTCTGTCTTCATTGTACAAGCTATTTCAGATGCCACAAAAAAACAAAAACAATAAAACCTATTAGTATTCAAGTTTTGTCATGCCCATGGTACGCATGTGGAGCAAGATGAGGATAGGTCTAAGGAGAAGAAACGACAGGGATGTGACTTAAGGAAAGTCCCTTAACCCACCCCTAGACTGAGGCTTCAGTCAACTGGCTGTGACCTGTCATCCACTGTCCTGTCTTCTCAATCCCAAGCACCCACTCTAGGCCTCCGTCATGGCTCAGGACCGACTCTAAGACAAACGGTCTTTTATAGGCACTGGGGAACTGAGACAAGAGTAATGATATTTTGACTTTCGGCTTGCAAAATATGGGGTAGAGGCAGAAGCTTTTCATCTGAAGGAATCAGCAGGATGTGAACTTTAAAAAGGCTGTTTTCCTGGATCAGTGTCGTACGTTTTGGAAGATTAAAATCAAAAGGCTTATTTTATAATTAAAAGATTACCAGGCACCCAAAACAGCATTTACCTTATTCTCAGCCCACTCTACTGGGAGTGTCTTGGCATGTAAATCCAAAAAAGACGATTTTTATTTCTTATTTCTAGTGTCAAGGATGAGAAAATCCAATTATAGATGTCAGCTCTACCTAGTGAGAATGTCTTACAAACTGATTGCCCTACTTTAACCATATAAAATATATCTAAATCATCAGCCTTGGCACCAGAGGGGTTAAAATGCACTCACTGAGGAACAGATCACAGAAATGGATTCTGAAAGAAGGGCTATTTTAGCTGTCTCATGAACCAAAGAGGGCCTGCCTCACTGTCAGCAACACAACCAGCTCATGTGATAATAAATAATGAAAATTAGAACTATAAAAAGCCTTTTGTCTTCATAGACTTGCTTCTAGAGAATCCCCTGAATCATTTTTCCCATTGCTATTTAAACAAACAGGAAAATATTCAATTGCCTCGGCTGTGTGCACTACTACAAACTCTAACCTCCCTGGTCCTTCCCTCTCTCTTGACTTAGCTTATTTCCTCTGGCAAAAGCTTGGTGGATTCTTTGGCTCCCCCATATCCCTCAAATTCAGCTTTCCCATGAAAAGAAGCCTGGCCTAAGGCCCTGATTCTCATGTCACTATCCATATTTAAAGTAACATTATTTGATGGCTCCTTTATATTGCAGAATAAACTGAGTCCTTGCTTTGGCATTAAAATTCCCTCATAATCTGGTACAGCTCAATTATGGGGGTACATAACCCCACTGTACCCCCAAAAGGCCTACCATATGCATTCTACTTGATTCCCACAAGTCCGTTTCCCTGTCAGGGCATTCTCTTGCTCTAATGCCCATCCAGACCTTTACTGAAAGATAAGCAATTCTTCCAGGACCAACTTAGCTAGGAAGTAGGACTGTCCAAAACACCACTTCTATATTCCAGTCACACAAGACTACTCCCTGCTTCTCAGTGATATCCTAGATGTTGATGGTTTCATTCTAATCGTGAAAATTTCTATGGCTTCTCTTTCAACCTCACATCCCCAGCCCCAATTGTCGGCTTCCAGAAGATCTCTGGAAATATTCGAATGTCACCCACTCCAAAGGCTTCCTCACATTCACCAAGTGTGTGCTTGCTGGACAGGTCATTGGTTACCTCTTCTTCCCCACTTTTCCCTAGAACATGAACTTCAGTAGAATAGAACCTCTTGTTCTGCATAACCTCCTCCTGGTTCTAAGGCATGATACTTTGCATAGAAGTTAATCATTAAATATTTTTAAATAAAAAAGGCAGCCACTGTGCTTTCAGTGCTGTTGTTGTTGTCATTGTTGTCATTTTAATAAAATTACTTGCAACTTTTTTCTTAAACTCTGGAAAACACACAATTTTCTTAAAAAAAAATAGAGCCGTGTAACTAAAAAGAACATAAATAAATAAATAAACTAATTAATTAGAGCTATTTTAAAGACTGCTAGTACCACAGTCTTTCAATCTAAAAGTGGGGAGAACTAAGCTACCTGATTAAATTTGATAGATAGGATACTGTCAAAAATCATCTGCTTAGACCATTACTCCTTAGAAGACAGATATTGCAATTTTAGATTTTAACAGAACTCATAATTACAAAGGTAACTATTTAGGATAGTGAACATACTGAGAGAAAATAAATTAGAACTGACTGGAATCTTTTCTAATTGAGTCTGGATGTCACATGCTTTGGATATTTAGACTTAGGTCTGATTGACAGTAGCACAATGGACTTGACCACTCAAGGATCCCTTTCAATTATTTAATGATTTTGCTTATTCTTCTTGTTGTTTCAAGAGGTGACATACATTAGCATACAGCTGCATAAGCTACTTGAGAGTGCTGATCAGAACATAATTTTTTTTTTCCTTTACACTTGTCTTTCAGCCACTTTGGGTCAATTTGCAGGAAGTGGTGATGTATGCAACTATACTCTGGAGCCACTTGAAACTCCCAAGAGCCTTTCCTGAAAAACTGCCCTGTGCACCACGCCCTGCACCTTGCTGAGGTCAGGCCAAGCTGCACGGGTGGTTAAGCAGGAGCTTACCAAGGGCCCCAGCTCAGCTGTGCTCACCAGCAGGGGAGTTGTTTTCTCCCCCTTCTGTTACTGCTAGTTTCAGCCCTGGAGTCCCTAGAGCTTTATTTGCTCCTCAGTGTTCACAGCTTTTGGCTCTGCTTTGAAGGGCAGTGTTATGGTCACTTCTGAGCAGTCTCTACTTTTGTCTCAGAAAAGAGAACCTCAGACAGCAAAATTCTCACTGGGGAACTAAAAAGTGAGGGTGTGAATAGTAGTCCCTCAACTAAGGCTGCTCGGAGGTCCTTGTTTAATTTCCACTTTATTCTATACTCAACTGTACTTAAACAAAATGACACTAGTTTGCAATCACTAGAATATTTCTAAATCCATCAGCTCGGTCTTGTGTCAGCCTCATCTCAGGATCAGTTAGGTTTCAACGTACTTCTGGTTTTTCATTCCAAAATAATGAAAACTGTTACAGAAATAACCAGAAAAAAAAAAGCAATTAGGCTGTTCTTTCATAAAATGCCTAACACTGGGCTTATTACTATGTGATTCTAAAATCAAGGGGCCTCCCACAGAAGAAATCCTATTAAGTTAAGGATTCTGGTTAATTAAGGTTTTACTTCATTTGTTTCAAAAAAATTAAAATCCACACCAAGATCTTATTGGCAAACATATGCAATACTCTGCCAATTTTAAAGCAAACTATGATTTTGTTTTGTTTTGGTTTTGGTTTTAATTCACTCTCACTCTTCAACTGAAAAGCCTGTAAATAGTGAGGGAAATCAAAACACAATGCATGTTACTTCTAGGATGAATCTTATGAGGCTGGGACTTTGTAAGACTCTCACTCATGCCCTCTGGGGCAACATCCTTTTGGGCCTCACTCACCAAGGCTCCTGGGCAGGACAGAGGAAGGCCAAAGAGGCAGGAAGTTCACAGAGGTGCATGGGGGAAGCTGTGAACCCTGGCTGTGGGTTGCCTCCTTTCTCCTTGCAACTGACAGGCCTTTGCCAGTTGTACTGACTGGACTTATGGTTTGTTCCACTTTATACTTAAAACAAATCTGAAATGGCTGAGGGAAGAGTCTTTAAAAAAAATTCCCAGGCAAAAATTTTTCAGAAATATTTCCCTTTTTATGGTTCCATTTGGAAAAGAAAGGCAATGTAACTTTTTTTTTTTCAGTTGTAGATGGACACACAATATCTTTAAGTAGTGTTGAGAATCGAACCCAATGCTTCATATAGGCAAGGCAAGCGCCTTACCAGTGAGCTACAGCCCCAGTTGGGTAACGTAACTTTTTAAACAACACAAACAATTCATAGCATGAGTAAACTTTTGTTTCGCCTATAATATATCCTGGTTCTCAAAACAAGGTATAAGCAAAGAGTGGGCAGGGGGAAAAATGTTAAATAAGGGGATTTTCAGGAAGCAGCAAAAATATTGGACATGATTCACAAACTCTGTAATTACCCTTGAATAATTACAAGTTAACTATCACTTTAATGAAAGGTGGCTTTTCCCCCACTGTGTTGGGGGAAAAAATGCATTTTCACTCTCAGACACACACAGGATAACCTCATCCCAACATCAGCCTGGTGAGAAGTTCTCACTGATCCACACATAATACAGTGAGTTACCAGCTCTCCTGGCTGGCATCTGCAAGGCATTTTGCATTAAAGAGGTTCTCCACCTTGAGTGAACAGAGTCACGTGAAAGGCTTGTGAAAACAGACCACCAAGAACCACAGTTTCCGTTCAGCAGTTTGAAGGTGGGGCCTGAGACTGGTATGGTGAACGACTTTTCTGGGTGGTTTTGAGGGGTACAATGGAGTTCACACTGATGGGAGCTGACCTCAAAGCAACACACTCAGGTGATTAGCAGCCTGCCAAGGACTATCAACTTTGGGGCTGATCCTCAGTCTGTATCCTGCTTAGTTTGCACAACCACCCTGTGACAGTGGGATTGTGACCCCCATTTTCCAAGTGAAAAATAAGGCTCAAGGAGTGACTTCTTTATAACTATAGGCCTGATGGTCCCAATGCCTGGCAACAAAGTGTGTGCTCTCAATCACAGTTCTGGAAGCAGAACTTTCCAACGTTGTTAGACAGGTCTACAACAACAGAAGATGTGCTCACTTAGAGCCACTCATAATTCCTTAGTCTCAAGGAGGTACATGCTGATAAGTCAGGATCGTCCCAGCCAGCAGAACAAGCTCAAAGCCACAAAACGGATATCTGCTAAATGTGTCCACACAGGTCTGACCTTGTCTAAGGACCTCACAGAAGGCCCTTAGAAAGAGGGAGAGCAGCCAGGCATGGTGGCACACGTCTGTAATACCAGCAGCTCAGGAGGCTGAGACAGGAGGGTCGCAAGTTCAAAGCCAGCCTTAGCAACAGCAAGTGCTAAGCTACTCAATGAGACCCTGTCTCTAAGTAAAATACAAAATAGGGCTGGGAATGTGGCTCAGTGGTCGAGTGCCTCTGAATGTAAAAAAGGGGTGGGGTGGGGGTGGATATAGTCAACAACATGTAGTTGCTCTTGAAGATATAAAAACTGTACTATAATTCTTATTTTAGAGCCTTTTTAAAACTTATAGATTTGAGGTCACTCGCCCCATAATAACTTTTGAGTTCACAAGTCATCTCTAATATGTTAAGAGATTCCACGTTAATTTCTTTCAAGGAGAGGTTATAAATACACCTGCACCAAAGTAGCCATAATATGCTAGCCATAATATGCAACATCAGGCATGCTCCCATTAACTTCTGGCTAGCTGATCTAGGCCATGTTCCTAGGGCCTTGATGCCACCTTTCTGATCAGCCCAGGAGTCCCCACCTGGGGAGAAAAAAAACATGAAGTTACTTGGTAGTTGGAAGCAGCTGACTGCCTTCAAATACAAGAACATGTGCTAAAATGCCCCTGGGTAGGGAGAGGGTACAAAGCCTGACCACCCCCACAGACATCCAAGAATTCTACCAGATGTTTTCAAAAATATTTTTAGATAGGGAATAACTTCCAGCAGCCAAGTTTTTACATTTAGATCATATGCCGTCTGGCATCTTTAAGGTTCAACATGATGCATCAAAAAGATTGCTGGCCATGGTGGCACGTGCCTGTAATTCCAGCTACTCAGGAGGCTGCAGCTGGAGGGTGGCAAGTTCAAGCCCAGGCTGGGGAGCAGAGCAAGAACCCACCTCAAAACCAGAAAAACTCCACATGAATGCATCAAACCACTGCCTCCACAGTTTTTATTTTTAAATTAAGTGAATAGCTACAGAGACCCTACAGGAAACCACAGGCTTCAGTTTCCAATGTGTGGTGACAGCCCAGTCACAGGGGAAGACTCACCCTGCAGAACACAAATGCAAGCCCACTGAGGTGGACTGTGCCACAGATGTTCTCAGCGACAGAGTTCCCCACTCTGACTCAGCACAGAAGCCTGAATGAAGCTTCAGAAACCTAAAACAGGTCAGGATCCTTTCACTTTTGGAAAGGTGATGAAAATCCTGAGAAATTCAAAGCTGCTGGTTCAGTCCCTAAGTACTCAATTCAATACACCCCATGCTGGGGCAAGTTTACTTTGACTTTTCAAATTCTCCTCTTGGAGGCCTGGAATGTGTTATGGAGGTGTTAAAATGCTGTGATAAAATGAAAGCTATCACAACTCTGTAAGGATTAGTGAGAGAGATTCCTTTTTCTCTTTCCTTTGAACTACAAAAGGAAATACCATAAGTGGATGAGGAAAGATGGTAACAGAAAGGCCCTGGTTGGACTTGAGCCCTGGGGCAGGCAGTAAGCCTGCTCTGGGATCAGCTGGCCGAAGCACCTTCTCCCAGGCCAGACCCACAGGCCCTCTGCTAAACTAGGTTAGTCATGCAAGATCACTGAATGCCATTCCGTGCTTCCATAGCAACTGGCAGCCCACAGGGCTTGCTGTGCACAGCTGACTGCCCATTTATCACCCCTGACTGGTCACTTCATATCGTCCTTCCTCGGAAAGATGTCGCCAACTCCCTCTAGAGTTCACGTTTAAAATTTTAATTCTCCCTGGGAGAATCCAGGGTAATTTTTCCTATGTATTTATCTGGGTAGGCATGGAGGAGACATATAAAGCAACACATAAAACTCACAAAAGTTGGGCGACATTTATTTAGACAAAGATGAGCTTTGTATATACATCACAACAAGATGGAAGGAAAAGGACTAGATTCTTGAATTCTTACTCAAAAGGCAAGTCACTTTCAGATACTTAAGCTCATCTTTTGGCCCCTTTGGCCCTTTGGTTCCATGTTTTTCTACTGCTACCATCCAACATGTGGGACACATTTTTCACATACTTTTAAGTACAATTTTAGTTTGCCATTAAACGATGTCTCTCCAAATATAATTCAAATGTGTGCAGAGTGGCTCCATGTATGAAGGCAGAATAAATGTGCCTTCAAAGAATAAAGAATTTTTTCCCTCTCACTTTTATGCACGTGAAAGAATTTACAGCAGCCTTTCTCATTAAAAAAATAAAAATAAAAATCTGCTAAGTGTTCCAAGATTTTTACTCTTAATATCTCCTAAAACACAACAAACAAAGGAAAAAAATCAGGGACTTAACCCTAAAATATAAAGTCTTACAACCAGATTTTGTATAAAATATATAAGCCATGTATGTGCAATGACAAAATAACATTATATCAGTTGTTTTCCTGGAGAAGAGCCCAGGGGATCATCTCACATCTCACATATTAGCACTGTCTGCTACTCAACTCTTCCTATCACAGAAGGCTCAGCTTTATTAGAATTGATTATAATACTTGAAAAATAGTTTTGGAGTGACCTCATTTTGCAAATTTTAATCAAAACTTGAAAATACTACTCCCATAACCTTTACCCATCCACTCTCCTCAAGAGGGTAATACTAATGCTGAAATTTATATTCTTTCTCATCCATAAATTCTCTCCAGGATTCAGTGCCAATTAGATATTTTCCATATCTTGAATACTGAAAGTTTTAAACTGAGACAGACTCTACCTAGGCAAACCTGAATAAAAGTAAGTCACATCAATTCTAATGAGGCATCATGTTCATTCACCTTTCAAAATGAACCTGCCAGGATTTTCTGTGTGCATGCTAACGTGAACGGCTCGGGAAGCCTGAGGCAGGAGGATCATGAGTTCAAAGCCAGTCTTAGCAACAGCAAGGCATTAAGCAACTCAGTGAGACCGTATCTCTAAACAAAATACAAAATAGAGCTGGGAATGTGGCTCAGTGGTCAAGTGCCTCTGAATTCAATCCCTGATACAAGAAAAAAAAAAAAAAAAACTATAAGTAGACATCTGAGATTAGGCCGAAGGAGGTAAATCAGTAATGTGGTTTAGGGAACATTGTGTTAACATTGAGTCGTAATATTCTTTTCACAACAATATTTATTACTTTGGTGGTCAGAAGTTCCAATTAAAAAGCAAAGATCTCATGGAGCTGGGGTTGTGGCTCAGTGTTAGAATGCTTGCCTAGCACGTGCAAGGACCTGGGTTCAATCCCCAGCACCACATAAAAATAAATAAAATAAAGGTATTAACAACTACAACTAATATATATATATATATATATATGAAGCAAACACCTCATATACATATAGAACAAGAGTAAAGAAACATTGGGATATTGATCATTTCTGCAGTAGCTCTTGTTAGGAGTTCTGAAAACTGGACTCAGTCTAACATTGTCACCATATAGTTTCAGACCCATCTGCACAAAGCAGAACCTAACTGCCCACAGTGTATAAGAGAATATGGTCCAAAGTTCAGACACCAGATAGCATGAGCTCATGTTTTTCAATTAGGGTAGTCAGTGCAACCCATTCACATATCTTTAGAGATCATATATTTTAGGAGAAATTTTTAACCAACAGATAAAAAAGGACAGAACTTCTCTTCCTCAATTGTTTTTTAAAGGGGAGTACAGAAAACTGACTGCGGAGGTACAACTCCAAAACGAACAATAAGTGTAAAGAGAAAGGAGACAAGTGAGCCAAGTTATCCCCAGTTACAATGCAGGAAAATTTTTTACTTCTAAACATATTTAAAGTAAAAAACTAGGGTTGGGTATATAGCTCAGTTGGTAGAGTGCTTGCCTCGCATGCACAAAGCAATAGGTTCAATCCCCAGCACCACAAAAAAAAAAAAAAGTAAAAAACTAGTACTGACTGAGCAAGGTCAACACGAAAATAGAGCAATTATACAACCCATACCAGTGAAATCACTTCTGACCTAGGGGTTAATGTGGTTTTCATATTACATGAAATATGAACATATTAATGTTATTCAAAAGTTTCAGAAAATTCAGTCTCTAAATTAAAGTATTTAAACTGTTCCCTCAACTACTGAGAGTACTAACCTGTAGTCCATTGAAGGAATATGCAAAAAATACACCCCCCAACCCATGATGGCAACAGATAAAAACCTGTCTCCTAACTAGTTATTTCTGTCTCCCCCTTTGGTTATTTAAAGGTCCCTGGTGATCAGAGCCACCTCTGACCGCCTGCCTTGTTGGCACTGCTCATTTGGCACCAATCAGAAATATGAGCAGAGCCAGTAGCTCTTCCCCTGCAAGTCTGGCCTGTACTAGGATCAATCGGAGCACTTGCCTCATTAACATGCCAGTCTTCTCACATACTCAACTGACCATGAAGGACCACATCACATACCCATAAAATAATGAGGCTGCTGAAAATTCGGTCTCATTACAGCCACAAATATCCTGTGATCACAAACTAAGAAAGAATGCAGGCAAGCAAGCTTAAAGTCTCTCTCTTTTGATTTTAATGTCTACTTCATTTAATTCACCTCTCCCCAACTTTAAAAAAAAAAGTTTTGAGTATTAAATCTATTACACATCCAAAATTCAAGTGAAGAGTTGTGTGAATTTTCTCACTTCCACTAGATCTGGTTAGAGCGCCTCTTTTTGGGGATTCTACCTCTGCACAGTAACCTCACTGATCTTTCTAAAAACCATGAATCTGATCTTGCGACCCCTCCTGCCTACAGGACTGCAGCTCCGGGTGGTATCTAAGGAACACCCTCACCACCAGCCTCTGCTTGCCAATCCCTCTTCTGGAGTCAGAGTTTACTCTCTGCATAGGCCTCACCTATGCACCCTGGCAGCCCAGGAAGCTGAGAGACTGAGAAGCCCAGCCCTCCTCTCTACCAGGTCCCCAATGAACTCCTAACCTGTCTTCCAAAGGTCTTCCTGGGTACCACCACCTCTATCTCAGGGCTATACCCTGATCTGTTTACATTTGCCCAAACTAGATGAACTCTAGATGTTCCTTATCAGTGAGCTCCTTGAGGGCAAGGACTGTCCCTTGAAGGCACAGTGCCTTGCACAATATTTAGCAAAGTCAAGTTTACTATGGATCTTTGTCTGGAACAATAAATACTCTATTCAAATGATCCAGGATTCTGAATTCTGCCAGTCTATTAATTGGTGGCAAAATGTGATTCACTGTCTGATATATAAAACCAATTTCACCAGACTGCTTTGCCCATCAAATGACTCAAACCTAGAAGGAAGCTGACATCACCCCTTCCCAGATCAGCCAAGAAAGTAGCCTCAGCTGACACCATGTGTTTATCAGTTAATGTCACAGGTCTGAATCTTCAGTTCACCAGACTTATTAGTCGGTCATAAAACTATACTACACAGAAAAGGAAGAGAAAAGATGAGGTGTTTGGGGTAACATCTACAGTTAATACTTGACTCTTTAATCAATGGACTCAAATAATTTTTAAAAGTTATCTGTAGGACTAAAACCTTAAAAACAAAGCTCACAAAGAAAAGACCGTGACGCAGCACAGGGGAAAACACACAAGTAAATAAAGGATCCAGAGCAATATTTTAAAGCGCAAACCAGATTAAGTCACTTCTTGCACAGCCAAAAGCCCACTATAGGTTTCCCAGAGCTTTCAAAATGAAATCCAGAGGCCTAGCCTACATAGCTCCATTCTCGGGATCCTTCCCCTTAATTATCACCTCCCAGACATGTCCAATTCCCCTACCCTCCTTCCACTACTGGCCACACTGGCCTTCTTTTCAGGCCTGAACAGGTCAAGCTGTGAGCTGCTGATCCCTGTCCTAGAGCTGAGGACTGCTGGCTCACTTGTGTCACTAACAGCTAGGTTAAGTATGGGCTCCTCAGCCACATGGCTGCTTCACCCCACTAGCAGGTGCTCCCTGCTAACGATTCACCTTGCTTTATCTTCAGTCACTAACTAAAATTATCTTGTCTACTCACTTATCTGCTCAATTATGCTCCTCACACCCACCCTCAGGAAGAATGCAGGCTACTTAAAGTCAGCCACTAGTCCCTCCTGCCTCTCGGGATCTACCCTACACACACTCATAGACATAACACTGGTGTAATGGGTGTGATTCTGCACACCTGCTCTACATGCAGACCCAGAGCCTCAAGTTATAGTTCTTCACATTAAAAAAAAAAAAAATACACACACACACACACACACATTTTGAAGTTAAGCATTATCAAAAGATAATAATATTTAAAACTAGGCAATTATCAATGATATTCTCTAAATAACTTATTAATACATCAACAGATTTTCAAGTTATATAAAGAAAACAGGAGAAAAACAAATCATTCCCAAATTAATCTTGTGTATCAGGAGACTGCTGAAATGTCCCCAAGGGGGTTTTGAAACAGCAACTCTCCTCTCAAGAAATTACACAGGAGCAAGTTTTTTGGTGTTAAGAAAAAACAACCTCTAACTCTACAATTCATAAGAGATCAAATACACTAAACAGATTCCACCCCCCGCCCCCCAACGTTTTAAGATAACTCAAAACATATGCCAGATGAGTGAGGTACGTTCTGTGGACAGCTTAGAAAACAACGCAGGATCTACCACTGCAAAAGGAAGCGTCCCTCCCAATCACTGAACTCTAACACATTCCAGAGAACCCACTGCACCATGCACAATAAGGAGAACTGTTTGAAACCGGGCCAATGTACCAAGCACTGCTCCAGCCAGAACGAATGCTGAGCACTGAGACTTGCTAACCAGCTGCAAAAGGCAACAGGAAAGGCCTCCACCAGGAAAATGAAAGGAAAAGCCATGACAGTATTGATAAGAGCCATGAGGGGACAATGGGATTATAAGGAAACTGGCAAGATACAATTTATTCCTCTAAATAATGGAGTATTAAGAAACATTTGTTCTTTAAATGAGTACAGAGAGAACCATCCACACATTTTTTTTTCAATTAAATAAACCAAAAAAAAAAAAAAAAAAACCAAAAACACACACACACACAAAAAAAAAAAACCCAAAAACTATAGAGCTACTCTTTCCCCACTCAGTAAGCTCATTCCATCATGGAAGAGTCCATCTAAAACTAAATTCAGGATCCTCCATCCCCCAGTCAACACAAAAAAGTCTAGAACCTCATTAAACAGGCTGCTGTGGAGAGAAACTTTCTAGGAGTGTTTTTCAGGCCCCTAGCAGACCAAGGGACATGACACAAAGCAGATCTCTAACCTTATTTGCATTTTACACAAAGCAGACAACAAAAATAGATGCATAAATTGTTGATATAAATGTTTTTAAAGAATTGTCAGCATCTCTTCACAACTTGATTTCTATTTATCTCTCCCTTTGGTAATTTAATTACACACGCCACACTTGTTTCCACAGAGAGAAAGTTTAATGTCATAAAAACTAGGGGCAGTTTCTATTCCATTCCATACCACAGACATTTCAAGTAGGAAGAACAGGGAGATTATTATAGGAGAGGAGAGCTGGAAACGTGTTGGTATTTTATATGGCAACAAGCAACAATTACACGTCTCTAAATATTCTCATTTTCATCCTAACCCAGCTCACCTCCTACCACTCGCTATAATTGGCATCTCCTTAAAGCTAAACAGTAAGTCATTGTTTTTCTGGAGAAGTCAGTCTCCATTTGACCTCTGCTACATGGTGTTGTGAGACTTACAAAGCTTGTCAGGATTCTTTGGGCTGGACTTTGGCCCAGCCATCAACATTTATATGCAGAATATATCATCCTTTACCCATTAGCACCAACAGGCAATTCACTTGACTAAAACAAAGGGAATTTATCAATCTTAATAAAGCACGCCTCCACCTTCTGGAACACTAAGAAACCAAAATCTAAAAGTTCAATTAATTAAAAAAGAAAAAAAGGTACACTTAGGGATTTTTAAAGATTGTGTCCTTGATAAAGCTTTAAAATGTTCCTTTTTCCCTCCCCTTTATTTTTGCAGAGCTGGGAACTGAACCCAGAACCTTGGTCATGCTAGGCAAGCATTCTACCACTGGAAGAGTCACATCCCCAGCGCCAAAATGTTCATTTGCAGTCTCTGAAAATCAGATGCTAATATACCCATTGTAAGTAAACAATAAGCAAATGTTCAAAACAAACAAGTATATACTTTATATTTTACAAGGCCTCTAATTATAAAACAGTTTCTTCTAAGAGAATTGCATTTCGAATATCATTCACTTAAATATATTTAACAGCACAAACACATTTATCTGTGGAAACGTGCTGGTATTTTATATGGCACCAAGCAACAATTTCTTATAAACAAACACTGAAGCCTCACAGAATAAAAACAGAAAATCCACTTATTTCCAGCAAATATTGACTCCTTACATGCTAGATCTAAGGATCAAAAAAGATTCTACAATCTAGACTGATACACGAAGGGAAAAAATGCTAAGGGTGACTGCAAAGGTGGGGTACAAATGTTAATGTACTAAGAGGAAAAAAAAACAGGAACTCTAAATGGAGGAGCCTGGGGTGACTGAATTCAGTGCAGTGACATCTGAGCTGAGTCTTGAAGGATAAGCAGAGTTCCTAAGAGGGAAAGGGGCCCCACACCACACTGTGGAGGAGCAATTACCACAGGGAGGTGTCTACACACACCCATCTCACCCCTCTCCCCAACTTTCTCTTCGGAAAGTTATCCCTGATAACTTGTGAGGATGATCACTGCTTGTAGCCACCCGCTACATGGAGCTGGCAGAACCCTCAATTATCTTCCAGTGCAGCAATCCCCCCACAAATGGCCTGTAGGCTTCCTTCAGCCTGACAAAATGATCTCAAATTACTGTGCACATGGAACACTATCTCTTTTAGGAAATGAGCAGAGGGTAGATATCAGAGTTGAGAATGCAGATGGAATTACATAAAGCCTCAGATGATCAGACAAAACCAATCACTATTCCCTGGCCCTTTTCCTCCTCACTGTCCAAAAGAGGCCCTCTCTGGGCAGTGTGAACCGCTCAGAGCTAGGTCTCCACAGGGTCACCCAAAACCTGCTATGCAAATTCTGGCCTGACTTCCTAATTCAAATGATTTTACACCATTTTAACACCTCTAGACATCATTCTGTTTGCTAAGTCAGCATTCACAATTCTACAGACTGAGAAAAAAAATGTTCAATAATAAACTTAAATATCATAATTCATAGGAAAGATGGTGGAATGTGACGGACATCATTACCTCAGGTACATGTATGACTGCAGATCCTAAAGAACTTACTAGAAAAGATTTTGTAGGGCTTACGTTCAATCCCCAGCATCACAAAAAAAAAAAAAAAAAAGGGTTAGGGGGTGGTTTAAAGTTCCCTTGGAGGTCTTTCATTTTAAAAACAGTAGAGACTGCTTTCGAAGTCATTTCTTCTGGAATAAGAGGTGTTTTGATAACATCAGTTTCCCCATATCCACTTTCCTGACTTGAGGGGAAAAAGATAAAAATCTCCCCACTTATCCTTATCTCATTTAAATGCCTGTCCCACTTATCCCAAAAGATGAGTATACAGTGATGTGTGATGGGAAATGTGCCAAACTGGCACCCCCTTTGGTTCTAATGCCACTCACTGTGTGATGTTAGGAACCCACTTCCCCATCTCCAAAATGGTACCTGGCCTGCAGATCAAGAGCCTCCAAGGTGTTGTGAAGTGAGCGAGTACAGAAGATCCACAAGGCATAAAACCAGTCCACTCACTGATTATGGCTACATGTGAATAATGGATTTTGTACTAAAATTCTTCACAATTTTAGAATGAAATAAATGGAAAGGATAGGATACAAGAGAGATAGCAGAGCTTAAGAAAACATTAGGAGATACTGTCATGTATAATTAATTAGAACAAATTAAAAAATAAAATAGAACAAAAGAAACAAAACATTAGAAGAAACAGATTAAACTCCCAAGGCATAGTGAGTCCATCCAACATCCCCCAAGATATCTACCCCACCAGCGGGTGTGGCTTTTGGAAAATATGAAGAGTTAAGGCAGTGGCTGCTATTAAAGGTCAGAATTTACTATTTCCCAAATGCCCCGATTCTATGAAAATCTGGCAGGAGATTGCATCACTAGATTTGAATACCTTTATTTAAAGAAAAGGACATCTGTCAGGTTGTCAGTAAAAGGAGGAAACAGATTGACAGCCTTCGTAAAATTAAACCTCCAACTTCAAATGGAAGTAGAGTGAACCTCATATTCTTATTTACTCCTTGTACTTCAAAAACCTGTACAGAATAATTTAACTAAAATAAATAAATAAATACTATGATTCAAATAAACAAACAACAGCAATAAATAAATAAATAAATAGATAGATAGATAAATAAATAAATAAATAAAAACCCGTGCAGTGAGCCAGGCATGGTGGCTGGCACACATCTGTAATCCCAGGGGCTCAGGAGGCTGAGGCAGGAGGATATGATGTTCAAAGCCAGTTCAAAGCCAGCCTCAGCAAAAGCAAAGCGCTGAGCAACTCTAAATAAAATACAAAATAGGACTGGGGATATGGCTCAATGGTGGAGTGCCCCCGAGTTCAATTCCTGGTACTCCATCTCTTACAAAAAAAAAAAAAAAAAATTAAAGGGCTAGGGATATGACTCAGTGTAAAGCACCCTTGGGTTCAAACCGTGGCACCCAAACAAACAAACAAACCTGTACAGTGGAGACCTCTTACTAATAAAGGTAGTTAGTTACTCACCAACTACCCGCAGAGACTCTCAGCTACTCCATTACAATAAAGTAGCCGAGAAAGGCTGGAGTATTTACATTACATTTTACCCAAAGTTGGAAGGATAACAAAATAGAAAGAAGTAGGTAACAGCAACCAAGTAATTTTCCTGACAAATGACAACTTGCCCAACTTTAGTTTGGGGCCCTGGTCATCTATAGATACACAATCATGTTACCTGGAAGGATATCCAGTCATTCTCAGTTTCTCTTATCCTGACCCTTCAAAGGGTCCCGAGAACAGAAATAAAAGACCCTACATGATGATAGGTACCAACTAAGGCCATCTATGTTAGGGGAACCCTGCCAGCCTGTTCACCACTTCAACAGCATAATCCCAGAAAAAAACACAATCCAATTATTTCAGCACTTATCTAATAAATGCACTCTTAAAACAGCAGGGGCTGGTTGAGTTCTATTCTGTCACATGCTTTTTACTGTTACATAAAATTAGGGAGGTTCTGGAGAATGAACAGAAGTCTTTATTGACAAGGTCTTCACTGGGGGAAGTGTTCGTGCCCCAAAAATCATCTCTAATGACTGTGGTATTTGCTTGTTTTAAAGAAAGCAGTTATTATATCCCCAGTCAAAGAAGAAATATTAATTATTATAGTCATAGGAAAGTTATTTTTAAAACAATGTTCAGGATATCTTAGGTGGGTCAAAAATCATAATAACTTAATAAAAATCCAGAAAATTCTCAGTAAGAGAGAACCTAGGTAGAAGAATAGTACCTTAATCTAAGGGTTCTTGGGTGGGAACTCAAGGAATCACCCACATACTCTCTACAAACTGACACATTATGAAGCACATACAACTCACTTTGTGGTTTTTTAAAAACAGAAATGATAGTATGAGTGGAGGAAAAATAAAGTAGGTATGTGTACATTTACTCATCTTTTAATCATCTTCCCACCTACCCACCAAAAAAATCACCCTAAGAATAGCTCCATGTCTGCCTTGGAGTTTGAGTTACATAGATGGATGTACTGTCACAACATTCCAGTACACTTAAGGTTTGTGCCTTTCTTTGCATATTTTATGGAAGAAGAAAAAAGCTGCAAAACTGCACTTTAGTTCATGATATACAAGCTGAAGTATTTAGGAAAAAGCAGTTGATATTTGCATTTATAGAAGCAAAAAAAAAAAAGCAGATTCTTGGGTGGCTCCAATAATGAAGCAAATAAATATATGGTAACACAAGTAAAATAGAATGATAATAGTTACAATCTGGGATGAAGTTTTTGACCATGCTATTCATTCCCCTTTTCTTGAAAGGTACTTGAAAATTTTACTGTAACATTAGGGAAAAAACAAGAATAAACTACTGTTTGGTCAGAGATCTTTCTATCAGATCCTCCTCTGGGCCACCTAAAGGGCGTCCCGTTAAATCTCATGTTTTATCAGAAAGGAGTGATTTGGAAGCACAAATGGATCTATCAGATGGTGTAGCAGATCAATGAAAGGAAAGAGAGTAGGGTGGCCCTCAACTTGCAAGATGGCTGTGGGAGAACTGAACAACAGAAGCGTGCATGTGTGTATATGAGTGTGCCCATCAAACAAAACTAGGGTCCTTGCCTAACTCCTTGAACAGATTGCTGTGGCTTCTGCTTTTGGCTCTACTGGGCAACAAGTGATCCAGTAGAGACACATTCCCACCTGCAAAGTTTTCAGAGCAAACTCCTTAGCAGCCACTGTGAAGATTTAATGACCTTCCCCTGGTGCCTCCCCCAATCCTCATTGGGGAATTCTTTCAAAATCTTCATTCTTTTAAAATTCATTACTTTTCCCTACTTGGGAATTAAATTGTTTGTGAGGCTTCAGAAAACTAGTCTTCTCTGATTCTTGTCTTGTTTCTTCATGTACTGATTTAGTGCCTATGCAGAAAGCAGCACAATTACATTTCCTTCTTCATATTTCCAAGTGTTTTTCCTGCAAGTCCTTCCCCACAAAATTACCAAACCAGAGAGCTGTGGGTTTTTAAAAGCATTTCATATAATAAATCTGTAATGCAATAGGTGATGGTTTTCTTATAAGGATCAATCTCTCTTTTGCATGATTTCTTGCACTTAGTTCAAAAAGACTGCTGCCATCAACCTGGTACCCAAAGATGTGCTGAGGCACCACTACTCAGAAGTCTTTCTTTGCTCCTGCAGAGGTTCCCTGTGGAACCTGCTATCAGGATCCAACCTGTCTACCATTTTCTGCTACAGAGCAACTGATGGCCACTCAAGTTCCCAAATGGAGACTGCTGTTTGTGGGCTTCCTGCTTCACTTTGTGGAATTTGAGGAAGGCAGCTAGAAGGCTGAGCAATACACCATAGGATAGAACATTCTGCTCACCAGCACAGTAAGCTGGTTAAGGTAATGGCCTCTGGAGTTAGTGAAGAACTAAAACCTAGACTCTGCCACTTCCTAGCTGTGGTCCTCTGGGAAAGTCATTTACAATTGGGAAGAGATGGGGAGAAGATGATAACAGACCTAGCAATTCCACAAAGCTAATGAGGACTAAGTGAGCTAATGCTGTTGACATGCACAGTATAACCGAGAGCAGAGAGCACTAGGCAGGGTGAGAAAGGAGAAGTTGGAAAATGTCCCCCCAAAGGCCCCTCCAGCCCTGAGAAGAACACAGTGCTCTTTATCTCAGGTTTTACACTTTCCAAATTAGCAACCACTGCTCCATCTGTCCACCCCACTGGCCCTAATCCAAGCCTCTGCTCATCCCACACCACTTCTGCTTAACGAACTCCTTTTCTCACCACCACATTCAGAAGTGCTCCTTTCATTTTCTTAAAACTTCTATGAGAAGTCTGACCACTTCCTTTTCCACAGGCTGCAGAACCCATATGGCACCCAGCAGTGTCCTGCACATGCTGTATCCAAAACAAATACAGGTTGAGCAACTAGCACCTGGGCTGGCAAGATTCAGTTTGATTACAAAGCACAGATGCCCCATGAAGCACAAATATCCCCCTACTCCTGAACCAGGGGAACCTGTAGAGCAAGGGTTCTCAATCATGGCATTATTGATACTTGGAGCCAGAGAATTCTTTGTGGTGGGGTTGCACTGAACGCTGTAAATGTTAGCAGCATCCTGACCCCCATTTCGGGTGACGGTAGCACACCCCCTTCCCTACTGTGAAAACCAAAATGTCTTCAGACATTGCCAAATATCCCCTAGCATACAGTGGTAACGTTTCTTCCCCTATTAAGAACCACCACTGTGAGACTGAGAAATATTACCAAGGCCCTATGCTACTTTCCTACTGGAATAGCAGCCACCAAAAGAGTGCAAGACAGAAAGACGTGGTAAATTTCCCCCAATATCTACATTGATGATATCCTCTAAGATCCTGTCACTACCAGGTAATGATCAGCAGGACAAGTCACAGACTCTCTAGGCCTTATTTTCCTTGTTTTCAAGATGGAGATGAAAATCATACCAAGGGTTTCAGGTCTTTGCACAAAATAATGCAAACATAGTGCTAAACTCAGTGCCTAGAACTGTAAGCATTCAATAACTGGATTATTATTAATATACATACATAATTAAGATCCAAATGCTAAAACTTGGTACATATTTGGTCCAGCATCCCCTTTTCTTTCCATGCTCCCCTTTTCTATACCATCCCCACCATTTCCTTCCTAAGGAGAAAGTAAGACAATTTGAGATAAAACACAATACAGTGGTCCCTAGAGCTGACAGCGTGCACAGCAGGACAAGAGAGCCCCAGGAAAATGGAGATTCCATAAAATGTGGTGTCTTGCAGCAGAAACAAAGAAATGCACATATTTCATACTAGGAAGAGGTAGAAGATTATCAGTCTCTAAAACTAGTTTCTTCTAAAGCAACAAGATCTTCAAGGAGGATGAGGCATAGAAGGATCTCATACCTTTTACACAAAAAGGTTTCACCAATACTTTCTCCTTCCCAAATATTACCAAAGCTGACTGAGCAACAGATATTCCTGAATTATAAGTAGATCGTCATGTCTCCAAATTCCCCCTGTAGCAACCAAATTGTGGGGGAAAGGCATTTCCCAGCAGCCAGCATTCAGAAACAACCGTCTCACAGTTCTTCACTCCAAGAGGAATCTTGCACGCACCATATTCCCCCACTCATCTTCTTTTTCCTGTTTCAGTCACAGTTTACTTCAAAGACAGACAGCTCCAACCATATTCTGCTTTCCTTTTTTTCTTTAGCTCCGCCAGTAAATAAAGGAGCACTGGCCACATGGACAAGTGTTCAAGGAGAAGGAAGACACACAAAAGTCAAGAGCAGCTTAACAGGCTATCGGTCAGCTGGTTGCAAGATCTTGGTCAAGTCAATTAATTTCCATGAGCCTCAGTTTCTCACGCTGGGGATGATAAGCACTGCCTTGTAGAATAAATACCACCAAATATGCAGAGCTCCCAGCTCAGGTTACAGCATATTACCTAATAAATGATTGCTTAATAAACAACTGCTGTTCTTGTAGATTAAAATTAAATATAAACCTCTTTCAAAATGTCCAAGTTCAACTGAAATACTCCCTAAAGAATCCATTTTTCCCAGATTCTTTTCCAATGAAATCTAGAGATCTCTTATATCTCTCCTTCTCTCCCATTAACCACCCCCAAAATAAGCCCCACAAAAACCTAACATAAATGTAAAATGAACCTACTTGTTTAAGCACATTTAAATGCTGCTTAATCAACTGCACCATTTTCCATTCTTGTTTCAAATGTTTTGACATTTTGGATCAAGAAAAATTCTGCTCCAGCCTAGGGCCTAACCTTCATCATGTGACTTTCACTGCTGCTTTTACAAAACATTTTCTGTGCCCCAAATACATTTTTGCGGGGGAAGGGCAATGGGAGAAAGTTAATGGTATACTGGAAACCATCTACACTTCTTTTTGTTTTTAAATTTCCAATACCATTGAAATAACTCTGGCCAGCTCAATTATAAACATATTGGGAAATTTTGTTTTAATTCAAACAAATGAATATTTTCAGGTTTTTGTTTGTTTGTTTGTTTGTTTTTGTGTGTGTGTAGTCCTGGGGACTGAATTAGGGGTGCTATACCACTGAGTGTGTGTGTGTGTGTGTGTAGTCCTGGGGACTGAATTCAGGGGTGCTATACCACTGAGCTATATCCTCAACCCTTTTATTTTTTGAGACAGGGTCTCATTAAATTGCTCAGGTTGGCCTCAAACCTGTAATGCTCCTGCCTCAGCCTCCAGAGTTGTTGGGATTATAGGAGTGCACCACCACATCCAGCTTTAGTTGCTCTTTCTGTCCCTGAGTAGAGCACAATTTTTAAAAGAAGTCTATAAAAATATGAGCATCCAAATTTTCTGGTCCTGATACAATAATATAAAGTTTGTTGGGTTGTTTTTGTTTGTTTTGTTTTGTTTTTCCTTTTTTTCTGAAACAGGGTCTCAACATGTTGCCCAGGTTGGTCTCTAAAACTTCTCTACTCAAAGTAATCCTTCTGTGTCAGTGCTGGGACTACAGGTGCTTACCGGCTCTGATATAACTTAAACAAATGTAAATTAGATGAAAGTTTATAAATCTGAAGACAGTTGCCACAGGTCAAGTTTTAAATGTAACTGATAACAAAAGACAAAAAATAACTATAATTTTTCATCAGCTAATTTTAAACTAACAGTTTGAACTTGATTTCAGTCTGCATGTTCGATTCCAACTTACTCTACTGAGGCAATGGCTGCTTCCGTGCTAGTACGCATGGATACATCTGCCATCTATGAGTAGAAAAAAACCTAGAAGGAGTCTTCATTTCTTAGGATTTTGTAGGCTATACTAGGTTCTTCAACTATGACGAATTTATAAATAAATATGAATTAGTGAAGCACATATATATGGTGCTCAGTAGTTTCCATCACTGGCATCATGAGCAGACTAACATTTATGAAACCTACTCACCAGTGCATTCATCTACCTTATCCTGGTGCAATGTATAAAATAACACCTTGCTTTAGTCATATTAACTGGGCTACTTTGGCTTCTTTTTAAATCTATTCTTAGCATGACATTTCCAAGCATAAAAGATCTGAAAGATTTATCTGTTCCCTTTCAAATTTAAGACAAAATGACAACCTCCAAAACTCCAACAGTCTAAAGTAAATCCAACCTCCTTTACCCTACATGTTGACTAAGTGGCTTATCAAGCACATGGAGAGAGTGATTCAACTATGTGAAAATATTTAACATGTAAGGAAAAGGCTGAAAAGGGAGCAAGGAGAAAATGTTTGGACAAATTGTTCAGACAGAGGAAGACATTTCTCTTTCATTTTAATTACTATTAACTATGTTATTGCTTTAGTTTTACTGAATTACAAAAAAAAAGAAAGAATTTAAAGAGCCTAAATTATATCTATAATTATCAAGACAGAATGACTAAATAAAAAGTCTGCTATAAAGTGAGATGCTAACCACAGCAACACTAAAACCATGAAAACAGATGTAAGTTACCTATGGAAATATGATCCACCTCTTAGAGTTATTAAATAATACATTAATTGATGCAAAGAGCTAAAGTACTTTTTGCTTCTTTCTGGAAAACCTAAGGCACACAGGACTCCTTCCCAAAGATCTCTGTAAATGAGTGGTGCCTGGCTCCAGGTTCAGGAGTCCCTGGCACTAATTCAGCCTTCTCCAGTCCATGAAAACCTACAAAGAAGATGATTAATCCCTTTTTAAACTTTAATATTTTGAAAAACAGGATGAGGTTTTATAAATTTATGAAGAAATCATCCTTTCAAGAAGCCACAAGTTGTCTGACAAAACACTGAAGTTCATCTGGAAAAATGTACATGAGAAAATAACCATGAAAAGTCGGAAAGTGCTTTGCAAGAGTGAAGAGTCGCAGGATAAAGAAGGGATATCAGCTCTGTCAAATCCTGAAACAGTCTATAAATGCACAGAGAGGGTGACAATGGGTCTGAACAGTATGAGAACAGACAGGAAAGGTTCTGGAACTCTCCCTCATTCCTTAAACCAAACTAAAATCCACATGGATGAAAGATTTAAAGATACACTTTTTTTTTTTTTTTAAATCAAAGATTGAACTCAGGGGCACTTAACCACTGAGCTACATCCCAAAGCCTGTTTAATTTTTATTTTGAGACAGGTGGTTTAGTCAGCTTTTTCGTTGCTTTGACTGAAGGACCTGACCAGTAGGGGAGGAAAAGTTTATTTGAAGGATTCAGAGGTCTCAGCCATGGCCAGCCTGCTCAAGATGGGGCAGAAAATCATGAAGGAAGAGTGTGGTGAAGAGAAGCAGCTCACGACTACTTTCCAGATCCAAAATATACACCCTATAGCCATGTCCCAATTCCCAACACCTCCAGCCACACCCTACCACTTCAATTACCACAGTTAATCCCTATCAAGGGATTAATTCACAGATTGGGTTAAGACTCTCACAACCCAATCATTTCTCCTCTGAACCGTCTCACACGTGGGCTTTTGTGGGACACCTCACATCCAAACAATAACATCCCACTCTTGGTCCCCAAAAACTCACTCACACTCATCTGACAATGCAAAATACATTTAGTCCATTCCCAAGAGTTCCCTCTCAACAGTTCTGAGATTGCTCAAAGTACAAGTCCAAAGTCTTCTCTATGATTCAAGGCAATCTCACATTGTGAGCTCCTATAATATTAAAAGCAGTTTACAAGTATCCAATATATACAGAGTAAACTTTTGTGTGTGTGTGTGTATGGTGCTGGGGATTGAACCCAGGGCCTTGTTTATGGGAGGCAAGCACTCTACCAACTGAGCTATATTGCCAGACCCAGAGTAAACATTTCCATTCACAAAATTATAGAAAGAAGGGATAGGACCAAAGCAAGACCAAAATCCAGCTGGGCAAACAAGTCCTGTAGCTCCATGTCTGGCATCTAGGGCACATGGCATCATGACATGACGTTCTCTCCAAAGGGCTTGTGTAGCTCCCACCCTTGTGGCCTTTTTGGTTATAGCCCAAGTGGCCTCTCTGTTGGCTGGTCTCTGATAGATTCCTGCAGCTTTACTAGGAGGATGTCCCATGTTATTGGCATTTTTAATCTGGGGGTGGGGTAGGGACGTGTCTCCACTGCAACTTCAGCTTCCTCCTCAAATCTCCACACCTGGCCTTCTCAGGGAGTGCCCGCAGGAACTCCAACCCTGCTGCACTTTGCCTGGCCACCAAGACCTTCCTTTGAAATCTTAACAGAAGCCTCCACAACCCATTAACTCCAGCATCCTGCATTCCTGCGGAACCAGCAACACATGGTTGGTAGTTGATGCCAAAGTCTGCCGCCATCTCAAGTAGTACCCAAGCCTCTAGGGACCCTGACTGCAGTGGCCTCCGAGTGTCTAGGTGGCTGAGCACATTGAAAAAACATCCTAGGTCCCCTTGTGTAAGAAGGGTGACTAACTGGTCTTTTCAAGAGAATTTTCACTTTTACTCCCTAGAGCTAGAGATGGGTGTGGTCTTGCCAACTCCTGAGATGCCCTCAGGCTATCATTCTTATTGTCTCTGAGCAAAGTATTTAGCATTTCTTTAGTGGCGGTAATGTCTTTGATAACTGCAACTTTCTTAGTCCTATTTTACTCAGGCCTTTCAAGTCCAATTTTTTTTAATCTTTCTGCTCTACTTTCTGCTCCTGATTATCACAATAAAGTTGGTTAAAAGCCTTCAGCAATATCCACGCCACCACCTGAATGCAATGCTACCTAGGCTTTTAAAATCAGCGTCACAGAATGTCTCAGGACATGAGCATAATGCAGACAAATTCTCAGCCAGAACATAGCAGAAATGGCCTCTACTCCATATTCCAATAGAGTTCTCCCTTTCTAAACCCTCTTGAACTCTGTTTTCACAGACCATGGTCCTATTGCCATTTTGGTCTTCTAAGATCCCACCAGAATCAGTCATTAAGCTCCGCTTAAAAAAAAAAAAAAATCTAAATCATTTCCAGCTGGCAGTGCTGGAAATTCCTCCCACCAATTCCAAAAAGCTCCAAATGGCTTATTAACCACATGGTAAGGTTAGTCACAGCAAGGACCTGACTTCTCGGTGCCAATTTCTGTTTTACTTATCTTTTTCACTGCTGTTTACTAAAGGACATGACCAGAACAATTGTAGAGGTGGAAAAGTTTATTGGGAGGCTTACAGTTTCAGAGGTCTCAGCCAAGGCGGGCTGCCTCTATTCCTCAGGGCTCAAGGTGAGGCAGAACATCATGGTGGAAGAGTGTGGCGAAGGAAACCAGCTACGTGGTGGTAAGGAATCAGAGAGAGACTCCACACTCCAGGTACAAAATATATCCCTATAGCCACACCCCAATTCTTACCTCCTCCAGCCACACTCTACTACTTCCATTACCACAGTTAGTCCCTATTAGGATTGGGTTAAGACTTTCACAATCCAATAATTTCTCCTCTGAACCTTCTTGCATTGTCTACATGTAAGCTTTTGGGGGACATCTCACATCCAAACCATTACAACAGGGTCTTGCTAAGTTACTGAGGCTGGCTTGAACTTGACATACTCCTGCTTCAGCCTCCCGAGTCACTGGGATTACAGGTATATGCCACCACACCCAACTAAAGATATACATCTCTAAATGTTATGCCTATGTCTGTGATATGTGTGCACATGTATTCCATTCACCTAACACTCAGAGAAACCTTCAGTAAGACTACATAACAAAATATGTGGTGATTTTAAAAGAACATATCAGCCAATGTGGTGACACACACCTATATAAACCCACCAACGGGAAGCTGAGGCAAGAAGAGTACAAGTTCAGGGCCAGCCTCAGCAACTTAGCAAGACTCTGTCTCAAAATGTAAAAAATTCAAAAGGCTGGGATATAGCTTTGTGGTAGAGTGCTCCTGGGTTCAAGCCCCAGTAGCTCCTCCCCCCCCCAAAAAAAAAACCCAAAACAAGCAAACAAACAAAAACAAAAAATACACACACACACGCACACACACACATATACATAAATAATATGTATATAATTATTAATATCTATGCATCAAAAACAGTGCTTTAACATTTATAAAGCAAAAACCCTAAGATACTAGGGGAAATAGAAACCCATTAATTATTGAAAACTTTTATTCTTCTCCCAGTCTGTGGCAGATCAACTGAACAAAAATTAAAATACAGAAATAAATTGACAGGGCTAATATACATTTTTATTTTACATACCTTAATTTTAGAACAATATAAAACAACAATAAAAAGCAGGGGCTTGAGGCCCTTGTTTCCTGCCTTAAACCCAAGAATAGGAGTAACCCCCTATCAGCAGAGGAAGCCAGGTAAGACACTATAGGAGCCATGGGGACACTACACTGAGGGCCTACTGTACATTTAAAAGGGGGAGAGGGCTAATACAAACCCATGTTTAACTCTGAGGTCCTCCTGGCCTAGGTCCCACTACCCTGCTATAGTATGCTGTATTTTCTCTGAAAGAAAATAACTTCCTTTTATGTGTTTGTGAAATATTCACAAAAATGTTCACATATTATACCACAAAAAGTCTACAATTAAATACATGCATTTGAAAATAACTGTAAACAGAAGTACAAGAGAGATGAGGTGATAATGAAACCAGGATCCCTGAAGCAATTTTATACCATCACAGAAGATACAGACAGAAGATATTGCAGGTTCTAGTTGGTTGTGAACACATTTTTTCAAGAAGCCACGGAATCCCTTGAGAAAAAGGTATTTAAACCATCTGCTACTTCTTGAAATATCAAAGGTGAAAGGTTATCCGTTTTCTATTTCTGTATTTTATGTATTAACACCACTTGTACTATGTTTCCATGTTTAATTACCTGCCTTGAGAAGCTCATTCCTGGGCTTTGATTAACACACATAAATTATTTCTCTCTTCAAGATCTGGTTTTGGCAGAGATGGAGGCTACCTTCTCTCCACTTCTCATGAACAGACCTTCACATGATGAAAGGTTATTTTGTGAATTAACCTTTATCTTTACTAGCAAGGACAAAAGTCCTCCTTACTGTTTAAATCTTCACTTCCTTATGTTTGTATTCACTTGAGCTGGGACTTCTCTAATTCTACCACATCCCTTATTTGACAGTTCCCAAACTCTAAAAAAAAATGTCCCCTGAATTTCTTTTCAACACTAATATGCTTATGTATCAATTAAGGGCAACTCTTAAAAACTCCAGCCTCTACTTTAAAAATTAAAGTTATATTCTGACATTGATTTTTAAATCATTAAAATAAATTTTTCAAAAATGGGGCTAACTTTTCACAGCACAGTAACCCACTAAAACAATCACATTTTTATTTCAGGAAACTGCCGTATGATGGTTATTTCCTAACACCAGGTTCACCTGTTTAAAAAGTACCATTTGTCCCACCACTATTACTTACTTCCATGACATTCTAGAGGGACAATTACGTTTCTATAATATATCCTGGCTTGCTTTTTCTCCTCTGCTGTTCACCTCCCTCAGAGGTCCTCCTGGCCTAGGTCCTACTACCCTGCTACAGTGCGCTGTTCATTTTTGTCACAGTACTTAACACAGTTTATACCTGTCTTATTTGCCATTTTGTTTGATTATTTGAGTCTTTCTCCTCCATCAAACTATGACCTCCTTAGATGGACACAGTGGTTCATGCTTATAATCCCAGGAAATTGGGAGGCTTAGGCAAGAGGATTACAAGTTCAAAGTCAGCCTCAGCAATTTAGTGAGATCTTGTCTCAAAATTTTAAAAATACAAATGACTGGGAATGTAGCTCAATGATGAAGCATCCATGTGTTCAATCCCTAGGGAAAGTGTGTCTATCCTAATCACCTTAGAGCCCTGCACAAACCACACACAGTAGCTGGCACTCAGTCAATAAGCATGCATCCATATATAATATAAACAGCTAACAAACATATATTGCTACTGAATGTGAATTGGCCATATTCATAAAGCTATAAATACTGATAGAATCCATAAGTACATATAAATTAATACCCAGAGCAATGAATTCCAATAAAATTAAGAAACTTCCAAATTCAAAGAAAACTGGGAAGATTCAAAGGCAGAGATGAAAAAGACATGTAACCAGGGCTTCACAGCTTTTATAGAATAGCTAAGGAATGCTAAAGACAACTCATTTTCTTTACCATCAAATGTGTGCCTAAAGATATTTTCAGAGTATTTCATGAAATATTTTTTGTTCATGAAACAGATCTATCTTTTTCTGAAGTTCCCCATTCAGGAACCACGTTTTAGTAATAATTTCTAGAAGCTTCACTTAGGTAACATATTTTTGTATGTGAATTTCTAGAGAATTGTAACAGCTAATTTTTACCTGAGCAAAAATTTATCTAAAAGCACACTGAAATAACAGTGAAGTTCCAATTGCAATTATAAAATAAAGGATTTATATTTAACTAAGAATGTATTTAAATTGTACTGAGGGCCTATGCTCAGAGGTAGAACATGTGTCTAGTACACAGGACTAGACCCTGGGTTTGATCCTCTGCACCAAAAACAAACAAAACACCCAATCCTAAGCACCAAAAAAAAACAAAAACAAAAACAAAAACAAACCCTGAAATTTTCTATGAGAAAAATATGAGTTGAGTTGGGATTTTTAAATTGTATGAATTTTATACATTTTCTAATATCAAATACAAACTTGATCACATTTCTGAACTATTTCTTTCATAGTGCAAATAACCATGATATTATTGAATGACTTGCAAGAAACTATTAGATTGACACAAGCCTGGGCTATGGCAGGCATATAATTTGGAAAACAGTTGGTACTTTCTCAAAAAATAAAGCATGAAACTATCATGGTACCCAGAAATTCCACCCCTAAGTATCTAACCAAGAAATTGCATTCAAATTTCATAGCGTTATTCCAAACAGACCAAAAAAGAAAAAGAAAAACCTGGAAATATGTATCTCACAACCCACCCAACCACCCAATCAAACACTATCCAGCCAAAAAAAAAAAAAAAAAGACAGAATTACTGACATAGTCTATGCCACATATGAACCTCAAAATATTATCTGGATGAGGCAGGCACAGTGGCACACAACTGTAATCCCAGCTACTCAGGAGGCTGAGGCAGGACAATAGCAAGTTTAAGGCCAGCCTTAACAATTTAGTAAGACTTTGTCTCAAGATTTAAAAAATAATAAAAAGCAATGGGGGGCCTGAGAGTCTAGCTCAGTTGGTAGAGCACTTGCCTACCATGCTCAAGGTCCTGGGTTCAATCCCCAGAGCCACCAAACCAAACCAAAAAAAAAAAAAAAAAGCAATGGGGATGTGGCTCAGTGGTTATGAGACTCTGGGTTCGATCCCTGAGGCCACCAAAAAAAAAAAAAAAAAAAAAAAAACCTGGGTGAAAAAATTAGATACAAGAAACCACAATATTTCATTCATGACTCCAAGTATATAAAATGCCCAGAAAAGACAATTTACATCAACAAAAAGATTAATGATTGGATAGGTCTGGAAACACCAATTAGCTGTAAGTGGACACAAGGGATCTTAATGGGGAGAATAAAATCTTTTGAAACCAGTTTATGATGATGGTTGTATCACCCAGTGAACTAAATAAGCAATGAATTATACACTTGAAGTGAGTGGATTTTATGATATACAAAACACATGTCAATGAAGTTATTTAAAAAACTAGAGAAAGAACACTCATTAAAAAATGAAATTATAAAATCCAATCTTTTTAAACTGCTAACCTAGAGCTTTTTGTTGTCTGGACATAGACTCCATTTAAAAACAGAAATTAAGTATAATTAGTACACTTTGAATTTGAAAAAAAAAAAGACAGGTATAAAGAGACAACACTAATCTGAATAAAATTAGTTCTCTTTTCCAATGTTTATAGCTATTAGAAATTCATTTTTAAATTAATGTAATATATTAGCATTCACTTTACCTTTCAGTATTCTAATAGTAAAATGTTACTGCCTACATATTTCCATGCAGTGCAGTTTATATTTACCCAACTTTTTAAAATGAAGAGTTAATGGCCTAACACTAAAAGGGGATCAGGGAAAGAGAAGATACCAATTATAATAACAGGAAAACTAATTCCTGGAAGTGTAATTACTAAGCCAGTTACTTGAAAAAGGTAAAATGACAGGGCTTTAATTTGGTACTGATAGATAGACCTCTTTTTTAAGCAATTAAAAAAAATACTATTTAAAAGATAGCAAATTAACTCAGTGAAATGTTATATTTTTCCTTCAAGAAAAAAAATTAAAACAAAAATCATGATATTATGAACTCAAATTTTTATCAGTTTCCAATTTACTAGCTAGGACTTATTACTTAGAAAATGTCCAAGGTAAACATTTTGTCAATGGAGAGATTTAAAAAAATTTCTGAAAAACAACATAAGGAACAGATTTCCTAGGTTTTTGCTTTTTAAAAAAAAAGATATTTTTCAAGGAATTTTAAATATTTTTACATTACACAATACTTACATGACGTCAACACTGTGATAACACACATTGTAGGAGTAAAATTTTCAAAAAAAATGCATAAAATGAATTAGAACTCTCTAAAAATCTTTACATAATTTATATCTGTATTGGAAATGATGAAAAGATGAGCTATATAGCATAGTAAATTACAAAAAATAATGTTGACAAAGCAGTGGAGGAAAGAACTAGAAAAAAGTTTTAAAAGGTAAAAGAAAATTTAAAGTAAGAGCGAGCCTAATGGGGGCTGACTTTCATGATTACTGACTGTATTTCAAAGCCTCCCATTGGTTTCCTAGTTTTGTACAAAGCAGTAAGAACTGGTTAATTTTATACCACTTTCCATAAATTGCCTTACAGAATAAATCAGATACACCTGCATTTTTAAAGCAGGGAGAGTGGGGGAGGGAGAGAAGCAACTTAACAAGTTATCCAGACACACATTACCCAGGATGGAAGTCACGTGATAACCACCAAAACATATGCACCAAATCAAAATTTAATTACACCGCACAACACAGTTTCAGTTGTGCTTCATATTTTATTGACTGCTTTGCTTTTGACAGGACAGTTTCCTGAAGGAAAGTTCCAAGAACTGAAAAGTTACAACACCCACATACCAGAGAGTGTTTCCTGAATTTTGTTGCAGGAAGTGACATCTGCTATAATTTTAACATTTACTTCCCAGTAGGGGAGACATTTAAAAAATTTTATTGACCAGTATTTGTTCAACAACAGTACACCTAGACAATGCTTTTGCTAAAAATACAAAACAAAAAGTTTTCATTTCATTTCATGATGTTTGGATATAACCACCACCAATTCGCAAGTGTAACTGTTCCCTGGGAAGGAAAACAACTGTGTTTGATAAATTGAGGTGTGTTGCGTAGAGAGACGGTGGTTTAGGGAGGGAACACACAGGGCATAGAAAAGGGTATATTAAATATCCAGATCTCTAAGAAAAAAAAAAAAAACAGTTCCTGGAAAAGTGCTACATGATCAAACACTGTGCATTACTTCTTGGTGCCTTTTACTAATTTTTTTTAAACATAGGTATATCTGGGCATTTCAATATTTCAGTCGGCTTCTTATATGAAGATAAATTAATCTATGTTCTCCACTAAGCTCCACTCTGTTTAAATAGGAGGGGGGGGAAATTTGTACATATATGTTAAATCAAAATTTAACTGCATTGTACAGTAGAGTGTGTGTGTGTTTTCTTTTCTTTTTGTTTTGGATTTTTTTTTGTACCAGGAATTAACCAACCACTGAGCTAACTCCCCAGTCTTTTTTAAAAAATTTGAGACAGCATCTTCGAAAAATTGTTTAGGGCCTTGCTGAGGCTAGCTTTGAACTCGAATTCCTCCTGCCTTTAGCCTCCCAAACAGTTGGGATTACAGACATGCAACACCATGCCCTGCTACAAGTTTATATGATTTCTACACACATACACCATACCAGGGAGCAGTATGTGATCCCCCTACCCCACATAGCCAGCAGGGCTCCACCCAGGCTCTACCCAATCAGTCTGTCTGGGGGAATAGGGAGCAGAGCCTGCATATTAATAAGCACCTGGTGATTCTTGTGTCTCAAATTTGAGAACCTTGAACCTAATCTGAACATATTATCCCTAAAATATTTTTACTTTCCCTTGTTTAATGGCCAGTCCAAAAGTAAGCAATACTGAGAAGGCAAGATCCTTTGGGATAAAATAAAGGCCAGTAAGTTACTCAGGAGTCAACAACCTTAACTCTTCCCCAATCCACCCAAAAGAATCTTGAGGCCTACAGCGCTCCAAGTACTCTGCACAGGAGCCATCATGTAGGGAAAGTATTCTTTGCACTTCTTAGCATGTGGTTAAACCAGGGGTGCCCTTCAAAAATATAATATCTAACACCAAGATAAAGACAAAGAGTTAAAAATTTTTTCCCTTTGTTTACTTCAGTTTCTTTGGATAAGATAATTTCACCACTGGGATTTCCTCTTAATACTTTAAATCTGACACCAAGTTACTGCCTTAAGAATCTGACAGGAATTTAATCTGGTTAAATTAAAAACAAAGCGAATAACCCAACACAATAAAACAGACCTTCAGCAGAGAACAGGGCTGTCAGAGTATGGGTCTGCTGGCTCAGTGGCCATCAGGTTAAGCTTTAACTCACTGTGGACAGATAGGAAAGGGAAGAGTTTGCACAAGGAGGATTCTCAACACTGATCGGCACCAAAACACAGAAAGTCAGCACAGGGCTGATTTTAAAGTTAATCTTTACTTTTGGTTCCCCAGGGCATTTGTCCCCAAAGTAATAAATCTTATTTTTCTCCTGAGTATAAATCTAAACTTTATCCACTTGATACATTTATATTTGAGCCAGACACTCTGCATTCTACCTGCTCTATTACTTTAAGCAAATGAGTACACATGTTCATAATAAAATAAATACAATCTGAAGCACAACTAAATGACTACCACTTCAGATTTCGAAATACTTTTTTTAAGTAATTGTTTTAACCTGTAAAAGTTATGTACTCACCATATATCAATAAGATGTAACTAAATTAAAACATAGAAATGACACTCAACTCACTATGTTTGTATTTCTGAGTCAAGAGACATATCTAAGAAACTTTTTCCTAGAGATAGAGTGTATTTCCACTATAAGTCACATATAAAATTAGTCTAAGTTTATTTGACAATTTTGGAAAAAAAATAAAAGAGAAGTTTGCCAAGATAAAACTAAGTTTATACATTTAGAAACAGTCAAATTGTCCTTCATACCACAAAACAGTGGTGAAACTAATCAGTTTTATGTTTCCTCTATTTTATTGCTAGCCAGCAATGCATAAATTTGGATGCTCAAAACAAGTAAATGACAGGAGACCAGGATAATAAAGAAATGTACTCCTATCTACCAACAAGATCATATTTTTGTTCCTGAATAAACTTGAAGTTCAAAATCTTTTTAAGCAGTATTCATTAAACCTCATTTTCAAAAGAGTTTAGATCCAGCTACAGAATGCCATCTCATGACATGGTATAGAATTCCCTAAATCTTTTGCATTAATTTTGCCAAACACTCCCACAAATCAGCTGACTTTAAGAAAAAATTACTCATTGCTCCTTCAGTCTTTATCATGGAAGAAGCCTAGATTGTGAGTCAGGAAACTCAGCTGTGCTCTCAGGATGAACCAGAAAGAAATCACTTAAAAGACTTGTTTGTGTTTCTCTTCTGTCAAGGACACTGTTTACAATGGTGTCATAGGGAAAAATGGGGACAGTCATGAGGTCAAAATAGTACGCATGCTATTTCTCTTCCTTGAACCACACTTTCCCAACTACAGTATCCTTCTTTGCTCTTGGCTCATATTTAATTAACTGCTTTATGTTCATGAAGTTTCTTTCACAATAATCAGTAGCTCATAAGTCAGAGGTGGGGGCACAGGGTGGGGCAAAACTGGTTCTATACCAGTTTAAGAGCAGTCCTTTTTGCAACAGGAAAGTTGCCCTTACCAGAGTCAAAGAGAGCCACCAAAAACCGGCTTCATATTAATCTTGGGAACAATCTGACTTTACCTCTTTATTGGTTTTCTTTTCTTCTAAGCTTCATTAACATGAACTTGGGTCAAATTAAAAAAAAAAAAAAAAAACTGGAGAGCTCACTAAACCTAATTTCCTTTCGCAGTTTGTAAGAGCTTTCTTTTGAGAACATGTGTGCTAAGCCACCAGATGCAACTCTCCCAAAAAAGCAAGTTCAACACCCCCACTCCGCCCCCCCAGAACCCTTCCCCCCAGGGTGGGGGTGGGCCCCACTTCTCAGGTAGCACACAGTGCTTTTTAAAACTGCTTAATCCCTGCCGGTAGTTGAAGGTCTGTATATATTCCTTCCTAGAATTCGGGGATTGCTTCAATGAGAGTTAGGGGAGATGGAGATTCAGACAAAGCCCTCCTTTTTATTCGATCCATCAACATCACTCTTCAGTATAAAGCAAGCTAATCCATATAGAAAAAGACCCATAAACTGTTAGATTTTATTAATTCTCTTTGAGGGAATGCTAATTTTTAATACTTCTACAAAGAACAGTCTCCACATACTTTAGATTAGAAATCTGGAAAATAAAACTATGATCTTGTAACCATTTCACATTAAAGAAAGCAAGTTTATTACAATTCCCTCAAGGAAGGGTATTCCATGTGTCTGCTGTGTTGAAAGTGCATGAGGTAAGGCATATGTCCTGGGGCCAAACGCATTTCTCCAATTCTGATAACTCATATGCCAAATTTTAATTGTTTTCGAGCTACTGATCTAAAGACTCTGAGTTTTAAAAGTTAGGCAATTTATATTTTACTCAACAAATTTTTTTTAAAGAAAATAAATCAACCAGAAAAGCAAAATAAAAATAATTTCCTACTTTAAAGTTTTGGAATAAGGTAGAGGAATATAAAACCTCAATTTCAAAAAGTCCATAAACCAAGAAACACTACTTAGGTAGCTCCTCCCTCTTTCAAAGTACTTATAGCTTACGTAGGGGACCCTATAAGGAAGAGACATTGTGCCTAAGGAGCTGGCTACAGTGCACGGCCCATTCACAGAAAAAATTAGCCATATACCACCCATCAATATCAAATCCAGAATGACACTACCTTATAGCAATGTCAATTAATTAGAGAAAAATGCCATAGGTTGGCTCCTTTATAATTGCTGCAAATTTCTCATCTAAGTTCCCAGCTACAAATTATTTCAACGCACAATGAAACTACTGTGGTTAAACATTGAGCTATGAATCTTTAAGTCCAAAGATTCTGAAATCCAAATTAATTGTCTCAAGAATACTAATGTGACACATGGTCAAGTTTTTACTGGCGGATTATACATCACAAGTAATGTTTCAGTTTCTCTTAGCAATACTCAGGGAAACTTGGCCCAGCTTTGGGGTTCTCTGAAATCCAAAAATATCTTAAATTTTTTCCATATATTCTCTATTTGGACCTCAAAGATTATCTACTCTCCCACAAAGCACAATGTCTGAAAATAAAGTTGGACCACATTCTAAGTGTAACTGAAGAAAAAGATTATTCGCAACATATGAGACATATTCCCTAACATGCAGATATAAGGGAGGGCCTTGTTGCTTTGTTTAAAGTTCAAGGACATATCTGAAGGTCAGGTAGGACATCAAAAATATGCACAGTCCTTTTATTTCAATTGCTAGCATGTTGTACCAACCTACTGATAACTCAAATTACAACATCTTGCAGAAAAGCAATTTTACCAGAAATTGCTTTCTCTCACACTGAGGCTTTGCAATTCCTCTTTTAACATCTCATCTGTGCTTCAAACAGGCAGCATAGAAGCAAGGAAGTGCTGCAGAGTACTTCTGGAGCCAGAGGTCTGCTCCATGCTCTACCTGCATGACCTCAGGCAAGAAATACCCTGGCAGGGCCTCAGTTTCCTTAAGGACCAAAGATAAATAATAAAAGTATTAAGTGAGAAGAGTCAAAGAGGTAATTAAATTAAAGCTGCTCATTGCTGTATCTGGCACACACAGTACACCATTTACCTTTTATCTCATTTTTATCTTTAGTTTAAGGGTTCAGGCATTGAAATCACTCACACTTGTGTTCAATTCCCTGCACTATATTAGTGAGCATTGTCAGCTTTGATTTAATTTCATAGATCAAGATATCTTAATGCAAGGTTTTGTGCCATGGACCCATACAGTAATTTGATAAGTGATAGCACTCTCAGGATAAAGTTTTTAAATGCACTAAATAAAATACATAAGAACACAAAGGGAACAAATGACATAAAAATATACCAACCAAAATATTTAAAAGACAAATTAATGGTTCTATGCTTTTATTATTAAACAATATAAAGCAGCTCCTTAATTTTCTAGAAGTGGTATATGTAAGATATTAAGAAATATGCAAGAACTGAAATGAGATTGTGAAAAAATGAGGTTTCTACTTGTGATAATATCCCTAGTACTGGTACGACAGGGTTTTGTTTTTGTTTTTGCTTCTGTCCTTCCCCCACCCGGCATATATTTCTACTAAAAGAAACGCTAAAATTTCACTTCGAGTTTAGGGAAAGTAAAGATGCAACTTCAGTTTCTTATCCAAGTTTTCCTACTATATTGGCCCAGGTTAAGAACTCCTTTTTTAGAACAATCAATAAAATGGAGTCTGAGGATAAACCACTGAGTTCAGAGGATTAAATATAAAAAGCAGGTGGCACACAAGAGGTTCTCTATTTAGACACATTCATTCCTTCCTAGAAAGTTGTTTCTTAGGAAAAAAATTTAAGTTACATCCTCTCAAATTCCATTATTTAAACATCTACTTCTCTCTATGATCTGAGACTTCAGACCTAAATTTGTTGAGCCTTCTGAAACATCCCAAATCACTATCTTTCATCACATAATAACTTGAAGAGCTTTCCTACTAGTTTAAATAACTGAGGCCACGGTGCTTTCTAGTAAAAGTTTTAAAGAATGTATATATAACTCTTCAGTTTCCCTTAGCACCAACTGCTGTCACAACTAAAATGAAGTCACACCAATCGGATGGCACACAACAGTTTGAATCTTATACTAATCACTGATGCCTTGTCATCACTCTTTTTAAACGCTCATTACAAAACCAGTAACCAACCATGGAAAGACAGGGCTTGAGGTTCTTACAATAGTCCTCCTCTGACAGCAACTGCAGTTCATTATCCTCTCTCCCCTTCACCAACCCCGGTGAATTCCCGGTCTTTGCCTACTCAGCAGATTCACGCAAGCTGTGCCGTTTTATGTAGAATCATACGTTCTAGCAGTAAAAATTTCAATCACCAGGCAATTTGTCTCCCACCCTCTCCTAGGCAAGATATGATTTACATTAATTGTATCTCTAAAAATGCCTCTTAACACACCAGCAAGCAATCAAGAGAACCAAAGGGTGGGTGCACAAAGAACATAAACGAAAATTTGAGCAAAAGACAGGCAAGTGAAATCAACTTAATTTCCCGAAAAATAACAGTTATTTTTAGAAGAAGAGGGATCTTTAACTTCAATCTTAACTTTAACCCAGTCTCCCTCTCCGCTGTGCAGAAACTGTCTAGTACGTTCTCCAAACTGGTTTTTATCTGACGTTCAGTTATGAGCCACAGCATCAGGAATGATGAGAAAGCAATGACAAAGCTGCTTCCTGCCCGTCTCCTTCCCAGCACCCCAGCCCTCCCCCCTCACCCCCGCAACCTTCATTTTCCCTAGCTACTAGCCTATTTAAAAAGTTTCCCTCGGTGCCTGCCTTACCTTGAGTGGGCTGCCATCATTCAGCTTAGAGAGCCCACTGTCTTCTGTCCATCAGACCTTTCAACCCGCGGGCCCTGCTGCCAGCGCCTCGCTCACCATTTGCCGGAGCCGTGCGGGGATGATTCCCCAGCTCGACTCCCCGAGGTTCGGGGACTACCTGCTCCGGAGCCCCGGGCGCCCTCAGCGCAGCCTCGGGCTGGAAGCGTATTGGTTCGCACTAATCCTGATGGACATCCGGGCACTGGGGCCTCTGCAGGAGAACTACACTTTAGCGGAGCCCGGGGAGCGTCGCGTCCGGATTCGGAGTGAGAGCGCGCCTGGGGCGACTTCTGGGCAGGGAGGCGAACGGGCCCCAGCGGAAAGCCCGCCAGCGCACCGCTCGCACCGAGCAGCCACACGAATCGGGCCAGAGTTTGAAGGGAAAGGCAATAGCCTTTTTGCTCCTTCGAAGTTGTCCGAGTTCGGCAGAATACCCCCGTCAAGAAAGTTCTGGTGGTACGGCCCGCCTCCTTAAATGGGCAGGGCGCTCCGCCGGCCGAGCCGAAGGCTAGGGGAGGCGAGGCGCTGCCGGGTCGGGTCGGGCTGGGTCGGGTCGGGTCGGGCTGGGTCGGGTTGGGCCGGGCCGGGCGGGGGCGCGGAGCGCGAGCGCCGACACAGCCCAGCTCTCCACCGCCGGCCCCGCCTGCGGACTTCTCGCTAGCGCTCGCTTGCCAGGTTTTAACGACGTACAAGCACACACCGTCGGAACACCAAGTCCTCGCCGCTCAGAACTCCAGCTATAATTTCGATATTGTTGAATATTGCGGCCCAAGAGGCCGCAGAGAGCAGGAACCACTGCAGCAGTAAACCACATTCGCTACTTTTGATCACTCCAGAGCTTGCAATCAGGAAACGGACAACTAATGCACATATGTTTTACTTTGCTTTCAGTTTTGATTTCATTACATTGAGACGAATATTTACAAAACATCTTCCCTTTTGTGGCCAACATGCGTATTACAAAGAAAACAGTAACTCATTTGGGTCCTTAAGTGATTAAGGAACTGACGACAAAGTAGGCGCTCAAAGTACAAGCGAAATCGTGTCCTACTCAGAGGACCAGGAAAAGTATTTAAGCCCTGCTTAAAGACAAGCAAGGGGGGGGGGGGGATAACCTTCCAAGGGGCAGAGATGAAAGGAGGTGGTGCTTCAGCCATCGTTTAGGGACGAGCACGCTGTAGGTGCTAGAAACGCTTAAATGAATATGGAATGAATCCCTACTCTGTGGACTCCCCATTTGACCTAGAATCGTGACAATGTTGTCCATCTCACAAAAAAAAGTAGTTCACACTTTGTTACTAAGACGTGGACAGACGTGTTAACGCCTGGCACCAAAACTACAATGCTGGGAGAATGGCCCAGTGCATCTCAAAGTATGCTTAGAGGACTCCTGGGAGTCCCCAAGACCTTCTCCGAGGTCAGAACTATTTTTAGAATGACACAAAGACAATATTTGTCTTTTCACTGTGCTGACATTAGTACTGATGGTGCAAACGCAATTGTGGGGAAACTACTGGCACCTTGGCAACTAATCAAGGCAGTGGGAGCAAACGAAACTCATAGTCACTGCATTCTTCACCACACATTAGCAGTTAAAAAAAAAAGTTTCCTTTATGAAAGTCCTTAAAGAAGCAAGCAGTTAGAGTTATGACTTTCATAAATCTTGACCCTTGAGCACGGGTCTTTTTGATGTTCTTTGCAACAAAACAGAAAGCACACATTAAGCACTCTGCTGCACCCTGATGTAAAATGGCTGTCTAGAAGAAAAGCATTCCTGTAACTGAGTGGCAAAACAATTCACAAGCTGCAGTTATTCTGACTTGGATTGGGCAAACATTTTCTTGAAAATGAACAAAGTGAGCCCATTTCTTCAAAATAAACTGGCAATATTTATTGCCAATGATAAAATTTGAACTTTCAAGCAGCTTTGAAAACCTTACATCTGTCACTGTAAATTTGACAGCTTCCTAATACTTAAGGGGTTTCCTGACAAGATCTTAGTGGAAAGTGATGAGTGTGAGTTTAGAAGTTCTGCATAATTTAGTAACCAATAGTTTCCAATGACCAACACATGATTGTACAAAACCATGCACAGGTAAAAGATCCACTGAAAGTGCAAGACAGATTCATGGATTTTAATGTATCAAAGTAAGAAAAAAAAAGATGAACATACTCATTTCAGATTTTGCAATGTAACTAACCTTTAGGAAACCACAATTTTGGTATAGTCATAATATTAAAGAAGGTATCAGAGTAACTCCTTTTCTGTGTGCAGCTAAATTATCATTGTAGACTTCAAAACAACACTGCAGAATAAATGGAGAAGCAGATAGAGAATCAAGCAATCTCCTGTTAAACCAGACAGTAAAGAGATTTACATAAATTTAAAATAATGCCAATCAATGCCACTAATTTCCTTAATTTTGGAAAAATGTAACTTATGTTAACATATAAAGAGGTTTTAAAAAAATTTAATGAAGATGTTAAATGCAGTAAGTCCTCTATATCTATGGATTCAACAAATCTTGTTTGAAAATATTTGGGGGGAAGAGGACTACATCTGTCCTGAACAAGTACAAAAATTTTTTGTTGTCATTATTTCCTAAATAACACAATACAATTGTTTACATGGTACTAGGTATTGTAAGTAATCTAGAGATTATTTAAGGTATACTAGGATATATGTAAAGGATATATACATTTTATATAAAGGATTATAAGATAATTTATGCTGTAAACAAAATTATATAGGCATAAAGTCAAAAAAATTTAAATATCATTTACTCAAAATTTCCATTTGCCACAGGAGGCTACAAATGTGCACTGCTAATATTAAATTATATTTTTCAGGGTCTGAGGGTGTAGTTCAGTAATACAGTCCTTGCTTGCCTCACATGTTCCAGACTCTGGGTCCACTTCCAGCACTATAAATAAATCAATTAACTAAGAAGTTACATTTTTTCCTCTGTAAACTGTTAATTGTTCTGATACCATTTAAACATGAGGAAATGATAAATACAACAAATATTTACCCAAAAAGAAATTCAGAATCAACATCAGATTATAATTACACCTGAGATTCCCTGGGCCCTCAAACTGGTTTGTAATTTTAATTAGATAGGCTAATTTGAAACAGATGTAGGATTACACTAGATTTGTAATACGTCTAAAAATACTGGAGGGAAGTACAGGAGAAATTGTTCTACAAGTGAATACTGTATGTGACGGAAGAATTACTGCAATACAAACATGAGCATTATGATTTGAAAGTGTTTTGAAAACACCATTGTATCCAACCCAATCCTGTTCAGCAACAAAATGGAACAAAAAGGAATTCTTAACCTTTTGGGGGCACAGAATTCTTTGACTGTCTGATGAAATATGAGAACCCAGGCCCACACTATAATACTTTGATGTGGTTCATGATTCCTCTGGAGCCCACTTAAGGAGCATTTGAAGCTCTGTGGACTTCAGGTCAGAATGCCTAGGCCCTGGTCCAGCTAAAAGACCCAGTTCACCTTGCTAATGAGGGGTAAGATCACCTATCAATCTTCACTGACCATTTAGAAACTTAGAGCTGTCTTAGTAATTGCCCATGATGGTGAAATATTTTTCACAAAAGTAATGGAAAGATGTTGCATGACAACAAGATATATCCATACAACAAAAGAACAGATTTTCATGGGCAGAGAGCATTTGCCAATCAATTCTACATTTCCTTAATTCATTAATCCTATAGAGACCACAGGTAGTAAATCCAAAAAAGTAAGTACACAGTTTAACAAATAGAGCAGAATTTATAATGTGAGACAGATCATTTTACTATCTGAAATCAGTTCCTAAATCATACAAGTACCTTTTTATTAGCTCTTGAAATTAATGAGATTTATAAATAACCTTTGCATACTGGTAATGTCAACAATATATGCTATATGTAATACATCTTAAATATAATTTTTTTAAAAATGCACTCAATTATGTTTAACCCACAGTGTCAGGCACAGTGGCATACGCCTGTAATCCCAGCAGCTCTGGAGGCTAAGGCAGGAGGATCAAAAGTTCAAAGCAGCCTCAGCAATTTAGGGAGGCCCTAAGCAACTCAATGAGACCCTGTCTCTAAATAAAATATTTTAGAAAGGCTGGGGATGTGGCTCATTGGTTAAGTACCTCTAGGTTCAATTTCTGTACCAAAATAAAATAAAATAAAATAATAATAATAATGTTTATCCCAGAGTAAAAACAGAATAATAAAGTGCTTCATTGTTCATTTGGCAAAACATACAGATAGATTTAATGTAAATGCATACTTGATTCATTTCAAAATATATGTACAGTTTTGAATTTAGAAGATAAAAGATAATCTTTCTAATGCATTAATTTAAATTTCTAAAAAATATAAACAAGTTGCCTCATTCAGAACCCTAAAATACCTGAGTGTATGTATTTGTGCACAATGATCATTCAAGGGTTCTACTACTTATAGGATTTTTCATCTATAAGTTATGCAAGTCAGATCCAAGAACTGCCACTTCGATGGAATGCCATTTAATGAGGACACTGCTAAAATCACTTTGCTAAAAGAAGTGTTCCAGGTTGCCATTGAAAGATCTCAAATGCAGCAGACTCAGGAAAAGAGAGAGACAAAGCAGGTGGGGTGGGGGTGGGGGAAACATGCCTATTCCCTAGAGGACAGAGACAGCAGGGAAAAGTGCTAATAAGCACCACTAGAAATTAACCGGCTCTCCCTTCAGCTGTGGCCTCCATGCAAAGCAAGCCCCACTTTCCTCAGAACCTTTCTTGTTCTCAGGCACTATTCCAGAGATTTCCATCTCTCAGGTCTTTCACCTTGGTTATGAAACTGGTTCAAACTTCAACCTGGAGATTCTCAGGATACATGAAGGCAAAGAGGGTTTTAAGTAAATCTATATCCAGGTCCTTAATTTCCAAATGCTCTCCTTACCCCCAGTATTCAGACTCTCACTTTTCCCTTGCCTTTCCCTGTTCACAAAAGAAAAGCAGTCCTCTAATCCATCCCAAATCAGACTTACTAGATGCATCACTCCAGGTGTTAAATACGTTTGGGGCCCCAAAAGAACAGTTCTCTCTCGGTAGAGAGGGAGAGTCCCTGAGAGTAATGGGTGGGTCCTCATTAAACGTATCCAGGTAACAAACCTGTCCCAAGGTTACCAGGCCTTACACAATAGCTGTGCATTAGAAGCAAAAATAAGATGCATAGCACCACCAGTAGTCAGACTGTCTGAAGAGTAAACCTGATTTAGCTGACTAATTTAAGAATGAGGATTTGGAATCTTTCAACATTTTAAAAGAAGATTGCAAGCAAAAATATTTAGACTACTGTCCAGCTTCACCTCTTTCTTTACTGAGTGCCTTTACTTCTAGTCTTTCCCGTCCTATATCCCCTCTTATTAGTGCATTAATAAAATATTCCTGTTCACCCTTCTAGTATAGCTGCCCATCCATGCCAATGACTGACGTGACAGCCTACAAAAGAGCCCAGGTTCCCCATTCCCTCACCAACACACATGCACTCACACACAGCTATTTATTTAGTGGTACTGGGGACTGCCTGGCCTATTTATTTATTTATTTATTGTCTCACTGAGTTGCCAAGGCTGGCCTTAAACTCACAATACTCATGCCTCAGCCTTCCAAGTAGCTGAATTCCAGGCCATGTGCTGCCATGCCTGGCCAAACCCAGCGTTTTAAAACAAACTTTTAAAAAATGTTTACAATAATTTTAGATTTCAAAAAAAAAGTTGCAAAAGACTCCTATGTAACCCCTTGGGTACTTTTCCAATTGTTTACATCTTTTTTTATATATACTTTTTATTTTATTTATTTATTTTTATACGGTGCTGAGGATCCAACCAAGTGCCTCACATGTGCTAGGCAAGCGCTCTACCTCTGAGCTATAAACCCAGCCCTGTTTACATATTTTATTACTATTTTTTCATTGGTCAAACTGGGGAATCCACATTGGTGTATTACTATGAACTAAACTCCAGTCTTTATTTTGATTTCACCAGTTTTTCCATTAATGTTCTTTTTATGTTATAAGATCCAACACAGGGTATTTCACACAGCATTGTGTCTCTGAGAGTTCCTCAGTCTCCTTAATTGTTATGACCTGGACACTTCTGAGGAGCTCTGGCTGGGTATTCTGTAGACTGTCCCTCTCTAAGGAGTGAATTATGTTCCACCTCTGTAGATGGGAGCAGATACCTATTTGGAATTTTTCTGTAAAAATGTTTTTTTGCTCTTTCCATTTTCTTACTTACTCAGTCATTTATTTATATCAGTATGGGCTCATAGTTATTTTGAACTTTGGGTTATAATTAATACTACATGATTTATTGTTGTCAAATTTTTCCATTTGGCCATCACAAGCTGGTTCAGACTGGCTACTTGTCTCTTTGACATGCTCTATCCTTTCTTGTTTTGATCACTCCTTGCTTTCTGGTACTACAAGATGCTCCAGGCCAACATTCTATTTTCCGTACCCAAACTCTACTTTTCTCAACACATCAGCTTCTTAAAAGCTGCCACCCAGTTTCTTTGTATCGTATGGCCAAACTTCTAAATCAAGAGAAGTCTACTTTCCTCCTTGATGCCAGTGGCTCCCTTCCTTGAAAAGTTCTCTGTGGACTTTTTTGTGGCCAATTCATCTTACCTTATAGTTCCTCTTTACATATTCAGGATCAAAAATCAAACTCCAGAAATTCTCACTTGTCTCCTCTCCATCTGAATGCTGTCTTGTACAACATCATCAGTGGCTCTACATGTGTGACTCCAACTAGCCCCAAATCCAACCCGTTTCTTCCCCCTGGACCCCTTACTGATCCACCAGTCATCAATCACCCTAACTAAAGATCAGTCACTCCCTTTTCTGGCTTATTCTCAACATCTAATTACACCAAAACCCCAGAGCTTTCCTGGGATAGTGAAAGTACAAGAATAGGAGTGGGGAGATTCTCACTTTAGATATTTCTCAGTTTTTCTGTATTTAGGCACCTAATCTCTAATTCCTCCATGCCAACCCCCCACCCCGACACTCTACCCCCAAGAACATGTTATTACCCTCCGTTTTACAAAGCAGATTCAATACAGTGTCGGGATACTGCTTCCTCGAAGTTGAGCTACATAGGTGTATTTTTAAAAAGTGGGACTCGATAGAAAATTGCTAGCAATAGATATCTCTGGATGGAAGGATCTAGACTTATTTTCTTCTGAGCATTTAAAAAATTTTCTTAATATTATAGAATGAGCATATTCCTGTTTTGCAGTCCTAAAAAATTAACAAAAATTAAAACCCACAATTACTATAAAAACAAAACAACTATACTCAAATCTTAGGCTCCAGGAAGGAGACAAGGGTCACCTAATCCACTTCTCCATGCAAGAATGCTTTTTCTACCAGAGGAGTTTGTTTGCATATCTCCAGGGACATCTGTTGTAATTACAAGGCAGCTCAGCCCCTTCTACAGCTGGCCAACAATGAGCACTAGAAAGTTCTCTCCTCTACAAAGCTAATACTGTCTTCCCTGGAGTCCTGGTTCCAAGGGTCCTACTTCTTCTTCTTGATACTAATATATCTGCAGCTCAGTTTTCTTATGCTTACTGTTTGATTATCTTTTTTTTCTATTCTTTCCCTTACTTATACTATGCATATTTTTATATGTAAAATATATCTGTTGCAAGCTGATTGTTGTATTTGGCAAAAGCCTAGTCTGATGATCTCTGCTTTGTAATTGAAACATTTAGCCATTTATTTTAATTATTTGATAGGTTGGGTTTAAGTTCTGTCACCTTGATATTTGTCTTCCAGTTGTCTCTTCTAATTTTTTTGTTTATTTGTTGCTCCTTGCCTTCATTCTTTTGCAAAACTTCAGGCAAGCCCCAACAGAAACCACAGAACATTCTGTGTGTACAATCAAGTTTCACTAAACTCTCCAAGTGATTCTCTTGTACATTAGAGTTTAGAAATAGCTGGGTGCAATTGTGTGGGCATTAATCCCAGCTACATGGAAGACTGAAGCAGGACTATAGAAGTTCAAAGCCAGTTTGGGCAACCTTGTGAGAATCATACCATCTCAAAATAAATCAAGTTTAGAAAACACTGCTCGAAGGCTAACAGTATGTAAGTTTATAAACTGCCATTTAGAATCAATATTTTATCACTTCACAGCTGACACTTCTCTCTCAATTCTTTTTTTTAATTTTTTTTTAGTTGTCAATGGACTTGTATTTATTTATTTATTTATATGCAGTGCTAAGGATCGAATCCTCATGCTAGGCAAGTGCTCTACCACTGAGCTACAACCCCAGGCCCTCAATTCCTTTTTGAAATTAAAAATAATCATAGTGTGTCCCAATCTTTCCAGACCCCTCTATCATTCACTTGGTTCGGATTCTTCATATATCATCCATGCTTCAATAGCTTAATAAGAATTATTTTTCTTGCCAACCCTTTCTACCCAGTCTTCAACACTACCACGAGTGTATTGAATCACAAAACCAAAAACAGTCTCTGTGGAGTCTAGAGTGAGGGGAGGAAAAAAACAGAATACCAACCTCTTACAGGGGTACCTTAACCACCTCGATCCCCTTTAGTAATCTCATCATCCACCAACTTTCTCTGGCCTCCCCACTAGCAGGAATGCCTTCCAGCCCCATGATTCTTTTAGAAGGTCAGAAGCTTTGCAGAGAGCACCTAATTTTCACTGGACTGCCCTTTCCTTCCTCTCCTGTGCAGGAGACCCCACTACCATTATCCAAACCCCAACAAATACAGCTCTTCTCAGAAGCCTTCCCAGCTAGCAGAACCTTCCCTCTTTACCAACCACAAGCTCCTCACCCTCATGCATGTCAAGTCAAGAAGCTGGATGAGATTAAAAGGAATGCTTGCTCGCTTGGGTGCAAAGGCAGCCAAAAGATAATGATTGCTGACACAGAATTGCAGAGGACTCGGCTCCAGTTGCTACAGTGGGACGTCCTCTCTCTCACACTTGTGAGTTGGAGGGTGAAATATGCCCCCAAGTGGGCACAATCTGAGGGCTTCTCTTATGATGAACTTAGTGGACAATGGCCTGGGGGTCCACATAGGAAGGGAGTGAAGATCACTGAAAGTCCAATGGAATCCACAAAGTTGCCTATTGAAAACGTGTATAGGACTCAGGTTTGGCCATTGTGGATACTATGTGAATTCACAGTGCTAACACCAATTAGTATACACTGATCAGGAAGTCCAGTTGGCAGATTAATTTAAAAAGAAGAAAACAAGTCCTTGTTCAAAGTGAGTTTAAGTGCAGTGTAGTGGCAAACTATATAAAAATAGCTTGTTTAATAGAGGGATTCTTACAAAACATGGGGTCTAAAGGAGAAAGGAAAAATAATGGAAAACAATACTAATTTAAAACACAGAAACAATAACACTTTGCAAACAGTTACTTCCCCTCAGGTGTGAACTAATGAGAACAATTTAGATCCCTTAGACTAGGCAGTGGATCAGCAGTCTTGGCTACACAGGACAATCACCAAAGGAAATTTATAAATTCCTGCTACTCTCAGGCCACACCCCAGGTCAATGATTCCTAAGAAATGCATCAGTATTTTTTAAATGTCCTCAGGTGATTTCATGTGCTACCCAACAGAAGCACTAGAAGCAGCAGCCACACTCTGAACACTGGGTGCTGTTACAAATGCAAGAGTCTCAGGTTTCAACCCAAACTACTGAATCAGCACCTGCATTTTTAACGAAAATCCTAGGTGATTCATGTACGCATTAGAGTCTGAGAGGCACAGCATTACAAAATGCATAACACTTAAGAATGTCATATATTCAAAGGTACACAACAGGTATTATTTCCAATAGTCTATCTAAAAACACATTAATCCATAAACAAAAATTTAGTGCAGTTGTCTATGATAGTTAGTGGCTTTTATATCCCTTCAAACTATCCTCATTTATGTGGATTTTCCTGAATACCTACATAAAGGGGGGAAGGATTTAAAAGTTGGAAGATAGGAGATATTTCCCAGTCTCTGAAGGGATGATTTTTCCTTTTGGTGGGGGGGTGGGGGGATTACATATACAGACAAGCCACAATGATCAGTCAATTGTAGCTTAAAACAGACTACATCAACTATTGGCATGTTCTATGATTCCCAACTTATCCTAAATGTGCTGTTTTTATTCTTCACAAATGTTTCAATCCAAACAATTCAAAACCTAATTTGGGGTAACAATTTTATATTCCATCGGAGGACTAAGGCTCTCCCAAAAACTTAGGGAAGTTTTATTTGAGAATTATTTGTTATGGACTCTGCCTCTTACTTAAATCATACGCAAAATAAGATTAAAACTAAATCAAATAAACATTTATTAAGTACCTATTATATCTAAAGCCCTGTACAAACCTACAGAGAGATTTTTTTTTAAATTGCCTCCTAAGCATTTACTAACTCAGAGGAAGACCTACTCCATTTTCAAAATTTTAGATAGCTTGAAAATATAGTGAATCTAAAGAATAAGCAGCAAAGTGGCCCAGACCAGTAATCCCAGAGACTTAGAAGGCCAAGGTATGAGGATTGCAAGTTTGTGGCCAGCCTTGGTAATTTAGTGAGTCCCTGTCTCAAAAAATAAAAAGGGTCAGGGGATGTAGCTCAGTGGTACAGCACCCTGGGTTCAATTCACAGAACTGGAAAAAAATTGATTAATATCTAATTAAACATTTTCATGATCAAGGATCTATAAATTATTGAGTCAACTAAGTTATTTTTAGGCATAATAGCTCAAGGATTCATTGAAGAAAATTACAGGGCTGGAGGTGTAGCTCAGTATGCATGAGGCCCTAGGTGAGATAGGAAGGAAGGAAGAAAGAAAATAAATAACAGAAATTTTTAGCAATAGAGTCTTTGAGGTTGCCAAGGTAGCCTGTGTTCTCAGAAAGGAGGGAACTTCCCCTAATAATCCAATTAGAACTTGGCCAAGGTGAGAACTCACAGTTGGGAACTTTGTTCCCAGCTGACAGATTTGTTAGTATCCTTACAAGCCATGAACACCTCAAAGCTGACTAGCCTCTAGCCTCACAGCTTAACAACTTAATGGGCCCTATACTCTAAATTAAAAGTTAACACAATGATGCCTTTCTCCCATACATGATAGTGGTCCCTTAGCAGGTGTTCTTTGGGAGACACAGTAATCATCTTTGATACCAAAGGCCCAGCTCAATGGCAGGCAAGGTGTTGGGAATAATGTTGTAAGTGATATGAATTTACTGAGCACTCTTCATATATCTGGCCCTGTTCTTTTATTTGGGGGATTGTGGCAGGTGCATAGTAGAGATTAAACCCAGGGGCACTTAACCACTGAAATATATCCCCAGCCCTTCTTGGTTTTTGTTTTTTACTTTTTGAGATAAGGATAAATTACGTAGGGCCTAAGTTGCTGAACCTGGCCTCACATTTGAGATTCTAAAGCAAGAGGTAAAAGACCTCAACAATGAAAATTACAGAATTCTAAAGTAAGAAATTGAAGAAGACCTTAGGAGATGAAAAGATCTCCCTTGTTTTGGATAGGCAGAATTAATATTGTCAAAATGACCATACTACCAAAAGCACTATACAGATTTAATGCAATTCCAATCAAAATCCCAATGACATTCCTCATAGAAATAGAAAAAGCAATTCATCTGGAAAAATAAGACACCCAGAGTAGCCAAAGCAATCCTTAACAAGAGTGAAGCAGGAGGCATCACTATACCAGGACTTAAACTATACTACAGAACTATAATAAAAAAAACAACATGGTTTTGCACCAAAATAGACTTGTAGACCAATGGTACTGAATAGAGAACACAAAGACTAACCTACATAAATACATACTAGACAAAAGCGTCAAAAACACATAATAAAGAAAAGATATCCTCTTCAACAAAGGTGCTGGGAAAACTAAAAACTCATATGCAGAAAAATGAAATTGAGCCCCTCTCTCTTACCATGCACAAAACTAAACTCAAAGTAGATCAAGGACCTAGGAATTAGACCAGAGACCTTGCATCAAATAGAAGAAAAAGTAGGCCCAAACTTTCATCATGTCAGGTTAGGCCCCAACTTCCTTAACAAGACTCCTATAGTGCAAGAAATAAAATTAAGAATCAATAAATGGGATGGATTCAAACTGAAAAGCTCCTTCTCAGCAAAAGAAACAATCAGTGAAGTGAAGACAGAGCCTATAGAATGGGGACATATTTTACTATACACACATCAGAGTATTAATCTCTAGGATATATAAAGAACTCAAAAAACTTAACACCAAAAAAAAAAAAAAAAAAACAAATAACCCAAGTAATAAATGGGCAAAGGAACTGAACAGACACTTTTCAGAAGATGATATACAATCAATCAACAAACATGGAAAAAATGTCCAACATCTCTAGCAATTAGAGAAATGCAAATCAAAACTATAAAGATTTCATCTCACTCCAGTCAGAATGGCAGCTATTAAGAATACAAACAACAGTAAGTGTTGGTGAGGATGTGGGGAAAAAGGCATATTCACACATTGCTGGTGGAACTGCAAATTGATGCAACCAATTTGGAAAACAGTATGGAGATTCCTTGGAAAACTTGGAATGGAACCACCATTTAACCCAGCTATCCCTCTCCTCAGTCTATACCCAGAGAACTTAAAAACAGCATACTATAGTGACTCAGCCACACCAATGTTTATAGCAGCACAACTCACAATAGCTAAACCGTGGAACCAACCTAGATGCCCCTCAGTAGATGAATGGATAAACAAACTGTGGTATATATACACAGAGAATATTACTCAGCATTAAAAGACAATAAAATCATGACATTTGCAGATAAATGGATGGAGATGGAGAATATTATGCTAAGTGAAGTAAGCCAATCCCAAAAAACCAAAGGCTGAATGTTTTCTCTGGTATGTGGATGCTGATCCATAATGGAGGTGGTGGGGGGAGCATGGGAGGAATGGAGGAACTTTGGATAGGAGAATGGGGGTAGGAAAGATGGTGGAATGAGATGGACATCATTACCCTAAATACATGTATGAAGACATGAATGGTGTCTCTAATTTGTATATAACCAGAGAAATGACAAATTGTGGTATATATGTGTACTATAAATCGAAATGCATCTGTCATGTTTAACAAATTAGAATAAATAAATAAATTCAAATTAAAAAAAACTTGAGATCTCTCTGCCTCAGCATCCCAAGTCACTGGAATTACAGGTGTGCACAACCACAGCCAGCTTACCTGGCTTTGTCTAAGTCCTTCACCCATACTAAATAATTCCTACCACAAACCTTTAAGCCAAGCACAATATGACCATTCTTGCTGTATATAGATAAGGAAAATGAGGCCCAAGAAGGGAAATTTTCTCAAAGTCATGCTGGGTGGTAGGACTGAGATATGCCCCTGGCACGCTGGCTCCAGGGTCCATAATCACAATCACTCTGCTATGCAGCCTCTCTTGAAAAGCTATTGTTATGCTCTTGAGGAAACACAGAAACCCAAAACTTTTTGCAGCCCTTTGGTATCTGGCTATGTTTTGTCATAGCACTCCCCAAAATGACATTCTTTTTGTACACTTTTCTTTCTTTTCTTTTTTTTTTTTTTTTTTGTAATGATGGGAATTGAATCCAGGACCTTATGCACTGAACCCACGGCCTCTACCAACTGAGTTCTACCCTCAACCCATAACATTCTGTTTGAGCTCAGCTAAATAGATGGCTTCTGCAAAAGACAAAGTTGGTTTGGTTTTCCCTAGGATTGTTTGGGATTTGAAAAAAAAAAATCAATACTTGGACTAGAACATCTATCATTCCAATTACTAAAGAAAAGGATGTAAAGCTATTTGAAGTAAACATGGAAGCCCAGTCTGGTTTTCTTTACTAGACATTTCAGGAACCATGAATGCTGAAGTCTCTCATGGTGATTAGCAAGTCACATTAAAGTTATAGTTCAGGGAAGTCCACCCCATCCTTTAGAAAAAGAAAGTAAGTTTGCAGAGTTTTGAGCATTAGGGATAGGAGTAGCAGTTTCTGGTGGTGCTGTCATCTAGAACAATCATTGTGTTTGTGTATGTGTGCGTGTGTGTGTGTGTGTGTGTGTGTGTGTGTGTATGATTTCAATTGCGCTAACTGAGGCCAAAACAATTTCAACTAAGAGCATTTCTCCTCTCTCTTAAACAAATGTACAGTTGCAAGGGAGCACATATGTAGGCTACCTATTTCCAACAACCTCAAACAAGTAGAGCACCATCAGGAGGCCAAGATAAAACAGCAAAGAAACAAAAACCCATTTTCCAACCCTATAGTTTTTCTTTTTCTCTTCTTTTGGTACCAGGGATTGAACCCAGGGGCAATTAACCACCGACCCACATCCCCAGCCCTTTTTTATATTTTATATTTTATTTAGACACAGGGTCTCATTAAGTTGCTTAGGGCCTAAAATGCTAAGGCTGGATTTGCACTCACCATCCTCCTGCCTCTGCCTCCCCAACCACTGGGATTATAAAAATGTGCCACTGAGCCCAACTCAACCCAACCCTACAGTTTCTCTAACACACATTCATTTATTCTCAGAATTTAATTAAATTCCTGGGAAATGCACTGTTTTAGACAGCCTCACACTGCCTACATTCAAGACTTAAGCCCTCAGGTTTTTTATTGTTGTTTTTGAGGTTTGTTGTGTTTTGTTTTCTTTGTATATTTTGAGACAGGGTCACACAAATTGCTTAGGACCTCACTAAGTTACTGAGGCTGGCCTCAAATTTATGATCCTCCTGTCTCAGCCTTCTGAGTTATTAGGATTACAGGCATGGGCCACTGCACCAAGCCTAAGCTTCACTTTCTTTAGATGAAGTTTGCCAGCAACTATAGCATGTTACTCAAAGAGACTATTGGCAAGAGTCTTCTTTCCCTCTCCTTTTCACTACCTGTGGGCGACTATCACTGACGCTCACAGATGGCACCCATCAGTGGGCAGTCTGAAACTGCTCTTAGGAGACCCTGGGAGTTTAAGAAGTTCAAGTATAGCTGATCACAGTGGTGCACATTTGGAATCCCAGGAGCTCAGGAGGCTGAGGCAGGAGAATCACAGGTTCAGCAACTTATCGAGACCTTGAGCAACTCACCAAGACCCTGTCTCTAAATAAAATATAAAAGGGGCTGGGGATATGGCTCAGTGGTTACATGCTCCTGGGTTCAATCCCTGGTACCAATAAATAAATAAATAAATAAATAAATAAAGTTCAGTGCTTCTGTGTGGTGTACAGTTCTCCAGAGACACATCCTATGGATTTGAATTTTCTTCTATTTTCTTTTGTGTCAACCAGTTACCTGACATTATTTGTATATACCCTGGGTCAGGGTCTTGCTTTCTTTTCTACAAGTTATACAGCCTTAAGGAGGGACTAAATCCAGTGGTAACTGCTTCTGGTTTCCACTTGGGAATTAACCTGCTATCACCTATTCAAGAATTAGGGCTTCAAATACAGAAACTGATTCTCCCCCAAGTCTGACTCATTCTCATCTATAAATTCTTACTTGTCAATGCCAAGACTTGGCTCAAACTAGGTACAGTGGCCCAAGCCTGTAATGCCAGATACTCAGGAGGCTGAGGCAGGGGGGATCATGAGTTTGAGGCCAGCCTGGGTAATGTAACAAGACCCCATCTCAAAATAAAAGTGAATGGGTTGAGAATGTAGCTTAGTGGTAGAACACTTGCCTACCACTTGTGAGACCCCGAGTTCAATTCCCAGTACCCACCCCACTTAAAACAAAACAAAAACCCTGCTCAGGGATAGCAAGTGGCTAGGAAAAGAGGCGCTTTTTTTTTAAGCTGTAGTTCAACATAATATCTTTATTTATTTGTTTCTGGTGCTGAGGATTAAACCCAGGTCCTTGAACATGCTAGGTAAGCACTTTACCGCTGCGCCACAACCCCAGCAACAAGAGAGAGGCTTGCTAGGGTCCACTGGGCCAACTAGCTGAGCCCCGGAGTGCTTGTATCTGCACGGGGATTAAATAAAGCCCTCTCCACAAGCAACACCACAACTTGCACATTGTAATAATGTAAGATTCTGAGAAGGAAAACAAGAGGGAGTGGCGATTACATAACAACAGAGCAGAGAAAGTAGCATTTAATCCTCTTCCTCATTTTATGAGAAAGAAATTCAAGGACCAGGGTTTTCCAGTTTTAAACAGACTTTAAGATGAGCACTTTTTAAAGTAAACATAAGCACAGTATCTGATCTGATCCAAAATGTTTTAAAATTAATTTGATATCAACTATTGTTACTTATTATTTTAATATTAATATAAAATTCCAGTAATATCATCAAATGTCCAGTTTTCAAATTTAATTGGTGTATTTAAGATTGTTTCGTGACAGTGTTGCTATATCTCTTAGGCTTCTTTACAATCTGTATTCTTTTATTACTTGAAACTTATTTGATCTAAACATGACTTGGTCTTTAGAGTGAATAGCTCCCATCCTGAAGCTACGCTGGGGCTGCCATCTATCAATCAGTTCACTAGCATATGATAAAGACACTTTTTTTTTTTTTTTGCTAAAAATGAAAATTTATTTATTTTTATTTATTTTATTTTATTTTTTATTGGTTGTTCAAAACATTACAAAGCTCCTGACATATCATATTTCATACATTAGATTCAAGTGGGTTATGAACTCCCATTTTTACCCCAAATAAAGATTGCAGAATCACATCGGTTACACATCCACATTTTTACATAATGCCCTATTAGTAACTGTTGTATTCTGCTACCTTTCCTATCCTCTACTATCCCCCCTCCCCTCCCCTCCCATCTTCTCTCTCTACCCCATCTACTGCAATTCATTTCTCTCCTTGTTTTTTTTTCCCACTCCCCTCACAACCTCTTATATGTAATTTTATATAACAATGAGGGTCTCCTTCCATTTCCATGCAATTTCCTTTTTCTCTCCCTTTCCCTCCCACCTCATGTCTCTGTTTAATGTTAATCTTTTCCTCCTGCTCTTCCTCCCTGCTCTGCTCTTGGTTGCTCTCATTATATCAAAGAAGACATTTGGCATTTGTTTTTTAGGGATTGGCTAGCTTCACTTAGTATAATCTGCACTAGTGCCATCATCCATTTCCCTGCAAATTCCACGATTTTGTCATATTTTAGTGCTGTGTAATACTCCATGGTGTATAAATGCCACATTTTTTTAATCCATTTATCTATTGAAGGGCATCTGGGTTGGTTCCACAGTCTAGCTATTGTGAATTGTGCTGCTATGAACATCGATGTGGCAGTATCCCTGTAGTATGCTCTTTTAAGGTCTTCAGGGAATAGTCTGAGAAGGGCAATAGCTGGGTCAAATGGTGGTTCCATTCCCAGCTTTCCCAGGAATCTCCATACTGCTTTCCAAATTGGCCGCACCAATTTGCAGTCCCACCAGCAATGTAGAAGAGTACCCTTTCCCCCACATCCTCGCCAGCACTTGTTATTTGACTTCAGAATGGCTGCCAATCTTACTGGAGTGAGATGGTATCTTAGGGTGGTTTTGATTTGCATTTCTCTGACTGCTAGAGATGGTGAGCATTTTTTCATGTACTTGTTGATTGATTGTATGTCCTCCTCTGAGAAGTGTCTGTTCAGGTCTTTGGCCCATTTGTTGATTGGGTTATTTGTTACCTTATTGTCTAATTTTTTGAGTTCTTTGTATATTCTGGATATTAGGGCTCTATCTGAAGTGTGAGGAGTAAAAATTTGTTCCCATGATGTAGGCTCCCTATTTACCTCTCTTATTGTTTCTCTTGCTGAGAAAAAACTTTTTAGTTTAAGTAAGTCCCATTTGTTGATTCTTGTTATTAACTCTTGTGCTATGGGTATCCTATTAAGGAATTTGGAGCCCGACCCCACAATATGTAGATCGGAGCCAACTTTTTCTTCTATCAGACGCAGAGTCTCTGATTTGATATCAAGCTCCTTGATCCACTTTGAGTTAACTTTTGTGCATGGCGAGAGAAGGGGATTCAGTTTCATTTTGTTGCATATGGATTTCCAGTTTTCCCAACACCATTTGTTGAAGATGCTATCTTTCCTCCATTGCATGCTTTTAGCCCATTTATCAAATATAAGATAGTTGTAACTTTGTGGATTAGTCTCTGTGTCCTCTATTCTGTACCATTGGTCCACCTGCCTGTTTTGGTACCAGTACCATGCTGTTTTTGTTACTATTGCTCTGTAATATAGTTTGAAGTCTGGTATCGCTATACCACCTGATTCACACTTCCTGCTTAGAATTGCTTTTGCTATTCTGGGTCTTTTATTTTTCCATATGAATTTCATGATTGCTTTATCTATTTCTACAAGAAATGCCATTGGGATTTTGATTGGCATTGCATTAAACCTATAGAGAACTTTTGGTAATATCGCCATTTTGATGATGTTAGTTCTGCCTACCCATGAACAGGGTACATTTTTCCATCTTCTAAGATCTTCTTCTATTTCTCTCTTTAGGGTTCTGTAGTTTTCATTGTATAAATCTTTCACCTCTTTTGTTAGGTTGATTCCCAAGTATTTTATTTTTTTTGAGGATATTGTGAATGGAGTGTTTTTCCTCATTTCCGTTTCAGAAGTTTTGTCGCTGATATACAGAAATGCCTTTGATTTATGCATGTTGATTTTATATCCTGCCACTTTGCTGAATTCATTTATTAGTTCTAGTAGTTTTTTTTGTAGACCCTTTTGGGTCTTCTAGGTATAGAATCATGTCGTCACAACAAAACATGTCTGCCTTTTCTATTTAAAAAAGAAAAAATAATGCATGGAGATGTAGTTTACAGGTACACCGGTGCCAGAGAATTGTGGTGAGAAAAGCAGAGGCAGATTAACCAAAAGCTTAAAGAAGTGTAATAAAAACTTGTACACAGGTACCCCTAGTGAAATGTAATACCCAACACTGATTATGAGCCAAATACAAGACAAAGTAACAAGAGCCCACAAAAGTATTTTGGCTAAGGACAAGGACATTTTCCTACCCCACACAGGTGGAATCATTTCTCCTCAAGATTAAAACCCAAGGAACAAAGAGGTTTACTATGAAACTTAGCAGTATATGATTTACTAGACAGATTCTGTCATAATAAAGAAAAAGAAAATGTAATAGTGAAAAATAAGCTACCACCAATAAGACATCATAAAAAAAATAATTCTGAGATTCTTTGATCGAATAATTACACATCTAAACAAAAACCCCAATACAACTGAACCACTTCTTAGCTTCTTTCTCATTAAATCTATCAGTAACCATTTATGGTTTCCCTTACACCCATAATTAAGACTATCAGAGTCAACAAAACCCAGGGAAGAGTATGCATCTGACTCACCTTGGTATCTGCCACAGCACCATGTGCCATAGGTACTCGATAAATAGTTGGTGTATGAAAGAATAAAAACAACCTCCCATAGCAACAAGCCCAGACTTTTCCATGGGAGGACCTTTCTCCTGAATTATAAGTTAGGGCAACTCCCTGGTAAATCTTTCAAATAAATTCAACAAACATTTATGGGGTGCCCTGTATGTGCCAGTGCTTAGCACTATTCTTGGCACTGGGATGTAAAGATGACTAACACACAGTCCCTAACGCCCCGAGGGGACTCGGCCCAGGACAAGAAGCACAAACTGGAACATACAATGGGAAAATGCCACAATGGAGACAAAACGCTGTGGGAACCAGGTGAAGGAACAAGTCATTACACAGGTTGTGAGGGGGAAAGGTGAGGTCAAAGAATCTGTAGAAGTGAAATTCCAGCTCCCACCACCTTCCATACATACTCAGGCTCCCTTTAAAACTGTATTTGAAAAACAGAAGCATGATCAAGTTATATCCCTGCAAATTAGCCTTCGTGGGCCTGTAACAGGTCAAAGCTCATTTCCAACAGCAATACAAAGCCCACAGGCACCATCATCACCTGCATTTACTGGGCACCTGCTGTGTGCCAGACACAGTGGCAAGAATTTTATAAGCATTCACCTATTTAATCCTTATAATATTCTGAAAAGTCCAGTTGGTATCATCATTTGTGTGCTCTAGATGAGACACAGAGATTTAAAAACAAAATGAAAACCATGTCCTAGATATCAGACATGGCTATACCAGATATCTATTTCAGTTCTGTTACCAGAGGCCCCCTTACCTTGTGCTGGGGGAGGGCCAGAATTAGCCCTGGGTATTTAACCTAGGGTTGTAGTATCATTGAGCTACATCTTTAATCCTTTTTTACTTTTGAGACAGTTCTTGTTAAATTGCTGAGACTCGTCTTGAACTTGTGATCCTCCTGCCTCAGCTTCCTGAGAAGCCAGGATTACAGGCTTGAGCCACCATGCCCAGCCTCCAGAGCCCCTTATTAACTACCCACTTCTCTACCTCATTTCCTGCCTCTGGGCTCCTTACACTGTAATATCAGAAACACCAAAGAATTGAAATTCTGGAAACTGAAGCCAAACTTTTTTAAACCTCTATATTTCTGCATAGAAAGCACTTTAGACACCCACCACCAAACCCTTCCACTACATGGCAAATAAAAACCATATTTATGTCAGGCCCAGTGGTACACACTTGTGATCCCAGATACTCGGGAGGCTGTAGCAGGAAGATTGAAGGTTCTAGGCTAGGCTTGGCAATTTAGCAAGACAAGGGCTGGGGATCTTGGGATATTGCTCAGTGGCAGAGAACCCCTAGGTTTTAATCCCCAGTACAGGGCAAAGTGTGTGGGGGGGAAGCAAAAACATATTTTTGTTATTGACTATCCCTTCTGTGTTACACTTTTCTAGCACTGAATATATCACACTATACAACTCCTCAATTAAATTTATTCTTCTATGGCTCACACTTCCCCTGTTGATAGTCAGCCACTCTTATACTTAACTATAAGTACTAGTTTAAATGTTTTTTAAATAATGCTACCACAGGATAGTCGCAGAAGACTATCCTGATCCTGATGGTGTTAGGTACTGAATCCAGTGCCTCATACATGCTAGGCAAGTGCCTTACCACTGAACTATAGATCCTTAACCCTTACGGGTCAATTTTTAAATTTTGATTTCTATCTCCCCCCCTAGAACGTGAACTTCACAGAGCCTACTTTAGTTGCCATTGTATTTTCAATGCCTAATCCTAGTACATAGCAACTCTTAATAAATAGGCAGAGGGCATGCATGAGGCCCTAGGTTCAATCCCTAGCACTTAAAAAAAAAAAAAAAAAGGATTTCCCCAAGAAAATATAGTATTGTAAATAACTAAAAGAATTAATATGGTCAGAAATAAGAAAGATGGGAAGGCAGCATGGATCTTGGGAGAAAATAACAAAAACTGAAGTTGTGTCATAGTGTGCACAAGAGAGAAGAAGAGAAACATTAAAGAGGTGACTTCACATTGGGTTGCAGTGTTGCAGTATTTTTCTTTAGGCAGCAATGATGTGAGTTTTTTAAGCTGTTTTGGTTTTGTACCTATCATCAGGCTACCACAGGGAGACACAGTAAACTGGAAATACAGACAGCCAGAGCCCATTATAAAAGTCCAGACAACATGGTGAGTAGACTCTCAGAAGGAAAGAAGGCCTAGAATCAGAGGCCAGAAAGAAAGGCAGAACATCCTACACCAAAACCCGACAGCTTATTTTCTGTATGACAATCCCTGATTTAGCTAGCTACCAAAGCTCTCAGAATTTAACTTGTCTGACCAAAACATGGTTCTCACCAGAAAAATCTCATGCATGACACTTCACTGCCTTCTGTGATCCTATAACCTTCACTTCCTCTTAGAGCATTTATCCCATTATTTGTCTCTCTCCCTGGTTAAGTAGAACAGGGATCTCATTTTTATTATGTTCAAGACCTCAGATTTGAATGCATCACCTAACATAGATATTCAAGAGGATTTGTTCAATGAATGGATGACAAAAGCATCAGTTCTCAAAAAGGAGGGTCCTCAACATAAAAACTTTCTTTGTTGTTGTTATTGTTATTTTCTGTGCTGGGGGTCAAACTTGGAGCCTCACACATTCTATGCAAGCACTGTACCACTTAGCTACTTCCCTCCAGCCTGCCCCCACCTTTTTTTTTTTTTTTTTTTGAGACACAGTCTTGATAAGTTGCCCAAATTGGCCTGGAACTTTCCATCCACCTGCCCCAGCCTCCTGAATACCTAAGATTACAGGCATGTGCCACCATACCTGGCCAGTTGCCATTCTGATTCTAGAAAATAAAGCTTAGCAATTCTGTTATTTGGATACTTCCTTTCTCTTTACTAAATCAATCTGGCTTCCAGGAATAATAAGGCAAAGATAAGGTGTTATGCCAATCTAAATGTAATATATTAAAAACTTTTGACCATGCCATAATTTGCACATTTTTCTTCCCTACTATAAATGATGTGGTAACTTAAGGGGAAAAAAAATAGAGATTGAATGAGGCAGAAGTGAGAAGTCCAAAGTAAAATTCAGCATAAACTTTAAAGCAATTCTGCAAATTATTTCTAGAGTGCATGCAGAAGCCACATTCTCCCCCTCTCCTTGCCAAGAGTTGCAGCAACCAGGTGTGATGGGACCCAACCTAACTGGTTTCCCCACCTCCAGACTTTGCCGCATTAATCCCACACCACGGTTTGCTGCCACATTAAGCTCCTACAGTACAGCCTGTGATGAACAGGTACCACATGAGATCATTATTATCCTCCACCCTTCAGTGCCTCCAGGAAGCACTACTCCTTCAAGCTGATTGCAACACCAAGGTCAGGAGCCTCAGAGGTACTCTCCCAACAACACGTTGTGCAAGTGCCAGAGATTTTCCTACACAGTTTCTCCTATTCCTTTCCTTTTCCCCACTTTTTCTATTCGCTCTGCTTTTAATCCCTCTTCTACGGCTACTAGTCCTATCCTAGATTAGCTATGACCAACAGAAACTTAATAGGGGCTATTAATATAATTTTAAATTTGCAAGTAGCCACATTAAAAAAGGTAAAGAAGCCAGTGCAATCAACTTTAGTAATGTTTTATGTAAAAATCAATCTATTGCAAAAGTGTTTTCATTTTAACTGTAAGTACACTTATAGATGACTTCTTTGCATGTTTTCTTCAGACTCATTTTTTGAAATCTGTGTGCATTATATCCTGACAGGATATCTCAGTTCTGACCAGCCACATTTCAAATGCTCAACAGGTATGTGTGGCCTGGTGACTACCACAGGAGACAGTTCAGGTTTAGATAAAGTGGTCTTAGCTACATTCCCATCCTTCTCTCTTATTGCATGCAAACACTTTAATCTCAGCTGTAATCAACCATTCCTTTAATAGAAGGAAATGTAATAGACCCATCTCCTTCTGTATCACCAAATTAGCTTTCCAATAGTCATGAAATGCCCCTGTTTATGCTCCTCTTCAAGTTTTAATACCCAATGCAAATGCTGCCTTTGTCATAAAGCCTTTCCCATACTCCACAATCAAAATTCATCTCTACCTCCTTTATACTTTCATCTTGCAACTCCATGACAACATTAGTGTTTTTGCCTATGTGCCCAACAGATAGTAAACTCCTTAAAGACATAGTATTGCTACTCTCCTTATAGCTCTCAAAGAATACAGCAGAGTGCTTTGCACACAGCTGACCCTCGATAAGCTTCTGATAAGGTGAATTTTTAAATTTAACAGCCTTATAACAGACAAGTGAACACTTAACACGAATGCCTACCAAGGAACAGCTGGTTCCAAGATAAGCTGAACTGCTGCTTAATTAATACCTGCTGGCAACCCAGGAACTGAAAGTGTGGGTGCATCTTTGCCCTGTCATGGAAAAAGTGACACTAACTCATACTCTGACCCAGAATTCTAGAAAATATCATAGATTAGAAGCATTACCTTTGTGCAAGAATAGGACTGAAGCCAGAACCCCTGGACATTCTATATACCATCATGGGCCATATTCACAATAATTGATCATTAGTCTAAATATTAAAAATAACAAGTTAAAGTGGCATGCTAGAAAAGCCTAAAATTAGTTTCCTTTTTCTGAATAACAGACTGACACAGTGGTCTCCAGAAAAGCTCAGAACCTGATCCCTATTCTGTGATATTTTATGTTTCTGCACCAGACATTTGACTCTATTTGTGAAATGAGAGGGAAGGATAATTGCCATCCATTGCAGGGATCATTTCCCCCAAAATGGCATTCCCCAGACCCCCCACAATGCACACTCTGCAAAATTTCCCAAGTGATCCTCTTAAAAGGACATTTAAGGGTTGGGATGTAGCTCAGTGGCACAACATTTGCCTAGCATTCATGAGGCCCTAGGTTCAAACCCCAGCACGAGGGGTGGGGGACAAAAAAGGAAAATCTCTGGAAACCCTCCAATGGCTTCCCTTCTAACTCCAACAAATTTCCAGTGATCTACAAGCCCCTCTCCAATCTGGCCTCCTGAAAATTCCAGACTTCATCCTAACCACTCTTACCCTCTTCACTGTGCTCAGGCCTCATAGGCCACCTTGCTGACCTTGCTATTTCTCACACACACCAAGCACATATCACCTCAGGGGCTTTACATATGCTCCCTTTGTCTGCAAGGTTCCCTCCACCCCCAGTCGCAGTCAACTGCCTGGCTCACTCCCTCAGATCTCTGCTCCAAGATTACCTTATCAGAGGTGCCTTTCCCAAAGAGTGATATAAATAGCATGCCCTCCCTCATGTGCCTGACACTCTTTACCCCCCTTGACCCTGCTTTATAATCCTGGCATGACACATTTACTCTTTGTCTATCTGAACACCAGGACATAAACTCCAGGGAAGCAGAACCTTTCGTCTTGTTCACTGCAATGCCCTTGCTGAAAAGAACAATGCCTTGTGTACAACACGCTCAACTATTTATTGACTGAATAGGCAAATGCTACAGTTTGGTTCTGAACTGGTCCCCAAAGACCTATACATTAAAAACGTGGTCCCAGCTTGTGGCACTGTTGGGAGCAGGTAGAACCTCTAGAAGGGTCCTAGTGGAAGGGAGTTAGGTTATTGGGGTTGTGCCCTTGAAGGGAATATTGGGACACTAGTCCCTTCTTGCTCCCTCTCCTTTTGCTTCCCATCAGCCATGAGGCGAGCAGCCTCCTCTACCACTCTGTGATGTACTGTGCTGTGCTGCCACAGGCCCTAAGCAAGAGGTCCAAGCAATCATGGACTGAAATGTCTGCTGTCATGAGCCAAAATAAAACTGTTCCCTTATTAAGTTGATTATCTCAGGCATTTTGTCAACGGTGACAGAAAGCTACAACACAGTGAATGAGCAACATTTTTATTTTGATAATGAAGTAGCAGAATGAAGGCTTATTTCTTCCCTTATTCAAATAAAATCTGTGTGTGTGTGTGTGTGTGTGTGTGTGTGTGTGTATGTTTCCATTGCTAGAGATGGAACCCAGGGTCAAATAACATTTGAGTGTCTCATTGTAATATCTTAAACTTAATTAAAATTCATCTATGCACATCACTAAAAATATACAAATATTACCTTTAAGTATGTAAATATAATTCATATCATTAAGCAACCTGAATAATTCTACTCCCAGACCTGTTTTGTACACATTCTAGAAAAATGAAACTATCTTCCTACTCATTAAATAGGATATCATTGATTCTGTTCTGTAATTTGTTCACTATATCATGCCATCTTTGAGATACACAGAACAATCAAACCCTTTTAAAAATCTATTTAATTTCCTGTAATATAGTACATCCTAATGTAGAATCCAATCCCCTATTGATGGACTGATTTAAGTGTTCTTCATCTGAAAAGAAAAAAAAACTCAGACCAGTGCAGCCTCAGGACAAGGCATTGAGATTTTATATATACACATAATGCCTCAAGATTTTATATAAATAATACACACACATATAATCTTTTATATATATATATTTAAATATATATTTTTTTTAAGTTGTCAAGGGGCCTTTATTTAATTAATTTATTTATTTATATGTGGTGCTGAAAATCAAACCCAGTGCATCATGCATGCTAGGCAAGTGCTCTACCACTGAGCCACAACCCCAGCCCAAGGTTTTGGGATTTCACCTAAACATTCTGTACTGAGCAGAAATGGGTGCAGATTATTAAAGTAACAAGGAAGCACTCCATGAGGAGGGTGCCACATGGGACCTGAGACAATCTTTCACTCCTTACCAATTGGCTCTCTCCCTCCCCCTCACCCCCCAATTCAGCAAGTGACTCTAAAACTACAGATGACTCTGGGTCCACTGTGCCATCTCTCAGCCATCTTCTGCAACTTTTCCACTCTGGGATGATCCCAACCCAGCGCCAACCCCACATGAGCTTAAAAAGAATGGCACCTATTGGACCTCCTTCACCCATGTGTTATGCAAAAGATATCCATAGAGCAACCCTCATATGGCAGACTTTATTTCCAGAGCTGCCTTCATGATTTATGTAGCCATTTTTCCCCCTCCTCTGTCCCCAGCAGTGATTCCAGAACAGGATGTTGCTCATAAATCTTTTCCTTCAGCTCACCTACCACCCACTGGCCAGGTTATTTTTACAAGAGTTGCCATTTCCCATACTCCTTAGTGTAAGCCCCCTATGAAAGGTCACCAAATTTTTTTTCCACAGGTCTCTGGCCATCATAAGAACCAGGCACAGTCAAAGTGCCATACTTTTGACATTGTGAGTGCAAAAAATTCTACAAAAGGCTATGAAGGAATGCTAATATAGTTTAAAATTACTTCCCAAATCCAGGGAGACAAAAATCAGGCAACCCCCCACCCCATAATGTTTTTCTTGATGGCAGAGACCAATTCTATCTTTAAATCATTTAATTTTTATTAATTTATTGGGTACCATATCCAGGAAGGAGGTCGATTCTTACAGACACAGAGATGAGAGCTCTTCATCACCTGTCCTATCACAGAATCCAAAGCAATTTAGGAAAATAAATGCCACAATTAAAAAGTCGTATCTTTGAGAAGCAGGGAAGGATGACTTCCTGTGGAGGAGGGAGAGCTTAATGGAAGAGGGGAGGGAACTGGGAGTTCAACAGTACTCAGTGCTCTAAACCTCTCTTTCTTTCACCCTCTTCCCTTTGCTCCAGGACAGGATTTTCTCACTCTTCCTCCCACTTTCCACCCTCAGGTACCTCCCACTTCTTTGGCAGTTCCTTCTCAATCTCTTGAGCTTTCTTGCTACTTAGTTGCCACCAAATTGCTACTTAGTGTACTCTTCCTGGGTATTCTTATCTTTTCACCCCCCTGGAATATCTCATGCAGAACAGATTCATTTTCTACTGAATAAATGGACATCCCAGACCAAATTTCCCATTTGACATCTCTACCTGAAAGGATTTTCATAGGCATTTCAAACCTAGATTACTCGAAAGCTATCTGGGGCTGGGTGTGTAAACTCAGTGGTAGAGTGCTTGCCTGAACATGCAGGAGGCCCTGGGTTCCATCCATACACACACACACACACACACACACACACACACACACACAATCAAACCACCTCAGTATACACCATCTTGAAGACACAGCATCTCCCAGTGACAAAGTTCAATGATTAGGAATTGTTCTTGACCTTTTTTTTTTTTTCCATCCAATGTACCAACAAATTATCTTCCACCATTTCTTCAAAATTATTCAGAACCCATTGAGCCCTCTGCATCTCTTGCACAGACTACTTAAATCCCCTTGCTGGGTGCTCTGCTTCCACTTATGTCCCACTAAATTCCACCTTTCACTCATCAAATGATCTTTTAAAATCCTATCAAACCCCCAACCCACTTAAAATTCTCCAATGGCTTTCCATGCCCCTAAAGTCATATTTCTAAGTGTGGCTCACCAAATCATTTTCCAACCTGCTGTTCTATTTTCCCCACTACGTTAAACATCATTCATTTCCTCAAGAGACTCCTGATATTTGGTAAGGTTTTGTTTGTTTCCTTTTTACCCAAGATTTCATTTAAAAGTATTTTCCCCATTCTACTGTGCAACTTTTTCAACTCCTAATTTGTAAATCAATTTTCTGCCTAGTCACTTCTTCCACCAAAAAGTCTTCCCTGATTATTCCCACCTCTGCATTCCAGATACCCCTCCTAACGGTTCCTATAAAACCATGTACCTCCCCAAGAGCACTCAGAGATGAACAGGGATCAGAGGAGTAGCATATGCCAAAGTATGGAACTTAAAAAAACAAAAGTCAGCGTTTGGAACTGTGAGACCTTCTGTAAAGCCTGGCACCAGGGTTGGTAGAAGGACAGCAGTGATGGGAGATAAGTCTTGAGGAACAGGCTGAGGCCCAGGGAATAAAGGGTCTGAATCCACACAAAGGGGATCAAATTCTAAAATGGTAGTCAGTAGGGAGCCCTGGGAGTTTCTTGAAAAAGAGGAGCACAGGAAACCTCCTAGCATAATGAAGTTTCTCCTACTAAGGAGAAGAGGAGGAAGGAAATTAGGATAGGGAGATGATGAGCTACATTTAGATGGGTAGAGAAGAGGTGGCGGGGGGATGATGGTACTCTGGACGCAGTTCTGGTTTAAAAATCCAGATGTGGGAACCACCCATTGGCTGGGTAAAGCCACTTTGAAAGATGATTGTACATGTGGAGAAGATGAGTGGGGAAGAAAGAGGAGATTGAGAGGTAGGGAGGAGGGACAGGAAGGGGGAGGAAATGCAGACTAAATTTAACAAAAGTACACCATGTGCATGTATAAATACACCTCAGTGTATTCCACTTTTATGTATATCTACAAAGCACCAATTTAAAATAAATAAACAATAAAAAATAAAAATAAACCACTATCGTATAGAGAAATCTGTAGCATAAGAAGCAAGCAATAGCCAGGTGCTGTGGAGCACCCCTGTAATCCCAACGGCTGGGGAGGCTGAGGCAGGAGGAGAGAGTTCAAAGCCAGCCTCAGCAACAGCAAGGTGCTAAGCAAGTCAGTGAGACCCTGTCTCTAAAAAAAGTACAAAATAAGTCTGGGGATGTGGGTCAGTGATTGAGTGCCCCTAAGTTCAATCCCCAGTACAAAAAAAGAGAAGAAAGAGAAGAAAGAGATAGAGAGAGAGAGAGAGAGAGAGAGAGAGAGAGAGAGAAGAAAATAAAAGAAAATAAAAGAAAGAGAAAGAAAGAAAGAAAGAACAAGTAAGCAATAGATATTTGAGGGTGGCAACTTACATCAAACAGGATGAAAAGAGGTTTTGTGAGAAATTAGGAAGGCCTGATCAGAACATTGACATTCATGAGTCAAGATGTGTTTCAGAAATCAGAGGAAGACCATATCACGTGCAAAATTTTCACACAGTTGGTCAAGCATTTGTTGAAGTTCAAAATATGGGGCAGCACCTGTATTTGGGATATATGTACTTGAAAGAAGCTTCATAGTTCTCAGATTTTTCAAGTCATTATTACAAAAACTATTCCCTTGGGGGACTGGGGTTATGGCTCAGTGGTACAGTGCTCGCCTCGCAGGTGCAGGGCTCTGGGTTTGATCCTCAGCAACACAGAAAAATAAATAAATAAAATTAAGTTACTAAAAAGAAAAAAACAAAAAAAAAAACTATTCCCTTGGGGAGTTGGGGAGTATATAGAAAAACTATACCCAACCCTGACTCAAGGATGTTAGCATTGAGTTCTTCTGAAAAGAAACAAATATGCTTTTATTCATATAAATATTTAGCCTCTAATTTTCCTGAATTGGGGAGTTTAATGCATCTTTATAAAGGAGAAAAATCTTGCAGAAGTGTAAAAGGGTCAAGTGATTAAGTGTGACGGGGGCAGTGGTGTGAAGAAAAGGTTGGTGGAGATGAAGGGCCTTGGGAGAAGGGAAGGCCTACTCAGATGCCCTGGCTGTTAAGATTTGCTAATAGGTCAGCCAGGAGGCTGTGCCAAATGACTCCTAAGGCCCCCAAATGCCCATTAGCCTCACAGTGATACTGCCAGTGTTTCCTTTCTGTAAGCCATCATGGAGCAAATATCTTCAAAATGCAGATAATATCCCTGGGTGTTTGGCTCCAGTGCCTTCCTAGATAGAAGCTTAGCAGGCCAACTGACTCGGGGAAACCCCTCAGCAGAGTATCCCCTCACTTCTCTTTGTTGGTAAAAGAAAAGACAGCGCGTATATGCAGTTCTGAACATTAACCCAAGCCCAAACAGACAGAAATGTGGCTATGAGATGACACTGACAAATTAGCCTGAAAAGTGAAATACAGGTAACGTTCAGGCATGACTGGCCATGAGGCCTGCCTGTACTTTATGGCAATTTGTTTTTAAAAGGTCAATGAAGACAAATAGGTAGCAGTAAATCACTGTTCACACAATTCTGAAGACTTTATAGACAAGCTGCAAAATGTAGTTTTCAACAGCTGGGTCAACAAAAGTAATTGTCTCAACAGTTACAGGCTTTCACAGAAACAGTAGTAATAAAGCAAGAACTTTGGGTTGTTTTCTCAAGAAAGGTCAAATAAATACCCTTTATAACCACTCTCCACATCAACCCTCCTCCATCTCTCTATGACAGCTGATTCCAACAGCAGCAAATTCAGCCACTCATTAATTGCTAGTTATCTGCAAAGCACAGGAACACTGTTGAAGGATTGACTGGCCTCTGTTATACAAGTCATTTGGAATTTGGATAGATATGTGACATTGAAGAAAATAAGTAGTAGGGGACTACTCAGAAAAGAGAAACCACATAATAATGTGAATAAAAGTTTAATATTTTAAAATGTCAAACTGTGATGGAGGAATAATTATTAAAAATGTAAAGGAAACTCTAAAATTTACCCTAAGGGTAAGAGAAGGTACCCAAAGGACAACTTGAAGGAGGCTTCTTTCCCCAAAGTAGAGTTGAGATTGTATTGGAAAGGGTAGAGTTACAGCTGCTTTGGGCAGAGAGGTTCGCTGGAACAGGTCCACAACAGCAAAGGAGCAAGAAATACCCATTTGGAGTACAGGTGAGCTGCAGCTGATAGGCCCGTGCACAGAGCAAACAGGGCTCATCTGTCAGCATGAGGCCTACGGTATGCCCATGCATCTGCACTGGAGTCCCAAGATGAATTAGTTACTGGGCCCAGGCAGAGGCTGCAAGGTCTCCAAGGAACTCCAAACTCTGGGGCAACTGGATAGGCCAAGCACCACTGGATGCAAGTATGGGTGTGTACATTCTCCTGTGCACGTGGGACACACATGCTTGTGCCCACAGAACCAGGAAGAGTATCTTCCTCATTTCAGCAGTGCCCCACCGGCACCCTCTACTGACTAAGTATTACACGGGTGCTCACTGTGAAGGAAAAATGTTGAGTCCATTATCACATAGTGGTGCTGAAGGGAGAAGTGGGAACAGAGACAAGTTAAGTTAAAATCTGGCAGAGGTACAGGCCAAGTGAGGGGTGCACCAAAAGAACAAGGAGTTTAATGGATGACTAGAGTCATGAAAGAGATGGTGTTTCAGCTGAATGTAAAGAAAGAGAAAATTTTTGATAGATTGGGGGTCTGAGAGAACACCCATTCCTGGCTGAGAAGAGTTTTACTATTAACACTGGGATCACATGGAAATACTGGTCTGACCCACCTTGTGATTCCCTATGAGGTTAAAATGCATCATTGGACTAAGCTTAAGTTTTGAAAAATTTTAAAACATTAGGTGAAAAATACTTTATGGTGATACCTTTACCCAGCAACTGGGATGCAAGCTTTAAAGGGGATTAATCTACTTCTGCTCTAGCCCCTTTCCTCCCGCTAGTTTCTATCCCCATCCCTGCCCGCCCCCACAGACTTCTAGCAGACACATTAGATATTGAAGGCTCTGCACACATCTTTGCTAAATGAATGAGCGAATTTTGGACTACCATGAGAACAAAGCACTCCATGTAAAACCAAAGAGGTCTGAGGGAAATACAAGTTTTCTGTTTTTCCAAAATAAAAGGGCAAAAATAATAATAATAATAATAGGGCTAGGGTGTAGCTCCGTGGTAGAGTGCTTGCCTGGCTTGTATAAGATCCTGGGTTTGAACCCCAGCACACACCCCTCCCCCAGCAAACACACAAAGGTAAAAAGTATTTTTAAGTACATATCTAGTCTCTGTACATGATCATCCACATTTACCCATATCCTTTGTAATATTTCAATAGGAAGTAAGAAATAAGAATGTTATTGAGAAATTGATTCACAGAGTTGCCTACCACTTTAAATTACCCAAATATTTTCAAGAGTTCCATAACAACAACAACAAATTGGTCTCATAATCAGCTGAACTCACAGTCATCAGGAACATGTGACTAAACAGTTCACACACACCACCAGCTTCAGAGCTGGGTCTCCCAGCGTGGGAAAGCTGCTTCCCCTACACTGCCCAGAGGAGCCCTAACTTTTAAAAACTCTCAGGCATTTAAGGAATATTGTAAAATTCAAATCCCCCAGGCCCTAAACACTAAAATTATCAAAAGTGGGCCAACAAAAAGGGAAGAAACTACTTATTAAACAGCAACTCTGTGTTTGGAGTACCCTGTTGGGCTTTTAAAAAGATACATTTAATGGTCATTCTTCTTCTTACTTTACAGATAAGAGAACTAGAGTCTGGAGGATAAGTTAAATGCCAGTATGACACTTGGAATGGGGCTAGAATTCAAACCCAGGTGTAACTGGTTTCAAAGCAAACTCTCTCCCCCTTGGCTGGAGGCTGCCTCTCATGGGGAAAGTGGTAGGGCTCAGGGAGCCCCCAGAGTCTCCACTGGAGGTGATGGCCTGAAGGTAAAAGTAACAGTGATGTCAAGAACTGTTCTGATTGTCCTCCCAAGCCCTACACTTATTTCCTTTGCTCTCAGCTCTTTGGCTTTGACCTTTACAAACTATTAAGGAACACATATTTTTAAATATGTTTTTTAGGCAAATAAGATATTTCTTTCCCATTCTCTCTTATGAAATACTGTGTCTTATTTGAAAACTGGTGCCTCCATTCTTAAATTAAGGATGATTTCCTATCTCAGTCATCAAGTGCTCACTAGGGGAAAGTAAGTCTCTGCCGGATGTTGACAGATAATCTAAAAACGAAAACTGCTACAACTTCCAACCGTTGAGAGGTTGATTTATCAACAGGGCCACCACCTGACATCTGTGCAGAGCGGTAGAGACCACAAAGTGCTCCCTCAGAGAGAGCACACATCATCATATGGGGGTGGGGCATGAAAACATTTCTGAGAGGCGACCTGGGGAGGTTTTGATTTAGGAGTGGCACCACCTCTATCCTTCAACATTTTTTTAAAAATTTTTTTTAGATGTTGATGGACCTTTATTTTATTCATTTATATGTGGTGTTGAGAATCAAACCCAGGGCCTCATACATGCTAGGCAAGCATTCTACCACTGAGCCACAACCCCAGCCCTATTCTTCAAGTTTTTTAAATCAACGAATCTTTTAACTTTGTCCTGCCATTTGGCTCCCCACCTACCTCCCATACTCATCAGCTTTGTGCCTTTATTGAAAAAGGTACAAGTTTCTCTGACTACTGTAGCCATGCTGAAACTCTCTCCCAGGAACAATCTTTTATCTCATACTCATTATGGTGTGAGAAATGACCAGTCAGCTACAGAAGATCTCTGGCCCAGGCTTCAGAGCACCAGCTTCTGAGGTGACAGTGTGGAAGAAAGTTTGAGGATTTGGGGTTTGGTGACAGAAAGAAGTTAGACTGACTATCTGCCACGGATAAATCAGTTACCCTTTCCTTTCCTTCTTTCATCTGTAAAACGAAACCTCAACAGGAGCAGTGATATTGATATTAAAGTATGTCTATCAAATGCTTAGCCTGCGACTAGTGTAGCTCTGAGGTAAAGCACTGCATGTACAAAGGTTCAATCCCCAGCACTAAAAGGGAAAAAAAAAAAAAAGTTGTTTCATTCTTGGGGCATCTCAAAAGCACTGTGAACCAGTAGGGTCTCCACATCCTCACCATTCCCGTATCAAGCAAAATAGAGTATTCTTTTAACTATAGTTGAAAACATCTAAGCTGGTAAATAGCTTTTCCCTGCCAATCATCCAGGGACTTCCAGCTCTCCTCTCCATCTGCAACCTCTGCACCTTTGGAAGACAAATTCAGAGGGCAATCACCAAACATCTGGAAAGTCAGTAAATACATTAGAATTATTGTGCGCTTAGTGCCTTACTAGTTTCACTGGGGTTACAGAGGGCAATCTCTGACCTCCAGTTGTTTAACATCTGGTTAGGACTTGGACTGGTAAGCCAAGCGGGCGGGGGAATACAAAATTTTTAAAAAGGCAGCAAGATAACCCTGATGAGGAGCTGTCACAAGAAAGGAGCTTACTGCAGGTGGACCTTCAACTGCAGGGCTGAATTTGGATAGCCGTTCCCCAGTCTTAATTCCATAAATTGCATCTTATTTTAATAGTGTTGTTTTCAACACCATACACTGTTTAAATACTATAGTTTTAGCTTAAGGGTATTGCTCATATACAAAACCCTATAACTACTTCAAAAAATATTATCTTTAAACTTTAAATGAAAACTTGACAACTCCCTTTGAACTTCTTTTATAAAGGGCAAGACTTTTCTTGAAGCCTGAACTCTCTTTACCACACAGAAGTAAATGAGTTTTCCTCCTGATGTTCAGTGGGAAAAGGAGTAGAGGAAGAGTTCAAACTCTTAAATTGTCCCAAGAGAGCAGGACTCAGAAATTTCACCCTGTTCAGCTTATTGTAACGGAACCTAAACTCTGCTTCTCAACACAGGAAGGCTACCTGCCAGTCTGCCCTGGGCATGCAGCGGGTTTTTTTTTTTTTTTTCCAGAATTTGAGAATCAAGGCAGGCCCAGGATGACAGTGGCTGCTTCCTTCCCTGTAACCTTAACAAAGATCTTCTCTAGTGCGGAACAGTCAAAATTCAAACGTAGAGCAGCCCCAGGCTCACCACTAGGAAACCCTGTTTTCTTTTAATTAAAAAAAATTTCGAGGTCATCCCTCAGCTTTGTTTACAAGTAATGAGTCCAGCAGCCCCCATTTATCACCCCTGGAGATTCTTTTACACTTTGATGTGAAAAGAGTCAGGGCCCATTGTGATTTCAACTACCCCAACAGCAGTCCTTTCATTTGCAAACGAAGCCCTGGCCCCTAGTATGAACCAACTGTCAGAAAAAAATTCATTGCCTTTCCTTCCAATTATTTATCAGAGACAGGGGAGAGAAACTGGCTTTAAGGCATCTCTCAAGAAAAGGTTCCCAGCACACCCCTATGCATTCCCTATCTTCACTGATCCTTTCTGCCAAGAATGTCCCTTTCCAAAATCCCACCATGCATGAAAGGCAAACTCCTGTCTTAAACCATCCCATCTGGTATGACTTTCTCTCTCCTTTCTTCTTCATAGAAAGCTCAAGGGGCTTACCATTACTTCTGGTTTAAGTATTCCTCCCTTAAGGAAACTCTGCAATTTTCTCCAGAGCAAGAAATGAGACACACCTTGACTTGGCCATGACATTTACCCATCTCAACAACAATAAGGCCAGAAGGCACCCACTTTCCCCATCTCTACCAGTATTCAAAGGAACTGAATAGTAAGAATATTTAAAAAGGAAAGAGGGCTCAAAGATTTTTTGAAGTATCTAAGAATCTGAGGTAGTAATCAAAAAGGAAAGTACATAGCATGAAGTGTTTTTTGTTTGTGTAAAGGTTTTATTTTATTATTTTTTTATTTGTAGATGGAGACAGTACCTTTATTTTTATTTATACATTTTTATGTGGTGCTGAGGATCAGACCAGTGCCTCAAGTGCTAGGCAAGTGCTCTACCACTGAGCTACAACCCCAGCCCTTTAGTACATGTTTTAAATGAAAATGTAACATACTTTTTTTTTTGAACTGGGGATTGAACCCAGGAGAGCTTAACCACTGAGTTACATCCCCAGTCCTTTTTAATTTTATTTTGAGACAAGAGTCTTACCAAGTTGCTGAGGATCTTGCTAAGTTGCTGAGGCTGGCCTCAAATTTGCAATACTCCTATCTCAGCCTCCTGAGCTGCTGGGATACAGGAGTGAGCTACCATGCCCAGCTTTTTTTTTTTTTTTTTAATACGGTTTTTAGAAATAAACATTTTATATTAAAATACAGCATATGCTTTAGAAAGTACACAGGGCTAGGGGTGTAGCTCAGTGGCACAGCACTTGCCTAGTGTACAAAAGGGACTGGGTTTCACCCCAGAACCATGAAAGGAAAAAAAAAAAAAAAACTCACATGAATTTCTACAAAGTGCCCTTGTAACCAGCATCCAGATCAAGACACAGAACACTCCTGGACTACTAAGCTATTCTAAGCAAAAACACTTATCTTGACTGTAACCAAGCTTTAGCATTAACTTCCATTCCTCAGGGATAGAACCACAGGGTTTCTCACCCTTAACACTTGGGACTTTTGAAGCTAGAAAAGTCTTTGTGTCAGGGACTGTCTGATAAATTGTAGGATGTTTAGCAGCATCTCTGGCTTTCCCCCCTCTAGACTATGATGACTAAAAAGCCTCCAGACATTGCCAAATGACTCCTGGGAGAGGGAGAGCAAAATTATCCCCAGTTGAGAACCACTGGCATACAGGAGTGAGTTAAACACATTCACAGAAAGCAAAAACAGACAAATCCACAAAGTAGGACATACATTCAACTCAGCTTCTTAAATCAGCCAACACCCCCTACTCCCCAAATAAGTAGGTTAAATGCTACAAATGAAGACTCAAGAAAAAAACAATGCAACATGTGAACTTTGGTTTTGGAAGAATCAGGATATAAACAATTTCAAAAGACATTTAAAAGGCATCTGAAAAGTCTGTAACTAGACAGACATAAAATGCTAATTTTAAACTAGGCAAGATGGCTCATGCCTGTAATTCCAGCTACTGTGGAGGCTGATACAAGAGGATCACAAGTTTGAGGCCAGCCTGGGCAGGTTAGGGAGACGCAGTCTCAAAATAAATAAGGCCACCGATATGGCCCAGTGAGAGAACTTGGCTAGCATGCACAAAACCCTAGCTAGATATAATCCCTAGTACCACCAAAACATAAAAACGAAATGTTAATTTTATTAGGTTTGAGGTTGGTATTTAATTCCACAGGGAAATATTTTTTAGATGAACATAAAGTATGCAGGAGTGAAAGAAGAGATGTCTGGGATTTATTTAAAATATTTTGGCAGGAAAAAAAGTAAAATACTTCAGCAAAGAAAGGATAGATATCTTTAAAGTGTGGCAAAGTCTTGAGAAATGTCATGTCTGAGAAAAGGATATGTGAAAATTAAAAATTCCTTATATTGCTACTAATGTCTGAATATTTCCAAGATAACAATTTATAGAGGAGAGAAGTGCACTTGAGTCTAAATTAGATTATTATGGCTAATTGCAGACAACATTTTATTTATTTGTTTATATAAGTGTTGCTGGGAATTGAACCCAAGGTCTTCAGGATGCTAGGCAAGCACTCTACCACAGAGCCACATCCCCAGTCCCAATTCTTTAATTGTCACTATAATGTATGAGATATTTTTTGTTCCCTTCATAGCCTTTAGACTCTTCTCTTTAAGAAGAAATCTTGGATGACTTCTTGCTTTTAGTAGATTTTAAAAGACCTATTCACTTAACTATATCCAAGAAAGAAAAAATCTGTGGTGTATGTGTGGGGACTGGGGATTGAATCCAGAGGAGGTCTACCTCCAAGCTATATACCCCTAACCTATTTTTATTTTGAAAGCAGGGTCTCACTAAAGTTGCACAGGCTGGGCTTGAACTGGTGATCCTCCTGCTTCCACCTCCTGAGTAGCTGGGATTACAGGTATGCACCTTCTCATCCAGCCTAATAACCTCTTACCTAGATAAATACATACAATTACTTTGTATCATGTTTTAGTTCTTTTTAAGGCAACAAAAACGGTGTCTCTGTGCATTGCAGGCTGGGAAGAAGGCATTATCTGATGAAGGCATCAGGACTTGTTGGTCAAAAGCAGAAATGAAACTGCACAGTGCCTCATATATATTTTAGTACAGAAATCAAATTTTTTCCCAACCCAAACCAACCTACTTGCCCAGATTCCTTAGAGTCTGAGTTGCATATTCAGCAATGAGCTTCTCTAGGTCTTTGCTGCTTTTAGTAACATGAGACTACGAATCTGAGTCCTTTACAGGGTGATTTATCATGAGGTACAGAAAACAAAACTCAGGGTTTGAAATACTGTCTCTCAAACTTCTGAAACACGTGAGGGATCTAGAACTGAAATTCTCTTCTTTCTAGCCCTGTTTCACAAATTCCAAAGGAGGATAGCTGCTACAACTTCAGAGGGAAAGAATTGTTATGACTGAAGATCTCCAAAAAAAGAGAAAAGATACTTCTCACATGAAGATACTATAAAATTAATATTCCTACAGAAATGATATAATCCTAAGCAACTCAATGTCTGTTTTATTATCACCTGAACCAAGGTCTCACCTAAAGTGGTAAAATGTCAAATGCCTGGATAGTGTCCATTATACTGAAGGCACTGAATGGATATGAATTCATTCTCTCCAATTGCTTGTATTAGTAGAAAGTTCAGGCTGAAGGCAAGAGAAAAGCCACATGGAAATGAATTTGAAACTGCATCATGGGCCCATTAACTTGTAAGACTAAAAAAAAATGTAAAGATGATTCTAAAGACACCTACCTTATAAGTAAGCAATCCCTCTCCTAAATATCTATCCAAAAGATATAAAATATGTGTAACATTATTCATAATAGGAAATAGAAGGAGATACAACCTAAATGTCTACCAACAGGTAAATAATACACAAAAGATTATATACCCATACAATGGTCTATTTTTCAGCAATAAAAAAAGGAATTAAAGCCAGGTGCTATGGTGCACACCTGTAATCCCAGCAATTTGACTCTGGAGGCTGAGGAAGGTGGATCAAAAGTTTGAGGCCAGCCTGTGCAACTTAGTGAGACCCTGTCTCATAATAAAATATAAAGGGCTGAGGATTAAGCTCAGTGACAGAGTGCTTGCCTAGTCAATATGAGGCCCCTTGATTCAAAATCCAGTATTAAAAAAAAAAAAAAGTTGATCTGTGGTAAAACATGAATAAAGATTGAGAGATCTAAGTGGAAGGAGCCAGTCACAAACCCCACATATTCTATGACTACATTTACATTTATATGGAATGTCCAGAATAAACAAAAGTATTAAATGGATTAATGGCTACTTGGAGCCAGGGGTAGGAATGGGATTAACTGTAAACAGGTAATTCTGTCTACTGAATTGCAGGAAATGTTCTAAAATTGGACTGCCATGATGGCTGTACAACTCAGTAAGTTTACTAAAAATGATTAAACTATACTTAAAACAACATGTAAAATTATACCCAATTAAATTTCTGTTGTTTCTAAAGATGACTATGCTAATTGTAAAAGAGTACATGCTATGTAGCAGAGTTTTCTTATGGTTCTTTGTGTGTATTTAGGACAATCCCATAGCCAATATTAAATGCAAACTAGACCACAGTAAAAACCTTTTAAGTGTATCCATATGCCCTGCAAATAACTGTATTTCATGTCTCCTTCTGAAAGGTTTGTTTCTCCTTCATTCTCCTTCCTATCAGTGCTATTCTTAGAGCAGCTCATAAAGGAAACCCTTCATTCCAAAGAGTTGCCTTTAAACAAAGCCCTTTCTCTCCAAGGAGAACTAATGGAGCTACTGACTCCCCTGAAGCCCACCATTCTACCATCATGACCTGAGAGAAAAGTTAATCATTTTCTGAGGAATGATGATATTCCAGATACTGTGATGGCATTTACATCATTATTCTCCTTATTCTTATTGTAAGGAGGTTTAAAAAGTTATCCAAAGCCTGGAGAGGTGGTACATGCCTTTAATCTCAGTGACTCAGGAAGCTGAAGCAGGAGGATGACAAGTTTGATTCTAACCTCAACAACTTAGCGAGGCTCTAAGCAACTTAGTGAGATCCTGTCTCAAAATAAAATACCAAAAAGGGCTGGAGATGTGGTTCAGTGGTTAAACCCCCCTTGGTTTAATCCCTAGTACCCCCCCCTCCAAAAAAAAAAAAAAAAAAGTCAACTTAACCACATGACCCATGTCAGAGAAGAGGTTTCAATACAAACTGGTTTCAGATTCTCACACACAGCTGGGCTCCAATCTGACATGTGATTGAAGGTTTTACTGGAAAATTACCATTTCTACAGTTTAATCTTTTTGCCACCCCCCCCCCCAATTTTAACTGTATCTTTGGAAAATACCTAATTTCAAAAGTGATTTCCTCAGATCTGAAATAAGCCTAAAACCAAGCTTCTAAACCCATCAAACTGAGTGTCTCCTCTGAGGATCTGAAACTACACATAGCAACAACACATACCTGCCAATCGGCAACACTTTCCAAAATAAAGAAAACACACATTCTGTATAAGAAGCATGACTGATTGTAAAAATCATATCTCAAACTCCTTCACTTGGAAAACACAGGAAAACCTCCTTATTTCCCCATTTCACAATTCCAGGTGCGGATTATTTACAATGCCCAAGCCAATCACTCTTTCAAGAAAACATGGTCTTTAGCCATTAATCTCCTTGGTAAGCATCTGGAAATTCAGTCGCTGATTTACTCACACAAAGGAAATCTGTCCATATAATAGGTGTTAATCTGTTTAACACCTTGTAGCTTCCTCACTAATTGAAGGCTCCTCTCAATTAGGAGAGGCAAACATTATTTCAGACTCTCCTAGGTAAATAAGGCTTCTAAAGGTGCCATATTATAAAGTGAGCCATGCTTCACAAAATTCAGTCCCTCAGTTTCCCCCCCCCCCAAATACTGACAAGCATTTCAGCAGATCTCCTACAACATTTATAAGAAGTACCCACCCTGGTGGCAGAAAGACAAAGCCTGTCTATTAGTGCAGGCTTATTGAAATATCCTTTATTCTCTTGTTTTACCTCAACATGTTTTCTCCCAGTCACCCTGCCAGCATTTCCCAGAACAAATCCTCACCTTATGTTGGCTGTGAGGACCCATACCCAACTTCAGAAGGTAATTTAACACACACACTTTGATCAAATTTAAGATTCAAAGAAGAAAATGAGAGATTTCAAGCAACTGATACAGAAGGGTTAGAAGTTGAATAGGCTATTAAAATGGCAAAAAGGCATGCTCTGTTCAATAAAAAGAAAACTAGAAACCCCAGAAAAACAAAACACTGTTAAGAGATGAAGTGATTTAAAACAAGGCATAAATTTGAACCATTTACTCAAGAATTCATTTGTCCTTATTAATATGAACCGTCTCTTTCAAGTGATACTTGGGTTGACTTTGAACACAGAGACATGAAATCCAAAGATACTATTTTGCCTCCTGTGGCAGGGGTGGGAGGGGGTACTAGGGATTGGACCCAAGGTCTGGGCATGCTGGGCAAGCACTCTACCACTGAGCTACATGCCTAGCTCTCTCCTTTTTAATTTTTTTTTTTTTAAATTTTGAGACAAGGTCTCACTAAGTTGTCCAGGCTGTCCTTGAACTTGTGATCCTCCTACCCCAGCCTCCTTAGTAGCTGGGATTACAGATGTGCACCACCATGCTTGGCTACTGTTTTGCTTTTTGATCAAAACCATGTAAGTAATGGTTACAGGCTTTCCATCTTTTGTTATCAATATAAGACAAAGTTTGCAAGGAAATAAAATTATAAAAAATATGTCATCAATCTGAGCAATTTAAAACTGAAAGCTGAAGTAATAGTTCGAGGTAGAAGAGGATGAGGTAGAAGAAAGAGTTGGGATTATAATATTATCAGATTAGACTGAAAAGTTGATGAAAAAAGAATATGAAAAATACTTAATACTGATTATAAAAGTAATATATTAATATAAAATATTATTATGGATATACTTAAAATTACTAAATAAATAGGAGAAAAATAATATTGAATTGCATGGAAAGCAAAGAATACATATTACATGATTATTTTAAAGAAAATTCCACCAGGTGCAGATTACCAGATTACACATTGGTAATCTCAATAACTCAGGAGGCTGAGGCAGGAGAATTGCAAGTTCAAAGCCAGCCTCAGTAATTTGGTAAAGCACTAAGCAACTCAGTGAGATCCTGTCTCTAAATAAATTATAAAAAAGTCTGGTGATGTAGCCCAGTGGTTGAGCACCCCTGGGTTCAATCACGGTACCAAGACAAATAAAATAAAATAAAATTCCCAAAGAAAGCAAAACAAATACATGAAACTGGAGGTTAGAAGAGTAGTGACTTTGAGGGAGGCAGCAGCTGAAAAAGAGGAGAGGGGAGTTTGGAGAGCTGGTATTGTATTTTCTTAATCTGTTACCAAGTGTGTTCACTTTGTGAAAATGCATTGAACAGTACTTACAATGCCTGTTCTTTTCCGCCTGTTATACTCCAATAACAATTTTCAAAAAGAATTAAAGAAAGAGGAGGGGAAGGAAAGTACAGGAAACTTAAGTGAGCTCAAATTCAATGGTATCTAATGCTCATAAATCCGAAAATCAAAATATGCCTATGCCTATTATGTATAAGAACTCAATCAAGTCAGGTGTGGTGGCACACCTATTAATCCCAGCAACTTGGGAGGCTGACGCAGGAAGATCGCAGGTTTTAAGCCAGTCTCAGCAACTTAGTGAGACCCTGTCTCAAAAAATAAAATAAAATAATAATAATAATAATAATGAGTGGGGATGTGGCTCAATGGTAAAGTACCTGTGGGTTCAATCCCTGGTACTAAAACAAAAACTAAAACTAAAACAAATATTGTCTTTGCACACTACATTAGTACTGTTCATGCTTATGACTTTCTATGTAGCCCTAAGCAAGTAGGGGTTCACACTCAGACATTCATTTTCTTTGAGCTATTAGAGTTGCATGCTCCATAAACATCTGCTTTCTTTCATGTATGTCCCATTGTGGAAAAGTTCCACATGAACTTGATGTCCACCCCCCACCCAGCATAACTACTTAACAATTCAATACCTATCATGGTTAAACATTTACATAATTGAGCTACTGGTATATATTAAAAATAGACCTCTATTTAGGATTTCTCCTAGCTTATCACTTGTACTAGGTATTAAAGTGAAAAGTAGCATACCAGGGAGGTAAGGAGCTGGGAAAATAAATGTAATGAAAATAAAAATAACTCTGCAGTTGTTAGAAAGTTACTACAAAGGGCAATTACTCATCTAAACTTAATAATGAGCAAGGACAGCCACAAAAAATAATGAGCAACAACAGAAAATACATGTAATACAAAACGTCTTTTAAATCTTTTCCACTAATACTCTTAACTATTATAATTGATTTTTTTCCTACTAGAAAAGACACTGGATGCAATTTGAACAACTAGAAACTTTCAAAAAATCAAACCTCTACAAAAATCTTCTAGCTGAAAGACAAAATGTCTTCATCCTCTGAAGTTCTCACCCATCTGGTTTGGAGATGAGGCTCTAATAGAGTGCTTGCCTAGCATACATGAGGCCCTGGGTTTATTAACCAGAATCCCCTTTACTCACCTATGCCCAATTTTTTTAAACCAATCAGATATCTAGGTGCTTCTATAAAAAGACTCCAGATATAATATTCTATGGAAGTCCACTCTCTAGTAGATGAATTCAAAGGGACCCAAACCAAATGCCAAGCATGGGGGAAGGGGTATGACTTGGTGATTAGAGCACTCATCTTGGATGCAATAAGCATAAGCAGGTGGGGGGGGACACCAATAATTTTTCTAGAATAGTTTTTCAAGACTAGTGACTTGAAGAAACTACCTGGAAATACAATCAGATGTGAAGAGCTATGAAATGAAAATTCTAAAAATGAAAAAATATTGATAAAGATTATTACGATATATAACAACAATGAACAGTATGCCAATTGCCAGAAGACACAATATATGGAACAAAAGAGACTCCAGCGATAGATCAAAGAATGTAATGGAATTTAGACACAGCATTCAATTAAATGGAGAAAAGAGAGGTGATTTGATAAGTTATGTTGAAATTATTATCTAGCTTTTCACTTTTATTTCTTTTGGTACTAGGGGGTGAATACAGGGGCACTTACCCACTGAGCCACATTTCCAGCCCTTTTTTGTTTTATTTAGAGACAGGGTCTCACAGTTACTTAGAGCCTCACTAAGTTACTGAGGCTGTCTTTGAACTGCCTCAGCCTCCCAAGCTGGGATTACAGGTGTGTGAGCACGTCTGGCTAGCTTTTCACTTTAACAACAAAAAAAGGCTCCTTAATATCCCTCATCTTTTAATTGTCTTATTATTATGAAAATTTACAAAATACACTAAAGACTTTAACTACAGGGGTTGGGGAGGTAGCTCAGTGGTGGAGCACTTGCCTAGCACGCTCAAGGTTTTCCTGGTTCAATTCCCAACACTGAAATGGGGTGGTAGTGGAGGGGGGGGAACACAAGATTTTAATCACAGATTTACAGAAGGAGCAAAATACTAAAAATCCTAAAATGTAAAATGGGTTGCAAGCTAAGAAAGCCAAGAACTCCATGTGTGAATCTGGTTGTGCAGGAATTATAACGCACTGGCAAGTATCAGTGCTTTCCTAACTTCAAGTCTCTCTGGGTGAACTGATAAAGCACATGTCCACAGGAGGAAATCAGGTGGGAGTTCTGGTCCATCTGTAGATTGGAGGGAATCATCTGGCACACCTGATAAGAACTGATGGCAAGTTCCTCCTGAAGCTCAGAATCAGAAAGCTTATGTCCTACCCAAAAGAGCTACAGCTATTCAATTATGAGCACTGCTGTACGGCAATGCAGGCCTAGTGTTGCTGGATCTTAAAAAAAATTTCAAGAGAAGATAGAAGTATAGCTTGTTATATAAAAACACTGGCAGATAATTTCTTTCAGAATGTTGTGAAGGGCTAACCAAAACCCATATGCTGACCAGATTCATCCCACAGGCCACCAGCTTACAAATTCTGATTTAAATGCAAAAAAATGAAATCACACAAATGCCAGCAAAGAACACATGCCATTATTTTCACAATCTTGGAGTAGGAAAGACCTTTGTAAGCACAATCAAAACCAGAATCCATAAAGGACAAGACATTTAACTACATAAAAATTTAAAACTTATGTGTAACTGAACATTATGAACAAACCTAAAGGCAAATAACGACAGGGTTTCCCAGGTTCCGGGGGGATGTGGAATGGCAGCCTGGTCTCATGCCTTCCCTGGGGTGAGGAAAGAGAACACACCAAGTTCCACAGCAGTCCCATCAGGACCATCTGAAACTGAAGAATTTCCTTCAGGAAGGAAGTAGAAATGTCTCTAGGACAGTTCAGAATTACAGGCACCAAAAATCTACTAATAAGCTGGGTGCAGTGGCACATGCCAGTAATCCCAGTAGCATGTGAGGTCGAGGCAGGATGATCACAAGTTCAAAGCCAGCCTCAGCAACATAGTGAGGCCCGGTCTCAAAATAAAAAATTAAATGGGCTGGAGATGGGGATATGGCTTAGTGGTTAAATGCCTCTGGATTCAGTCTCAGTACCTGCCCCCCACCCCCAAATACCACCAAAGGACTTAAAATCAGCATACTGCAGCGATATAATCACTCAATGTATATAGCAGCTCAATTCACAATGGCCCAGCTATGGAACCAACCTACAACAGATGAACAGATAAATAAAATGTGGTATATATACACGATGGGATATTACTCAGCCACAAAGAAGAATGAAATTATGGCATTTGCTGGTAAATGAATGGAATTGGAGATATCAGGTTAAGTAAAATAAACCAATCCCCCCAAACCAAAGACAGAATGTTCTCTCTGATAAGTGGATGCTAAACCCACCACAAGGGAGAGGAAAATGAGAAGTTCACTGGACTAGAGAAAGGTAAATGAAGGAAAGGGAAGGAAGATGGGAATAGGAAAGACAGTAGAATGAATCAGACATATCTTTCTTATCCATAAATATGAATACAGACCAAAGTAACTCTATATCACGTACAACCACAATAACGGGATTCTAAATTGGAACGAGTTATACTTGTTTTATATTTAAAAATATACTCGGCTATCATGTAAAAAAATTAAAAACAACATCAATAACAACAACAAAATCTATTAATAAGTACTAGTTGAAGCTGAGTGCCACGGTGCCTACCTATTGTCTCAGTTATACAGGAGGCTCATGCAAAAGGGTCATTGGAGCCCAGAAGTCCCAGGCCAGCCTGGGCAACATGGAGAAAACCCTGTCTCTTTAAAACAAATCAAAACAACTAGTTGAGCAAGTTTTGAGTTTCCAATTTTTACACTTGGATACTTGTTTTGGTAGGGAGTAGTGGGGATTGAACCAAGTGGTGCTTTATCACTGAGCTACATCCCAGTCTATTGTATTTTTATTTTGACAGGGTCTCATTAAATTGTTTAGGGCCTTGAAAATTGCTAGGCTGACCTACAACTTGCTACTTGCCTCAGGCTCCCAGGTGGCTGGGATCACAGGCAGTGCACTAAACTTTGATATGTTTTTAAACAACTAATAGCTTGGGTAAAAACTAATTGGTGATACTATGAATTCTATATGTCATTGAGTTATTCTTGAAATTCAGAATATTCAGAATATTAGTTTTCTCTCCACAATCAACACTCAGTACATCCAAGAAGGCTCTGAAGTGAGTGTGCAGGGCAGAAAGGAGAGATTTGAAAGAGGCAAGATATAAATATTACAGAATCCCTGGTCCCACGACTGTCATAATGAGGTGGATTTATCATATTTGTTTCAGCAGATGCTAAATGTGTTAATTTTTCCAAGTGAGTGCAACATGGAACAGTACCTTGAACACAGAATTAGGATGTTGATCTAACATCCACATTTTAAATAAATGAATTAAGAAACACAAAAAATTGTTTGCTCTAAAGAAAATATAGGGCTGGAAGGGTTAGACAGCAGCAGTACTTGCCTAGCATGCATGAGACTATGGGTTCAATCCTCAGCATCCCCCACCCCAAAACAAAAACAAAACAAATAAAAAGAAACAGGAGCACAGTGGTGCACACCCATAATCCCAGCTACTCAGGAGGCTGAGGCAGGAGGATTACAAATTAAGGACCACCCTGACAACTTAATGAGACCCTGTCACAAAAGATAAAAAGGACTGAGGCTATAGCTCAGTGGTAGAGCATTCCTGGGTTCAATCCCCAGTACCACCCCCATCCCCTGCACCTCTGCCAAAAAAATGATAGACAGTCTAACAGATTTGACTCAAGGGAGAGAAAACTGACATTTTCATACACTTTCCTATTCTAGAGAGTTCTGAAGTTGCAAAAGAATGAAAAGGAACAAACTTATTCTTTAAAAACTTGAATCTAAGTTTAAATATGATCATGTCTTTGAATCATAGATTCCATGCTTACCTGCTGCCACTGCTTTGGACTCTATCAGTGAACGCCATCGCTGCCAGTCAGTGGAAAATGGCTGGTCTATTCATCTGAAAGAGAAACAGCAGCTTGTGAACATGACCTGTAAGAAACCTTCTTGGAGACAGAATTCAAAGTTCTCATTTGAATTAGAAAATGGTTCTTTGCCAACTGCCAAGTTGCATGAACAAACAGCTTATATCAAAGGCCAAATACACTTTTAATTGAGGCCACTACTCAAAACCATTTCCAAAAAGAAAAAATGTGCAGAAGCTTATCATGAGGAGGAGAAAAAATAACATTTCCTGTTCTCTGCCAAGCATTGTGTTAAGCCCTTTTAGAAATGATTTTTTTCCATGTAAATATTACAGTAAACTTGCAAGATAAAATATTGATACCCCATTTTATAGATAAGAGAATCAGTCTTGAGTAATTTGCCTGAGGCTACAGGTGTGTGAGCATCCTCAATAAAATTAAGAAGAAAGGTAAGAATGTTGCGTATACAAGAGAGGAAATTAAGAGTTGATCTTCACATAAGAAGAAGAAGAAAAAAAAAGGTAAATCAGTCAGATCAGGGTGCACATGTGTAATCCCAGCTCCTACAGAGGATGAGGAAGGAGGATCACAAGTCCAAGACCAGTCTGGAAAACTTTGAGATCCTACCTCAAAATCAAAAATGAAAAGGGCTGGGGATGTCGCTCAGTGGTTCAGTCCCCAGCACTACAAAATCAAAACAAACAAAAACCCAAAAAAACTTAGGACAAAGTAACAATCCATTTTTAAGATTTTACTTCCACTCATAAGAGGTACTTAATAATGCTAAATAAATAAATAAGATTCTTGAACTTTCTCTCAAAACAAGATTCGATTTTGAAAAAAATAAACTGTTGTCCAGTCTGGGCAAATGGCCCCTATACTCTTATATACCTCTAGAAACAACTCTCTTTATAACTAGCAACTATCAGCAGCTGTTTCCTTTCCCCTCTTTATCTATTTGCAAACCTGCTGCATTTATCTGAACTTGTTTTACATAGTTTCTATTTTTTTCTTTTCAAATATTCTTAAAAGCAAAGATATATTGCCAAAATATCTAAGTACAGATTTAACAAACTGTACAAAATGGCAATACTACATGAAAGCTGTAATCATTTTACAGATTTACAGCCTGCTAGGATTACAAGGCTGTTACAATTTCATATAAGGACAAATCACTGCATACAGCCCTACAGAGCTCCACTCTCAGCTCCTGATAAGGCCTTATAGCTCCTTCTCCATGAAATTTTTAAGTTGATAAGTTGCTAACTACAATGTTTCCATTCTGGTAGATAGCATTTGTTACTGTATCTCTTCTCCCTAAAACTGCAACATGAATGTTACAAATATTCTAGAGAAATTCACACTAGCAGAGCTCTTTAAGTTTTTTAGGATCAACCATGTTTAGGAGTCAATTCTGCAAATAGCTCTAGAGGCCCTAGGCAACTTCCCTAAATTCTCCAATTCAATCCCTACTCATTTTCTCTTTCCTTCCCCCAACACTTACTTTCTATCTTTTTTCTCTTTCTCCATCTCTTTACCTCACCTCTTTTGTTTTATTATTTATTTATCTGCTGTGCTGGGAATCCAACCCAGGGCCTTGCACATGCTAAGCAAATGCTCTACCACTGAGCTATATTCCTAACCTCTCCCCACCCCCTTACCTCCCTGCTAATATCTTACTTTCTCTTCCCTCCTTCTCTAGTTGCTCTTACTTGCTGGCACACAGTAAGCAATCAATAGTATACTATTGCATTTGTGTTGGCATTATTCTTCATAACACTTCTGTAAAGACATCTGAAGAGTCCCCTATGGCAGTCCCCCAACTGACCCTCCTAATGATGATGCCCAATCTGTTTGAAAGTGAACAGCATTCACCCCGAGAGCTCTTTGGCGAGAATGAGAACAGCCAGGAAGGAGGCAGGTTGTGTAATTGGTAGGTGCTAATCTGAGAGAGGGGTCCTAAACTCATGTGTGTGCTCACTTACTCACTGAACCCACAGGCATTTCCTGAATGTCTGCTCTAAACGAGGTACTAAGAATAAGAGTGAAGAAAAGGTGATTGCCACACTGAGCTTACATATATATTTGAAGCCAAAAGATGTCAGAGAATGCCAGAATGCCCGAGAGCAACTGAGGTAGTGTACTGAAATCTTACCTAAGGTGGTTGATTTTTTTAAAAAATATTAACACTTGAACAAAGACTTAAAGAAAGTGCTGGGAACAGTGGTACACACCTGTAATCCCAGTAACTGGAGAGTTTGAGGCAGGAGGATCACAAGTTCAAGGCCAGCCTCAGAAATGTAGTGAGAACTTGTCTCAAAGTAAAAAATAAAAAGGGCTGGGATGTAGCTCAGTGATTGAGTTCTACTGGGTTCTCTTCCAAGTACTCCCCCCAACCACCAACAAGAAACCACAACAAAACACTTGAAGAAAGTGAGCAGCAAGCCATGTAGATCTGTAGTGAAAAGATCCTAGAGAAACCGATAAATAGAAGACTGAAGGAATGAGCAAACCTCTGGTCTCACCACTCAGGAGGATACAAAGTGAAAGAGACCACAGTCCCTGAGGGACCTGTCTGTTCAACTCAAATCCCTTCCTTGGCTGGGAGGCAGGAGACTTACCCACAAAGGCAGGGGTAGGCTGGCTGTTATCACCAGATTATTGAGTCTTATCTTACAGGAAAGACCAAATCCAGCCTATGAAAAGCTGTGAAGGGCCTGAAGTATGATTTGCACAGCTCCATGGGGGTGGCCATGCAGTTCATCATAAGGTTAGGTTAGAATGGAGGCCTATCATAGTCAGGAAATTGTTCTTCTAAACCACCACTAAGAAATGAATGTAGCAAGGCCAACACTGTAAAAAATAAAAACAGAAACCTAAGAAAGGTACTTAGTATATGGTTCCGTTTAGCAATTCTTTTTCAAGGAATCATTCTTTAATGATATAGTCACATGCTGAGCATGGTAGCTACTCCAGGGGCTGAGGAAGGAGGATCAGAAGTTCAAAGTCAGCCTGGACAACTTAGAGAAATATAAGAAGGTTCAAAATATAAGAAGGACTGGAAATGTAGCTCAGGGGATTAAGAAAAACTACAGTCTCACAGTATATAATGAGGTGGATACAGTAAAATATGGTTTATATTAGAAAGAAAACTGGCAACAACCTAATGCTTATCATCACAAAAACAGCAACTAAATTAATTATGGTGCATCATAATGAGGTGTTCTATAACATCAAAAAAAAAAAAAAAACCAAAAAAACTAGACAGGCTTACCTAAACAATATCTGAATAAAACGTACAATGTAAGCTCACTTGTTTTAAAAAAGAAAATGCTTTATTTTTATGTTTATGTTTATGCATAACACCATATACATACATACCCACACAGTTTGGAATAACATGCACTCAACTGTTAATAGTAACTCCTCTAGAAAAAGAAGAAGAGATTTGAGTGAGAAGACCGGTGCAGAGATGTAAAAGGCCATTTTCACTTTTTTATGCTGTAAATGCTACAAACCTTTAATCTGATCTATAAATCTATTAATTTATAAAGTTTTAATTTTTTTCTTTAAATATGGAGGGGGCAGTGCTGTCCTACAAATACTGAAATCAGAAGGTCATACTGAAATTTATATATATTTTACATCAATTTTACTAGATTATACAGAAAGAAGAGTAATAACTGAGTTCAGTTAAAAATCCTCCTATTAAGAAAGCAGGAAAAATACTAACGTGGTTCTGTTTAATAACAGAGTGGTGCTGTATAGCAGAAGGAAGATCACAAGACCAAAATGGGCAAGTTAGGCTCTGTTGGTCTCACTGCTCCCATCTGCAAAATGGAGATGAGTCTCCTATCCTACAGTTACCGAGAAGAGTAAATTATATCACCCAGTTAACATGTCTAGCACAACGACAAAACACAGGTCTTCAAAAAATAGCTGATCTGATTATATTATTTAAGTCAGCCATATCCACATTAAACTTTATGTAAGTAACAGATTATATTTCATTTAGGGATATGCCCTGCCATGTCTTCTTAGGAGACACTTCTATAGTCCTTCCACCCCCTTGCAGTACAAATTTGCTTGGAAATTAAATTGTCATGTATACCAAAGTGCTTTTTTCCCCTAGTAGCAGGGAAAATAAAGTAAGAACACTTAAGTGTTTTACATGTATATACATACACATTTATATGTACAATGAACACTCACACCATATACATAAAGAAAAGAAAGAAAAATAAGGGAGAGTACAAAAAAAGAAAGAAAGATTCACGATACTGTTCTCAAATATTCTGCCACAGGTCATTAAATACTTCCAAAATCTAGGACGTTCTGGGGAAACTACTCTCAGGAATCTTTGTGACATGCTGGTAAAAGGCTGATTTGCAACTCAGGACATTAGAAAATAAGTCGTCTTCACTAGGGTTTCAGCTTTTGCATCAGTATATGGGACTTCATAGAGTTTTTGTTGGTTTTCATAAAATAATGTTTATAAATTTTTCAGCACAATGACTGGCTCATGGAAAGTACTCAATAAATGGTTGTTGTTGTTGTTCTAGTTATTTTTGGTCAACCAAATCACATGTCCAGGAGACTCCATACCAGGGAAGCTTTCAGTGGGATAAACAGAGCTAGGTAGGTCTCAAAGTTCCATGACCATGACCTAGTTTCCAAAGTAAAATGAGGAAAACTACTCTGTCCAGAGGCCAGAGAACTCTAGGACTGGTCAGTTTCTGGTATTCTCTACTTCCCCTTTATCCAAACATACCTTCCATGAGTAACATTCTCTTGGTAACAGGCAATGTGTCAGGGTGAATCATGAGTCATACATTCTGTTTTAGTCTGATTCTCCAGAATTCTACCCCAAGCAGATGATAATCTCCCAAGATCTCAAACTGGCTTAAGCACTTACAGATCCTCCAGCTCTCCTATACTACCTAGACCTCACAAACTTTGAAATCCATAATGGAACACAATTTCCCCCAACTATCGCTTTTCCATTTCTGTTATGGTTCAGATATGGAAGTGTCCCCCAAAAAGCTCATGTGTGAAACAATGCAAGAAAATTTAGAGGTGAAACAATTGGGCTATGAGAGCCTTAACCTAATCAGTGAATTCACCCACTTCAATGGATTAACTAGGTGATAACTGTAGGCAGGTAGGGTATGGCTGGAGAAGGTGTGTCACTGGGGTTGTGCCTTGGGGATTTACATTTTGTCTGTGGCGAGGGAGCACTCTCTTTGCGCTTCCTAGTGCCATGTCCTCAGCTGTTTTCCTCTCCCACACCCTTCCACCATGATGTTCTGCCTCACCTCAGGACAAGGAAATGGCATTGGCCATCCATAGACTGAGATCTCTGAAGCTATGAGCCCCAAAATAAACTTTTCCTCCTCTAATTGTTCTTGTCAGGTCTTTTGGTCACAGCAGTGAAAAAGCTGACTAAAATAACTTCAAAGCCTATTCCATGGGATTCTGGTGCTGCCCACACTCAAGTACACATCCCATATTTTGTTGACTTCCTCTCTCACCATTTGGTTCTCAGTTCAAAGACACATTCTCAGAGAGGCCTTCCCCGATTCTCAAACCTAATGTAGCACTGTAATGTCCCCTCAACCATACTTTCCCACCAACCAACTCTCCATTCTATTATCCCCATTATGTGGGTTAGGAATAGGTTTGGCTGCAAATAGCAACTATTTAATAAAAGTGTATGTTTATCCTATAGCAAATTTAGAAGAAGGTGGCTCCTGGTATGCTTTTAGCCCACCAATGACAGCACTGGATACTCTAGCTCTTTCTGCTCTGCCATGTTGCCTTCAGGCCTGTCATCTAAGGTATAAAAGACTGCCACCATATAGAAATTTCATTCACGTACAAGGCAAAAAAAGAAGAGAAGGAAGGTATGGCTGTGTCATCCTTCTTTCAGGAAAGGAAAGTTCTTCCCCAAACCCTTGGCTACCCAAATGGGCATGGTGATGCATATCTGATGTGGTTTAGATATGAGGAACCCCAAAACTCACATGTTAGACAGTAGAAGAAAATTTACAGATGAAATGACTGGGTTACAAGAGGTTTAACCTAATTAGTGCATTAATCCCCAGTAGGGATTAACTTGGTGATAACTGTAGGCAAGTAGGATATGCTGGAGGAGGTGGGTCATTGAGGACATATCTGTGGGGTATATATTTTGTCCCTGAAGTGTGGAACATTCACTCTGTGCTTTTTGGTGGCCATGTCTTGACCTGCTTTCCTCTACCATGATGGGCTTTATCTTGGGTCCTGAGCAATGGAGCCAGCCATTCATGAACTAAGACCTCTGAAACTGTGATCCCTCAAATAAATTTTTCCTCCTCTAATTGTTCTCGTCAGTATTTTGGTCCCAGCAAGGAAAAAAAAAAAAAAAAAAAGACTAAAACAACATCTGTAGTCCCAACTAATCAGGCTGAGGCAGAAGGACTATGTGAGCTCATGAGTTCAAGACCAACCTGGGCAACAATGCAAGACCCTGTCTTGAAAAAATCTTGGGGAAAAAAAAAAACACCAGAATTAGGTTATATTGGACTTTTTTAGCTTCCAAGGAAGCAGGAAATTAGGATACAAATCATTATTGGCTGAGAACAAAAAGAATCAATCATCTGAGGCTGAACAAATATGGTACCATGCAAAATTAAGGTTATCTTAACAATTAAAAAAAAAAAAACAAGAATGGGTATTGGGTAGAAAAACCACAGTGTTGACCTACTGAGTTATATCCTCAGCTCCTTTTTTCCCCCCTTTTCCTTCCTTTCTTCCACATTTTTAGACAAGTTTTCACTAAATTGTCCAGGCTAGCCTCAAACTTTCAGTCCTCCTGGCTCAGTCTCCTGAGTAGCTGGATTACAGGTGTGTATCCCTAAACATAGCTTCCATATCCAGCTTTTACACATATATCCTCAGAGCTTATATTTTTTTGAATGAATGACCATTAGTTTTCCTATGATAGACAGGCCCTATGGACACTGGAAGTGGTGCAAATAGTCTAGGATATGCTATAAAGGAAAATCTCTGTATCTTGAGAGAACAAAGGTTTATTCCATGTTCCTATGTCTATTACATATTGATGTGTTTGGGTAGGGAGGAGGGAAGGAAGATTTGCTCCACACTGAGAACTCAACCTGTTGGAAGATCTTACTACAGTCACTTAAAAGGCTGGGGATGTAGTTCAGTGTTATACCACTTGCCTAGAATGTACAAGGCCCATTCAACCCCCAGTATCAGTGAGGCAAGAGAATTAGTTAAATGCTTCAGGAGTGAAGTGACATGTTGTTACCACTTGACAAGATTCGTCACATGGTTCTGGGTAACCATAAAGTAGCTGAGAAAACAAAGAACAACACATGAATATTGGTAGAAAATTTCTTTGCCTCATTTCTTATGGGCTGGTGAAATATACAATGCATTTTAAAATTTGAAGACATTAAAGAAATTTCTTGGAACAAACTCATCTTTAAAAAGATGCTTGTCCAGCCTTGGAACATAGTCTCCTAGAGCAAAGGGCAGGAATAGAGAGACATGCTTACTTTCAATTACAAAAGATGGGATTCCCTAATCTAGGGGTTCCTCTTCTATAATGCAATGTTCCCTCTCCTGAGAAAACCAGTGTAAAAACTTGTTGATACTCTGGCTATAGCTATTCTTAGTGACAAAGTCACTCTTTTCTAACCTAGAAGTCCTCAAAACTGTGGCACGTTAACTTGTTTGCTTGCAAGTAGGGTGAAACTTTGGACTTCACAGTTCTCTATGAAAAGTAATTTGCCTGAAGTCTGACAGCTAACAAGTAGCAGTAGCATGTCAAAAATTAAAATTCAAGCTGTGCATTCAGAAAATAATGCTTTTAAACTTTTTAAAACTCTCTAATAGTGTATTCTGTATATTGTAGTAATGCTCAGAGTGTGGTTTTAGAAATAGCAGCAGGCATAGCACCTGAGAATATGATACAAAAGCAAATCCCTGGGTACTACCCCAGACATACTGAATCAGAAACTCTGGTGGTGGCAGGGCACATCTGTGCTTTAAGAAGATTTCCAGGAGATTCTGATGTACACTTTAAGTGTGAGTGTCAATACTGCACATGTTTACTGTATATACAAGATCGAAGGAAATAGTATGAGAATATCCTGATTTACACAGGGATGTGCTCTTGAAAGTCTATAAATTGAGCTTTTATAAGTTGAATGGATTTCTTGCACTAAGGGACCCCATTTGTAAGGCCCTGTGTTTAATTTTTAGGAGGTAAGAATCTCCAGTGGGGAAAAATAAATCATGTATCTGTTAAATAGATCTGCATAATATTTTCCTTTGGAAGCACAAATATATGTCCAGAATGCAAAACCAAAAATACTTTTTTTTTCATTCTCATAATGATCAGAAAGAATTACTTAGCCAAGGAGAAACTATTTATATTTTAAAGTCAAGCTGTAATTCTTGAAAAACAGGAAACCACATATCAACATAGCCAACACAGTGTACCATAGTAGAAAGGGCACCAGGCTTTGAGTCACAGAGTCAAGTAACTTAACTTCAACTCAATTTCCTGATTTTAAAATGGAAAATGAGCTTTAACTTCAGAGTTACAATTAGGCTTAAATAGTATGTCACAGGAAAGCTTTTGGTAAACATTAAGTGCTTTGAAATGTATGCTCTACCTGCACCGGTCCTTACTCTTTCTTGATAATAGTACTATCAAAATTTCTCCAATGCTTAAGGTACTTTCTGGCACATAGAAAATGTTCAGTACTCATGAGGTATCAGGAATAAATGAGATATTTTATTAATGATATAATTGTTTCTTTCAGGCTCCACTTGTTACAATAATCTCAGTCTTTTAATAGGAAAAAGTCACTCCAACAAGAAATCCTTAGTCATGTTTAAAATGGGCCAGATAATTTAAGAAAATCAGCTGATTTTCTTCCCCTGGAGAATTCTACTGAAGGAGTTCTGTCCTAAGGCAGAAGACAGAAACTCCTATTAGCAACCCGGATGGCCTTAGTGCCTCATGGTATCTATATCAATCTGTTGTGCACATATAAATAGTTAATACACTAACAAAAGATGTGTATCTACAAAGAACGATATATTTCACATTTACTTCCACACTTTGATAGAATTTTCATAAGTGGATTAGAGTGTTTGTGAAACCTATTTTTTAATGTAATCTATTTTAATAAATTCTGAGATTCAAGTATCCAATATTAAATAAGCTCCTATTGTGTATAAAAGAGAGGCTATTAGAAAGCTATTACCTATTAAATATCATTTGGGATGAGAAACTATGGTTGAATTTATATTTTAATGAGGAAAATATAATTTATTTTAAAAACTTTTGTGTACTTATGGTAAATGCACTTCCTTAATTTGTGCTCTCTCCAACATACTTTCTCAATCTCCCGAAAAATTAGTTAACAGTACAGAGCCTTGTAATAGGGGAACTTTGGGCTTTTAGCTTCAATGGATATATCTAAGATAACATATGAGTTCAGTCCCAAGACAGCTTTTAATGTGGGACTTTAATAGTAGGGACAAAATCCAGTCATGTTGCCATACCTTAAGAGACATCTTTAGGGTATGTCATCCCAGTGTATGACTTATGCCTATCCAAATATTTGTAAATTAACTTTAGCTTTTAAAAGTGAAAGCATAAAAGGCAATCTCAAGATATAATTCAACTAACTTTATAAAGGATTGTGCAAAATTGTTCAATGAAAGCATAAATTACAAAACTGAGCACAAAATGTCTTCTACTTGTTTTTCAAAAAATATTGAAAACAAGTTTTTCTTTTTCTTTTTTCGTAGAACTGAGAATTGAACCCAGGACCCTATACATACTAAGAAAGTTTGTTTTTCTAAGCTTACTTTTTTCACTCATTATTTTGAACTCCCTAGATAAAAAAGTAACTTTGAACAACCACAAGGCTAAAATCTGTAGATGTGTCTGATAAAGATACAATTCATGTATACATCTTAATTGAATAGTCTCTTATCCAAGTTTAATTAAAAACCCAATTAGACAAGTATCTTCGCCAATTGAAAAAGTAACTGTTGGCTCAACCAACAATTTTCAAAATTCAGTTAAACCAAATAGGAAATGAGAGAGACGGCCAGTTTTGATATGGTCTGATTACCCGCATAGTGGAACAGTGACTTCTGGTGGCAAAAAAGGCATGCATGTTCTGCATACTGCAGAAGAAAGCGATGTTTAAAATAATCCGAACTTGATTTTGTCATTTTCCTCAATCTTTGGGTGACTTTTGTATTCTAACTGAACACATTGTGATTTGTCAAAATTGTGTATTTGTTAAGTGGAAGAGTTAAGCAAATGACAGATGCCAAAGATGGAAATTCAATTGCTATAGTGAATGGATAAGACATATTAACTCTAACATGTAATAGTATGCTTCCTATCTTAATAGACAAAGAATTCAAAGCAACATATCTGCAAGTCCCACATGACCAGCCTCATTGTCCCTGTAAATTATATTTGAAAAAAGAAAAGTCCCTAACTATCTAAACTTGTTTTCTCCCCCAAAGTCCACTCTTCAATCCCTTTTGCCGCAAAGTGATCAAGTCTATCCCAATTTCTTTCCTTAGTTCTCTTCATTCCTTAAAAATAGCTAATTACAAATGAGGTTTTCCTTGTTTTAATTACTACTTATCTATTCTCTTGAATTCTCTGCTTGTCTCCTGGGAACATTATCCTTTAGTTCCTTTCCATTTCTGTATATTTATCCATTCCCTTTCTGTATACTTATCTTCAAATACAACACTTTCAAACACTGGCAAGGGACAACACCTTTAAATTAAAGCAGGCAAACCGTCCAGAATTTTCAATACTCCTATGAATCTATTTCCAAAATATCCACTCAAGGAATCTTTTCCACTAAAGATGAAAGGCAAGGTAAGGAAATACATTAGACAGAGGAAGTAAATATTGAAACAGGGCCATGCCTAGGTATTAAGCCTCAGAGAAGTTGACTCTTGAGTCCAAAGATCGTTTTCCTTTTTTTTTTTTTTTTTTTTTTTTTTTTTGTGCCTCTATTCTGGGGAGTCTGACACCTTGTAGGTCGAACAGAGGTATTCTGCTACGTTCTATGCATTCTGCATGACCTTGCTGTGAAATAATCCCCTTACCTCTCCGACTCCTCTGCTGGATGTTTCTGTGCCTCCATTACTGAGCTTTTCTCACTTCGCGACTGTCCCAGAGAACACTGCGTCTTCAACTTTAATTTACGGTTTCTCACTGAAGGTTTTAAATCTGTCTGGTTCCACCGCGGTAAGTCAATACTACCCCACCCCCCGCCGCCACCATCCTGCACCAACAAGATTAAAACCACCTACCCTTAATGGAAACATAACAAAACAAGGCGAATCCAATCACCGGCAGTAAGGACTTTCCCCCAAGAGACTGAAGATTTAGATACATTTTCAACCTACAAAGCCAAGATGATTTCTAAAATTATTTGCAAGGGAATTTAGGGGTTAGTGGGGGGCCGGGCATTGAGACGCTCGAAGGTCCCTCACAGCATTAATGTAACTACCATTAAGGTAAGGTATGATTCACACAGCACTCAATCCCCTGCCCCCTCCCTTCGCGGATTTCGGCGCTGGAGCCGTCGGAGGGCTAGCAGTGCAACAGTCACAGAGGATCAGACACTAGAGGGAAAAAAAATCATCAAGAGAAATTAACCAGTCCCATATTCTTAAGACGCAGTCTCCTTCTGCCCAGAAGTAAGTCTCAGAAGGTGCCTCCAACTTTCCTCCTCGCTTTCTAGAGGGTGCAGCCCACAGACCCATGCATTCCTCGCCCTTAATCACAATTTGATGGAATCGGTGCCACTAATCTCTTCCTACCAGATGCATGGTGGAGGGGTTTCGAAGTGGAAAAGAGAAGAGCCTCTCTCTTACTCCTGGAGAAACTTCTGGGACTCGTCTATTACGCAACTAAGGGACCGTGTTCCAACAACGGGACATCTTTCCGCAAGACGCGGGGAGCAAGGGCAAATGTTTGACTTGTGGACGATGGGGAGAGAGAATGGGTTTCTTCCTAAATTCCATCCCGCTTTTCTGGACGATACCGGCTTGCGGATTTTCAAGACGAGGTGCGAGGGCTGCGTTTCCTTCACCCGTTCACCCCGAAGGTTCCCACCGGAAAAGTAGGAACGCCAGTGACTTGAGTCACCGTGCTGGGAAGTAGGCAGTGAGGCGGCGAGCGTCTCAGCTTCCGAGTTAGTCTACGGCTGCGGCTTTGGGGGCCAAAGGGTTCCTCCACCCAGGGAACGCCGGGCTCCACTTACCTTCTAGACCCCGTTTGCTTCTTGTCCCAGGTCAGGCACCCTAGTCACCTTCCTTGACCTGTGCAGTGGGAAGGGGCGCGGGTGTAGACAGCACAGGAGAGCTCGTCCTACCGGGGTTCAGCAGCCGCGGGTGCAGGGCTTGGCTCCGGAGCAGCGGAGGCGAGAAGGCAGCTCCGACCGCGATGCGCACAAGAGGCGGCCGAGTGCGCAGGGGCCGCGCGCGATCTTCTGCTGCTAGCTTGCAAGCCAGATACGCGCGCCGGCAGTCCCAGGCAGGCAGGGAGGCCGAGGCCACGCCCACCGCGGGAGGCCCCGCCCCGCCCCTGATCCCCGGAGCTGCGGTACCCTGCTCCTCCCCCGCCCACGCCCTCTAGCTGGCGCCACCCAAATGGCGAGGAACGTCGCGGCCCTACCCAGGAGACTGGTGGGAGGATCGCGAGGAAACTGCAGCTCCGGATGGAACACGGCAGTGACCGCACCGAACGCGTGGGTGACCCTGCCCCAGGCTGTTGTGGGACACAAGAACCCTTTGGCTTGACAGCGAGATTAAGCTCAGGGTCAAGTTCTGACTAAAAGTGTCAAGGAGGCTTTTTGCAATCTTCTATACAAGTGGAACAGATTCTGTGCCCTTTAAAGAAGATAATAACTAACATCTGGGGAGCGTTTTACAGCTTAAAAAAAGGCTTTTCACACACAGGCCCGTTTCATCTTCACAACAACCTTATAAAACAGATATATTGTTCCCATTTCCCAAATAATGAAACCAAAGTGCTGAAAAATAAGTACTGTGCTCAATGTCACAAGTTAAAAGTGGTGCGGGAAACTGAATCTATCCTCCAGGTTTTTGTCTTCCACTACCCCAACCCCAGAAGATTCTAATGGGTATAAAGGGATTTAGCAAATAGACCCAGAGGAAGAAAGGAAAACTTCAAGTCTAGGTAAGTTGCTGCCAATTCCTACTATGAACATTACCAAGGAAAGCAACAAGCGGTCTTCATTGCTTCATCTCATCTTCCTCCCTGAAAGAGATGAGGAAAGATTACATCAAATGACCTACTTGCCCCTCCCCCCCACAGCTTAATGGTTTAAATGAGTGAAATCATTTGGATGAAGAAAGTCACCTTACTTAAATGTAATAAAATATATAATGTAAATTAATGTATATATGAAAAATAAACCTCCAGGACCTCTGTGTTCTTTCCTATTTTCTTTGGAGGGGGGAGGGTAAATATTGCTTTGCCCCCCATGAGTCCTTCATTGTCCACATACTTGAAATCATAATCAATAAATTTTGCATTTCCAAATGAGACCCTTGGCTACTTCACTTAATTTCCCATGAATTGTTTTCTCTCTACTCCCTATGCCCCCATTGTGAGACTGGCTTAATTTACCTTAACAGCTATACTAATTAAGGTGTCCCTGATGAAATTTGATGGTGTCTTTAGATGAAAACATTGGAGATCATCTCTGAGCATGGTGGGACAGGAGTCACCTCTAGCAGATGGGTGTTTGCAAAGTTTCACAGTTTTCTAACAAGTTGATATTTATTCTTATCAATAACAAATATCTTAACCTTTTTACTATGCAACTAACACATTTCATTGTAAAAGATGTAGAAGCATAGTAATGTTTCATAATGTCAGGGTTTTCACCACTTCTACCTAAAATGTTGTCCTTCTTTATCTTATTTCTGCATCTTCCACAGTATAGTCTATAGTGCTTTTCCAACCGTATTCCATATAGAAAATGAGCTGGACACAGTGCTATGTACTTGTGGTCCCAGCTGAGGCTAAAGGATTAATTGAGCGCAGGAGTTTGGGGCTAGCCTAGGCAACACACTGAGACCCCCCCTCTCTTAAAAAAAAAAAAAGAAAGAAAGGAAGTTTGAGAAAAAGGAAGAAAGGAAATAATATTGATATTGAATTGAAAGTTTGCTAAAATTTTTTCTTTCTGTCTTTAGAGTTGCAAATCTTGTTGGGGATGCAGCTCCGGTTCAGATCATAGTTCCTTCCATTCATATGAATATACTTTTTTTTTTTTTTTTGAGACTGTTTCTCACTATGTTACCCAGACAGGTCTCAAATTCCTGGATTCATGGGATCCACTAGCTTCAGCCTCCCAAGTAACAAGGGCTGCATGCATCACAACTGCTACTAACTTTATATGAATATTTTTAAGGCAACGTGCCAAGTAATGTGGCATGCCAGTGACAAAGACAGAATGGTTTACATCAGATTCCAGTATGGTGGAAGAAACAAGCAAATAAATGAGCAATTCCAATGCACTTTTATTGATTTGCTTCCTGAATGGTGACAGGTTATTTAAAAACAAATCAAAATCAATTTTCTAATAATAAATACAGAAAAAGTGGGGCTGCAGATGTGCTTAACATGCATTTGAGGTCCGGAGTTTGATCTCCACCAGCCTCCAGCATAAAAAAAAAAAAAAAAAAAAAAGGCAGAAGAGCCATTCCAAGGAGTTTTTATTTGTTGTGTACTGGAGATTGAATTCAGTAGTTCTTTACCACTGAGCTACCAGTCCTTTTTTATTTTTAAAATTTAAGGCAGGGTTTCAGTTAAGTTGTGGGGGGTCTCACTAAGCTACTGAGTTTGTCCCGGAACTTGCCTCATTCCTGCCTCAGTCTCCCAAGTAGTTGGGATTACAGACATGAACCACTGCACCTGGCTCCAAGAAGTTTTTTTAAAACATTACTTTTTTCCAGGTCATATTATATAAATGGTTAATAAGCAGGCTACTTTTAAAGATAGTTACACTGTATCTAAATTTTAAAAATTATGACCAATTTATGAAAGAAAAACAAATATGCAACAGAGCTGCAGATACTTAGCTTTATTATCTACTCTTCATTTTCACCATAGGAATTCTTCAATTATATTTTTAGCATAGTCAGTGAAATTCTAGCACTTTCTTAATCTGTTACATACATTTATTTCTGATTATATTTCTGCTAAGGTGAAGCATGTCTCTTTTTTTGTTTGTATTGATATATATATTTTATCAGTACTGGAAATAAAATCTTTCCTTTTAATTCAGTGATGGTTCTTTTTAGCTGCTGCTTCATGTGCAACTCCTGGGATGTTTCCTAATAATTTTAAACTATGATTTTACTCAAGATTCTAAAATAAACGAGAAAACCCCCTGGGACTTAGAGGAGCTCATAGGCTGTATCCCCAGAACATCTGAATAGTCCAAGGGGATGAGAACTTAACATTTAGAGACTGATGGGTCCAGGTGGCTGCCAAAAATGGTAGAGGAGCAGGTGCTAGTGCTGAGCAGTCAAGGCCATCTCCTGGGCCACCTGAAGGTCATTGTGACCAAGCAGGTACTGCTGGACCCGAAGGTAGTGGTCTTGGGCTATGAGGGCTTAAACATTTATGGCAATTTCTACAGGAAACAAGTTAAGGAACCGGGCCTTCCTCCACAAGTGGACGAATACCCGCCACCTCACTTTTGGATGATAGGGCAAGGCCAGGCTGCTCTAGAGAGTGTTTGATGGGATCCCATTGCCCTATGATAAGGAAAAGTAGATGGTGATTCCTGGTGCTCTCAAAGTGGTGTGTCTGAATCCTATCAGAAAGTTTGCCTACCTGGGACACCTGGCTCACAAGATCACTGGAAGTACCAGGCAGTAATACGGCCAACCTGGAAGAGAGAAAGGAGAAAGCCAAGTTCTGTTGTCAGAAGAAAAAACAGCTTATGAAGCTGTGCAGACAGGCAGGAAAGAATGTGAAGAGGACAATTAACCAATTCACAGAGGCCCTCAAGACCCAAGGACTTCTGGTCTGAGCCTAGTAAAGACTGTTTTATGTCTCACTTTTGGACAGACCTGCCCAGCCTGCATCACTGTCCTGGGATGTGGAGGACCTGGGGATAGCTGTCTGAGTGCTATAGGCAGCCTGGCATCTAGAAAACGGGGGTCAGATGAAGTCACAGCTTTTAAGAGGGTTTTTCCAGGAGGTTATTTTAAGATAGCTCTAAGAGTTGAGCATATACAGTTTATGACCTGCTTGTTCATGAGAGTTTTAGAAAATGGATACAACGACCAGTTATTTTGGTTACAGGATTAGAAAAAGTGAACTGGAACACTAATGGGAGGGGCATCTTGCACCGTGGTTGGTTGCTGTTTCCACTTTCCACTTGGCTGTATACCAACCACACTTTGCAGGTATCAGAATGGCAGAAAACACCTGCTGACGTATCAAGTGTAAGAGGTGCACAGATTGGGAAGATGTGCAACCAAGGGGTTACAGGCAATGTCCTTACTTCTTCCCTCTCTTTTGTTACCAAAGACAAATTCTTTTTAAATGGGGTGGGGGTGAGAGAGACTGGCGAGGAATGTGCCTGGCATCACAACGTGGGTAATTGTTTTCTTGGCCAACCTGAAGGACTCCAAACTCTGTAGCCAGCAAGATCCAAGCACTATTTATTTGTTTATTTGCAGGACAAGGATTGAACCAGTGAGGTACACCCCCAGCCCTTTGATTTTTATTATTATTTTTTTAATTTTAAATTTTGTAACAGGGCTCCTCTAAGTTGCTGAGACTGACCTGGGACTTGTGATCTTCCTGCCTTAGGCTCCTAAGTCGTCAGGATTACAAGTGTTTACCACTTTGCCTGGCAAGATCTGAGTCCTTTAAACTAGCAGTTTAAATTATATTACTGTAAAAGTGCCGCAGTCTGGCTGCAGCAAAATAAGGGGGGGGGGGAGTGATACAGCAGGAGTAGGAGCCCTTTATTATAGGACAACAGAGCTATTTATACATTTCACACAGCTTATCTTAATTAGCATAAACTAGATACATCAGTCAACCAATAAGGAATCTCCACACGCTTTTGTTACTTCTCAAACCACTCCCTCTGGCATTTTGCCAGGCACCATCCAGACTTGTTTACGAACTCTAACATAAAAGGACTGCATATATATCTAAAAGGGCATTACTTTGTTCCCCCCAAATGTAAATAAACCATAGTTAAATTGAGAGTTGAACATATATTTGTGACAAGAAAACAACCCACCTAGACTTGGGGGAAGGTGGTGTAGATGAGGACAGGGATACTGACACTGAAGCAGAAGGAGGAAGGATTAGTTTAAACCAGATGAAGGGGAGTAGAGTTCCCTGCCCCCAAAATAAGCAAACTAAGACAGAACAGACCTCAAGGCAAAGATTATGATGCTATAGAAATATGATTGTAATAGAAATAAGACAGGGCCTGGGAGTATAATTTAGTGGTATGCTGCTTTTAGCATGTTTGATGCCCAGGTTCAGTCCCCAGTGCCTCCCCCCCCCCAGAGAGAGAGGGAGGGGGGAGGGGGGAGGGGGGAGGGGGGAGGGGAAAGAAAACAAAGATCAACTAGAAACTGACAGTGAAGAGTCCTACATGCCAACATATGGAATTTTCCTTTTATCCTAAATGTAGTGGGTAGGAAATTGATTTGACCATGTTGCATTTACGAAAGATTATTTTCTCAGTGGCTCCCCTGAGAAAATGGGTTGGAGACAGTGAGGCTTCAATCAGTCCCCAAGGCCATTGTAAGAAAATATATAGAATGCCAGGCATAGATTGTGGGCAGATAGAGAAATTCCTATTCATATGATTCCTCCTGGAAGTCAGAAATGCAAATGTGACCCACTGTAAGAAGAACTGGGTGCACAATTATTATAATTAAAATAACTGTCAATTTTTTGTGAATGTTCTGCAGAAAACCTGGTTCCTGGTGATCTGACATCCCTTTTTCTTACAAGTACGAGTTTCATAATGCATAGGAGTTTTTAACTCATTGCTACACACCCTTGCTCAACCCCAGTGTCTCCTATCTCCTGTGTTTAATCTGTCCTTCACAGCACCACCAGACAAATCCTCCTTAAGCAACTTGTCTGGTCATATGACACATCTAGCACTTGCAAAGAGAATTCAGTATCAACTCCTTATTGTAAAGAGAGAACTTCGCAGACTATTTGTTAAATTTATCTTTTTGGCTTCATATATATATATATATATATATATATATATATATACACACACACACACACACACACACACACACACATACATACTATATATTTAGTTGTAGGTGAACATAATACCTTGATTTTATTTTTATGTGGTGCTGAGGATCAAACCCAGTACTTCACTCATGCTAGGTGAGCACTCTATTACTGAGCCACAGCCACAGCCCATTGGCTTCACTTCTGATAGACATTTTGCTCTACTGGAAAGCTATCCTTGATTTTCCTTCTCTGTCTTTGCTTAATTCTGTTCCTTTAAAGTAGAATGCTATTCTCCTGCTTTTTTTTTTTTTTTTTGAGAGAGAGAGAACTTTTTAATATTTATTTTTTAGTTTTCCGTGGACACAACATCTTTATTTTATTTCTATGTGGTGCTGAGGATCGAACCCAGGGCCCCGCATGCCAAGCGAGCCCAATGCCGCTTGAGCCACATCCCCAGCCCTCTACTACTTTTTGAAATAGTATCTCAGTTCTCTGCCTTTTGAAATACTATCTGTCTTTCAAAGCTTGTTTATTTATTCACTCATTCAGTGAACCTCGGCAAGATTAGCAATAGGCCTTCGAGACAGAAAGAAGCCCGAGATTTTTCCTGTTCCTTAGCATAGGGGTTATCAAACATTTTTTGAAAAGGGTTCAGTAGTAAACATTTTAAAGGTCATGTGCCATGTAGTCTCTGTAGCAAATCTATACTCTGCTGTTCTAGCACTAGAGCAGCTATAGACTACAACAATAAAACACTATTTACAAAAACAGGTGGCAGGTGGTAGTTTGCTGATTTCTCCTCTAAAAACTTACAGCTAAACAGATGGAAAAGGCAGCATGAAATGATAATGAATAAAACATACCAAAGAGCTGTGGAGGATAGAAGGATAGAAGTGCCAGCATCTATGTAAGATGAGTCCTAAAAGGTAAAATTAAAAACAAGAGGACATACTTAAAGAAATAAAGTTAAATTTCACATAATTAATGGTGAACAATTTCAGATTGAAAAGTTTCAACTGTGTCAAAGAGATAAAGAAAAAAAACTACACTAGACACATCATGTTAAAATTTAAAATTTATTTATTCTTGCAGCACTGAAGTTCAAATTCAGTGCCTCAGGCATGCAAAGCAAGCACTCAATCACTGGGTCACACAATCACATCTCCAGCCCCAAGTTTAAGAAATAAATGAGGAGCGATACCACATTTTCTTTATCTCTTCATCTGCTGAAGGGCACCTAGGCTGGTTCCATAGTTTAACTATTGTAAATTGAACTGCTATAAATATTGATGTGGCCACATCTCTATTGTATAATAGTGATAATAGCCAAATACATTCTGCTGTCATGTTTAACTAAAAAGAACAAATTTTAAAAATTTAAACAGAGAAATAAATGGGGTGAAAGCAATGGTATGATTGTATCAGGAGACAGGAATCATACCAATAATGTATCAGGGAAATTTAATATAAAGTTTATTAACTAATAAAACCTGGTTAATTATCAAGAGAAGTCAAAGGTAACTCTATGGAATGGCAGATAAAAGTAATTATGCTCCATTTAAGTCTGAGGGAAATAAATACCTGGGGGTGGGAGGTTACAAACTTAGAAGAGACATCATCCCAAAGGCTGAGATTCAGACTTCCTGGGAGGGGGTGAGGCAGTAGCCTATTTAATGGCAGAGAAAGTCACCAGTCTGATACAGCCCCAAATTGGTATATGGGGAGGGTGAGCTGGCAGTCATCCACTAAGGTGGTGGTGGAAGGTTGCCAGAGCCTGTGGTTGTCTACACAGGAAAAAGGACAGGAGCCTTTTAGGAACACCACCTCTGTTGTGCCTTGAAGTATCCCTCTAGTGCCCCCTGCTGATAAGGCATAACATTGAACCAGTTGGCAAATAATGTTCAGGGGGTCAGAATCCAGATCAATAACTCAAAGTAAGACAAAGAAAAATGGCTTAGGAGCTGACTAGCAAAAAACTGATAACTGTAAAAGCCCCTCCCCCTGAAACTCGCCTCCTCCCAGTACTATATTGTCAATATTCATCCATGTTCCATGTGTATGGTTACTGGATATTCTGTCTTGAGCCTGCTCCTTGGTTATCTTTTTCTTTCCTTTTGAGCTATTTTATAGCTCTGTAAATAGTAGAAAGCTACTAATAATGCAGATTATTTTAGCTCATAGAGATTAATTTAAAAGTTAAAATAAAAACCATCATACTTCAATGCTGGTTATATTGTATCTAGTGTAATACAATGGCTTACTTCATTCTGGTCAGATTATTTTGCACATTTTTTAAAAAATCCTTTTTAGTTATAGATGGATACAATACCTTTATTTTATTTTTATGTGGTGCTAGGGATCGAACCCAGTTCCTCACACATGCTAGGCAAAAGTTTTACCACTGAGCCACAACCCCAGCCCTGGTTTTGCACATTTTTAAATTAAATTCATTCTAGCATTCTTTGTTGCCCATGCATTTATGGTTCCTTGATTTCATTTTTTTAAATCTACTTGTAATATATTACTGGTTACTCCATTAATTAATAAGATAAAATATTTGATGTATTTATTTTATGTTGGCTTGAGAGCTATGATTTTACCTTTAAAAATTATACCTTAGGGGCTGGAGTTGTGGCTCAGCGGTAGAGCGCTCGCCTAGTACGTGCGAGGCCCTTGGTTTGATCCTCAGCACTACATAAAGATAAATAAATAAAATAAAGGTATTGTGTCCAACTACAACTAAAAAACAAATATTAAAAATTATACCTTAAATAACCCAATTACAAAAAAGATAAATTTTATATGATTCCACACTTATGAAGTACCTAGAGTTGTCTGATTCATAGAGATGGAAAGTAGAATGGTGGTCGCCAGAGCCCAGAAGGGAGGAATGGAAGTACAGAATGTCAGTTGGGGAAGATGAGAAAGTTCAGGAGATAGATGATGGTGATAGTTGCACAAAATCTGAATGTACCTTGTACCAATGAAGGTTCACTTAAAAATGGTTTCAAACTGAGCTGGGCAGTGGCTGTGCATGGCTGGGCATGGCTGCATAATCCCAGTGGCTTGGGAGGCTGAGGCAGGAGAATCACAAGTTCAAAGCCAGCCTCAGCAAAAGTGAGGCGCTAAGCAATTCAGTGAGACCCTGACTCTAAATAAAATACAAAATAGGGCTGGGGATGTGACTCAGTGCCCCTAAATTCAATCCCCAATACAAAAAAAAAATGTTTCCAATCTGGGAAGGGGTAACTTAATGGTAGGATGCTGGTTTTAATCCCAAGTACCAAAAAAAAAAAAAGTTAAAATGATAATCTTTGTTACAGATATTTCACCATAATTTTTAAAATTATAATTTAAAAATCGCATTTTACCACTGGCTATATTAATTGCTTTTAAAGTTCAGTCACAACTCTACTAAATATTGTTACCTAAATCTAAATTGTAGCTGGGTACAGTGGTGCATGCCTATAACCCCCGCGACTCTGGAGGCTTCAAAGGAGGATTGCAAGTTAAAGGCCAGCTTCAGCAACTTAGAAAAGCCCTAAGTAATTTAGTCTACACTTCAAAATGAAAAAGGGCTGAGGTTGTAGCTCAGTGGTAAATTGCCCCGGGTTCAATCTCCAGTACCAAAAATATAAAAAAATAAATAAAGTCTAAATAGTAAAGTTAACCTCCAATAACTTGTATATGGAGATAAAATAAAATGGTTTATATTTACAAATTAAACCAACATATACATATAACAAGCAAAGAGAAAAATATGCAAAGCTACTATAGTCCTTGTTTTATAACTGGTACTGAGATCAGAGTTGGTATAGGTGACTTCTCTTCTCCACTACATATTCTGTATTTCCTTTATTCTCAGTCATAAACTCAGCTGATCAGGTGTCCTAGTGAAGTGACCTGAACCTCCATTCATAAAGTATGAGGGTCCTCAATATTCCTGCTTATTTTTGTTATTTTTCATTAAATGCTTACTGTTGGGCATGGAAATATGAAGACGTATCCCTGGAAATCCCCTATTCTGGAGATTCCCAATTTACTTCTGGCACTGCTGTGGTTTGAATGTATATATCTTTCCCAAAATACATGGTGTTGAAACCTTCATCCCCCAGATGATAATGTGTAGAGGTGAGGCCTTTGTGAAATGAGTAGGTTGTGGGAGCAACTAATCCCTCATGACTGGGATTAGTTCCTTATAAATAAAAGAGGAATGAGAGGGATCCTTCACTCTTTCCACTATGTGAGATTGGAGTGAAAAGAAAGAATGGAAGAGAAGAATATCTATGAGGCAAAAAGAACTCACTGCACACCAATTCTTTTTTTTTTTCAATATTTATTTTTTAGTTCTCGGTGGACACAACATCTTTATTTTATTTTTATGTGGTGCTGAGGATCAAACCTAGCACCCCGAGCATGCCAGGCAAGCATGCTACCGCTTGAGCCACATCCCCAGCCCTGCACACCAATTGTTATGGCACCTTGATCTGGAACTTCCCTGCTTCCAGAACTGAGTGAAATAAATTTCTGTTGTTCATAAGCTACTCAGTCTGTAGTATTTTGTTTGAGTGCTCTGAAGATACTGACAGTAAATGAGTTTTGAGTAAGTGATTCTACCTTTAAGTTAGGGTAGCTGCTTGCAGATGACAGAGTATCCAAATTCTAGAGGCACGAGTTCACTGATGCATTCCCATTACTATGAATGGATTTTTTGATGTGTACGAATATGAATATGTACATGTACACAAATTTGAATATGGATATGTACATGAATATGTGTATGAATATGAGTATGTACATGATCATGAAAAATGCACGAAATGGAATATGAATGTACACATGTACATAAAAATATGTACATGAATATGATTATGAATAGGTGCATTAATATATATGTATATGAATATCAATGTGAATATAACCTCCATATGATGAGATCCCACTTGAGAATGTTCCAGTTCAAATCCAAAAAGGATGAAACTGGAGCAGATATAGGGGCAGATGCTATAGATGAATCTATTCATCAGAAGTAGAGCTGTGTGGAATACCATGATGTTGAATACCATGATGCTGTGAGTCTGGGAGGTTTATTAATTAATTAAATAATTAATTTTTGGTGCTGGGGATCAAGTCCAGGGCTGTGTGCATGCAAGGCAAGCACTCTACCAACTGAGCTGTATTCCAGCCCAAGTCTGGGAGATTCTACATCATCACGGGTACAGAAACTATCTACACACAGAGTTTGTCCATTCTAATAAGGATGATTTCTGTCTTCTGAGCCATGGGAGAGTTCCAGTGTAATCAATCCACTACCAGGTGGCTGCTGATCGCTGGCAATGGTGCCATATCAGGGAGTCCTCCCTGTGTCTGCAGTTGGCTGATAAGGCACTCAGTGATAGCATTAGCTGGTCAGCCTTGGTAAGAAGTCCATGTCGCTGGGCCTGTGCCTGGCCTCCACTCCTGTATTCATGTCCACTTTATTTATGGGCCCATTGAGCAAGTGTTGGTGTCTGACAAAGGGATTGTTTGACATCCACGGAGAATGTCATTTTGTCCACTTGGTTATTAAGAGCTTCTTCTACAGTGAATCTCTGTTGGTGAGCATTCACGTAGACATAAATATCTTTGCAGTCTGTGTCCTTTCCAAGAGAAGCCCATTGTCATAGCTCTTCCTCTTACTTCTTTGTCATCAATCTTCTCTGTTCCCTGACCATCTAGTCAGATTGTTCACAACTGCACATGGATCTGTGGTGTAAAACATCAGAATTTTATTGTCTCACAGTACTGGAGGCTGGAAGTCTACATTTTTTTTTTTTTTAATTTTTGAAGTGCTGGGGATTGGACCCAGGACCTTGGTCCTGCTGGGCAAGCACTCTACCACCAAGCCAGCCCTGCTAGAAGTCTGAAATCAGAGTCAGCAGAGCCGTGCTCCCTCTGAAGGCTCTAGGGGGGCCTTCCTTGCCTCTTCCTAGCTTCTGGTTGTTAATGGAGATCCTTGGTGTTCCTTGGCTTGAAGACCCATTGATCCAATTTCTGCCTTCATCACCACATAGCATTTTCCTTAGTATCTTAGTGTCCAACTTTCCCTCTTTTCTAAGAGCACTATTCATTGGATTAGGTCTCACCCTAATCCAATATGGCCTCATTTTAACTTGATTGCATCTGCAAAGACAATTGCCAAATAAGATCACATTTGCAGTTTCTGGGTAGACAGGAATTTTGGGGAAACATGAATTTTGGGAGAACACTTTTCTATCAAGTACAAATAGGCTATTGCACTGGGAGAATTTTCTTCCCTTGTCAGTTAAGGTAATTTCTGAGTAGAGCATTATCTGAGCATATTGCAAAGCAATTAAAGTTTAATTACAAAAGGATAGACACAGTTTCACAAACTTGAAAATTAAGTTACATATTACTAAACTTTATGTTAAAAAGTAAAGTAAATTGATACTAGAGATTAAATGATAATGAAAATTCTGTATGTAGAAACTTGTAGGTCCAGCTAAAGTAGTTCTTACAGAAAAATATAAAGTGTATATACATTTATTAAGAAACAAGATCAATTTTAAACAGAGGCTAAACATTTAACTGTGATATGTAATTAGAAGAAATAACCAAAGAAACAAAAAGTGGTAGTAAAAATACAAGAAGGGCTGGGAATATTGTTCAATGGTGGAGCACTTGCCTAGCATATGCAAGACCCAGTTTGATCTCCAGTATCACACACACACACACACACACACACACACACACACACACAAGAAATACACCATTTACAAACTGGGGTGGAGTTCAATGGGAAAGCATTTGCTTAGCATGTGTGAGGAGGTTCTGAGTTTTATTCTCAGCACCACAAAAACAAAAATAAAACAAAATAACAAGCCAACAAAAAAACAACATTGGCAATGGCAATTATAGTTTTATGGAGAAAAATTTAAAACCACAATAAAAGGAGCAGAAGATGATATGAATAAATTAGAGGAAAAAAAGAAAGAAAGAAATAAAAATGAATAAATGAGAAGACATTCCATGTTTTTGACTGAGATGACTTACTATCATAAAGAGCATTAAATATTTTCAAAGTAATCTATAAATTTCAAATAAGCTGAATCAAATTTTTATTTAAAATTTTAAGAAACCTGGTAAACTTACACAAATGATTAAGTTCTAAATAGTTAGTTCAACCTTGGAAACATAAAATAAAAAGTAAGTCTTGCCCTACCAGGCTTTAGAATACAGTACAAAGATATATTAATAATTATTGGATGTTGTTGGCACAGGAATAGATAGATAAATGGGAAACTGGGTCACAAAATGGGACTAATAAAACAGGGTTCTTCCTAATATTATGTGCAAGGTAGACTACAGATGACAAAGGGCATAAATGTGGAAGACAAACTATATATAGGTATCCCTCAGTATCCTAGGGGGACTGAGTCTAGAATGATACCTCATTAAAAAATCCACAAATGCAGGCTGGGTTTGGTGGTGCATGCCTGTAATCCCAGTCACTCAGGAGGCTGAGGCAGGAGAATCAAGAGTTCAGAGCCAGCCTCAGAAACTTAGCAAGACCCTGTCTCTAAATAAAATATAAAAAGGGCTGGGAATGTGGCTCAGTGGGTGAGCATCCTTGGGTTCAATCCCCAGTACCAAACAAACAAACAAACAAACAAACCCCAAAACCTTAAAATAAAACAAACAAACAAAAAAATCAACAGATGCTCAAGTCCTTACATATAATTATGTAGTATTTTCATTTTATCTATACATAACCTCCCATATGCTTATACCATTTCTAGTTTACTTATAATACCTAATACAATGTAAATGCTATGGGAATAGTTGCTATATTATATTGGTTAGGCAATAATAAGGAGAAAAAAATTTGTACATGTTTAGTACAGGTGCAATTTTTTTCCAGGTATTCTTTTTTCTTCTGGTGCAAAGAATTGAACATGCAAAGAAGGATACATCCCAGCCCTTTTTCAAATGTTGGTGTTTTTTTTTTTTTAAATGTTTTCCATCTGTTTTTTATTAAATCCATGGATATGGTACCCAAGAATATAGAGAACTTGAAGAAAATGTTAGAAAAAAATTTAAAAACTGGGATGGGTAAGAACATTTTAAACGAATCTATAAAAGCCCAAAGTATAAGGCAAAATAATAATAATGCCTTTATACCCAAATCAAGGATTTCTTGCAGCCCATGATAAAATTAACCAAGAGAGAGGAGATAGGGAAAGTGATTATAATGTCTAAAATGAGTAGGAAACTAATATACTAGAATATACAAGGGGACTACATTGAGTCAAAAGGAAAGAGACTCCCCCTCTCCCCCCCAAAAAAACCCCAAACAAAAAAACAAAACATGGGTAAGTTAAGTATGATGGCTAGAAAACCCAAGAGACTAAAAAGATGTGAAGAGATGCTCAAACTTAGTAGTAATCCCTGGATTCAATCCCCAGTGATATTAATTAAAACAACAAAATAACACTTTACACATATTAAATTGAAAAAAAAGAAAGAAAAGGAAAAAAAGAAATTGTACATAGAGCTGTAGTCATCTCTGCCCAGCTGATTCGAGTGCTGATACACAGTCCTTCTGGAGAGCAAGTTCCTAGTGACAAAGACTTTCTCCCTGACCAAACGATAGTCAAGCTGCCCCAAACCTTCTTCCCAAGTAGGTTGTGACTTTTGTTATGCTTAACCACTGGGCCAAATCCCCAGCACTTTTTTTGACATTTTCATTTTGAGACAATATCTCACTAAGTTGCTCAGGGCCTTGCTAAGTTGCTAGCTGGCCTGGACTTGTGATACTCCTGACTCAGCCTCCTGAATTGCTGGGATTACAGCATGCAACACAATGCCTGGCTTGGGTTTCCATTTTTATCTTTGCATTGCCTGCCCAATTTTAGCAAGAACCCTACAAAGTCAGTTTAGCTAGAACCCCCTGAACTCAATCTCTGACCACTCTGTATCTGATTCATTCCCTCTTCTCCCACGGGTTTGCATATGATGTCTGCTCAATAGCTGGCCATTAGCCAGACTTCTGTTAGGTCAGCTGAGCAAAATTGCTGCCCTGTTAGTAATTCCCCATGCTCTGACATCTCCCCTCCCTCACATGGCTATAAATCTCACTTATCTTTGTTGCATTCACAATCAATCTTTGGTTCTACACTGAGGTCTCTTTTCTCCTATTGTGGTAATCCTGTATAAAGTTGCTTTTACTACTTTAACTACAGTCCAGCTATAGTTTTTTTTTTTTTTTTTAGAGAGAGAGAGAGAGAATTTTTTAATATTTATTTTTTAGTTTTTGGTGGACACAACATCTTTATTTTATTTTTATGTGGTTCTGAGGATTGAACCCAGCACCCAGCGTATGTCAAGCAAACACGCTACTGCTTGAGCCACATCCCCAGCCCTATAGCGCTTTTTAACACTACATTAAGAATAAGCATTTCCATGATCCAGCAATGGAGCTGGCCTATGGGTTTATAAACAATATAAATTCTCACATTGACCTATAAGGGGACATTTGTAATAAGGCTGTCCATTGAATACTGTTTGTGATGGAATGTTGGAGGAAATTAGAATCAACATTTTACCCCCACTCCTGGAGTCATTCCTTTAAAACAGAAGAAAGCTCATTGCTCTTCTTAGCTCCAAATTCTTAATTGACTCCCTATTTCACACTGAGTGAAAGTCGAGTTTTGGGCTGCGGATGCAGCTCAGTGATTGACAGTGCTTACCTTCCCAGCATGTGTGAGGGCGAGGATTCCATCCCTTCCAGCCCCAAAGTCAAAGTCATTTTAGTGCTTTGGGTCCACATTCTGCCAGTGCTTAGCTTCTCCGATCACCCTCTTTTGTTCTCCCCTGCTCCCTGCACTTGAGCTGGAGCACCTCCATGCACTAAATATGCAAGTTTGGCACCTCACACTGGCATCAAGGTGGCTTCTCTTTGCCTAGACTCCGATTCTCCTGCTAGCCTCACATCTTTCAATTCTTTGCTAAAATTGTCACCTTTCCCCAAAACCAAAACCAATCCTGAACACAGTATTTTAACCTATAACTTGTCCCCATCCCTGCCCCATTTGGCATTCTTACACATCCTAATATAATGCTAGATACTCTGTTATTTTTTATCTGCCTTCCTACCCCAATTAGAATGTAAGCTCCATGAAAGGAGTTTTTTTTTTTTTTTCTGTTTTATTTACGGAGGTATCCCAACTTCCTAGAAATGCCTGGGATATAGTAACTGCTCCATAAATGTTGAATGAATATCCATCATGGGGTGAAGGGTGGATAGATAAAATATGATCATACCATGGAGTACTGAATAGCAATTAGAAGCAATGGCTAATACACACAGAGCATGGATGGGTGTGTATTAGCCACACAGCCCTGAGCCTGAAATCTCAGCTACCTGAATGAAAATAACAACAACAAATTGCATATATAACATATTATCATTATATAAGCTTTTGCAAATCCTCATAAAAACACATTTTTAGGGAGACATTAAAATAAAGGGATACATATTAATATATTAAAATGGTTGTTCAGGATGTATGTGGCTCAGTAATAGAACAGTGGGATAGAGATGCAGCCCTGGGTTCAATCCCCAGTACAGCAAAATAAAGTAAAATAAAATAAAACAAACAGTTGTTTATGTAAGGAGAAATGGAAAGGTAATGTGGAAAAAAACTATATGAACAGACAGAGGAGAGTGGTCTTGCAGATATCAGTCATAATATCTAGTCATGAACTGGCATGAAAAACGTGATGGATTTTAAATTTTTATTTATTTATTATTATCATTATTAGTGGTACTGGGGATTGATCCTGGAGATGCTCTGCCCCTGAGCTACATCCCAAGTCCTTTTATTTTAAGACAAGTGCTCACTAAGTTGCTGAGGCTGGCCTCACTTATGATCCTCCTGCCTCAGCCTCCTAAGTCTCTGGGATTATAGGCAGCCCTAATAGTTTAGTTAAGAACACAAAACACTAGCTGAAATTTGGGGGACAGGCAATGACAATGGGAATGCAAAGGTCAGATGGAAGACATCTAGGAGTTTAATAGTGACAGACTTCCATCTATTTGACTTTCCTTTATGTCACAATGTCAAAGTTTAGAGGATATAGCTAAAGTGGGGTATTTTTACATGTTGTTTTATAGAGTACAGTCATGCACAATAGCTTTGTGGCACAATATTACATAGGGAATAAAAATTGGGGTCACAGGACCTAAGGTTAAGTTATGGCTCTTGCACTTATTACATGTGACTATGAACTCTAGTTTTCTTATATACATAAAATGGATGAGCAAAAAAGACAACATTTGCAACATACTAACCACACAGTTCAACCCCATCAAGTCATTTCTTTTCTCCTTTGTGGTGCTGGAGATTAAATCCAGGGGCACTCTTATCACTGACCTACATCTCTAACAGTTTTTATTTTTTATTTTGAATCAGAGTTTTGCCCAGGCTGTCCTTGAATTTGTCTCAGCCTCTCTAGCCACTGGGATTACAGGTACAGGCCATCAGTGCACTTTACTCACTTGGAATCCTCCTCCTGTTATTGTTGATCTTTTATGTCCTTCTGTACCTTGGAGTATTCTATCACTCAGAAGTCACAAACAGCCCAGTTCCAGTGGGACTTTTTAAAAATGGTAGGGAAGACATCCCCCCACCCCCCGCTTTTTTTTTTTTTTATGGGGGAAGGCACCACGGATTGAACTCAGGAGCACTCATTCACTGAGCCACACCCCCAGCCTTATTTTATATTTCTTTAGAGACAGGGTCTCACTGTTGCTTAGCACCTCGCTTTAGCTGAGACTGGCTTTGAAGTTGCCATCCTCCTGCCTCAGCCTCCCTAGCTGCTGGGATTATAGGTGTGCACCACTGCACCTGGAGAGGCTTTCATCTTATGAAGCTGTGAAGTCCATGGGTTGACCTAGCTTCTAGCCTGACTGGGTTCACATGCTCAAAATCTGTCTCAGGAAGCGGTGTCTCTCCATCTCTGTGTCAGCTTTGTCACATCTAGTGTCCTCAGCAGCTTCAGGCTTATATGTCTGTAGTTCCAAAAAGGAGGGGGCTTCTTTTACTGTAAACTCTCACAAAAGTTCTGAGAAATATGCTAGTTAGAGTCACATGATTCCCTTTCCCCCCTGTGAACCTGTCACTATGGCCTGGCAGGTGACATTTACAGTGATTACTCCAGTGCCACAGAATCATCCCTGGGATTTAGGCTGAAGCCAGTGCCACCCGATCCATGAGTACCAGAAGTGGTAATGGGCAGTTTCCCAAGAAAACCCAATCTCCTATGATAAAAAAGGCAGGGTCAGGCTTGATAGACAAAATAATAGGTATTTATGATGATATGTCTTCTGTTGTCTTTATTGCTTCCAAGAAATCACACATATGAAAATATTACAGGTGATAAGCCATTGGGGAAGAGCTGGACTTAAATTCAAAGATGGCATGTCTCAGCATTAGATGTTCTCACTGGGAATCCTGGGAAGGCACACACAGAATAAAAATCAATCAAGAAATAACCCCGCCCCCTCCCCCCGCAAAACCCTGTAAAACTTTCCACACTCTTCATTTAAGCTCAGAAGGACAGAGATTTGGTGAAGTTCCAGGGGTTTTCCTGTCTCATACACTAGCCATAAAATTAATATGCAGCACTTTTATGTTAATTAAGTCAACTAAGATTTGAGGTAAGAGATCTGACCTGTGTGTTGGATATTCCCAAGAGTGGGCGCAAAGGATAAGGGTGGCATAAGGGGAATTATGCCAATCTGATTTTATTTCACCAAACTAATGAGATGGGGAAATTCCTATGACGAGGTGCTGCACTGGGCTCTTTGGGCTGCTCAAACCAGAATCTTCTAAGACTCCAATGGTGCTTGCATTTAATCAGTCACCAAACTTTCACCTCCATTTTCCCAAGCTGTTCTGCTTCTCAGTCCCTTTTACTTCCAACTCTCAATTATGACTTGGTTAATTTATGTAAAACTTTCTACCTGGTCTTCCTGCTCCTGGTTTTTATGTCTTCCACAACATTTTCCACCCTGCAGAGAGTGATTTCCTTTTTCCCCCAAGCATAAATCTAGTATGTCACATCCAAACTAACTCATATTCTACTTCTTTTTTGGGGAGTAGGGTACTGGGGGATTGAATTTAGGACACTCACCCACTGAGCCACATTCCCAGTCCTATCTTGTATTTTATTTAGAGACAGGGTCTCACTGAGTTGCTTAGTGCCTTGCTTTTGCTGAGGCTGGCTTTGAACTCGCCATCCTCCTGCCTCAGCCTCCTGAGCCACTGGGATTACAGGTGTGCGCTGCTGTGCCTGGCCAAATTCTACTTCTTCCAAGATAAATTTTGCATCCCTCAGATGGCACTTGAGGACCTGCTGACATAATCTGCTATAACCAATAGGGGCCTTCCATGCCCTCTCCTTTGGGATATTTTCACACTTCCCCATAAAATACTTCCTTCCTTCCTTTTCCCTTTTGCAATGACTGTTTATTTTTATATCCTGTCATTAATTTTTTTTTTTTAAGAAAATAACAGTTGATTCTATTTTTCAGTACTAGGAATTAAACCCAGGGCCTGGTGCACACTAGACAAGTACTGAGCCACATCCCCAGCCCTGAAACAAATTTTATGACCATAGAAAAACAAAGAGTTCCAAAAGATTGTTATGTGAAAAGAAGTCCCCTGCTCCCTGCCCACCACAATTTTCTTCTCCTTATAGATTACAACTTTCATACTTGTTAGGTAGAATTTTTGTGTTTCCTTTCATATCTCTAAATAAAATGCTTATGCTGCTACTTAATTTAAAAATTTTAGGCATTATCTATATATTCTGTACTACTGAAGATTTCTCACCTCTTTCTCTCTCTCCCTCTCTCTCTCTCTCACACACACACACACACACACACACACATACACACGCTCTTCTGGTCCAGTCATCCTGCCAATAAAATTATATCAAAATTTTGCTAAATCAATATTCATATAAATGGTATTCCATGTTGAGTAATGTAATAATATATTATTGACAACTTTTCTGCATAATTCTCTCATTTCCTCAAATTCTCTGACAGGTTTGTAAACTCCTGTAATCTCCAGATTCATCAGTTTTATTTTTTTAAAATCATTTCATCTTCTTGAAGAGATCTTCTCTGGGGCACTATGCTATCACCTTTCACAAAGACTGGTCCACCTCTACTATCCTGGGACCTCTCATGATGGAGGTCTTATTTACTGGATCCCATTATTCTTCTTACTCCTTCATTTTGGAGAAGCACATTCTCCAGTAGCATTTTAGAAAGAATTCAGTGTAGGTATTTTTTTTTTGAGACTGTGTACTAAAATATTCCTCTGTGTGTGTGTGTGTGTGTGTGTAAGAGAGAGAGAGAGAGAAAGAGAGAGAGAGAGAGAGAGAGAGAGAGAGAGAGAGAGAGAGAGAGAGATGCTAAGGATTGAACCCAGGGCCTCATGCATGTTAATCAAGCACTCTTCAACTGAACAACATCCCCAGCCCTTTTTATATTATTTTGAGACAGAGTCCTGCTAAATTGACAGGCTGACCTTGAATACTCCTGCCTCAGCCTCCGTAGTGGCTGGGATTATAGATGTGTGTCACTGCACTGGCTAAAACATTCTTATTCTTCTTTCATGCTTGCACAATAATTTGATTGGGGAGAAATTTCTATATTGGAAAATATTATCATTTATTTATTTTTCTAAAAAATTTTAAGCTGTAGATGGACACAATATCTTTACTTTTATTTATTTACTTTTATGTGGTAGTGAGGATCAAACCCAGCGCCTCACATGTGCTAGACAAGCGCTTTACCACTGAGCTACAACCCCAGCCCCTATTCTTTCTTTCTTTCTTTTTTGACTAGGTTTGGACCCAGGTGTGAGCCACTGCACCTGGTTTCCTTTATCATTTTGTCAGCCAGCTTCCAGAGTCGTTGCTGACTCAATACAGGGCATCTGCTCTGCTTTCTTTTTTGTTTATTCCTCTCCAGTCCCCCAGCTTTAGTTAGGATGATTTCAGCATCAAGTGCATGAAAACAAAAACGAGAAACAAACAAAACCTCAAAGTGGCTTTAAAAATAATTTATCTCATGGGGCTGGGAGTGTGGCTCAGCGGTAGAGCACTCGCCTAGCATATGCGAAGCCCTGGGTTCGATCCTCAGCACCACATAAAAATAAATAAATAAAGATATTGTGTCCAACTAAAAAAAATAAAATATTTTTAAAAATAATTTATCTCACATTAGGAATTCAAATCTAGGATGACTCCCAAGATGGTAATTCATTGAGAAATGGCGTTACCATCAGTGGGAATGATTTTTCCATTTTTCGGCTTTCCTCTTCTCTCTTTTTCCTTCGAGTAACTCTCCTCATGATCTCCAGATGGCTGCAGCATTTCCAGATGTGCCCAATAACAGACAGAGAAGATGGAGAGGAGGAAAGATAATCTCTATCTGTAATCTTTTTGAGGAAAGAGGAAAGTTTTCCTAGAATCTTCTAGTCTGTCTCTACAGGCACAGGCCTAACCCAATGAGCTACCATCTTGACTGGTTTAGACTAATCAGGGGACACCCTCAGGGTTGGGAGGTTGGTCACCAGTGTCCTCACAAGTCTGTGACCAAGTAGAGGAGGGAGGTGGGCATATAACTGAATAAAACTAGAGCCATGATGGCAAGGAAGAAGTGGTTTGGGCAAGGCAACCAACAATGCCTACTACATTCCTGGAAAGACTTTGCTTATTTGTTGATCCTGACTTAATTACAGTTTCCCCAAGCTCATATTTTTAGGCCTTTGGCTTTCTTTCTTTCTTTCTTTCTTTCTTTCTTAAGTGTTGTGTCAAACCTAATGGCTGAGCTACATTATCAGGATCTGTTATTTTTTAAAAATTTGGTACAGGGTTTTACTAAATTTCCCAGGCTGGCCTTGAACTTGCCTCAGCCTTCAGAATAGCTGGGACTACCAGCATGTGCCACTGCACCTGGCTACTTCTCTGACGTGGCCCTGATTCCTGCTGCTCTTGCTACCTCTGTAGGAAGCTGAAAAATAGGCTTGGTGTTTGGAGTCTCTCTAGGAAGTAAGTTATCTCTGTGTTCTTGCTTGACATCAGATTAACCTTATATCCTCTGTAAGTCAGAGTGTTTGTATCTCAGGAAATGTCCCCAAGTGTGAGACTCCCCTCTCTCCTTATCTCTGAATGGATCCTTGTCATTCACAGGGATGGGTCCCTGGTTGCAGGTTTGCACTGAAGCTTCTTTCCTCCCCTCCCTCCATCACCACCCTCAAGGCTGATTGGTTTAGGCAAAAAACATTGAAGTTTAACCAATGAGATTCTCCCTGTGGTATTAGGACTGAAAGTTAGTTTTCATGTACTTCAAACTCAGAAGAGCAACTGTATTCCATCTTGTGCTCTGAAGTACACACTGAGATTTAATTTGCAGGGGAAGGAGCAAAAGCACAGAGATAAATGAACAGAGAGAAAAATAAGTGAGATCGAATGGGGTATTCCTGGCTTTCTACCTCTTGGTTTCAGCCCCTGCCTGAGGGCTTCTTTTCCATGAGATAAGCCAATATCCTTATAATAAGTCTCCCTTTGGTTTAATCTAGTTCCCTGGAAGTTCTTCTATTTTTAGCAAAATCATCTTATTCAAAGAGTTATAACTGGACATGGTGGTGCATGCCTATAATCCAGTTACTCTTGAGGCTGAGGCAGGAAGATCTCAAGTTTGAGCCCAGACTGGGCAATTTAGTGAGACCCTGTCTCAAAACACAAAATAAAAAAGGCTGGTATGTAGCTCAGTAGTAAAGTGCTGCTGGGTCTAATCTCCAGTAACACACACAAAAAAAAAAAAAAAAATTATGGTCAATTTTTCTAAGATTACAAAACCTTAGAACTTAAGACTTTATTATGTGGCTCAGGTCCTCTTTCTCTCTCCCTTATCATCAGGTTTTATTTATGTTAAATCTTGTGGGGAATCTGTTGAGAAGGGGATTTGAGGACTGATAGAAAGATGGGTATTTGGTTCATTCAGGATATTTCAACAGATGAGCATTCCATGCCACATATATCTGAGTCTGAGAACAAATTAAAATTTGAAGTAATTGTTAATAGCCATTGTGATACACTGAGATATGGAAATTCAGTGGTCATTCTTAATTATGGCACCTGTGATCTGTATCAGTCTTACACTTTTTTACTAGGTGACTTCTATTGCCACGTAGCCAGCTTGCTGTGGATAGATCCTGTGTAGTGCTGACATACAAGACCACCTAGAGAAGCATTTGAGTTGTTGCAAACAGCTTGGGACTGTCCCTCAGACTCTTTGATTTTGCCACCCTCAGGCATATGTTAGCCTCTTGGGAATTCTCTTCAACACTTCCTGACCCAACTCCTCATAAATGTCATGTTAGCTTGGCCCAGCTGGAACTGTTACAGTTCCTAGAGCCCCTTCCCTGTGCTGTTTATGTTACAGTTAGAAACTGAAAAATCTTACACAGATTTGGGAGTTAAAAGTGAACCAGTAGCTATACTTGGGAGGAAGACAAAGAGACAGACGTATCCTAATGTGTCCCTGCTTTCTGCCACATTGGAAGACAAATATGGTGGGGGGATCCATATGTCCTTGCTCCATACCCAGCTCTTCTTCCCAAGTACAGACTCTGCTGATTAAGAATGAGATTAAGTAAAGGCATTGTGTTGTGTCTATCTACACCTAAAAAAATAAATATGAAAAAAAAAAAAAGAATGAGGTTAAGGCTGCAGGTCTACTCTGATAGCTGGAAGTGCTTGGCTTCCAGAGTGGACCCTGTCCTGTACCAGTGCTTTTTTTTTTTTTTTTTTTTTTAACTAGAGGTTGAACCCAGGGGCTCTTAACCACTGATTTATATCCCCAGCCTTTTAAAATGTTTTATTTAGAGACAGGTTCTCACTGAGTTGAGTAGGGCCTCTCTAAGTTACTGAATTCATGATTCTCCTGCCTCAGTTTCACAAGCCACTGGGATTACAGGCATGTGCCATCATGCTCTGCTATAACAGTGGGTTTTTTAATATTTATTTTTGGGCTATAGGTGGACACAATATCTTTATTTTATTATTATATGGTGCTGAGGATCGAACCCAGTGCCTCATGCATGCTAGGCGAGTGCTCTGCCTCTGAGCCAAAACTCCAGCCCTGTCCCAGTGCTTTTTAAGAGGGCTGTCAGTGACTCTTCTTTGATCCCCTAACCTCTGCTTTTGGATCCTGAGTTCTGCAGCTTCTCCAACAACAGTGTGTAGTAACCGTGTCTTGTTCGCTATCCCAAAAGTCTTTTAGGGATAGAACTTTTAGCATGTATTTAATTCCTTGAGAATTTTACTAAATTAATGATCTTTAGCTTATAGAAAGGAAAGAGGGTGAGTGGGAGAGGGAGAGAAAAGAGAGGGAGAGAGCAAAAGAGAAAGATAAGACAAGATAAGTACTTCTTTACTGTACTGGCTCAGATGATGGAAATTCTCTTCTGTGCGTTTTTTGGCTAAGAGGAAAAGGTACTTTCCAATCTCTTATTACTGACTTCTTAAAATAATTCCACAAGGCATTTTCCTTTGGAAAAAAAAAAAGAGGCATGGTTGGAATAGAGAAATGAAAGTAGCTTGCTTAACATCCCAGGGCAAGACAGGAAGTAAAACAAAATTAGAACTTGTAGTTATGCTTTTTCTCTGACTACAACTAAAGTCTACTCAGATGGAATTTAATATTCCTTTTTTTATCAAATCCACTTCCTTTCACCCCCCCCCACCTCTTCTGCCCCTGTCCCTGTACATACAAATGCTTGTCTAGGCCCCACTAATATCGTGTGTGCAGTTGTGGGTTTGTGTGTGTATGTACAGGTTGAACATATGGCTTTTCAAAGGGGAATATGTTAATCAATTCAACAGATATTTATTATCTACAAGTAAGAAAAATCTTGCCCAGGCAAAACAAGGTTGAGTAGAGGGCAAATGCATGTGTCACTCTTCCTGGAGAAACAAATTCTTTTATGAGTTTCCATCTTGATTTTTGCCTAATTCATATTCTCGGCACCCTGTCTCTGTCTCATTACTCACTCAAGTCTTGGGGTTGTGGTTTTCTCATGAACACACCTGCAAAATAGATGAATGGAATTGAGTAGAAGTAGATCCTCCAGGTCATAAACCACCCAAAAGAATGTTTTATTATTCACCAGTAGGTGATTCTTAAAAATTTCCAGTGAGCCTTTAATTGGAAGGCTACTTGGAAATCCAGAATCCTGAGCTCCATTCTTCTAGTCCCAGCAGCAGATTATGATTCAGGTCACCTAGGAAATTTTCATTTTCCCAAGACTCCAGGTGATCATCTCATACCAGTAGTCTCTTCAGGCCATTCTTGGAGAAATATCCAAAAAACATTTCAGGAAATCATGTGGGCACTTATTTTTAAAAATCTAGCCCTTGATCCAGAACCCAGACTACCTGAATTAGAATATTTGGAAACAGGGCTCAGGAATATACATTTAAAAATTCATTCCCTGTTGATTCTCATGGCATCCAGAGATCTCTGTCTGAGAAATATTGTTGGATCTTCTGCTTTAAGATAGAGCCTCAAAAACCCTCTGGAGAGAGAAAAAGAAGAAATTGAGGTCCTCTTCTCTAATAAACATTGATTTAAAAATCATCCCTTTCTATGCCATAGGATCTGTTGCCAGTTTATTGCTGACCTGAGCATTTCCTGGGAGACAGCTTATTCTTGAGGTCAGCCAGCTGCACTGTGAAGTGGTCAGATCTGTGGAAGGACCTATCTAAGGGAGCCCTGATTTGACAACTGAACATTATCTTTGGGCCCATCCTCAGAAGCCTGAGCGGTATTAGGGAGTCTCTTCCTGGGTAATGGGGACTGTGTGGTCTTTCTGGCTGCTTCCCCACCCCACCCTAAAACCATGCCTAACATTTCATAGCAGATGCCTGTTCTGTAAAAAAAATAACTGTCATTTAGGCCATTTGAAGGGCACATGGTGGCTTCGTGGAATGAAATAGAACCCTGGGACAGATGTAGATTTGAATCTTGGCCTCACCTTGATAAGGTTTGAGTTTGGACCAGCTTCCAAGGTTAAGTCCAGAGTATGACACTGCTGGCAGGGGAGGCCCTGTGAGGTCAGGAGAGCACTGAAGAGGCTCATTCAGCATGGGGTGCTTTCCTTTCTTTTTGACTCCACATTTCCTTTTGTTTTTTCTTTTCTTCTTTTTTTCTTTCCCCCTGTGTATGGCACTGGGGATTGAACCCAGGACTGCTCCACCCCTGGGCCACATTCCCAGTCCTTTTTAAAAAAGATACTGCATTTTGAGACAGGGTCTTGGTAAATTGCATAGGCTGGCCTCCAATCTGAGATCCACCTGCCTCGGCCTTTTGAGAAGCTGGGATTACAGGAATGAGCCACCATGCCCAGCTTTTCCTTTTAATTCCTGTCTTTCCCTTTCATTCTCCTTCCCTGCTCCAATACTCAGACTGTTTTCAAATTTGGGAAGGACTTCTTCAGTGTCCCTAACCTTCCTTTTGTGAACTCTGCTCTATAAAGCACTTCCTCTTGTCACTAGCTTCTCTCTTAACCAGGATGCTGCTCCTTGTCACCTCTACCACTGTAAAACCTGCTTCTAGACTGAAGGGAACTTTTTCTGAGCACTAAGCAAGGGCCAAGTGCCAAGGACAAAACGAAGTATTACAGGAAAGGTACATAGGACAGGGCCTCGCTTACTTGGTAAATTACAGCTATTATTCACCACTGTTATGCTTTTTATTTCTCTTGATGACCTTGTAATGTGGGTCAGGTCTGCTGATGGCTCTGCTTTGCAGGTGAAAAAACTAGGGCTCAGAGAAAGTAACTTATTCCCGTCACATAGCTACAAAGTACTGAAACCAGAATTTTCACCCAGTCTATACAGCTCCAAAACCCACACTTTCCCAACTACAATTATTAAGACTTTAGTTTGGGGTCTTACATTTAGAAAACATAACATGAAAAAAGGCTGGGGCTATAGCTCAGTTGTAGAGCACTAGCCTATAGGCACGAGGCCCTGGGTTCAATCTCAAACAAAACAACTGGAGGTATAAAAACAAAACTTTTTTTTTAAGTTGCTAGATCTGGAGATATATACACATATATTTAATTTTTTAAAAATATTTTTTAGTTGTAAATGGATCTTTTATTTTATTTGTTTATATGCTGTGCTGAGGATCGAACCCAGGGCCTCACACATGCCAGGCAAAGGCTCTATCATTGAGCCACACCTCCAGCCCCACATATTTAATTTTTTAAATGAAGTTAAAGTGACATAGATAATAAGTTTTAAGAGTTACCCAGTATTTGTGGATGAAGTGACAAGCTAAATAAGGTTAGAGATGTATTGATAGTGACTGACACTGGGTGATGGATAGATGGAGATTTATCATATGAATCTCTTAGTTTTTGAATCTGTTTAAAATTTTCTTCACTGAAGAATTAAAGATAAATCTATTCCACATCTGTCCCTGTGACCTAGTGATTATAGTAACAGATTATCTGCAAATCCTACTATCTAGAGTTAACAGATTTCATATGTTTGAGAGAATCCTGCTGCTTTTGAAGATTTGTTTGTTTGTTTGGTGCTGGGGATTCAACCCAGGGAGAACTCATACTTAGAACTCATACTAAGTGTGTGTTCTACCACTGAGCTATACCTCTCCACCCTTTGAAGATTTCTGAATACTACGTTTTTACTTTTTAAACTCTTAAAATTATAACAATTTGTATTCGTTATATGGGTTATTCAGCTTTTTGTCAGTGTAACCATAATATCTGACAAAAACAACTTAGGGAAAGAAAAGTTTGGGATCACAGTTTTCAGAGGTTCAGTCCATGGTTAGCCAACCCCATTGCTGTGGGCCCGAGTGAAGGAGAACATCATGGCAGAAAGGTGTGGCAGAGGGAAGATGCTCAGCTCATGGCAGCTAGGAATCAGAGAGAGAAAGTGCCTGAGAGATATAATCTAAGGTCATGTCCCTAGTAACCTACTTCCTTCAGTCATGCCCTACCTGCCTACAGTTACCCACCAGGGTAGAGTCGAGTCCACTCACACTATTACTTATAAAATGGATTAATCCACTGATTAGAAAATACAGTGTTTATAATTTTACCTCTGAACATTTCAGCATTGCCTAACACATGAACTTTTCAGGGGACACCTCATATCCAAACCATAACACTATATAATGCTGGAAAGGCATTCTTGTAGGTCTTTACAGGCATTTAAATTAATGATCACAAAAATCCTATGATGAATCAATAAATGGGCCAAGGACCTGAACAGACACTTCTCAGAGGAGGACATACAATCAATCAACAAGTACATGAAAAAATGCTCACCATCGCTAGCAGTCAGAGAAATGCAAATCAAAACTACCCTAAGATACCATCTCACTCCAGTAAGACTGGCAGCCATTAGGAAGTCAAACAACAATAAGTGCTGGAGAGGATGCGGGGAAAAGGGCACTCTTGTTCATTGCTGGTGGGACTGCAAATTGGTGCAGCCAATTTGGAAAGCAGTATGGAGATTTCTCGGAAAGCTGGGAATGGAACCACCATTTGACCCAGCTATTCCCCTTCTCGGTCTATTCCCTAAAGCCCTAACAAGAGCATGCTACAGGGACACTGCTACATCGATGTTCATAGCAGCTCAATTCACGATAGCAAGACTGTGGAACCAGCCTAGATGCCCTTCAATAGATGAATGGATAAAAAAAATGTGGCATTTATACACTATGGAGTATTACTCTGCATTAAAAAATGACAAAATTATAGAATTTGGAGGGAAATGGATGGCATTAGAGCAGATTATGCTAAGTGAAGCTAGTCAATCTTTAAAAAACAAATACCAAATGACTCCTTTGATATAAGGGGTGTAAACAAGGACAGGGTAGGGACGAAGAGCTTGAGAAGAATATTTACAGTAAACAGGGATGAGAGGTGGGAGGGAAAGGGAGTGAGAAGGGAAATTGCATGGAAATGGAAGGCGATCCTCAGGGTTATACAAAATGTCATATAAGAGGTAAGGAGGGGTAAGTCAAGAGAATACAAATGGAAGACATGATTTACAGTAGAAGGGGTAGAGAGAGAAAAGGGGAGGGGAGGGGAGGGGAGGGGGGATAGTAGACAATAGGACAGACAGCAGAATACATCAGACACTAGAAAGGCAATATGTCAATCAATGGAAGGGTAACTGATGTGATACAGCAATTTGTATACGGGGTAAAAGCGGGAGTTCATAATCCACTTGAATCAAACCGTGTAATATGATGTACTAAGAACTATGTAACGTTATGAACGACCAATAAAAAAAAAAAAAAAAAAAAAAAAAACAAAAATCCTATGATGTACATACAACCATCTGTGTCTTCTGGTGAGAAACTGAGGCATAGAGGTAACTACCTGGTTGGAGGCTTCCAGCCTGAAGGAGAATTTAAACTCTAGCAGTGGGTCTCAGGTCCATATATATCATGTTGCCCCATTGAAGAACACTATCTTTAACTGAATATTGATCTTATGTATCAGTTAGAAATGATTCTACCACAAAACCCAGAAAATCATACTAACTAGGGCTTGAGTGGCGTAAGTAATAAAGACTGTTCCCTACTCTCTTAACAGGGAGGGTGGCTTGAGGCGATCCAGGTTTGTTGCAACAGCTCAACCATGTCTCCAGGGGCCCAGGTGCTTTCTATCCTTCCCCTCAGCCATCTTCTGCTTGAGACCTTTTCCTCTTACACTCCTCATTAGCAAAAGACTGTGGCCTCACACCACCTCTCAGTAGAATTCACCTCCTGTGTTTCTGGGCTCCGCAGGAAACCAGATATTCCCAGAAGCTCCCAGCAGGCTTCCTCTGAAGTCTCATTGACCAGATCTTTGTCTAGGGCTCCCCTGGCATGAGAAACACCAGAGACTGGGCATCTAGTAAAGGATGATGAGAGAAGTCGGGGTGACTTAAACAAGAGGTTCATGAGCCACAGCACAGGTTAAAGGTCTGGGAAATGTTGGATTATTACGATTACTAAAGAACAATAGAAGCTGGGCATGGAGGGGTACAACTATATTCCCAGCTATTCCTAGCTCCTGGGGAGGTTCAGGTAGAAGGATGGTGAGTTCGAGATCATTCTGGGCTACACAGCAAGATCCTGCCTCAAAATAAAAAAGCATAAAGGACTGGGGATTTAGCTCGGTGGTAGAGCTTTGCCTAGCATATGTGAGGCCCTAGGTTCCTTCCCCTATCCTGCCGAAAACAAAACCCACAACAATACAGATCTTTACTCAGAATTTCTCAGGAAACACAGAGAGGTTTATACCACAGACCACAACAAACCTCTGTCTGGCTTCCAAGTTCCACTTTTTAAATCTGTTGCCCCCAGACTCATCCTGTTTTTCAGAGAGGGAAAACCTTTGGGTTTGCCTCACTCCATCTTTTCCCACCTCTTCTCACAACTCCTCTTCATCTCCTATCTTCCCTTCTGTCTCCTTATCTCTTCCTGGTGTAAGAGTGACCTAGCAGATTGTGTCCCTTATCTGTGGCAATAATAAATTACTCCAATTTAGTGACTTAAAATAACCATCTTATCTCACTGTTTCTGTAGGTGAGGAATTTGAGAGCAGTTTTGCTGGGCAGATGGTTCTGGCCCAGGGTCCACTTGAGGTTGCAGTCAAGATGTTGGCTAGGACTGCAGCTTGACTCCAGCTGGGGGGAGGGGGGTTTACTCCTAAGAGGGCTCACTCCTATGGCTGTTGGCTAGAGGGATTTCCTCATTCTATGGCTTTTCTGTAGTACTTCTCAACACAACAGCTGGCATCCCACAGAGTGAGTAATCAGAGAGAGAACACATGGGTAGCTGCAGTACTTTTTTTTCCCCCCCAGTGCTATGGATTGTACTCAGGACCTCCAGCATGCTAGGCTTTACTGCCAAACCACCTCTATCCCCTCATAATTAGACTTTCTATTAGAGCACATGGCTTCTTCATCCAGGCTCTCCCTTCTCAAGAAGAGTTCATTTAAATATGTTTGAAAAGTCAATAAAATATAACTTGTTTAAAAATATTTGATTAATAACTGGAGATCTCCTCTCAATTTTCCAAATGCTTTCAGTTTCAAGCTAATGACATATTCTTAAAATAACTTACAATTTAGCATGAAAATAAAATTCCAAATGTACTAAAGCATATAAATCTGTGTGTTTGTACTTTTCTGGACAATATTATAAGACCTTAAAGGCCTCATATATATTAAGATGTGTAAAGATAGACCTATCTTCTTATTTTTAGAACTAATGCTAAGAATAGGAAATGGCTGGCTGGGGTTGCAGCTCAGTGGTAGTGCTTGCCTTGCATGCTTGAGGCCCTGGGTTCAATCCTCAGCACCACATAAAAATAAATAAATAAAAATAAAGATATCATGTTCATCACAACTTTAAAAAAAAGAATAGGAAATGGACAAATTCAAATCTGGTGGTCAGGTTAAGCCTCTCCATGGCAGATACAGGACAGGTAGTGCTGGCTTGAGAGGAGCCAGGGATGCTGATGGTGTATGGGAAGAATTCTAGGCTGTAAAGCACACACCACATTCATTATCTCAGCATGATGGGTTCTGACTGGCTTTGCCTCCCAAGGAAGAGGGATCCTGGGAGATTGTAATTTTTGCCCCTGTGGAGAGTAGAGCAGTCTGGACAATAGCAGGACCATTATTCTCTTCTGATCAGGTAATAATATGGTTAAGGTAGGGAGACCCACTGCACCTGGTAAAAACACAATGGGTAGGTGGGTAAGTGTTATTTTTAGAATGCAATGAGATCTCATGGGGCAGGCACTATAGTCTGGCTGGGGAATCCAAAGATCCCAAATGAGGCAGCTCAGGAATAAGCTGAAATTTGGCTCTGCAATTTACTAGTTATGTAATCATAAACAAGTCCTTTTAGAGTCCTTTCAACTCTTTTTCCTTAACTGTATTAGGGAAACTATCACCTTCTTTCCTGCTAATCTGTGAGGATCAGATGTTATGTGAAGAGGCTAAGAATGATCGCTGACATGGAATAGGTAATGGTAATATGCTTTCAAAATGACTCTGATATTCTAAGCCTGGTTCATGGAAGACTCATGGGATGTTCTCAGATAAGGAAAGATAAAGGAGATGGCTCGGGGCCTCGGAGATGACTTATATTTTGGTGATGTTGAAATTTTCTTCAGAACAGGATAGTCAGGTAGGAAGTTCCCTTAAACTGATGGAAAGGCAGGATATGAATTCAGGAAAGAAGCCAAGGCTGGCTAGAGAATCAGATTGGGACTGATCCAAAGAGAAGTGAGTTACATTTGTGAGAAAGAGCCACTGAAGCACTCAGGTAGAATGAATAGAGGAAGGAGAGATTCGTGCCACTACTACACAAATCTAAGGGAAGGGAAGAGGGGAAACAAGTGAAGGAATGGCCAGAGAAGCGAGAGAATCAAAGATGCTAAGACAAAAGGGTTGAGAACATTTAGGGCTTTCAGTGCTGTTATTGATGATTTTGAAGTTTTTGCAGATATATGCTTTGTCATTATCTTAGGGAGTTGGTGTCATTATTAAAAGAAATTCGGAAAGAGCCATGAAAAAAGTAAGCTGCCTCTGTGATTTGCACACAAAGTTCACAGATATAAACAGTGCTCTTTGAAATTAGGCCAACTATTCATATTCATCAGAATATTTGAAAAGGACAATTTCAAAAGCATTTATAAGTAAATTACCTAAAACCTCACCCTAATAATCATTCTGGAGAATGTATAGTGTAGTGGAGAGAGAGAGAGCACAAAAGTCAGAATCAGATAGTCTTGGGTTCAAATTCTGTGACATTAAAAAAAAAACATTAATGCTGAAAATGCCTCAGTTTTTCCTTCTTTGTAATCCTATCACTAAGCTAGCTGTAACATTTATTGTGTGATCATTGAGACAATGATTATGAAACACATTGAACAGCACCCAAAACATAGTCCAAGTTATCACATTTTAGGTTTTTGTGTTGTTTCTTTGCATTCTTCTTTAAACCTTAGTTTTAACAGTAGGTGGCAGCAATGATCTCCTAATAAATTAAACCGACAAATGCTAACTTTTTGAAAGGGAGGAAACCAGTGAATGAAGTCTCATCAATTAGGAAGACATGTGTAGAGTCAGCAAAGCAAGAGGAGAGCGATGGATAGAGACAGACATGGAAACATAGTCATAGAAAAGGAGGGAGGGAGGGAGGAAAGGGTGAGGAGGGGACGGGAGGTGGGGAGGAGGCCAGATGAGATTTTTAGAATTTTTTTATTTCAAAAGAAAATACTAGAATAGTCATTATGGGGGAAATGAGACCTTTATTAAACAGCCTTCCACCGTTTACAAAATTTGTTTTTGTTTGTAAACACCTGTGGAGGAGTGGTGAATATTTTTTGTATTGACAATATTTAAGGATCTTAAGTGATTCTGGATTTAGAAAAATTAGCCACATAGAAATGTAATTTACTGTTGATTTTTATTGTACCATTAATCTCAATTGTAAAAATATAACCATTCTCCTCTAGGTAAAATATTCCTTCTACCATGAGACATTTAATGGTATATTAAATGTTATCTATTGTCATGTAACACTTCCCCCCAAAATTGGTGGCTTAAAACAATAAACATCTATTATCTTCTATTTTCTGAGGGCCAGCAATCCTGGAGCTGCTTAGCTGGGTGTTTCTGACTCAGGATCTCTCACGAAGTAGGTAACTACAATGGGACTGTAGTTATCTGAAGCTTGACTGGGACCTGAAGCATCTGTTGCCAAGATGATTCACTCACATTGTGGGTGGCAAAAGGCCTCAAAATACCTTTGCACATGAATTTCTCCAAAAGACAGTTTGAGTGTCCTCCCAGCATAGCAGCTGGAGTCTCTCAGAGTGCCCCAGGAAGCCACAATACCTTTTATGACCTCACCTCAGAAGTCATATGCAGTAATTTCCATCATATTTGTCCAAAGTCACAAAGGAAATAACTGAACACAATTTCAGGGATCTTATACATAGACAGGAAACAGTTCCCACACACAAAAATCACAAACGGATTGATTTCTTTTGGTGTGGTCCTGAACCCCTCACATCATTTCCATGGAGAGTTCTTCATCTAAGAAGGAGAATAGTCCAGGTATTTATAAAGTACTTTCACTCTAAGGAGGCCTTTTCTGTTCTATCTGGTGTGTCTCCAGAAAACACCTGTCTCTTTATCTCTAATATAAAATGATCTAAGACAGTAGATTTCAACTTTTAGACCCACTCTAAAAATTATATTTTACATTGTAACCCAACACACAAAAATATTCATGGATGTGCATTATATATGTGAATGAACACATATGTATTATATACACATGACAGAAATGAAAGCTCCACCAAACAGTACTTTCTTACCATGTTTGTATGATGTATCCTCATTTTATTCTCCATTTTATGCTCCTTCTTTGAAATGAATCTACTACTTTGGTTTCACGCTCCATAAGGGCTTCATATTTCATTGTGCTAAAAAATCAACACCCTCGCTGGGCATGATGGCACATGGTTGTAATCTCAGCAATTTAAGAGGCTGAAGAAAGAGATCCCAGGTTCAAGGCCAGCCTCAGCAACTTTAAAGGTCCTAAGCAACGTAATGAGACCTGTCTCAAAATTAATATAAATAAACAATAAATAAATAGGACTGGGGATGTAGCTCAGTGGTTCAGTGGCCCTGGGTTCAATTCCCCAAACAAAACAAAACAAAATCCACACACACACTTTCACTCCTTGGTGCTCATTTCCATTGGAACTAAAACAGAAACACTGAAGAACCAGAGATTCCTCACTCTGTTTCTGGCAGGCACAAAATCACCTTCTACAGATGAATCATTCCTGTGATTCTCTTCTAATCAGGCAGGAGCTAGGATCAGAAGCAGCCTATCAGGTAAAGAGGTTGCTCTGTTTAACTTCAAAAGTTGGTTCTGGAGCTTACTCTGTGACTGCTCAGTACTCTAACCTCTCCTAGCTCATTCCTCCTGTGTATAATTGGAATAATAAGTAGTGTCCCCTTTGCCTATTTCATAGAGTTGCTACTAGTCTCACAATTACACCCTTTTGTCACGGAGAAATCTAAAGGCATGATCTTTAGTTCTCACAACAACCCCCTAAGGTATGGAGTAGAATCCCCTTTTTGTAGGTGAAAAAAATTGAGACTTAGAGGAGTGACTTATACAAAATCTTAAAGTTAGCAACCGGCAGAGCTCGAATTCCAACCCAGCTCTCCCTCCAAAACCCTCATGCAGAATGACAGTGTAAGCTATTTTCACATGACCTTATTTGCTGACGATCTGATGTATTAAAATATGGACTCATACCAACTAATGACTAATTTTTAATGACTTTACTGATCCTGTCGACTCTTATTTAACAGGAACATGAAAGATCCCACGTAAACCTCGGAGTTCTAGCGCATAAAACTACCTTTATCCACTAGAGCGTGTGAACTATTATCATCAAGGTGACGACTGCCCACAGTGAACGTGTCTGAACTAGGTACAAATTTTCCCCTCACTGGTGCCCCCAATGTAAGCCCCAACACCAAATCAGTTGGGTTCACCCTCTGACGTTGGAAAGTGTCGTTTTCAAGGAAAGATCCAGCTTGCTCGCTGGTTTTGTTCGGTGGAGCCTGAGCCCCAACTCGGCGCGGTGACCCAAGGGCCCCGCCAGAGCCAGCCCCGGGGGCGGGGCGGGCACCATAAAGCCCTTTATTGAGGTTTCCACGTGACGCAGGGTCGCCCTGCCTCGGCCCCGGTCGCCATCCGCAGCTAGAGCCGGCGATCAGGAAAGGAGTCGTGTGCCCGCGGCGCGGGCCCGCGGCGTTTTGCGCGGCCATGTGCGCCTAGCCCGCGCGCGCTCGGCCTCGGTCCGCGGGGGAGCGCGACCGCGGAGACCCACGAGCCCGGGTAACGAGGCCGCCGGGGCCGGCTCGCGGGGACCGGGCCCCGAGGTGCCGCGGACCCGCCCCGCGCCCCCCGGCCTTGCCGCGCCCGCGGAGCTTTTGAGGCGAGGCGGAGGAAGGGTGGAGCTCGGGCGTGGGAAGATGCGAGGTCCAGCCCATCTCTCGCCTCCCCGTTCCTGCCCCGCGGCTGCAGGGGCCTCCACCTCTCCCGGGAACCGGTTCCTACCAGGAACTGCAAGTCCAGGGAAGGGAAGGAGACTTGCCAGAATCCGTGTGCAAGGGCGGGACCCAGCAATGATGCTCAGAGTTGGCCACATTTTAATTTCAGACTTTTGTTCGGTTGCGGTGCTGGGGATTGACAGGGCCTCGAGCATGCGGAGCAATGGCTGTACAACTGAGCTACCTCCCAGCCCCTTTGATGTTTTAATCTTGAGACAGGGTCTCTGAATTGTCCAGGGTGGTCTGGAATCTCCAGCCTTGGCCTCCCGAGTAGCTCGTTCTCAATTATAGACTTTCATCACCTGGTTTAAATTCAGATTTTTTTAATTGAGGGAAAATTTGGGAAGGTTTGAGTAGTTTGAAGGTCTCGGGCTGATGGCAATAAGTTTCTGTGCCAGGAGAGCCATTTATGGTTTAGTATTGCTATAAGCACACACATTGTGTGATACTTTGTTTTGGTATGCAATGACAAAATGCCATAACAAACACTGATGCAGTTAAAGAAACCTCCATTCAGGAGGGCAAATCTTGCCTGGTATTTTCCCCTAAAGTGGAGGCAAGAGCCTGCCGTGGTGGCGCCTAACGCCTGTAATCCCAGCAATTCCGGAGGCTGATACCAGCCTCTGCAATTTAGTGAGGCCCCAAGCAAGTTAGCTAGACCCCGTGTCAAAATAAGAAATAAAAAGGCTGGGACAGCGGCTATGAGGATTGCGAGTTCAAAGCCAGCCTCAACAACAGCGGGGTGCTAAGTAACTCAGTGAGACCCTTTCTCTAAATAAAATACACAATAGGGGTAGGGATGTGGCTCAGTAGTCGAGTGCCCCAGAGTTCAATCCCTGGTACCTGCCCCCCATCTCCCCAATAAATAAATAAATAAAAGGGCTGGGCATGTTGCTCAATGGTTAAGATCCCCTGGTCCCCTGAGTTCAAGCTCCAATACCAAAAAAAAAAAAAAAAAATTGATAAAATGAAACAATAGAATAAAAGTTTTACAGTCCAGGTTTAGGTTCAATGAACTTTTTTTTTAAAGGCCCTTCTGAATTTAGAAATACTTTCTCTAAATCTTTATTCGTTTTCTATAAAAATATTCAAGTGAGAGCTGAGGAGTAGCATAGTGATAGAGCTCTTGCTTAGCATGCAGAAGACCCTGAGTTCCATCCCCAACACAGAGGAAAAAAATTCAAGTGAAAGCCATTAATTACATATGTTGCAATCTTCAGGCAAGGTGAACAGAACACCTGTGACATTACATCAGGCACCTATGTAAGGAAATTGGACTGTGGACCATCATGGCTTATGGCTTACCAAGAAAGAACACAGTGAAGACCATTTTGCAGTGCAGTTGTTATAAAGTGTAAGTATTTTTTTATCACAGTAAGCAGCCATTGGGGTGGGGAGTCTTTGTTAAAATAAAGATACTGGATACCCCTGTATTCCTCATGTGATACTGGACTATAGGAGGTATTATCCAGTGTATGGTGCTAATTTTGTTTTTTAAAAGCAACTGCTTTTATAAGAATATATAAATGATCTTACTTGCTCTTTACACCAAAGCAACACAAATGAGAAAATGTAGGTTTCGAGAAGTTTGATCATATCATTGATCTTTGAGAGCGCAGTACCAGGCTGGTGATCTGAGGCTTCTTATTCCCAGAAGAGAATATTTGGAATATTTTTAGAGAGTTCAAATTTACTTAAAAACATCCTGGTGCCAGATGTTACCTTAGAGCATAAAGTGTTGGCATAAAGTGTCAGTTCAGCGTCTTTATACTTTGCAGGAACTGAAAGAACCTACTACTTTGCAAAACAAGACCTAGGATCTGGGTATGGTGGAGCAAAAGACCTGGGAGCTGTAATTCCTGCAACTGGGTAGGCTGAGGCAGGAGAATTGAAAGTTCAACAGCAATCTGGGTGATTAAAGAGACCCTTTCACAAAACAAAACAAAATAAATAAGCAAACAAACAAAAAAAGAAAGAAAAGAAGAGAAAAAGAAAATGGGGTGTGGATGGGAATGTAACTTAGTATCTCAGTGGTAGATAACTTACCTAGTATGCATGAAGCCCTGGGTTTAATCCCTAGCATTGCAGTACTGAAAAAAAAAAAAAAAGAGGACTTGGGTTCTGACTCCCTCTGAAAATCTTCTCTGGGCCTTGGCCTTGACTCCACATCTGTAAAATGGATATAAAAATGCCTATCTATGTGGTATGGATTGTGAATGAAGTAATGCATGTCAAGAACTTGCAGGTTGCCTGGAATATAGAGAACATATAATGAACACGTGCTGCTAACTAACAGTATTTTACTCTGGTGTTATAGTGCTGCCTATTTGATTAAATATTTTTTTGGATATGTTTAATTATCCCCTGTGCCACAGCTTATGACATATTTACTATTGGAGTCAGGTGAATTTTTCTTGTTAATATCATAAGAAGTAAATGGGATTTCCTAAAGGGTTATAAAACCAGAGCAGTAGGAAAATTAGAGAAAACTTAAAATTACATTTTGCTGAGTTAGGTGGTATTATGGTTTTAAGATATGAGGTGTCCCCCAAAAGCTCACGTATAAAACAAAGCAAGGAAGTTTAGAGATGAATTAATTGGGTTTTGAGAACCTTACACCCATTTGAATGGATTAACTGAGTGGTAACTACCTACTAGACAGGTAGGCTATGGCCAGAGGAGTTGGGTTTGGGGCTGACTTTGGGCTAGATATTTGGTCTCTGGTGAGCAGAGCAATCTCTCTGTTTCCTGGTCCCCTCTTCTGAGCTGTTCTTCTTCTCCACATCTTTCTTTCCTGATGTTCTGCCTCATCTTAGGCCCAGAGCAATGGAGTGGCTGTTTATGGACTGAGACCTCTGAAACTGTGAGCCCCAAATAAACTTTTCCTTCCCTAAAGTTATTCTTGTCAGGTATTTTGGTCACAGAGGTTCCGAAACTCACTAAAACAGGTGTGTAACACTGTGGCTTCCGCTACTCAGCTCCAAGCAAGTCTTTCTATTTCTCCATGCATGTGAGGTGGAACCCACTTAGACTGCAGTGAGAAGCATGTAACATTTTTTTTTAACTTCAGTATTAAGCTAGATAAAATAATTTATTTAGGGTTCATGCATTATTATTTTTTTGTACTGGGGATTGAACCTTGGGGTACTTTATCACTGAACTACATCCCCAGTCCTTTTTTATATTTTATTTTGAGATGGGTCCCACTAAAGTTGCTGAAGTGGCCTTGAACTTGAGATTCTTAAGCCTCAACCTCTTGAGTTGCTGGGATTACAGACATGCACCACCATGCCCAGCTCATAGTGATTATTTTTAATGTTTTAGTTAGAAGTTTCATTCTTCCCCAGCTTACACACCTAAAACCTTAGAGTATGCCATATTCCTTACTCAATGCATGACGATGCTCTTCTTTACTTCCCTAATCTGACAATATTTTAATTAGGCATTGAAGACTTTGGAGCTCACAGTTCTTATCTACATTCACTTATATTGAGAGATTGGATTGACTCCAGGGATGGTGCACTGTAAACAAAATTCCTGAAATTGTAATTTCTGGTCATTTTTCAACATAAGGCTTCTTTTCCAGGCTGGAAAATCCTCTATACCCCCATGGAAATCCAAATGTGGCAAGTAGAACTGGGGGGCTACCAAGATGTCTTCTGTACTCCATAAAGTATGTGTTCTTTAAGTGTTTCTTAAATGAATTACTTAATTTTTGCCCCAGACAGGAACCTTGGGATCTTGCAGTGCTTACAAGGACTTGGTACCAGAATTTAGCTGACCTCAAATTACCTTTCTTGGAAGAAATTACACTGGGTCGTCCTATACAACTAAAAAAATGCAAAACCAAGAAAGGTCTACTCCCTTCAGCAGAAGGTAAGTTTCTTAAGATTTGCTTTAGTAAATTATAATTGTATCAGTTGCTTATTATCAGAGAAATGTTTAAATATGTGTATGCATACCCAGACCGCCTATTTTCCTTATGCCTCCACCATAGCTCCTTTTTTCCCGTACTTCCCATCTTGGTATCCTTGCCATATTTCTTTTTTTAATTAATTAATTTATTCCAATTAGATATATGTGATGGAAGAATGCATTTTTATTCATTGTACACAATTGCAGCACAACTTTTCATTTCTCTGGTTGTACACAATGTAGCATCACATCATATGTGCAGTCATACACGTACCTAGGGTAATGATGTCCACCTCATTCCACCATCTTTCCTGTCCCCCCGCCCCTTTGCCCAATCAAAGTTTCTCCATTTTTCTTATGCACCCCCACTATTATGGATCAGTATCCACTTATCACTTGCCATATTTCTAATTATTCAACAATGGGAATCTATCAACATAACTTTATGATATTGTTTTGACTAAATTATGCCTGTTGAAAAATGCCAGATTGTCTCATGTATTTTCTTCTTTTAGCCCTCAAACTTGAAAGGGAGTATGAAATGAAGCGCCTAACTGCACTTAAATGCCAAGAAAATGTATCTAAAGAAGTTGGGTTTTCCCTCAAGGAAAAGACATTTGATTTGAGAAGACCTCTTCCACCCAAGTGGCAGTCATCTCATAATCGAGTCTTCACTCTATTACCTGAACCCAAAGGGGATGAAGAATTCTCACTGTGTAAAGATGCAGATGCATGAACGCCCACTGGTGGACAAGCCAGTGCACATCCGCGTGAGTTAGTGGACAGCTCTGGCCGATCATCTGGGTCCCTGCTATATTCTTTTTCTATGGTATCACCAACAAGAGCACCGTAAGTACATGAAAATGCATCTGGGGCTGAATCATTTGGGCTATTTGTTTTGATTTTTGTAAAATTGCACTAAGGAATGAGTAAACTCACTGTCAGCGGTATTATTTTGAAGAAACATTTTGAATTGGCATCTTTGAGATCCTAAGGAGGAGCCAAAAAGAAGGTGAGAGAAATTCTCTTAAAAAGCATAAACTGGAAATTTTTGTTTGGTTAAGAAAAATGGTAGACTTCATTTTCGTAACTCTTCAGCGAATCATCATTTAATATTCTATATTCTGGTGTTTTATAATGGCAAATGGAACTTACTTTGTTTTTGTCTTCCTAAAAATGTCTTTTTCTTTTTGCTCAATTTCATTCTTTCTCTCTGGAATGACCCAGAGCATGTGGAACACACAGGCATATGTGAAAGTGACATGAAAGTACAAAGAAGTTGTGAGAAAAACTTATATTGCAGAGTAGTTGGGGAATGGGGACTTGACTGGAAAGTACTAGATATGGATGACCCAGTTTTTCTTTGAATCGAATAAAACATACTTGACATTAATGTGATGTAAGCATATGCTTTCAGGTGATTCAGTAGGCATTTTAGGAACTTCTTATATCTTATCCTATTTATGAAAGGCACTATGACATAGAATTTAAAAGTATAGATGGGCTAGGTGCTGTGACACACACATATAATCCCACCAGCTCAGGAGGCTGAGGCAGGGAGGATCAAGAGTTCAAAACCAGCCTCAGCAACTTAGTGAGACTCTGTCTCTAAATAAAATATAAAAAGGGTTGGGGATGTGGCTCAGTGGTTGAGTGTCCTTGGGTTCAATCCCCAGAACCAAAGAAAAAAAATGAAAGAAAAAAAAGTACAGATGAGCTGGATGCAGTGCCACATGTCTGTAATCCTACCTACTCCAGGGAGGCGGAGGCGAAGGACCTTGAGTTTGAGGTCAGCATGGACAAATTAGTGAGTACATGAGGAGTACAGACTGTAGACCTGCCTGTTTGTCTTCAAATCCCATCTCAGCTGTTTATAGTGGTGTGACTTGGGATAATTGACTTTGTCTCTGAATTTTTATTCTTATATGTAAAGTGGGAGTAATAATGGCACCTAATTCATAAGGTTGTTGTAATGATTAAATAAAAATTTCCTGGAGCACCATGAAAATTACTATAACTGTCAGAATCACTATCCTGCAGCACTTTAATTGAGGTATCAAACATGTATAATATCTGTCTAACTCTGTTGACCTTTTGCAGAGGAGAAATCTTAAATTTTCAAAGATTTACTTTTGTTCTTGTCAGTGTTTATGTTCTCTGACCATCTGACTTGATTTTGTAGTTTAATACATGGCCCTGATACCTATGGAAATTCCTGATCATATCTGTTTAAAAACAGTAATCCCTGATTATCAACTTTTCACTTATATCTTTCTTTTAAAAGTAATATGGACACCAGGCATGGTGCAGACCTGTTTTCCTAGCTACTTGAGAGGTTGAAACAGGAGAGGATCCCCGGGGCAGCCTGGGAAACATAGCAAGCAACACCCAACCTCAAAAAAAAAAAGGGGGGGGGGTAGCATGGGAATTTTGTGTATGGAAAAAATTTTCTATCCTGATGTCCCCACTGTGTCAGTTTATGGTCTGTCTCAGTAGCCATCAGGGAACCGTCAACATCTCACACCTTGTCTCATACTGGCAATACAAGTCGTGGGCTTCCATCCTTCTTCAGTGATGCTTTGAAAAATGAATGAAATACGTATCTGTTTGCAATAAATTTTCCAGAGTGAAACATGTCAGTAGTCCTTGAGAAAGCTGGGATTTGAGAAAGCTTGAGTTCTTCATCATTTTCTGAAGAGAAAAGTGCTTGTTTATAACTTTAAGATTCTTCTAGTCATGTTTTTGAACAGATGTTTTGGACCTCTTAAAATTGCCCATATTGAGGGGCTGGGGATGTGGCTCAAGCGGTAGCGCGCTCGCCTGGCATGTGTGCAGCCGGGGTTCCATCCTCAGCATCACATACAAACAAGATGTTGTGTCTGCCGAAAATTAAAAAATAAATATTAAAAAAATTCTCTCTCTCTCCCTCTCTCTCACATTCTCTCTTTAAAAAAATTGCCCATATTGAAATTAAAAATTACACTGTAAAATAAATTTGAGTAAAAATGCATTCATGTGTGTCTCTTCTCTTGAAATGATATAAGAGCAACAATGCTATTTTACTTGTCAGTACTCCAGTGCCTAGTCCAATGCCTAAGTGTGTGTGTGTGTGTGTGTGTGTGTGTGTGTGTGTGTGTGTGCGCTGCTGGTGATCAAGCTCAGGGCCTTATGCGTGTTAGGAAAGCACTCTATTTCCAAACCATATCCCCAGAACTCAATATACATGTATTGATGGAAATTTTCTAAATATGGTCAAGAGTTCCATAATAGAAAGTACTTTTTAGTTATATCTTTGCTTTTAGTAGTGGGATACTTTTTACTGGATGATGGTCATGATGTGATTGCCTTTGAGACTCAAGCAGTTTAAGATGGAATTTAACCCATACACAATTTTTACAGGAAACATCTTTGTTATTATAATCTAAGTAAAACTGATAGTAACTTAACTTCAATGGCATACACAAACTCCTTTACGTCTCTTCCTTTCCCCATTTTGTCATTGATGTCCCAAATTGCATCTTTTTATATCCATTTATATAAATTTATAGTTTTTTTTGTGGAGGGGGGTACTGGGGATTGAACCAAGGGGCATTTTGTCACTGAGCTACATCTCTAGCCCTTTTTATTTTTTGAGACAGGGTATCATAGTTAGGGCTTAACTAAGTTGCTAAGTTAAACTTGCAATCCTCCTGTCTCAGCCTCCAGAGTTGCTAGGATTATAGGTGTGTACCACTACACTCAGCAATTTATATTTTTTTGCTTTTGTTATTTTAGATTCTATACAGTGTTCGAATTCAGTTTACAAGGCTGTATACAGTGGTGCACACCACTAGTCCCAGCTTCTCAGAAGCTGAGGCAGGAGGATCACCTGAGCTCAAGAGTTTGAGACCAGCTGGGCAAGGTAGTAAGACACTGTCTCTATGGGAAAAAAAGTGATTTCTATACCAACATTACAATACTATGGAATCCTATATTTTGTCTGTTTTTTACCTCTTCTATAGAGCTTTATATTTTTGTATGATTTTGTGTTACTGACTAGTGTTCTTTTGTTTCAACTTAAAGAACTCTCTTTAGCATTTCTTGTAGGGAAGGTCTACTGGTAATGAAATCACCCAGCTTTTGTTTATCTGGGAAAGTTTATTATTCGGAAGGGTAATCAAGGGCACTCAACCAGTGAGCCACATTCCCAGCCCTATTTTGAATTTTATTTAGAGACAGAGTCTCACTGAGTTGCTTAGCACCTCACTTTTGCTGAGGCTGGCTTTGAACTTGAAATCCTCCTGCCTCAGCCTCCTGAGCTATGGGAATTATAGGCGTGTGCTACTTTGCTCCACTCCAGCCCTTCTAAGTTTTTTATTTAGAAACAGGGTCTCACTAAATTGTTCAGGGCCTTGCTAAGTTGCCGAGGTTGGCTTTGAACTTGTTATCTTCTTGCCTTAGCCTCTAGAGCCGCTGGGATTATAGGTGTGTACCACCATGCCTAGCTTTATTAAGATTCTTCAGTTTGTATGTCCATTGTCTTCCTCAATTATGGTAAAGTTTTTTGGCTATTACTTTTTTTTCTTTTGGGTATTAGAGGTTGAACCCAGGGGCTATTTATTACTGAGCTACATACCCAGTCTTTTTTGAGACAGTCTCATTAAGTTGCCAAGGGTCTCACTAAGTTTTTGAGGCTGGTCTCAAATTTACAATCCTCCTGCCTCAGTCTCTTGAGTTACTGGAATTATTGGTGTGTACATTGCACCTCACCATTGTTTGTTTAAGCAGTTTCTCTTCATTTTTATTTATTCACCACTGGATTATTTTGATATAAATTATAGACACATCAGTTCATTTATAATGATTAAAATGCAGATTTTATAAATATTTCCAAATCTATAAAGATACAGACCAATCAAAGCATACCTAGGGAGGCACAATCTATAGGAGCCTTTAGTGTGACCTCAGATTAAGAGGTTATATCTGGTGGTTCCTTCTTTAAAATATTTAGAAGCTATTACTTGAATTATCTCGATACTTTCTTCTACCTATGACGTAGTAGTGGCTCAAAGGAAGACCACTTGCTCTCAGGCATTTTCCTGTGATTAACTCATTTGATTTAGTGATACTCAGCCATGGAAACTGTTGTCAGGAACTCAGGCTTTGTACGTAGCCTTGGCTGCATGACTTTGAGAAGGTGGAATTTCCACATTCCTAGTCCATGTTTGCCTCATGAAATTCAAATGTGCTTTGTGTAAGATATTTATCTGCCAACCAGAAATACTCCCCCATCTTTTGGCAGAAAGTTGAGAGAGCTGGGACTTTCACTTTGCAACCCTGTTCTGCTGCTTTTTCTGTTCTTTCACACATCTGTCCTCTAACTTGTTTTTTGACTGTGTTTTCCCTCTACTTTAGATTATTATCACAAATATGATAGCTGGGTTGTTAAGTCTAGAAAAGGATCATTTTATGATTACTCAGCCAAAGATCAGTCTTTAGTAAAAATTCAGTGTGTTTCTATCCCTTTGGAAATCAAAACCAATCTATTGTTTTCTTGAAAACTTTAATGCTATCCAGCTGTATCAATATGTGTTTTGGATCATGAAGAGATTAATGCTATGTGCTTATTTTTGTAGTTCATGGTCCACTGAGCAGCCTCTTCCCTTTTAGTGTCAGCACCACTGATCCATCAAGTCCCAGGAATAATATAGCCAACCGTTTATTTGAAATTATGTAGATTTCCTAATATAAAGTCCATAAATCTACTACACAATGACCTTTTAAAATTAGAACTAATTTCTTAAAACTCAGATTTAAGATGGTAATAGAAAACCCTAGGCTTTTAGTTAATAGATTTGGGTTTTAGATACCCCGTTTCCTCCATTAGTTGTGTTTGTTACCTTGAGAAAAATTTCATGGAAATTTTTGCAATGGAAATCAATTTGTTTTAACCTTAAAAATAAATGTTTTAAAGGGTCAAATAAAGATTTACTTTTAAAAACAATAATTCCTTATACCTTCCCTCCTTCCCTCCCCCTCCCTCCTTCCCTCCCCCTCCCTCCTTCCCTCCCTCCCTCCCTCCCTTCCTCCCTCCTTTCCTTCCTTCCTTCCTTCCTTCCTTCCTTCCTTCCTTCCTTCCTTCATTCCTTCCTTCCTTCCTTCCTTCCTTCTTGTACTGTGGATTGAACCCAGGGGCACTTGACCACTAAAACCATATACCCAGCACGCCCCCATACTTTTTTTTTTTCCTTTGGTACCAGGGATTGAACTCAGGGACACTTGATCCCTGAGCCACATCCCTAGCCCTATTTTATTTTTTATTTTGAGACAGGGTCTCACTAAGTTTCTTAGGGCCTTGCTAAATTGCTGAGGCTGTCCTTGAACTTGCAATCCTCCTGCCTTGCTGGGATTATAGGTGTGTACAATGGGGCCCATCTCTACTTTCGTTTTCATGTTTACAGAGACAGTTACTTTTGTTTCTTCCACCTATTTTGTTATTTACCTCCATGTCTCTGAATAACAAATTGTTATTGCTACTTATTGACTTTTCCTTTTTAATCTATTGATTTACCAGTGTTGAAGAGAGTGTATTTTTTCTCTTCTTTACCCAATTTCATCACACATGCATAAAAAAACTTTCATCTCTAAATATAGTTAGATTGGATTTTAATTTTACTTAGATCAATACAGAATGTTAACATTTTTATGATTATGTGTCTTACTCCATTTGGGTTGCTGAAACACAATATAAACTGGGTAGGTTATAAACAACAGAAATTTATTTCTTACAGTTCTGGAAGTGGAGAAGTCTGAGAGCAAAGATATTATCTTGGTATCTAGTGAGGGCCCATTTTCTGACCCACAGATAGTACTTCTCATAATGGTGGAAGGTACTAGCTAGCTCTTAGGGTATCTTTTATAAATACACTAATCCTATTCATGACCTAATTACCTACTAAATGGCCCCACCTCTTAATGTCATTACCTCAGTGGTTAGGATTTCAATGTATGAATTTTGGCACACAAACGTTCAGATCAGACCATTATGTCAATATTTCACATTTGAATTATATTTAAATTAAGATTAAATTTCCATTTTTTGGGGGGTAAGATTTATTAATGGGATTTAGTAATTCCTTAATTTTTAGTGTATTTGTCATTAAATAAATACATTATTTAAACCCCAAGATCCTTGCCTGTTGTCAATTTTCTCAAAATATTATGGTATATTCTCTAATTTCATTTTCTTAAGAAGTCCCTAAGAAGTCTTGTCTTGCTCTAAATAACATGGCCAATTTCCCTACTAAAGAGTAAGCTCTCATTCTATAATTCTATATCATCAGCCTGGGGATTTACTTCACATTCTTTTGTGTAGGTATCCCTGTTTCTTATGTGTCTGATCTTCTTGATTTACTCCTTTATTTTACTGGAGCATATTCTCCAGTAGTTACCCGAGAAATGGTTTGAAAAAGGGAAAATTTTTGAGGTATTATGGTCTAATGTCTTTATTTTAATCTCAGATGTTACTGTTAGCTTGCTAGGTATCGAATTCTAGGTTGTAACCAATGTTCCTTTAAAACTGCAAAGTCTTTGTTCCTCCTTCTCTCTTGTCACTCCTCCTCCACCTTTTCTCCTCCTTGTTTTCCTTCTGTTTATTATTGTTACCTAGCATTTTCCTTGAGACCTGCTTTTTCTCCCTGGGAGTGGAAGGCAGCTTCTCTTAGCTCCCAGTGTACTGACAGGAATCTTGGTGTAGGACTATTCACAGCTAGGGGAGCACAGTGATTTATGGGATTGAGTGTAGAGCCTGGGCACCTGGAATCGATGTCATTTCTGTCACTTTCTGGCTGCGTCATCTTGGACAAGATATTTAATGTTTCCAGAGTTTAGTTTCTATATCTGCAAGAAATGAATAACAATGTTGTGACAAGTAAGTAAGTAGATATGTAAAGCAGTTGGAACAGTGACTGGCACAAAGTAAACCCCAACACTGATTTTATTAACCAGTCTACCAGAATCCCTTGCAATTGGTGCTCTTCAGATCTTGTGGTCTGGAAACTCACATCCCACAGTTCTAGGAAATTATTTTGAACTATTTTGTGGCTATTTCCATGTTTTTACTTTTCTCTAATCTTTGTAGAAGTGCTGTTAGTCCTGGATTAGATCTTCTGTAGTAGTCCAGTTTTTAAAATCTTTTCTCTCCTCTTTTCTATCCTTTGCTTTTTGATCCAATTTTTGGGATTTCCTCTGTTTTATCTTCTTAATCATCATACAATTTTCATTTTTCTTTCATTCTTGCCATTTTCCTGGTTTTTCAAGAATTGCTGATTTTATCCATTTGATGATTCAAACCAGATTTCTTCTCTCTGCACTGAATGTGTTTCTTCAAAGCTGTTTTTCCTGTTTATTTTTATATCCGTGTCATATTAAAAGCTTTCACAGTCAATTCAGGTGTGACAAAATGTATGACTTAAGGAAATGAAGGTGGACTCCATAATACAGCTGCAACTCAGGAGTCCTGGAAGAAAGAGAAGTCATAGGATGTCAGAATGACCAGGACATGCATGAAAAGGAGGAAGCTAGGATGACTTTCAAATTGTGGGCTTGGAACACAGGGCAAATTGTATTATTACATAATAATCTGGAGAATGGGAAAGGAAGAATTAATTGTCTTGGGCATATTGAAGGTATATTTCATTTCAAATACATCAATGTTTGAAGCTCTTGGGAGACACTTAGTGGAAATCTCCAGTAATCTTGAGCCTTCCAGATACGCTGTTCAGGAAGGAGAAGAGTGTAGAGATGAAAGCTGACACCACAGATATCTCTGAGAGACATCCAGGGAGAGGGCACAGGAAAAAAAGAAGTGACACAGTGAATGTTCTAAAACCTGCTGGCAACAGAGAAGAGGCAGACCTTTAGGAAAAAATGAACTGGATACCTAAATTTTAGGTGAATTATCTGCTATAATTTTTTTTTAGGGAACAATATTTTAGGACAGAAATTTGCTAATGAATAATTGGAATTTATAAGAATTTTTTTTACTTACAGTCAACAAAGTTTATCAAGGGTTTTTTAATAAAAACATTTTATGTGGGAACAGAGGAAGATGAGAGGAAAGAATAAAAAACATTAGTAAGAATTTGTTGTATGCTAGAAGCTTTTCTGGGTGCTGTGTTTATATCTGGTAGTCCTCACAGTCATCCTGCCAGGGAGGAAAGGAAGAGCAGAGTACAGCAGACTTCTCACATCAGGGGAAGAAAGTCTGTGGCCAGGGCCAGGCCAGGTCTTGTTGTTTCAGGACTCAAGCCAATAATGCTCAGGGGGAAAAAAGGCCCTCCCTTGGCTCACAGTAAGTATCTCTGAGGGTCCAGCTTTCTTAGGGGTTGTCTGCCTTTGTTTCTTCACTGCTCTGTCTTAAGAACCCATATCTTCCTTCCCATCCGTTAAACAGTGCAATTTCTATTTCATTACGTAGACTACAAACTTAGGCACCACCTGTGATTCCTCTGGGTCTCTCACCTTTTCTTCAGTTCAGTTCAAAAGTGACTCTTGCAGGTTCTTCCGCCTGAATATATCCCAACTGAATCCATTTCTTGCTCCACTTTCATCACCCTGGTCCAAGCCCCATCGTCTCTTGTTTGCATTATGAGGTAGGCTTTGCTGACCTCCTACTTTTGTTTTTGACATTCCTATAGTCTATCTACAGTGATCTCTTAGAAATGACCAGGTCACATCACTGCAGAAAGATTCCCTCCCTGAGTAACACCTGCCTCCTGGCCTCTGAGGCCCTGGGCCCTCGGACTCTGGCCTTCCTCTGTGATCTTTCCTCCACTTGTCATGCAGCCTACTGGGTTGCCATGTTGGCCTATTTTCTGTTTTCTGACACATCAGGCTTATTTCTGCCTCGGAGCCTTTGCTTTTGCTGTTTTTTATTCCCAGGATTCTCTGCCCTCTGATTTCCACATTGCTGCCTCCTAATTATTGAGGATTTTGTTAAATGGCATCTGTTGAGGGAAGCCTTTGGTGACTACCCTAGATAAATTGGCCTTTATTTCACCCAGTGACTTTCAGTGACTACACTCTGGCTTTAATTTTTTTTTTTCTAAGTTAATTAAAAAATATTTTGTGACGCTGAGGATCGAAACCAGCGCCTTGCTTATGGCAGGCAAGTGCTCTACCACTGAGCTACACCCCCAGCTCCTAAATTAAGGGGCCTTTTTATTTGCACTTTATATGTGTTTATTTTTTGAGATGGGATCTGACTGTGTTGCTCAGGCTGGGCTCAAATTCTTGCGTTCTGCCACAGTCACACAAGTAGCTGGGACTATAGGCTCACACCATTGTGCCCAGAGAGACTCTGCCTTAATTCCTTCATAGCACTCAAGTCACCATCTGCAATGACTTATTTGATTGAATGATTTTCCTATGTTCTCCAGCATCTATATTAGTACTTACCCAAAGTAGCCATATTTCTTATTTATTTTTAAAATTTTTAGTTGTAGATAAACACAATGCCTTTATTTTGTTTATTTAGTTTTATGTGGTGCTGGGGATTGAACCCAGGGCCTCACACATGCTAGGCAAGTGCTCTACCACTGAGCTACAACCCCAGCCCTGTCAGTATTTTTTGAATGACTGTATCACCTTAAAAATTATTGAAAAGGTGCACTTTTGAAAAGAGTAGCTCAGAGATTTGATTCCTGCTTGCTCCTTCCTTATACATTTTCTGACACACATTTTTTTCAGCTTTATGGAGGTGTAGTTGATTGCTGCATAAACTGCACCTGTTTAAAGTGTGCACTTTGGTGAGTTCTGGCATATGTCCACCCCGTGGGACTATCCTTATAATCAGGCTAATGAACATGCCCATTTCACCCAGAGTTTTCTTTGTCTTTCATCATCCATCCCTTCTCATTGCTCTTACTTCATCCTTAGCCTCAGGCAGCTACTCAACTATGTACCTTCTGGCACCATGAATTATTTTGAATTTTTGAGGATTTTATATAAATAGAATTATTTAATATGTACTTTTTAAAAAGTCTGCCTTCTTATACTCAGCAAAATTATGTTGAGATACATTTGTGTTGTTGTGCGTCAGTTTCTTTTTCTTGCCGAGTGGTATTCCATTCTATGGATATAATACTCGTTGTTGTATAATACTGTGAACTTATTGATAGATATTGGGGTTGTTGCCAGTTCTGAGTGCTTACAAGTAAAGCTGCTGTGAGCGCTGCGTGGGCTAGCTTTCATTTTTTTTTTTTTTTTTGTTCAGGGTAAATAGGTATATGTTAATCCTGGCAGATTTTCAGATCCCCGTTTTAGTTCTGAAGGACTTGGGGGATCTGTGAAGGAGTTGTAGCGTACCCAATGTGACATGGTGTTTACAAAAGTTGAACTGAGATGGAATTATAGATCCCTGTGACTTCAAAGGGATCTTTGTCCAGAAGCATATGCTCTCAAGGTGCCTACTTGGTCCACCTTTGACCTGGCTGCTTGTGTGACTTATGGCTTCTACTAAAGTCCTACCTGGATGATTTGCTGTTGTTAAGGCTCCCAGACACCTGCTGATGACATATGTGTTGCTTATTAGGACCTGTAAATGTTGCTTACTTAGTACTGGTAGGCAAGTGCAGCCAGTGTTTGTTGAAGGCTCTTTCCACCAGCATTTTCGTAAGTAAGGCACTTGCTGAAGCACATGTTTGGTAAATACATTAAATTTACTCATGTTAATGAGTACTTGCTTCAGACCCAGTGATCATATCCTTCTCTTTAAAAATGGCACTCAAAAAACTTTCAAACTTCACTCAAAAAACTTTCAAACTTCAGTGACAAGCAAGGTGAGGACTCATGTGATCAATGTCTTCAGCTACAGATGCTTGCCCAGCCCAATAGTTAATCTAAGTGCAAAATTCTAAAGTCTAGTCTTATTATCAGTAGTCATCTCCGGAAATTTTCAAGGTTAAAATGTTTTTATTCTCCTCCTAAATCCAAGGCCCAAAGCTACATACCCTGGCCAGCAAAATCCTTGATATTTTGGTCCCCAAATTTTCAACATTTCTGGTTAAATGTGATAGGTGGTAAAGCTTTGAGAACCACCCAAAAAAAGCACCTTTGCTCCCTATCCAAGATCTGAACCAAGAGTGGACTAGGACAAAAGAATAAACAGGAATCTCAGATACCAGCTTTGCTAGTGATAAAGCAAATATTGAAGAACATGGCTGGTTTGGGACAAATAAGTTCCATACTAAAATTTGGCATAAGATGTATTTTCCCTTTCCAATGCCTGGAAGCCCCAAGCCATGCCAAGCCAGTGCCATTTCCAATAAGCGTATTGAAACACATGAAAGAACCTAACAACCTTGGCTTACTTTATTTGTGACAATGGGCATAATCTATTAGTCTTCACTGATTCATAGGGAAGGGAAAAGTTGTCTGAACCATTCTATTAGGAGCCTCAGGCTCTATTTTGTGATTTTCTCTTAATGGGTCCCTATCTCCCATTCAAACACACTGTTTAGTGTCAATTCCTTTTGTTTTTACCAATCCACTTTCACTCTAAAAACTTGCAATTTACTCTGAAACTTACTGGCATTGGAATGTGGGTAGGTGTAATCTCCTTTGTAGACTGCAGTTGCAGGTACCTTTTTTCCTACATCAGATCAACTCGCTGTCAAAGCAACTTCTTCCAAGTGCCAGAAGTAGACTCCCTCTCATTGTTTTAGAGATTGCTCAACATATGGCTATTTCCTGTTGTAATTTAGTTTGTGCTCTCACCAACTGTGTAGAGCAGGTAAGACAAGCATACTCTGAACCCAACAGATGACCAAACATTGCCTGGCCTGGGTTACGTATACCACCTCCTTTCCCAGGTGCTGTGTCTCATCAACGCTCATGTCTCCAGGAGGGTGACTCTCAGAATTCTAGCTCTGCAGTTTGACAATACTGAAATTACTTTAAACAAGTAGTGGAAACCACTGACATAATTTCCTTCAGAATAAGAGTTATTTTCTAATGGTGGTCTTTCTTTGGGGATCAACTGATAGGTGGGTACACACACACACACACACACACACACACACCATATATGTACGTGTGTGTATATATAAAAATAATACATATGTTTATAATATAAAAATAATTTTTTCTCATGACCTTTTTAGTATTTGAAAGACATTTCTAAATTTTATTAATATAAGACTTTGAAAAGCAAACTAGAAAATTGAAAGACAGCAAAGGAAAATTTATTTTTTTGAAATTATGACATTATTTTTCTGGGTTAGATACAAAAAATGTTATTCATAATAGCAGCTGCCACAATAGCTAATATTTATTGCGCTCTGAATATCCCCCATATGTAGTAACTAAAAATAGTCAAATCAGAAGGATGGAAGTTTGTACCAAATACCTGAGACTGAGCCCTGATTTTCCTATCAATTTTTTGGGCTCAGCAACACATTTTTTTTTTCTGATTAATTTTGGCTACAGTACTAGGTGCACGTTCTCCTAGCCTAGCAATTGAGGGTGGCAAAAAACAGTTCTGAAACTTTGTAGCCATGGCTTTAGGGTTTAACTTCTTGTTGAAAGTGTATAAGGAAGCTGTAATCCCAGCAACTCTAGACTGAGGCAGGAGCATCAAATTGGAGGTCAGACAAATTAGCAAGATCCTGTCTTGCTAAAAAGGGGTGGGAAGTAGTTCAGTGGTAGAGGGCCCCAGTACCACCCAAAGAAGTGTAAATAAGAAAAGAATGAGCCTGGTATGGTGATGTATGCTGGTAATCCTAGCCACTCATGAGGCTAAGGCAGGAGGATTGCAAGTTCAAAGGCAGCCTCAGCAATTTAGAGAGGCTCTGAGCAAATTTAGCAAGACCCTGTTTCAAAATACAACATAAAAGGGCTGGGGATATGGCTCATTGGTTAAGTATCTTGGGTTCAATCCTCCGTACCAAAAAAAAGTGTGTGTGTATATATATACATTACATATATGTATGTATGTAAAATAAAGAAATAAAATAAGAAAAGAATGAACAATCACTTTCATAATTTGCATTGTAAAACGTCTAACTTGCTCTGATTCCATTCCCTTTTGGAAGGGCAGGCTAAGTTGACTGGCATATTTTGAATAAAGGAAATGTTTTGCTTACAGATTCTTTTAGGGAGGCCACTAAAAGCAATTTAGGGCTTATGAAGATTGTTAGGAAATATTCTTTGTCATGAATGTTTGAATCCGGTAATTACTTCAGAATAAAATAGTTATTTAGACATGTACATTAGGATATTATCCTTTTCAGCACAAAAATTGTTCTTTCAGAATATCAGCATATTTACTGTGCACCTGTATTCAGCACTGTGCACAGCACACAAATCAAAGGTTAAATGAGGCGAACAACAGTGATCAGGATAGGATGTTAGGTTGAGTAGCAAGAATTATATTTTGTATAAGTGAAACTCATGAACATTTATTTTATTTATTTTTATAGTAAAGCCTTTGAGTCATCTTCATCATATCTTGCCTGGCTGTTCACTAATTTAGCCCATGGCAAGTTGTTTAATATCCATAAGCCTCTCTGCAGTCACTGTTAATGAGGGTACTAAGGATACCTGCTTGATAGGGCTGTTGGGAGGATTAAATGAGATGCATGAGGAACCTATCCCAGGGCTGGAATATAGGAAGGACTCCATAATTGGTAGTTGTTAGTTATCAAAATCTATGAAAAAATATTCAATATTATTAGTAATTAGGGAAATTCAAATCAAAACTAACCTGAGATTTCATCTCACACCAGTTAGAATGGCAGTCATCAAGAATACAAACAATAATAAATTCTGGAGAGGATGTGGAGAAAAAGAAACATCTGTATACAGTTGGTGGGATTGTAAATTAGTACAGCCACTATGGAAATCAGTGTGGAGGTTACTCAAAAGACTAGGAATGAAGCCAGGTATGGTCACATGCTTGTTAATCCCAGCCACTTGGGAGGCTGAGGCAGGAGGATCAAGAATTCAAACCCAGCATCAGCAAATAGAAATGGAACCAGCATATGATCCAGCTATACTACTCCTCAGTGCTCACTCTGGAGAACTGAAGTCAGCATACGTACATACCTACGTTATAGCAGCACAATTCATAATAGCCAAACTATGAAACTAGCCTAGGTGTCCATCCATGGATGAATGGATAAAGGAAATGTGGTATATATACACAATGGGTTTTACTCAACTATAAGGAAGAATGAAATATATGTCTTTGATAGGCAAATGGATAGAAGTTGAGTCCATTATGTTAAGTGAAATAAGCCAAGGTCAGGGGTCATATTTTTTCTCTCATATGTGGAAGCTGGAGAAGAAAAAGGGGAAAAAAGGGAAAGAAAGGTGAGAAGAGGATCTGATGAAAATGGAAGGGAGATAGTGGAGTAGAGGAAAGGAACTGTGGGGGGGGGGAGTGAAGGGAGATATACTGAGGAATAATATTGGCCAGAGTATATTGCTATATTATGTGCATATACAAATATGTAACTAGAATCCCACCATATGTAAGCTACAATGTACCAATAAAAATATGGAAAAATGTTATCATAGAAAATTCATATCATATGTCAGTCATATCTCATGATTGACAAACCCAGTTCATCTCATTTATTACAATTTGTGGTAAATTTTCTTCCCCTGGAATCCACACTTTTGAGATTTAAATAGGCTCTGAGGCTGTGTGGTTATAATCTGGTGAGCTGAGGCCAGTTGTGGGAAGAGGACCACAGATGCTCTTAGAAGTAGTGTGCTGCCAGTGTGGGGTGAGCAGGCTGGTTTTGTTGACAGGAGCTTTGTCTGTCTGCCCTGTTGGTTATTTTCTCCTGGAGGTGGAGCAGGTGCTGTTTCAGGGGAAACACCTTGTGATTTTATTTACCCCCTCCTCACGTCTGGCCTGGCCCCTCCTCGTTCCCTTGCATTCCATTTTTTGCAGGTGTCTCTTACCTGGAAGTTTTGGTATTTGTTAGGCTCCCTTATAAAAACCTATGAACAAAGACAACAATTGAGTCATTTCAACAGTCTGGCTCCTCGTGACTGTAAGTCATCAAGTTGTTATCAACCTCTAGGGAGCTACTTGAAATAACCACAACTTCCTCTATTTTTACTCCTTTTTCTTCAGTTCCTTTTTTCTTGGTTATTAAAAAAAAAAACCAAAACCAAAAACATTACTGACAGCCATGTAAAAGATGACAAACAGTACAAAAATACAAAAAAGAAAAAACATCCAAAATCCTTTGTACAGAAGAAATCACCTGGAAAAATTTGTCGTAATTTCTTATATTTGCTTTCTGTTTATTATTATTATTGTTGTTGTTTTGTTATTGCTAATGTGTGTGTGGTGCTTTGAATTGAACCCAGGTCCTTGTACAAGTTAAGCATGTGCTCTACCATTGAACTACACCCCAGCCTAATGTGTGTTTTTTATTCTAACATAGCTGAGAACATTCTGTCCATACCATTTAATTTCTCTTTTTTTTTTTTTTGAATACTAAGAATTGAACCCAGGGATGCTTTATCATTCAAATACATCCCCAGACCTTTTAATTTTTTAAATTTTTTAAATTTTTTTGGTACTAGGGATTGAACTCAGGGGCACTCCACCACTGAGCTACACACCCAGCCCTGTTTTGTATTTTATTTAGAGACAGGGTCTCACTGAGTTGTTTAGCGCCTCGCCATTGCTGAGGCTGGCTTTGAACTTGGCAATACTCCTGCCTCAACCTCCCAAGTTGCTGGGATTACAGGCATGTGCCACCATGTCCAGCTTCCTTTTTATTTTTATATTTATTTTTAAGTTGTAGTTGGACACAATACCTTTATTTTATTTATTTTTATGTGGTGCTGAGGATGGAACCCAGGGCCTCACACGTGCTAGGTGAACGATCCACCCATCCACCGCTGAGCCAAAACCCCAGCCCTTCTTTTTATTTTTTGAGACAAAATCTCACTAAGTTGCCCAGGCTGGCCTTAAACTTGTGTACCTCCAGCCTTAGCCTCCTGAGTAGCTGGAATTATAGGTATATGCCATTGTACCTGACTTAATCTTGATTTTTTTTTTTACCTTTGATTATAAACATTTCACCTTGTTAAAATAATGTTTTCATTTTAATACCTCTGCAATGGCTTTCCATGTGGTTTCAGTTGCTATTTTGTCAGGACCTTTTGTTCCTCTTAATCCACAGGACCCACTGCCACCAGCTCCTCTGGTCCTATCCTCACACACTTCATGGTGGTGCCCAAGCTTAGGCTCTCTAAGGTACTTCTTTTTGGGTTACACCCATCAGTCCTGGGTACTGTATCCCTCTGTGACATTTGTGCCAGGGTGACAAAATCCAGTGGAAACTCTTACCAGTCAGGATACTCCTCTCATTCTTGGTGGGTAACAGGACCTTGGTATCCTTTCCTGAGAACATACCTTAGTTGGATCCATTCTAACTCATTTGAGATTTTTTTGATAACACCAAATTTCAAAAGGCAAGTGGCCAAAGTCACCTCCCCCCACAAGGCCCCTAGGCAATTTATCCCCCTCACATAGCTATTAGCACTGAATACTCATCACATCACGAAAGTTCCTATAACACCAGCCTCTTTGGGAATGGCCAGGTGGGGTGCCTAGTAAACCTAGTGTAACAAAGAAGGGCCATTCAATTGAGTCTGGGGCCTGATACAGAAATCAGTTGGTTAAGGGACTTTTAGAAATTATCTAGACAGAAACATCTGACACCTCCTCTCTCAAAATTAGGAAATTAAAAAAAAAAATAAGTTTCTTCTTCACCACACACAACCACTCTTGAGTAAAGCACCTAGGACACCCCTGTCATCCCAGAAGTACTCAGAAAATGTTTGTTCTCTCCATCCTCCATTCCTTCTTAGCCTGATCGCACCTCTGCATCATTTTAAGCTGAGAACACAGGGCTTTCCAGAAACCTAACTCACTCCAGGAACCAACCATGCATAGCCAGCATCCCTCTTGAGACAGGTCCAGGAGTTGATAAAGTGTGCCTTGTTGCCAGCCTGTGCCCCACAAATAAACTCTGTCTGTGAGAAAAGGTGTGGCACCTGCTTTTTTGGAGGTTTGATTTCAAAGAACCACACCATCTCATCTGGTTTCACCAACATGTCTAGTTACAAAGCACAAAGGGGCACCTGGGGCATTTCGGTCAGCACCTGGGGCTATCCTCAGACCCCATCTCTGGATTCCAGATTAAGCTCTTTACAAGATTCCCTTGCAGGAATTCCAGGCTTTCCCTAGTGGACCAGGGGCGTGGCATCTCAAATCAGACTTGAATTTCTAAAAGCAAATGACAGCTCTCTTCAATTGTTTTGTGTATAGAAGCGAGTTTCCACGTTTCATGGGACACAATTAGGTGCTTGAAACCATATTATTCTTTCAGGTGTTTCATTATTGGCTTTAGACCCACATTTCCATTAAAACAGAAAGAAAAACTGAGGCCAGTTTGAAAGATGTCTTGAAATTTTCCTTATTCCCCCACATTTCCTTAACTGGCCTCATTTTGCTTTAATATTTCCTACAGAAATGCTTTGCTAATGCTCTGAGGCGGGGCTCTGGCAGAGCAGTCTTTTGTTTTTTTCTGGAGTCAGCCTTCTCTCACATAACATTGCATCCTGGCTCCTTGAAATCCCTACTGAATTTGGAGAACTTGTCTCTTGGCGTCTGACGTGCTTTCCTGGAACAGTGTGATGTTGACGACATAGCCCCGTCCCTCCACTTGACAATAAGTTTGCTTGTCTCATTGCCCTTGATTATTCAGTGGTGAGTAAGAAGAGAAGTGGAAAGCCTTTCCTACCACAGTTTATTATATGTTTCACGCCTAGGCTCATTACTTTTATAATGCCACTTGTGAATAAATTGATCAGATTAGCATGAATCACCTGGCTGGCCAATAGAGACTGGAATGATTCTCCACGTGTGACTTGGTTGCATTATTACAAAATGTGGCAGGATAGACCTGCCCAGCCGTCGTTGCCGATGTTCATTTGCAATGCTGTCTTAAGGAGATGAGGAGATGAGAGCAAATTGTTCCAGCAGCTCAGCCTGCCCTGCCAACAGTTCGGAGGAGGAGCTGACTGTGGGACCGGAGGCACAGGGGAGCCTGGAACTTGTTTTCACAGTGGTGTCAGCTGTTATGATGGGTCTGCTCATGTTCTCCTTGGGATGCTCTGTGGAGATCCGAAAGCTGTGGTGGCACATCAGGAGACCATGGGGCATTGCTGTGGGACTGCTCTGCCAATTTGGGCTCATGCCTTTGACAGCCTATCTCCTGGCCATCAGCTTCTCTCTGAAGCCAGTCCACGCTATTGCTGTTCTCATCATGGGGTGCTGTCCCGGGGGAACCATCTCGAACATTTTCACCTTCTGGGTTGATGGAGATATGGATCTCAGGTAAGCTACACTAGCTCAGTGGTCCTTCCCTCATCCCACCTGGAGGGGACTTTAGTGTTTGAGTAGAGATTCCAATGGGGAGATATTGCAAATATTATGGAGACTTGATCAGACATGGAAAGGACTCTCCTTTCTGAGCTCCAGGTTGGCTTTGCTGTGGTCTTCCTCTGCTTTATTGGCAACTACTGTTCTGAGTAGTGGGATTTGGCTCATATGTTAACAGAGGAGGCTTGTCTCCACCTCACCGAGTGACCCTTCCCAAATGTGCATTTGTTCTCACTCACACTTGGCATCTTCACATTTTGGTGGTGCTGGGAATTGAACCCAGGGCTTCATATGTGGTAGATGTGCCCTCTACCACTCAGCCACACCCCCTGCCTCTAACATGCTCTCATCTTTAATGACAATTCCCAGGACGTAGCTGAAAATCCCTAGAAGCTAGTGACAGTGGTTTGGTAGTAGTCATAATGGTGGTGATGGTGGTGACAAATGGCTTAACCAGAATGAAGGCCTTGAAGTTCTAATTGGTGTTTCCTGAGTACCTACTATGAAAAATAATATTTGGGGGATTATATAAAAGAGCTTTACGGGCATCTGGTAGACATGTCCTTCTTAAAATGCCAGTGCTGTCCTGTTGATTTGATTTAGGGAGAAGTATGAAGGCTCCCAAAATTAAAATTGTTCTTCCTTGTTGTTTTATAGATATTTAACATTCCTCATTAGACTTGAATTCTTTTCATTGAAGCCAGTGACCTTATTCCTGGTTATGATACAAATAAATACTCCTTGGAGACATTAAGCTTTACCATCTATTTATGCTTTAACAAGGATGAATTAATCACATACTTTTTGGGATGAACATGTTGATTAGGGGAGAAAGGAATATTTGAAGAAACAATAGGCACTGGAAAAAAAAGAAGAGCTAAAAACAATGGTCTTTCTAGATTGTTAGCTTATTAATAAACACTCTGTTTTACCTTCTGCTCAGGGAGAGGGCTACATATGAATTTAAATCTTTGTTCCATATGTATGCCACTTAGATTTACAGTACCATGAATGAATGAATCAGGGGTGATGGCCGAGATGGGAGTTGACATCAGTGAGTCACCTGGGTCAGGGTTTCCAGTTTCCTGCATGTGCTGAATGTGTGGTGTATCGAACATATTTCACCTATACATTTTAATGGGTTCTTAACTCAGACTAGTAATTAACTTTCATATGTCTTTTAGTTACCTACCTAGGAGAGATTTGAAAAAAAAATAAAACCACTTGATGGATTTTGTATTTTACTATTAAGCTAATAATGTATCACCAATTCAAATTCAATAAAGTTGATCTTTAACTAAATGGGATATGATAAATATTCTTTGCCTGAAGTTCACACATCAGTGATAAATTCTAACACCTGAAAGATTTTGGAAGGAAGAAGGAAAGTACTGTTTGTTAAGTACCTCACAGATATGGCATAGATGTATTCATGGATATATTCTCCTCTTGGTCTTCAAAATAACCTTGTGAGTGACCTTTCATTATTCTGAATTTTACAGTTGAGAAAATTGTGTTTTGGATTGGTTAGGTAGCTTGCCAACAGAGAATGGCAGAACACATATTTAAATTCACATCTGTTTTACATCAGTCTGCAATTTGGGCCCTTTTTTTCCATGACATTTAGCAACATGACTGAATCTTCTGTTTTGAGTGGAAGCATAAATCTTTAAACAGTGTTTTCAAACACTTCTGTTCTGGGAAAGAGAACATTTATTACCTTCATCTCTTATTAGTCAGCATTGTCATAAAAACACCAGTGAATAGGAAGTCTATGAAAGATAAAGCTCATTTTACTTCCTTTTGCCAGCTATGTCCTTAATTAGCTTTTAACTCTGGTCAAATTATTTAACCTATTATATATACACATACACACATATACATACACACACAATGCCAGGTACATAGTGGGTATAAAATAAATATTTAGCTACTTTTCTCCTTTTCTTTCTAAATTGAGGTTTTAATTTTCACAAGCAAAACAAAACAAACAAACAAACAAACAAACAAAAACAAAAACACCAAGCTGTAGAAACTGAAAACTTAAAGCAGGAACAAAAAATTAGATTTGTTTTTATTTTTATTTTTTTGGTACCAGGGATTGAATTTAGGGGCATTAGACTTCTGAGCCATATCCCTAGCCTTATTTTGTATTTTATTTAAAGATAGGGTCTCACTGAGTTGCTTAGCACCACGCTTTTGCTGTGGCTAGCTTTGAACTCTTGATCCTCCTCCTGCCTCAGCCTCTCAAGCCTCTGGGATTACAGGCATGTAACACCACTCCCAGCTAGATTTATTTTTAAACTAGATTTTCAAAAGCTTATAGATGCAAAACTAATAAAAATCTTAATTTTGGGCAAAAATTTCAAATAGGAAAAAATTCAGTATTGTTGAGTGAAAGGATATTCAAGTTCAATGCATTTTTTTTTTGCATTGACTACCGATAAAAATCACATTCAAGTGAAACTCGGACTCCAAAAGTATTTTTAAAACATTTTTAATTATCTATTTTATTTTATTTTATTATTGAATCCAAAAGTACTTAATGCAGCATTTCTTTTTACAAACAAGGAAACTGGGATGAAGCTCTCTATGCTATTCTCCATGTGTTCACCCAAACAGGCATTTCAGAATCAATAGGCTTGCATTAGTGTCAGATGATGACATAAATCACTTTGCTCCTTTTGTTTGCTCCATCTACTGCCCAGCCCTGTAGCCCAACTTCTTTCTCTAGTGGTGCTTGCTAGCTGTCCATGCCACAGCTATTTCCTCAGTCAGGCCCTGATTCTTTTTTTTCTTGGCCAAGTACTGTATCCTCACAGCTGTTGTCTGTATCAGGTTTCCCAGATATAGTTTTGTACTATGAAGACAAAGCAAGCTCTGAGGGTAGATTTCCTGTATTCAAATTCTGACCACAGGTTTCTTTTCTGTAACTGGAAATTTCAGCATGGACCATCATAGCAATGAACATGTTATACACATAGAGGCCTCTCAATACCTAGTAAACTGGACAGAAATGACAAAGCCCTTCTACCCAGCTGCTTCCCATTATTTATCATTTACCCCTTGAGCACAACCTGTCTATCAAGATAGACCAGTCATCGTTCTCTAAACACACCCCATTTTTCTGACTTTCATTTGCCCGATTTGTTCCCATATCCTGGAATGTTGACTGATATTGTTCTGTCTCCTCCTGTTATAATATGATTCTCCCTAATGATTGTTCTAGAAGACTATTGGTCAATATGTATGAAGAGCTTTCGACATTATCCTGCTCCCTGGATGTTCTCAGCTGGGTTCTTCTGCATGTTTGGGGATTGGTTAAATATACAGTGGTCTTGGATGGCCTCAGCTGGCACAACTGGGTTCCCTTCCACATGGTCTCTCATTTTCCAGCAGGCTAGCTGAAACCAAATCACAAGTTTGTTTTTTTTTTTTTTTTGTACTGAGGATTGAACCACAGGGCACTTTAACAGCGAGCCATATCTCATTCCTAGTCCTTTTTTATTTTGAGACAGGGGTTTCACTAAATTGCTGAGGCTGGCCTCAAACTTTTTAGTTGCTGGGATTATTGGTGTGCTCTAATTATAAGCTCTGAGAAAGGGGATGCATGGAAGATTTTGTGAGGCCTGAGTTTGAATCCAGTCCATCATCAATTTCATCACATCCCATTGGTCCATGTGAACTACAAGCCCAGCCCAGATTCAAGGAATGGGGAAGTAGATTTTGATGGATGGTGCTACAACATAACATTATAGAGGGCATGGGTAGGGAAGGGCTAAAGATATGAAGACTACTTTTGCCTTACGCCATTCCAGAGATGGACAGGATTGCTGCATTTGAGGAAAGGACATGAAACTAAGATCTGTGTGTGTGTGTTTTGCAGTTACTCAGCCTCATGACAGCCCATGAAGTAGTTATGTTTCTCCTTTTTTTAGAAGGGAGGAAACTGATAAATGAGACCCTGGGTTCAATTCCCAGTAGCACCAAAAAGAAAAAAAAATGTGAGAAAACTGAAGCTTGGAGAATTTACATAATCTGCCTAGGTGGCCAGTCGGTAAGTAATGCGTCTGCTCACTGTTTCCAGAATGGTTCATTTAACTACTACTCTGCCCTGCTCTCATTGAGGTAGGTCTATTCTTTCCTGAAAAGATGTATTTGTACCCTTCACTGGAGAGAAAGTATTCTGTCCATGGAAGGGAGTGGAGACTGTGGAGTTCAGTGACCACTGTTGCTCACCGAACTTTGAAAAAGTCCTCGGTCATCAGAAAAAAGACCCTGGAAACAGGACTTCAGGTTTTTCAGATCTGTCTGACTTGGCCTGGTGGAGAAATGAAAATCTTCTGTGCTTCAGGCTTTGCTGAGAATGAATCCATGGGACTTCATGAATGTTCCTCCCACACTCTAAACTTCAGTTTCTTTGTGAATAAAATGGAAATAACACCTACACATACAGTTATTGTGTAGAGAAAAAGAGAAAACATCATAAATATGCATGAGGTACAATACACAGCATGTAGTACTTGATAAATGCTCATTATTATTGCAAGGCAGCAGACATATTTGGGTCTGGAAAACTGGTCCTTAAGCTCTTTTCTAGGGCCAATTCTATCGACATATTTTTTTTTTCTTTTGCAGTACTGGGAATGGGAACCAAGGCCTCGTGAATGGTATGCAAATACCCTACCACAGAATTATATCCCCATCCCTCACCTCATTTTTAATATTATTTTGAGGTAGGGTCTCACTGAGTTGCCCAGGCTGGCCTCAAACTTGTAATCCTCCTGTCTCAGCCTCCTAAGTAGCTGGGATTACAGGTGTGTGCCCATCTCCATGTGATATTATAGCACTCTCCTTGTCCATCTGGCTAGTGAGATGACTGTTTTCTTTTTTTTTAGTGGGGAAGCAAGTATGTGTGCTTTCATTTTAAGAGTTAGAGTTCCTGATTTTTTATGGATTTGAAATTAAAGCAACATTTTAATATTTTAAGCTTTATTTGCAAAATGTTTAATCGACACTGCCTTTCAACGGAATGTGTATATATGTAATTTCCCTATTTTAAGGAGATTCAGGACTTACCTGTTTGTCCAGACCTGCTAAATCTGTCTCATTATTCTCTGCAATAGTTTGGGGTGGATGATGCCATTCTACTTAATGCAAGTGGAATCTTGTTCTAGTAAAGTCAGATAGTGCCAACAATTTTCCTACTTGTGAACAGTCAAAAGATCCAGTTAGCCACATCCTTTGTTCATGCTACATTGGAAGGAATTTCACTGCAGTAAAACAAAAGGTGTGGCTTCCCAGTGCATTCACATAGATTCACCCTGTGCTTTTCCAGCTTGGTTGGTATTCATAACAAGTGGCAGAGCATCAGGATCATCTACTGCCACCTTTGGCCATTATCATGTCATGGGCTTGAACGAATGTATAAGGGATGGAAGTAATAACTGAGGGAATTGAGAGTACACACTTTGACACAAATCTCCCACTTTCCTACCCACGACCATCAAGTTTACCTTTCTGTTGAGTCAAAGCCATGGGGTGGGATGGGGAGAAGGCATTGTTATGCTGGATCTTCAGAAGTTCCAGATTAAAGTGATGTAATATGGAATTCCTTCCAGGACTTGGAGAGCCAAGGAATGTAGCAATGTCGCAGGCCAAGAATTTGGAGAAACTTCCCAGACACTCTCCTCAGGAATACAGAGGTTGGGGAGTTGGGGCATAATGCTTTGTTTTCTTTAATATAACCAGGAAGAAGTCTTCAGGTTAACACTCCTAATAGGATAAAGTAATTTTAGATTTTATTTGGAGAAAAAGATACATAAAAACTACTAAGAAAGTTTAAAAAGGAAAACTTATGGGAAGGTATCAGCCCTCTGATGTGTGGAGACATTCTGGTATTTGTTCAGGAAAAAATAAAATTATTTAATGGGCTTGAATAGAGTTTTCAGAAAACATTTTGAATAAACTTAGACACTTAATGCACGGTAAGGTTGGTACTTCACTGTAGTGACATATGATTTATTTGATAAATTATATTCACACACTTGTTTCTCAATACCTCACACTATGTAAAATATAAATTTTGAGTGAGTTGAAAATATAAAGTATCAAGCTATAAAAAAGTAAAAATATGTGTGTTGGGGGAAATATTTGAATGCCATCAGGATGGGGAAAGATCTTTAGCAAGATAAGAAACTTAGAAGCCATAAAAAACAAACAAAAAAAACCCCAAAACAGCTTTTGACTATATAAATGTTAATTATGGCAAAAGTCATGAGCAAAGTCAAAGATATACAATAAGTTTGACAAAAATATTTGCATTGTACATGATGATATGTACTATAATTTTAAAGAGCCCTGACAAGCTGAGAAGAAAAAGGCAGATCAGCAAGACTATGTAGAAAGGAGGATACAGAAGAAGCCAAAAATGCAGAAGAAAGCTTAGTCTTCTAGAGTCGAGTGTGTAACAACAAAAATGAGACATTTTTCAGTGTTCTCATGAGAATTAAAAGGGACTGATCACACCCAAAGTAGACAAGATTGTAAATTGCAACAATCTTTTGGAAATTAATCTGGCAGTGTCTGTTAAAACAAACAAACAAAAAAAGAAAATGTTTAACACATTCATGGTGTGCTTTGGGTATAGTATGGTGATTTTACTTTGGGAAATCTACAGAAATAAAATATCTCAAATGAAATATATAGATTATTTATAATGGCAAAAAACTAAAAAATACCTTATCTGTCATTAAATAAGTGATTGAAGATTAGATAATTAGGTTAGATTGTGAAGTACTCTGCAGTATTAGTTAATTAATGATTCTGGGGATCAAATCCTGGGCCTTGCGCATACTAGGTGAGTGTTCTATCACAGAGCTACCCCCCAGCCCATCTTTAAAATGAGCCCATTCTTTAAAAGATTGAGTTTAAATGTATTGATCTAAGAATGTCTGTGGTATATTAAGTGGAAAACAAACAAACAAACAAAAAACAACCCAAAAGCAAACATGTGGCATGGCATGGTTCTTTTGAAAAGAAAAAAGTAATTAAAAAAAAAAAGTTCTATTACTTGAACAAGTAACCACGGACTAGAAAATGAAAAGAGAATAGATCTATACAAATACTTGTGTTATCCAAGTCTGAATTTATGAATGGAACACCAACCAACTAAAGATTTGTTCCATAAAATTGTACTTTTATCTGGGCTGGGATGTAGCTCAGTGGTAAATTGCTTGCCTAGTATGTGTCAAGATGCTGGGCTAAACCTCCCGTTCTTCAAAAACAAACAAACAAACAACAAAAAAAACAACTTAAAATTTTAAAAAAATCTTTATTTTATTTGTATGTGGTGCTGAGGATCAAACCCAGTGCCTCATGCATGCCAGGCAAGCACGCTACCACTTGAGTACCCCTCCCCCCGCCAATTTTTTAAAAGAGTATAGTTTCATAGAAAATCTCTTATTGGACTGCAATTGGGGTATAAACCATTTGAATTATGGTGAAGGAGTCATTTCACTAGGATTTTAGTGAGGTTCACTTTCAAAAATATGACAGTGAGGAATGTAGAGGGCACATTTGAACAGCACAGTGTATTGACACACTTGTTCATTATTCTATTCATATGTTTATTCCATAAGTATTTAAGTGCCACAGCCTGAGGTAACAGTGGGCCCAAAAGACAGAGAGGAAAGTGAGGCCCTGGGCCTAAGACTGCTCCCTGGCACAGGTGAGAGGTGGGCTCTCAAGTAGTGTGAAGTGAGTATGAATGTTGCTCAGGAGGCACAGTCAGTACCAGTGTCCAGAGGACAACAGATTCAGAATTGCCTGGCATTGCCAAACTCTCTCCATTGGTATGCCATTGTGACCAGCAGACCAAGAGAACCCAGAACTATTATTAATATCAGAGATGTAAAAGAGCTGCTACTTTGCTAGGAGTATATGGGGCAGAAAATGAAAAAAGTGATCATAGACACATTGTTGAATAGGCAGGGTTAGTTGGAAATATTGGTGATGTATATTGTTTAAAATATTTTTTTAGTTGTAGTTGGATACAATGCCTTTATTTCATTTATTTATTTTTGTGTGGTGCTGAGGATCAAACTCAGCGCCTCGAACATGCTAGACAAGCGCTGTACCACTGAGCCACAACCCTAGCCCCACTGATGATATTATGGAGAAGAATGACATGGGAATCATAGGCTCAAAGTACTAGAGGGCCCATGTTATCTCTTCAGAAGGTCTTATACACAAAGAAAGTCCTTTCTCTTCTTTTGGGGGCAGAATAATTGTCTGCCTCAGTGTGTCCAATACTTGTGCCATGAACACATATTAAACATACAATATGTGAAAGGTGGTCTGCTACAAGAACTTTACTTGTTGCAGTAGTGGGGACTGAACCCAGGAATTCTCTACCACTGAGCCACACCCCCAGCCTGCCCCCTCCCACTTTTTTTTTTTTTTTTAATTTTGAAACGGGGTCTCATTAATAATGTCACTGAGGCTGGCCTGGAGTTTATAATCCTCTTGCCTTAGCCTCTGGAGTTGCTGGGATTGCAGGCATGCACCCCCATAACCCGCTGGTGTGAGCATTTTAAACAACAGTTATTAAAAAGTTCCCCAGACTTTCTGGGCCTGTAGTCTAGGTGAATTAACTCTTGCTTTTCGAGCTGGGTTTGTGTGATGTTGCGTCTGCTTTCATTTGCTTTACTCCACTGTGTAGAACAGGGCTAATGTGCTTCAACCAGTTGTGTAATTTTTTTCCAGAAATTGAAAAATAGAACATTTTATTGATCTGAAGGGTATCTCATTTCCATTGGTCTTCCTTTCTCTAATTTTACTCTTTTGCTGTAGGTGTTAATTTCAGAACCTGAACTTGGAAGTTGGGAGTTGGGGTGAGAGATGAACAGAATAGATTTGGAGTGGGAGACACAAAGAAATGCAGGGTGGTTAAAAGGCACTGAGTTACTTATTATCCTCTCTGATCTTTGGTTGCTACTTAGACATCATTTAGGAGCTCTCTTTTCTTAGCTTTCATGAAATGTAAACTCCCAGTTTTTTATTAACTTATTTTTTTTTAAATTTATTTTAAATTGACAGTTAAAATTATATTTATGGTGTACCACACGATTTGCCAACTCCTTTGCATTGTTGGCTTTTTTTTTCTCTTTCCATTTCAGAGCAGGTGGGACCTTTGCAACTCAAGTTATGTATCTTAATATCTTAAATATTAAAATATTTAAACTATTCTTAATTATGTTCTTAATTATGTAATTAAATGGTTTTCTCCAATAAAAAAAAATTAAAAAACAAAGCTGGGCATTTTAGCCTGCATCTGGAGTCCTGGCTGCTTGAGAGGGTGTGGTGGGGAGGATTGCTCAAGTGCAGGAGTTGGGAGTCAGCCTGGGCAGCATAAAGAGACCCTGTCTCAAAAACAAATCAAACTCCCCCCCAAAAAAACCCCCAAAACCAACCAACAAGCAAACAATAACAACAACAACAACATAAAATCAAAAAACTTAAAAACTATACATTTATCTTCTTTTTTTCTCTTTTTCCAGTACTGGAAATGAACCCAAGACCTTGGGCTTACTAGACAAGTACTCTGCTACTGAGCTAAGTCCCCTAAAAACTATATATTCAGACAAAATAAAACAGGATATAGGGCTGGGGATATAGCTCAGTTGGTAGAGTGCTTGCCTTGCCGTGCACAAGGCCATGGGTTCAATCCCTAGCACCACAAAAAGAAACAAAAAAACCCGACTGATACAATGGCACACATCTATAAAATCCTAGCTACTCAGTAATCTGAGGCAAGAGAATTGCAAATTCAAGATCAGCCTCTGCAACTTAGTGAGAAATTGTCTCAAAAAAAAAATAAAACAAAAAATGGAAGGGATGTAGTTTGGTTGTAGAGCACTTCTATGCTCAATATTCAGTACTACAAAGCAAAACAAAATCCCCCAAACATAACAAAACAACAACAAACCCAAACTAACAAAAACAAACAAAAAATCCAGGGTATATTACAAATTTATGAAGCAATAACTTAGTTCATATAGTGCAATAAAGGTAGAGTAGTCTATTTCATGTTGCTATAACAGAACCTGAAACTGAGTAATTTATAAAGAACAGAATTTTACTTCCTCACAGTTCTCTGAAGATTGGGAGGTCCAAGGCAAAGGTACCTTTTTTTTTTTTTTTTTGCTAGAGGCTTTCTTGCTGCACCCCTCACATGGTGGAAGGTGAAAAGGCAAAAATGGCTCCACTCCCTATGACCAGCCTTTATGGCATTAATCCACCCAGGAGACCTCATTACCTAAACACCTCCCGAGGTCTCACTTCCCAACATTGTTGCTTTGAGGATTAGTTATCCAACATGACTTTTGGACACATTCAATCCACAACAGCAATCAAAATACATAATATTTGAAGTTTCTACACCAAAGGAGTCTCCTTCCCATAGACATTAGATCCTTCCAAATCTTTATCTGATCTGCGGCACTTGAAATTTGTTAGCCCTTTAACTCAGAGACAGTTCATCTCAATAATGATGAAGACAAACAGATGGTCTGTTGGAAATCATTCCAAGTTTGTTGAGCAAAGACTAAGACTCATTTGTTTTCCTAGTAAAGCTGTTAGATCATTGATGGGACTATTTTGCTTTGGTTGATCTAGCTCATGAACCACATCTCACTTCACAAGGTGGCCAGATGTGTTTCTGTAGTAATGATGGTGGCTGCAGTACTGAGCTTCCCTTTGTCTACCAATAAGAATTCCACTGGATGTCCCACTACTTCTCACTTAATGTGTCCTTTCAAATTGATGCTAACAGCTAGGTGTAATGGCACACACCTATAGTCCAGCTACTGGGGAAACTTAGGCAGGAGGATCACAAGTTCAAGGCCAGCCTGAGTAAATTAACAAGACCCTAGCTAAAAATTAAAAAATAAATAAATAAATAAAAAGAAGAGTTTACCTCAGTGGTCAGCACATCCCTGGGATCAATACCTAGTACTGCTGGGCTGGGGATGTGGCTCAAGTGGTATCGCGCTCGCCTGGCATGTGTGTGGCCCGGGTTCGATCCTCAGCACCCCATACCAACAAAGATGTTGTGTCCGCTGAGAACTAAAAAATAAATATTAAAAAATCTCTCTCTCTCTCTCTCTCTCTCTCTCTAAAAAAAAACCAGTATTGCTGATAAATAATAAAGAAATAATTTTAAAATATAATTTTTTTCTGACACAATTGACTCAGCATTATTTTGACACCTAGAAATTTTACTTTTTACTCTGCTTCAATTTCTACTTCTAATAATAAGATCATACCACAGAAGAATTGGAAGAGAACTTTTAATTCAGTCTACCCTTTCTCTGATTCCATACTTCCCCTTGCTCTTTCCTGCTTGCTCTGTCTGAGGGGCAGTGACCTTAAAGTCTGCTGCATCCAATGAGAATCTTATGGTCTGTGGTGTTTGGGTAACTTTTTCCTGGAATTTAACAATACTTCACACTAGACAGGTGCTTAGTCAGCTTTTTTGGCATTTTCACTTGGACTATTCCAGTCTCCCTGGTACCAAAACGACATAAAGATGTCACAAGAAAGGAAAACTACAGACCAATATTCCTTATGAATATATATGCAAAAATCCTCAACAAAATACCAGCAACATCAAAATGGATTGTACATCATGTCTAAGTGGTATTTATCCCCAATTCAAGGGGTTCATACATAAAAATCGATGCAACACACCAGAAGGACAAAAAGCCATAAAAAGGAATGAGCTTTGAATATGTGCTAAAACATGGATTGTGTTAGATGAAGGAAGCTCAGCTCACCAAAAGGTCAGAGATTGTATGGTTCTGTTCATATGAAATGTCTGGTAGAGGCAATCCTTCAGTCCTATGGAGATGAAGGCAGATCAGTGGTTTCCAGGGACTTGTGGAAGGAGAGAATCAGGAGTAACTGCTATAGCTTTCTTTTGGGGGTGATTCGAGTGTTCTGGAAATAGTACTGTTGTTGCACAGTCTTATGACTATACTAAACACTGCTGAATTGTATACTTTAAAATAATGAATTCTATGGTGTGAGAAATATATCTCAATAAAAAAGAACTGTATAAGGAGACAGCAAAGATTGCTATAGCACCTAGTACAACATTTAGAGCAAGCAGATACTCAAATAAATGAACTAATGAATGATAAGAATTGTAGTAAATCTTTTTCTAGACCACAAAAGAAGCCATTATTTGTTGAATAATAGGAGAGAAGTGAGCTCCAAGTGTCTTATCCCATGTAATCTCTAAGAAATTCTGTCTCAGCAGTTGCTTTGGTGAAGACTAAGTGCTCAGAGTTGGTTAAGTCTGGATTCTGTTTCCAGCTCTTCCTCCTAAGTATGGCTTTCACTTTACTTTTCAGCATCAGTATGACAGCCTGTTCCACAGTGGCCGCCCTGGGAATGATGCCGCTCTGCCTTTACCTCTACACCTGGTCCTGGGATCTTGCGCAGAACCTCACCATTCCCTATCAGAACATAGGTCTGTACTGGGCTTGGGAAATGTAGCAGTCACGGTAATGGAGATAGTGCTAGGCATCGCTGTTTCTGCAGGGATTTTTATTTTTGTGTTATTTAATTTAATTCCATACATAACCTTACAACATAGATTCTATTACTAGTTTGAATTTCTAGATTTTTGAGGTTAAATTACTGGTAAGAACAGAACTGGAATTCTTTCTTTCTCCCTCCCTCTCTCCCTTGCTCCTTTCTTTCCTTTCTTCTCTCTCTCTCTCTCTCTCTCTCTCTCTCTCTCTCTCTCTTTCCCTTTTTGTGAGACAGGGCCTCACTAAGTTGCCAAGGCTGACTTGACCTTGCAATCTTCCTGCCTCAGCCTACTGAGTAGCTGAGATTATAGGTGTGAGCTACTGCCCCTGGCTTAGAACTGGAATTCTAACTCAGGAATCTGACTGTAAAGTCCAAGCTCCTAACCCTTATGATGTGTTAGTCAACTTTTGTTATAAATAAACAGCAATGCACATATTCTCGTGAGGCCCTCTGGCTCCCCCCTGTGTGGATATCATGGCAGTTAGCAAAATGGAAGTGAGCATGAGAAAGCAATTGCTCCCTAGTCAGGAAGACAGAGAGAGCTGGCTGGGGCCAGGCTAAGGCTTTTATCATCACTTCTGGGGAGAACCCATCTCTTAACGTTTCCATTTCCCAATATAGCCACTGAGGACCAAGCTTTCAACACATGAACCTCTGGTGAAATAAACAACATCTGAACCTCCGTAGCACACTATTAAGAGATCATTTTCGAAATAATGAAAGCCAGAGATCTTACTTTAAAAGAAAACACAAATCTTAGATAATTAGACTATAAAGCAACCAGACTTTTTTTTTTTTTTTTTTTTTTTTTTTTGTACTGGGGATTGAACTCAGGGACACTGGACCACTGAGCCACATCCCCAGCCCTATTTTGTATCTTTTTTTTTTTTTTTTTTTTGGAGACAGGGTGTCACTGAGTTGCTTAGTTCCTCATTTTTTCTGAGGTTGCCTCCTGTCTCGGCTTCCTGAGCCCCTGGGATTACAGGTGTGTGCCACTGCACCCAGTGCAACTGGTCTCTTTATGATTCAAAATTTACCTGATTCTAGTGGCTCTGATGAGATCTTAATGTCCCATGATCTCACCCTTCACGTTGCCTGTGAGCCTTGACTTTTTCTTACAGATTGAATGTAAGTTATTTGTACTGCTTATTAGAGCTCTTCTGCATATCACAACCACATCCAGATCTCATTAGCTCCTCTCTGGAATGTTATTTCTCATTAAGCTCCAATTTATTCCTAAGATCTCTGTAGACTTACAAGGCTTAGAAAAATGTGGTGAAATGATTTTCCTGTTCTAGTTTCATCAGAGTCTTTGAAGAAGAGATAGAAACTGTGATTCACAGAACTTAGAAGTGTCACCTGGAGTATCATATAAGCATCTTGAGGGCTTCAGTCCGTGGCCCATAGTTCAAAACCATGAACAAAGCCATCTCCTGATAAGAAGAGCCCACTACATTTGTAAAATTTGAGTGACATCCATATTTAGAAACCATGTTTTTTTAAAAAATATTTTTTAGTTGTAGATGGACACAGTACCTTTATTTATTTTATTTTATTTATTTTTTATGTGGTGCTGAGAATCGAATCCAGTGCCTCATATGTGTCAGACAAGCACTCTACTACTGAGCCACAACCCTAGCCCGCAACCACAGTTTTATGTGCAGCTTTTCTGATCAGTAAATTATTTAATATATTCTGTTATTTTTTTTAAAAAAATCATTTTTTTAGTTGTAGGTGAGCACAATACCTTTATTCCATTTTTATGTATGTGGTGCTGAGGATCGAACCCAGTGCCCCATGCATAGTAGGAGAGCACTCTACCCCTGAGCCACAACCCCCGCCCTAAATATATTCTGTTTTGATAATACATTCTGAAAGAACCTAAAATGTCATGAATAACTCACAAAACTTTGGAGCCAGTATTGTGAATCTTTACCATATTTGTTGCTATAAATAAACAGCAATGCACAGGTTTCCAATGCATTTGGAAAGTGGCACTGGAAAATGTCCGTGTACAGATCCTATTGGTGGGGGGACAGTCACCTTTGCTGCACTGAGCCTGCCTTCAATGGCTTTATTCACTTGAGCTAATTACAAAGGCATTTGTTTTTCCTACTCATCTTTGGGTCACCTGGCTACACTTGGGAAATATGAGAAGTTGCTATGGTGGTGTAGCAAATGCTGTTTCTAATGTCTACAATAGGTGTTCTTTACTTGGTGAAGCAAATGACCCATTGGCCTCGAATAAGGAAGCAATAGCTATGATTACAGAGGGGTAACACCTATATGTAGGGGCCAAAGAATTTCACGGATTTTAAAATGGCCTTCCTGTTTCCTAATCTTTTCATTTCTTGCTGTCTCTAACTCTTCATGTGATTGTCAGAAGGATTCTGAGAAGGAAGTTGATGAACCAGGTCTGGTGGCATTCATTAGTATCATATGACCTTTGAAAATTGTCTTTCAGAGATTGTTTTTATTTTTGGAGATGGATACAAAAACAAAATGCAACTTTCATTAAAGTATGTTATCTAATTGAAATAGAAATTTTTAGGGTGAGAGAGGATACGGTCTGATGAATTTTTCTTCTCTTCAGGAATTACCCTTGTGTGCCTGACCATTCCTGTTGCCTTCGGTATCTATGTGAATTATAGGTGGCCAAAACAATCAAAACTCATTCTCAAGGTAAGCAAGTGCACACACAGTTAGCACATTCTCAAATTCAGACACTTGAAAGATGGAGATGAATGGCAGGAACAAATGAGCTGATCGAACACAGCTCCACATTCTATAATTCAATTTTGCTTTTTTTTTTTTTTGCTACTGAGGATTGATCCCAGGAGCACTGTACCACTGAGCTACATCCCCAGAACTTTTAATTTTGAATCAGGGTCTCACTAAAGTTGCCCAGGCTGGACTCAAACTTGTGATACTCCTGCCTTTGAATCACTGGGATTACAGTCTTGCAACATCTTGCCTGGTGCAATTTCCTTATTTGTCCTGAGGTTTGAAATCCAGCTCTTGTATTTCTGTACTTTAAAAAAAAAACCTTTATGTATGTATGTGTGTATGTATGTATGTGGTAGTGAGGATAGAACCCATTGCCTCACACCTGCTAGGCAAGTGCTCTACCACTGAGCCACAACCTCAGCCCATTCCTATATTTCTTTAAGCCTTGCTCTGTTGCTCCCACAGGTCAAACCAAGTCTTGCAACATTTTGGAAAACATATGGGCCTCTTAGTGACAGAAAAGCTAAGGTCTTAGATGTGGACAGAGAAAGTCCAAGACCTGCCTGTCCACTAGGCTTTACACAGGTGTTTTCAGGCACAAGCTGTTCAAGTGTTCATGAAGTGGAGCCCCAGCTTTAGAAACATGGCTGGTTCTTGGAACAGTAGGATGAAGGAAAGACTTGCAGAAGCATTCATGGGGACACCACTGACATGTGGTTTGTGCACATGAGCAAGGGCTGCAGACAGCATGAATAAGACTTTTAAGTGAAATCACCCAGAAAGCATTGAGGAGCCCTCCCATGGAATGATACTAACCAGAACTTACTCTACTACTCTTGTCTTTGCAGTGTTGCCTTTTGCCTGTTGGAGAAATGAGAAAGTGTCCTTGTTAAATGACTTTTAAAAATACCTAGCTAGTAGACCATGGTAGCGCACAGCCTGTAATCCCAGTGGCTCTGGAGGCTGAGGCAGGAGGATCATGAGTTCAAAGCCAGCCTCAGCAAAAACAAGATGCTACGCAACTCAGTGAGATCCTGTCTCTAAATAAAATACAAAATAGAGCTGGGATGTGGCTCAATGGTTGAGTGCCCCTGAGTTCAATCCTTGGTACTCAAAAAAGAAAAAAAAAGAAAGAAAGAAAGAAAGAAAAAACCTAGCTAAAGAGAGGCATTCTTAATAATGAAATCACCATCCTAGAGTATTTTCTATTTTCCAAATTATGTATCATTTTAGAAGATATAAGAATGTCATGTCGGGCTGGAGATGTAGCTCAATGGTAGAGCCCTTGTCTGCCATGTGTGAGGCCTGATTTCAATCCCCAGAACTTAAAAAAATAAGAATGTAATGTGGCCAGGCATGTGCCGGTTCATGCCTGTAATCTCAGCTATCTGGAGGCTGAGGCAGGAAGATCATAAGTGCAAAGCCATTCTGGGCAATTCAGTGAGAACCTCTCTCAAAATTTTAAAAGATGGGCTAGGGTGTAGCTTAGTGGCAGAGTGCTTGCCTAGTATGTGTGAGGACTTAGGTTCAATTCCCAGGCCGAAAAAAATAAAAGTAAAAAGAAGAAAGTACCATGTGCTGCTTTCATGAAGATTTAAAAAGTATTTTAGTTATATTTTACATTATCAACATATCACTTTATCACTTGGGATTAATCAGAGGTTTGTCAAGTATCAGTTAATTTAGTTTGAGGTTTATGGTTTGGTTTAGTTTAAGTTCCTGCTGTTGGCTCTACCTGACAAACGGATGCTGTTCCCTAATTTCATGTAAGACCAAACCATTTCTATGGTTCCTCAAAGAACATGAACAAGGGAAGAGGAGCCAACCAGCAGACCAGTCCGGTGGGTATAGACCACTGGAGGAAGAAGCCGTGCGTTGGGATTGTGTAAGGTTGATGAACACTGGTAGCTTGCTTTCACTCCTTCAGCTGTAGTCATGAAACATAGTCCTTTCCACATTTACTGTCATCGTTTCAACAGGAGAAAATTTCCAATGGTCAGTGTTTGTTTATGATTTTGTTTATAAAACAAGAGGAGTGAGTATGACTATGGAAACTTCTTACTTTTCAAGTACTCTATCTTGGATTGCTTTTCTTAAAACAGCACTTAACAGCAACAGAACAATCCTGATTCTTGTGTTTCCATAGCCTCTATTAGTCCATCAGCGTCATTAGAAAAGCAAGATGTACTTTACATGTGCCAGTTTTATTATCTGTAAAGAGCAGGTTTAAAACGTTTTCCCTTGGCAATTCCATAGGATTTGTGGCAAAAAAAATTTTAATAATGTGTTTGAATAAATATCTGAGAGCACCTTAGGTTGGTTTAATTATAAGTTTAGGATATCTTCATCTCTGTCTTTGGTCCTATTTTAATTTTAGATCTGACACATTTGCCAAATAACCTGTTTTTCTAATTTTGTCCTGGTGGATTTCAAACTTTGAAATCTCTTTTTGGTAAAATAATGAAGAAGGAATTTTCCAATCAGAGGCTTTCTTCGTGTGTTTTAGCATCTCCCTGTTAGGCAGTGGCTTGTGTGTCCCTGTGTCTGGACAGTAAAAACGACCCCAGAGCTCACCCATGACACACACAGCAGGGTGTTGTGTTTGTTCTTTGCTTTGGTTCTTCATGACTAAGGCATTACCCTGACTCCTTGTGAGTCAAGATTGATGCTGTCACTAGGAGCATAGTTTGCCATCCACTCAAGATGAGCTCGACCAGAGTCTGACTGTCCCTATATACTCTAGGCCACACTTTCTTCCTGTCTTATCTAAGACTTGAACTATTAGAGTTTTTTGGTTTTGTTGTTGTTGTTAACATTATTATTACTTTTGCTTTTGTTTATGTTAACAAAAATAAGAGACAGTAGGGCTGGGGATGTAGCTCAGTGACAGAGCACTTGACTGGCATGTGTGAGGTGCTGGGGTCCATTGCCAGCACACACCTCCTGACAAAAACGACAGTACTTATGTGGGAGGGGATAGAGTATTTCTCCCATGACATTAATCTGAGCTCAGATTGTCTTGTGAGGAACGGTGCTATTTCATTTGTGAGACAGCAGGAGGAAGCTGTTGGTTGTTGAAAAGTGGGGTGGGAAGTGAGGTGAATGGCCAGGCAGGGCCGACCACAGACAGTAGGTTACCAGAGCAGGGGGAGTCTTATGTGTATGTGGGAGTGTTGGATGCTGTTCTGGTCTGACCCCCTGAAACAGGCTTGGTCCAAACTATAGCACTCAACAGTAGGAATGCCATCTGTCATGAGGCCCTCACTAGAGCCAAGCACATGTAAATGCCTTAGTCTTGAAACTCCAGGACTGTGAGCTAAAATGAATCTCTTTTCTTTACAAAGGATCCAGAGCCTTAGGTATTTTGTTATAGCATTTAAAAATGGGCTAAGACAGAGCTCATTGTCCAAGTCTACTTATTTCATAATTTTGTCTAATCCATGAAAAAAACTATCATCAGATTCTTCTGGTCAGATCCTCCATTTGAATAGAAAAGATACTGGTCACTAAATAAAAAGACTGAGATTTATGTCAAACCCCACCCATTTCTAAATTAGCTAAGTCACTAGAACACTTTGGAATTTGGGTTTTTCCACTGTACAGTTAAATGCTCTTATCCCCAGTTTTGCTGTCAGTCAGTTATCTGTAGTTAACTACAGTGTAAAAACATTAGATGGAAATTTCCAGAAATAATCAATTCATATGTTTCAAATAGAGCACTGTTCTAGAGAGTGTGATAAAACCTTGCACCATCCTTCTGGAGACACGAAGTGTCCTTTGTCCATCGTATCCATGCTGTATTCACTGAGATGACACAGCATCCAGTTCAAGTTATAAAGACATCCAGGGAGCCTTTCCTGATGCCTTCAGCTCTACAGTCCTCCCTCTTGCATAGAAAGTGTTAGAAGGTCAATTGTCCTTATCACCCATGATTACCAGTCTGGACTTCCTCAGGACATCTCTTTTTGTCGTTTATATTATTGACTTACTATGCACCAGCTAGATATTCTTTGTTACTTTATGTACAGTCCATGGTCAGGAGAAACTCATTTGTTCTATTTTATTATTAGTTGTTGTTAATCTCCTCTTGTATCTAATTTATAAATTAAACTTTATTACAGGTATGTATATGTAGGAAAACCCAGAAAATATGGGATTCAGTATAATACGTCTGTGTTTTCAGGCATCTGCTGAGGGTCTTGGAACATGTCTCCTGTGGATATGGAAGGCCTACTATGAAATGAAATTGCATTCAGTGCTCTCTAAGTTCCCTCTTTAAATTGCTAAGTTTCAAGCCTTTTGAGAGCCTTAGTGGACTTTGCATCATACAGAAAACAAACAAACAAATAAACAAACAGCCCATGATGTTTACCTGTACTTATTTTATTGGTTTGCTTTAGGTTGGGGCCGTGGTTGGTGGGGTCCTCCTTCTGGTGGTCACCGTTGCTGGTGTGGTGCTAGCGAAGGGATCGTGGAATTCAGACACCACCCTTCTGACCATCAGTTTCATCTTTCCTCTGATTGGCCATGTCGCAGGCTTTCTGCTGGCACTCCTTACCCATCAGTCTTGGCAAAGGTACAGTTACATTATCCTTCACCTATTTTGAGGAAGGTAAATTAAATACGTTGCCACTGACAAGCCTGTCTTGCCTGGCTGCCTCAGGAGACAGGAAGAGCTTCAATGTACACGGCAGGTGGGACGGGACAGTTCAGCCCAGAGACAGTGAAGAGATCATGGTGATTTTAAATGTTAACTGCAGCAAAGGCCAAATTGACAGGAAGTTGTAATTTGTAAAATTAGTATTGGGGGTGTTAGTGCCATTTGTTGAGATCTGGGCACATTTCTCTTCATATTCAAATAATTAAATAGGAAGAATGAAGTCATTTCACTAAATGTAGAGATCACTTTAGGTCATGAACAAGTTTTAAGAGATTATATTCTTATCTGTTGTTTGTGCTAAATTTTTAAGAATTGCTAATTATGAGACACAGAGGAGAAAGGACATAAACTGAGAAATAAGATAGGAATTTCACTTAAAAATTATATTAGACTTTGATATATATGGTTTATAATATTATTGCAAATATTAAAAATGATAAACTTGCATGTCTCCATGCCTGCAATGAAATGCACATCATCATATAGTGATGGAGGGGAAGAAAACTGGAATAAATTCTCTGGAAGAAAAGTTAGTGTCATATCAACAGCCTTATAAATATGCATAATTGTTAACTCCACAATTTTACTTTTAAAAATCCGTTCTGAAGCTAGCTCTATTAGATGTGCACATGAATACTGATATGCTAAGACATTATTTGCAGGATTATTTATAAAAATCAAAATGGAAGCAATTGAAATATCTAACAATAGGAGATACTTAATTCATGTTGCATCCATATGATGGATATGATGCATCAATTTTAATGAATTTGGAAAATACTCAAGAGATAAATTTTAGTTAAAAAGGAATAGAGGGCTGGGTATGTTACTCTGTGGTATCCTATGTGCAATCCTCAATACTTCCCTGCAAAAAAGGATAGAAAATGATATTTGATTCCCATATTGTGAAAGAAAGCAAAAAGAATTTTATGCATGAAGAAAATATTGAAAAAAAAACGTACCATATGGTAATTTTGAGTAATGAGACTAAGAGTAATTATAGTTCTTTAATATTTTCTTGATTTATTTTCTAAGGTTTAAAAGTAAAGTTTGTTTACTTTTAAAATCAGAAAAAATTATTAAAGGAAAGCAAATTATAAAGTTGAATTCTGAAGGTGAGTGTTGGGAAATTTTTAGTTGGCTTTGTGCCAGTGTTCCACTGGGGAACTTTGAGCACTGGGAGAGGAATGGGCATGGCCCATTCACGAGGCATTGCATGGACAGCCAATCTGCATGGACAGGAGGGCTGGAGGAGATGAAAAGGAAAGTTGAGCTGTATGTGAAACAGTACAAATTAAATACTTGAAAACAAACAGGAAAACCCTAAATGAAAACCAGATGTTAAAATGGTTGTCTTAGGGGCTGTAGCCATAGCTCAGTGGTACAGCACTTGCCTAGTACGGGTGACGCACTGGGTTCGGTCCTCAGCACCACATAAAGTAAATAAATAAATGAAATAAAGTTATACAAATATATTTTAAAAAATGGTTGTCTTAGGTGAAAAGGCTCAGTAATTTTTTTCTATCTTTTTAAAAAGATATTTATTTAGTTTTAGGTGCACACACAGTATCTTTATTTATTTTTATGTGATGTGTTGAGGATCAAACCCAGTACCTCACACACATGAGGCAAGCCACTTTACCACTAAGCTATAGCCCCAGCCCCACCTTTTTTTTTTTTATCCTTTTTCCACATCAAATGCCTCTTCCACTCTTTCCATTCTGTAGTGTCGTTCCTCTGTGAAGCCTTCTCTATACAATTCTGCAACTTTTTTCAATTGCTACAGCCTGTTCCAGGCCCTCGATTTTGCTTTGCCACGTACTTCTACTGAACTTTTCCTCGTGTGTATCTGGTCTTTCCTTAGGGCAGGGTTCAAGAGGTCCTGCTCCACGGTGCCTCTTGGAAAACCATCCTGCAGAGCAGGCACTCAGCAAACAGCTGTTGAATGAATAAACACTTCTAGTTGCTTGAGCTCATAGTTTATCAGTTTGCATAAGAGCAAATGTTAGAACGGTGCTTATTGGTAATACTTAACTTTTGAAATTTTTTGTCATTGCCAGGTGCAGGACAATTTCCTTGGAAACCGGAGCTCAGAATATTCAGATGTGCATCACCATGCTCCAGTTGTCTTTCACAGCCGAGCACTTGGTTCAGATGTTTAACTTCCCGTTGGCCTATGGACTCTTCCAACTGGTGGATGGAGTTCTCGTTGTTGCAGGTGAATGGACTTTCATTGGGTAGATTTGACTAACAACCTAATTTACCAGCTCTTTTTTGGGATTCGAATTTGTATGTGCTGCCCCCTGAATTATATTTTTAGCAGGACATTTTGGGGGATAATAAGGTGCATAAACACAATACTTTGATACAGTGGAACTTTCACAGAAAAATATTTTTAAAAACACCCAAATAGGAATTTATAATTAGAACCAAATATGTTTCATAAAAACCAAAGCACAATCAGCATTTAAATTCCAAGATTTGTCAGGATAAGCTCTCCATGAACAATCATCGATCTCAAAAATGACATTGACCCCTGGTTTAATCCCTGGTGAAAGAAAAGAAAGAAGGAAGGAAGGAGGGAAGGAAGGAAGGAAGGAAGGAAGGAAGGAAGGAAGGAAGGAAGGAAGGAAGGAAGGAAGGGAGGGAGGGAGGGAAGAAATAAAGAATTTTATCTCTGAATAACATTTTATTTTCAAAAGTATGTTTTAAAAATTAAATGCTATGTCTTGGTTTAGAACTGATTATCTGGAAAATATATTTGTCAAATCAGTATTTCTGGCATCAAATAATAAAAATCACACAGAAAAAATAAAAAAAAAATGACATTGACTGAACATAAACATTTATTTGTTATGTCTTATTAGGGGCCTTGAGGTTTCCCAAATGCCAAGTTACTTCAATGTTTCTATGACTATGATTTATTTGCCAAATGGTTGTGGAATTTTTTCAAATATAAAACATAATACATATATAAGCATATTCACAAATATTAAAAATTCATACACATGCATACTACACACACCGTTTACCTTTCTATACAGCTAAAAGCATGTTATTTTGGAGTTGATTTAAGTTTAAAAACATTTACATACATACACACATATATATATATTTTGATCTTGGGCCATTATAAATTTTCACTGTTCTCAGGGAACGGGTTCTAAGTAAGACTCAATGATTACGGGTATAATTGATTATATACTGATTACTGATAATAAATATACCAATGCTAGCAGAATCAAAGTGAGATCAATGTTTTAGGGAAGAATTATGACTGGCTCATCCCCAGATACATCCTAGCAAGTGTGTGACTCAGTAAGCCCTCCACTGACCAACTGAATGAATGAATGACCAAGCTTTCTGCAGTCTGAAGAAAGAACCATTATGACACACTGAATTGTTTCTTTCCATGGTTTCCCTCTCCCCCTCTTTTTCCAGTGTATTTATACTTAAATGATGCAAAGCAAACTCCCCAAGTATAGGATAATGACACAGTGTCCCCGGATTATACCCCTTGCTAAAGTGGTGTTTAATAATCATATGTTTAATCACCTAGCATATCAGATATACAAGAGGAGACTGAAGAACAGACCCAGAAAAAGGAACCCAGATTGTGCAGAAGCCTGCCCTGACAAAAAATGCAGAGAGGCCAGTGCTTTCTTGGAGGTGCATGAAGAAGCTGCTGGAACCCCTGAGCCATCAGGACCAATGGATCGCCACAGGGCTCTGGAGCCTATTGGCCACATCACTTCATGTGAATAGTGGGGACTTGCTGGCCAGAGTGGTCCTCTGTCTTCCTCAGTGATGGGTAAAGACAGGGCCACGCCGATGCAATCTCCTTGGTTGGCAGGACCTGTGTGAATAGTTAAGTGTCAGATGTTAGAATACTTATATTTTTGTGTGGATTGTGCAATGTCATAGGATCACTTTTTGAGAGTGTATTCTGCCCATTTCAGGGAGTTTTGGGGGGTTTACACTGTTTTTTTCCTAGCTGCTGTGTGTGTTCTTGTTGTCCCATGAGGTGTGAATAGTGCCACCTGGCAGGAGGTAATGCCCTTTATTATGTAAAGTTGTCTCTTGTTTGGATTTTAATCTAATGACAGTTAGGACTCTGTGTAGAGGTGATGTCATCTCTGCCAGGCAAGGTAGGGCCTGGATCCACATAACTTCCTGACTTTGGGCAGGTCCTTGGGAGTACAAGGGAGGACACAGTTGTGAAAAATGGGGCCCTTTTCTAAATGATTATTTCTTAAGGGCTTGAATACCTTTTTGATTATAGATGTAATACAAGCTTAGAGGGAATTTCAAGTAAACAGGAGGTTAAAAAGTGTATGAATTCCTCATATTTTCACTCCCTAGAGATAGACATATGTCTTTCTAATCTTCATGTACATTTACTGAGTCATTCAAAAAATGTTCAATATATTCTGTCTTGAAAGTCATTTGATGACATATGATAGAACATCTCTACACTTCAGTTTGTGTTAACCTACCTCATTCTTTAGAACAGTGGCTGCATAGATATATTGCATTGCATAGAAGGACTATAATTTATTTAACCCATCTTTATAACTTTCAATGTATTTGGTATTGCAGTGCTGCTACACTACCCTTGCCTATGTGCATGCATTTCAGGAGACTCCATTCCTATGATTGGAATGGGCAGGCCCATTGCCCATAGAAATATTGGACAGATTGCTCTTTGGCAATGTGGCACAGCAGTCCCGAGAGGATCCAGTTTCCCATAGTTTCACCAGTCTAAGGAAGATTTTTTTTCTTTTTCTTTTTGGTACTCAGGTTTGAATACAGGGTGTTCTGCCACTCAGATACATCCTCAGCTATTTTATTTCTTATTTTGAGACAGGATCTCACTAAGTTTCCAAGGCTGGCTTCAAACTTGTACTGCAAAGAGTTTTGGTCACTTTGACTTGTGAAAACATCTCTTTAAAATTACATATTCAAAACTACAAGCAAAGTAGAGCATTTTCCATGATCATGTGCCCATTCATGTCCTTTGCCTGCTTTTCTGTTATATTTTTTCATGGTTGATTTATAGATTTTAACATGATAGTGACTATGTATATGTTCCATGTATTATCAACGTTTTACCTATTATGTATATTATCTCATTTTTACAAAGTGTCTCTTGTTGTACAATTTTGTATTTTTTACACATTCAGTTTTAGAAATCTTTTAAAAAAGTTATAAGCTGAGCCCAGTGGCACACGACTTAATCCATGCTACTTGGGAGGCTGAAGCAGGAGATCAAAAGTTCAAGGAAACTTAACGAGACCCTGTCTCAAATAAAATAAAATTTAAAAAGGGCTGGAGATGTAGCACTTGCAATAGCCACATGCAAGGCCCTGGGTTCCATCCCCATCAATGCACAAAAATAAAATTAAAAAAAATAAAGTTCAGATACTTCTGGATTCAGGAAGATTTTAAAATATTGACACAAGTTTTGAGGATATAACTCAGTGGTACAGCACTTGCCTAGTATGCACGAAGCCGTAGGTTCAATTCCCAGCACTGCCAAAAAAACTCCTCAAAACAGGACACAGTGTTAGATACTAAGGAATGGTGGAAACTGAGGCAGACATGGAAAGGTACACACTTCCACTGTGCATGTTTTCTTTGTCCTTATTAACAGGACTGAGATTTTGTTCAGTATTGCAAAATGCCTAGCTAAAAGTATTTTTTTTTTTCTTGAAGTTAGAGGTGTGCATGTGACAAAATTCTTGCTAATAAGATTGAAGCAGAAGTCTGCTTATGGTTCCTGGGGAGTCTTGCTTTCTTGCCCTAGGCACCGACAGACCCTTTCTCCTTGTCAGTTCCTATTTCCTTTTGGATCATAGAAGTAATAGCAGATTCTAGATCATGAAGGAAAGATCAGGATAATTATAGAACTTGTGACTTATTTTTTTCCTTTTCATTCCTGGAGATTGAACTCTGAAGGTTTTATGCATGCTAGGCAAGTGCTCTTTCACTGAGCTATACTCCCAACCCTTTTAAATTTTGAGTGTCTTGCTAGGTTGCTTGGACAACCTCTAACTTGTGTTCCTCTGCCTCATCCTCCTGAGTAGCTGGGATTACAGGCATGTGCCTCAGTGCCTGGCAAGCTGTTGACATTCTTGAGCTATAGAATCAATCCTAGCCACAGCCAACTTCTGAAATTGTTTCCTTAAGGAAAGGAAATAAATCTTTCATTTGTGTAAGCACATTTGGTTGTTTTTTTGATACTTGCACTCAAACACATTCCCAAACCAGTGTATTAAAATTTTGTTGGTTTTAAAATTTTATGTGGGCTAGCCTATAATTTGTCACATTTATCTGCACCATGACAAGGTATCTTGAATATTTCTAAATTAAGGAAAATAGGAATCTTTTCTTTCATTATCAACAAGCATAACCGTGGTAAGCTGTTCTTTTAATTTCTTGGATTTATCACATTACATTTCAATAGCTAGTTATTTTTAAACGCAGAGATCTGGCAGGCTGCTCTGAAGCCAGATTTAAAAAAAGTCTGATCTCTTCTCAACACACATTTTTCTCCTGTTTATCATAACAATTCAGAAACATCTATACTAATGACATGTACCATAGTTTTGATTTTGAGATAAAGTTATGTTTTTAATTCTCCAGTGTTCAGGATTATACTAAGATACCATTTGTTTTTTAATTAACACATGTTCCTTGTACATATTAATGGGATTTAATGTTACATCTCCATACAAGCATACAGCATGCCCTGATCATATCCATCCACCCTTGCCCTCAACCCCCTTTCCCAGTCCTTAGTAAGTACCATTCTTTAAGGCGGACCTTTTTTTTTTTTTCTTTTTTGTTTTCACATACGAGGGAAATTGCAGTACTTGTTTTTGTGTCTGGTTTTTTGTTTTGTTTTTGCTTAACACAATGTTCTCTAGTTCCATCCATTTTGTTGCAAATGACAGGATTTCACTTTTCTTTGTAGTTGAATAATACTCTCTCATGTGTATAATACCATATACTTTTTTTATTCATCCATCTGTTGATGGGGCACCAAAGCTATTGTGAATAGTGCTGCAATAGACATGGTCATGCAGGTGTCCCTTTGTATGTAGATTTTATTTTCTTTGGACACCTACCCAGGATTAGGATACCCAGATCATATGATCATATGATAGTGTTTAGTGTTTTTGTGAAATCTCTATGATTTTCCTCATGGTGACTAAACAAATTTACAGTCCACCAACAGTTTATCAGTGTTTGTTTTCTTTACATCTTATCCAGCATTTGTTATTTTAGAATATATTTTGGTTCACTTTTATACATCTTCTATTAAGACTTGTACTTTCCCTTCTCTAGCACTGAGTTGTCACAGGGAAACATTTGTTCGGCCAACTACACTTTCCAGCTTCCTGGTACTTGGGGGCTGTCAATCAGCCAGTTCTTGCTGATGGAAGGAGTGACAGTGATGTGCTTCACTTCCAGTCCTGGCCTGCCTAATAGAACCCTCTCCACATGTGCTCTTTTTTCTTCTGGCTGTAGGAATGGAGATTCACAGGATGACCTTGGAAGCACATTTGTTAATCATAGAACTTCCATCAGCCTGAGTTCTTAAAAATGGAGGAAGGAGAGCTGCCCTGTTGGGTCGTTTGCCTGCCCAGATTTGTTATATAAACTAGAAATAAACTATTATGCTTGATCCACTAAGTTTTGGGTTTATGTTTTATAATACTTGGCTAATACAAGGTCTGTGAGGAGCTAGGCTGTCTTTATACATTAATGTGATATTTGAGTTTTTTCTGTGCCTGGGCTCTGTGGCCTCTTCTTTCTAAACAGAGTGGTCTTAGCAAGTGACTCATACCATTCCATGGTGGTGGAGCCAGATCCCACGATGCAGGCAGTAATGGGTTTATTATAACCAAGTTTCCACTCAGGGGTCATAAACCTAAACCCAATTTTTTTTTTTCTCAGTTTCCATTTCCTAGTTACATTCTTTCCAGAGAAAGTATCCTCCAGCTTTGCCCTCTCCCATCTGTGCTGACTTCTGATGGTAGCTAATTGCCCTCAGCTGTACTGGCTCTTGGAGCTTTGCCTTGTGGCTCCACATGCCCAGGAAAACAAGGCCTCAGGATTCCAACTCAGAACAGAGATTTCCAAATGTTTTTAAAGTAACAGAAATCTTTTTTTTTCTTTTCCCAAATGATAATTTTGTTTACAATTAAAGTTTATAAAAGAAGTCTTCCGATTGAAGTGGGAATGGTGGTGGTGAAGCTTCTCTTGCCAGATTCAGATCCCATTCTGAGTAGGAGCCAAACCTGTTACTTGGCAAGGGAGCCACCAGGAAGCTTTATTTATTTACTGATACTGTCTTCTGCCTTCAAATAGCCTCATCTCCTTAGGAACAGGTCCCAGTAAATCACTGCACTTGGTTAGGATCACAAATTCAAATCAATTAGCTCCAAATTGATATAATCTTATGATGAACCAGGGAGTGTTCTGGGTCTTGGAGTGGTGTCAGGGCTGAATGGAAGGAGACAGAATTCAGATTTAGCAAAACAAGTTCAATATTGAGAATCACAGAACTGTAAACTAAAGCAGGCATTCGGAGGCTGATCTGTTTTCCTTCCTATTTGGCAAAACCAAATATAAACCTCTCAGGCAGTACAACATTGGTTTCCTTGATTCTCCTTTTGGTTAACTGACTATTCTAAGTATTACTTCAAACAGGTCTTAAAATACTCTGATTTATGTATCAACTAAGTGTAGAAAGTGGGCACCACTTACAGGGAGGTAGAAGTTTCTTCTACTTAGCTTCTGTTAAGCTAGACATGACCCTCATGAAAGTGCTTAATCTACAGGATGATGACAAACTCCCATTCTCTGTTGCCTGGACCGACTGGGACCAGCTGGGGAGATGGGAAGTTGGAGTCCAGAGGTCACTGGCTTCCCAGAGGACTGTGTGTTGTGATAAAAAAACTGAAAGTGTCTGTCTACACAGTTTTGGCTATTCATGTTTTAAGGTGTATTTTTATTTACAAAGTGAAAATGATACATTACAAACAGATGACACAGTTACAAACATCTGATAAATTCATTTTCATGAAAAAGTATATAAATATATTACAGGAAATTCTATATAGTAAACATTAGAAATTGACATGGTAAACAACTGCTACCTTTTTTCTATGCCAATATTACTGTCATTTAAAGCTTAAATACTGGTTTCAAGTATCCTCTATAAAATACCTCTACTTTATTAAAATACTGGAAAAATTTTTTTGCTATAAACAAGATTGGTACATTAAAAATACTCAGTGTATCCTATAACAATGTCCACTATAATCAAATGCTGCCTCTAGCCTTTAGACCTGAATTGTTCAGTTAGTGTTAAACATTTTTAAATAATTGTCATTGGTTATGGTAGCTGTAAAAATACAGCATTTCAACACTATTTATTGTTATAAAGAATGCCCCTCCAAGGTAGAAGAGAATAAGCATAATATTGCATGGCCTTGCTGCTCTATAACTCTTATTTTAAGTAGAGAGCAGGAGTTTGTTGGAGGTTCAGGAGAGATACGGAGACATCCAGAAGGCTGCTCTTTCCATGTTAATTAGAAAGCTGAGGCTGGTCTTTTTGCTCTTCTTCAGCCTGAAGACGTGTCAAGACATAGAGGATGACTTGATAGCAGAAAATATATTGATCCTATAGCCAACAAAACAAAATAACAGCAATGAATATACAGAGAACTTTCAATGTGTCACAAATATCATACTCAGCTACACCTTTAATAGAAGCAATGTTTGAGGAGTTTAGAAAATATGGAAAATTTTTGTTTAAATGCTAAATGTCAGAAACATTAAAAAGCAGCCTACAGAATTGTGTAGTATCAGAAAAATTATAAAAAAACAGAAACCGGATTGACAATATGAGGGGTAAAGCCTGGGAGTTGGAGGTGGTGGTATTTAGAGAACTAAGTGAAGTTGTCTCCAATTGGCAGCCATTTCTATTTTTGTGCTTTGATAATATTTCACGAAAATTAATTTCCTTCATAATTTCTGCTAGATTTATTGAACTCACCTTGATGTTTCAAAATACCAAAAAATCAATATAAAGAAGCTATTAAAATGATTTCCTTTAAATAATTTAGAACAAAAGAATATACAAAGAGAGAAATCAAAGTTTGGGGAAATATAATTGATATTTACATATTCTTTAAATATGAAATCTTTTCTTTCAATATTTTAGAATAAAAGAATATGAAAATCAAAGATTTTTGAAAATGAATCCTTGTGGTTCTCAAAATTATTCTCTATAAGTTGATGGTATTGGTATCTGAGGTTTTTTTTTTTTTTTTTTGTTGTTATTCTGTTGTTGTTATTAGCAACTCTCTGAAAGTAGAATTATGAGTAGCCTTTTAATTTTCTTGGTGCTCACCTGTATTTTAGCTTTTCTGCATTTGCCACATCATCTCTCTTTCTCTTACATTGCCTACAACTCTTTGGCAAATACACTTCACATAATGTCCTCCTCTGTCCACACCCACCACTCTGGCTATAGGCCTATGATAACTCCCATGTACTCAGAGGAAAGCCCAAGATCTGGCTCCTATCACTTCTTCTCTGACTTCACATTCTCCCACTCTACTCTGTGCTCTGGTCATGACCATTCTTGAACCTGTACTTACTTGTGGTCCACTCCCACTTAGACTTCCATGGAGGCAGTGGACTCTGCCCGAAGGCTCCCCCAAATAGCTTCATGACAACTTCCTTGAAATCTCTGCTTAAGTGTTACCTTCCAAATGGTAACACTATTTAAAATTATATCCACAATCTGCCATGACTGATTCCCTTTACCTACTCTTCTTTTTTCTGAAGAGTACTTTCTTAGATCCTATATAATTCATTGTACATATTTAACATATTTATGGTCTGCCATCCTTACGGCAAATCCTGCTAGAATTCCTCTGTTACTCTAGCAGGATCTGACTAGGTTGGTATGATTGTTTGAACTCAGGAATCCCAGGCCAGCCTGGACAACACTTAGACAGCCCATCTCAAAAAAAAAAAAAAAAAAAAAGTTTAATAAGAACTTTTTAAACTATTAGAATCTTTATAAATTCCTTCTTCAAATAGGCCTAGACTTACCTCTGTCTGAACCATTCCATGTCTTTGTAGTCTCATGCAGCGCACTAAATCAGAAATGTCAAACTGCCCAAGAAAATAGAATGTACACGTTAGATAAAAAGGGAAAAAACCACATCCCCAGCCCTATTTTATATTTTATTTAGAGACAGGGTCTCACTAAATTGCTTAGCCTCTCACTTTTTCTGAGGCTGGCTTTGAACTCACGATCTTCCTGCCTCAGCCTTTGGAGATTACAGGTGTGCACCACCGTGCCTGGGCCCCCTTCTTCACTTTCTAGTAGTTTTGGGAAATTGTCTTAGACAAAATGACTTAGAGAACTGACTTGTCATCAGTTGGTATTCTTATTTATGATCTAAGAATTAGGGTAGGTTATTATCCTAACTAAAAATCTGTAACAAAAATTCTCTTTCCTAAAATTTGGCTAATTTCTTATAATTAAAAAATATAAACTACTTTCCTTAGATATTGCATTTCTGAATAAAATTCTATATCTTTTGATTTTAGCTGACATTTAACAGTTTGAAAAAAGGACGAAATAGACTATTTAGTTTTGTTCTACATAAATTATTATAGTTGATATTTTAAGAGTATGTAAAGTACAAAATAGAACTACTTTTAACAAATCTTTAAAAGACAATTATTGGCTTGGGAGGCTGAGGCAGGAGAAGTGCGAGTCCAAAGCAAGCCTCAGTAATTTAGTGAGACCCTATCTTTAAATAAAATATAAAAAAGGGTGTGGATATGGCTCAGTGGTTAATTGCGTCCCTAAGTTCAAACCCTGGTACCAAAAAAAGAAAAGAAAAAGACAATTATATTAATTATATATTCTAGTTTCTGTCATTTTTACATAGATTTATACTAATTAGATCTAAAAGTAAGATTATACTCATATTTGCTTGGTTTATTTAGTAATAATTTTTTAAATTGGGAGTAACTGTTTAGAAAGACAATTTAGCATTAATTTGTATAACAAAATGTACATTTCTTATACATTTTCTTTTGTACAATATTTTTTTAAAAAATCTTTTTAGTTGTAGATGGAGACAATACCTTTATTTATTTATGTTTATGTAGTACTGAGAATCAAACCCAGTGTCTCACAGATGCTAGGCAAGCACTCTACCATGGAGCTACAACCTCAGCCCTATACATCAATATTTCTATCCCCAAAGTGTGATGAAAATTCTGACTTTAATCTTATACAGGTATAAAGAGTATAAAGGATAAAAATGCAACACTGCATATGGGGCTTTTGAGCACACTATTAAAATACACATTATTTTTTAAAAAATATTTTTTAGTTCTCAATGGACATTTATTTATTTATGGTGCTGAGAATTGAACCCAGTGTCTCACACATGCTAGGCAAGTGCTCTACCACTGAGTCACAGCCCCAGCCCTAAAATACACATTATTAAACAGAGTCCAGAATAATTTCTGATCATAGGCAGATTCAGAATATATCTTGTACTCACCTCAAGATCTTGACTGATTAATCCCAGAACCACATCTATGCATATCAGGGTCCCTGAACGTCCAATGCCAGCACTGCAGTGCGTAATGATTGGGCCTGACTTATGGACGTGTCTCATGTAAGAGATAAACGTGAGCAGGTCATCTGGCTGAGAAGGTGTATCGTGGTCTGGCCAGGCAGTGAAATTCAAATGAAAAATATGTCGCACCTCTCCTGTCTGAAATTGTAAAACAATTAGTACATAATGTCATGCAATATTATTCCTACATAATTAGTTCTTATATTTGTCCTGTCAAATTTTGAATTGTGTATTGGATCAGATCAAAAGAAGAATGGAACAGGTGAAAGAATTCCATTAAGAAACATATGGAGTGCCGGGGATATAGCTCAATGGTAGAGAATTTGTAGAAACCTGTGAGTTGGGTCCCCAGTGCTGCAAAAAACAAAACAAAACAAAACAAACAAACAAAAACTAAAACAAAGCCATAAAACACACATGGAAAGCCTTCAGCAAGAAGGCTGCTAGATACGATTTTTTTTCAGTGATGGAGATTGACCTAGGCCTTGTGCAGATCAGGCAAGAGCTCTCCTATTGACTGATATCCCCAGACTTGTAATGAATCTTTAAATACACTGGACACAGGGCTAGGGCTCTAGGGCCTGTGACTGGAATGTCCTCCCTCTTCCCACCCCCAGTTATGCCTCTGTGGCTCACTCAACAACTTCAGTTTTTCTCACATGCCATTTCTTAAGCCTTCCTTCACTATTGAAAATGCAACATGCTTTTCTCTCTCCCTCATCCGTTTGTCATTCCTTGCTTTATTCTTTCCATAGCACTATTGACACCAGTATCTTAGAAGTAAACCCCATGAGGTGTGGAATTTTTTTTTGTCTGCGATGTTAATTGCTCAATCCCTAGGGCCCTTTAACAGGGACTGAGCTCTACAAATCTGTATGGATTAAGTGACCCAATCACTTGAGGAATATTGAACAACTGTGCTAGCCTCTGTGATAGGTAAGCTAGTGTATGTGATTAAAGAAGTATATATCATATGGTACCCATGAATACATATAATTTTTATATGTCAAAACAAATTTTAAGTTAAACAATAAATATAATCTCTAATTCTTTGTAAAACAACAAATCACAGGCTACATTTGCATGCCAACCACAAAACTGCACTGATATACTTTGCTTCTGTGAGAGTAAACCATCTTGTTTCTTTAAAAAAGCTAACCAACCAGTAGGAAATACATTACTCACCATAGCACCCATTATTGGAGAAGGGTGTAGTAAGGGCAGGGAGGACAGAAGTGAGAAAGCAGCTGTAGCTCTACTTAAGGTCTGACCACTTACATAACTCAAGCTAAATGTACTCAGTGTTAGTGACTACAGTAAGAATTATCTAAATGACAAATGTTAATGTTAAAATTGTCCATTTATTTTCAAAGGTGGAAAAGCTACCTTTTTGAGGGATATTTTCAACTCAGAAATTTTAAAAAACTCTTAAAATAGAGTCAACTTTGAATTTGACCTTGAAAAATAAGTTTCCAGGGCTGCGGTTGCAGGTCAGTGGTAGAGTACTTGCCTAGCGTGGATGCAGACCTGGGTTTGATCCTCCTACTGCAAAAACAAAACAAACAACAAACAACTCGAAGAAGTTTCCATCCCATAGCTTCTGAGCCATTTTGTGCTATCACTAAGCAATGGATGACAAATGATCATGTATTCATTTTCAATCTAATACAGTACACACTGGAGGAAATTCATGAAGAGGGTCACATTTAAAATTTTTATGCTTGATAAGAAAAAAGCAGGGGCTTGTGACTATTAATCTAAAAATACATTGACGTAACCATGGCAAGAGTCCTGGCCTGGTTTCCAATGAGGAGATGAGGCTGACTACATGGAAAACTTTAATTCACTCACCTGAATGTCTTCTAGGGTCAATGCCCTCACTACAAAACCCTTCAGCTGCTGCAGTCTCACAAGAGCCAGCCGAAGTCTGTCGTTGGCCATTGTTGTTTTGCCCAGGATGTTAGGCCAATAGCGCTGGCACTTGATTTTTTCTCCTTCTACTTCTTGGGTCATCATGGCTATCACTGTGGACTTTTGTTCCCAGATCATCTGCCAAAAATCTCCAACAGTGGTAGGAAGGGGCCCCTGGCAGGCAATGTAAAGAAACTCTTCCTTCCCCACTGGTATCTTGATGAAACTGGCATTAATATATCCACCTTCATCTCCAAGAGGCACTCTTGTGGCATCATCTGTGAATTTCCCACCACAAAACCATTTATATTATATATTGTTAAACAAGAGTCAGATAGCGTAAGTCAAAGGTCATGGGAAATTCTTATAACCATAGCTGCAATCAGAAACACATTTTAATAGAAGTATATTTTAAAAATAAAGCACAGCAAATGATTTTACATCTACTCCTTTCACTCATATTTAAGAATATCTAAGATGTCAGCTTTGTGAGTTTCTCATGTTTGAAATTTTGATAGTTACATAAATTTGGTTAAAGAAATAAAAACAGATGCATATTGAACTTCCTAATAACTAGAGGGGGTGGGATTGTAGCTCAGTGGTAGAAAGCTTGCCTAGCACATGTGAAATATTAGATTCAATCCTCAGCATAACATAAAAATAAATAAATAAAATAAAGGTATTAAAACATTAAAAAATAAAAAAACCTAGAGAAATAAGCAAAAACAACATTGCTACTTCTACTCCATCAATATTTTAATGCCAATGACAATAATAATAGTACTAAGTGACAATGCCAAACACCTTTTCATATAATAAAAGTTGATATTATTGTGTCATTAAATAACTTACTACAAATACCTTTGACATAAATAACCCTTGTGGCTTACTTAAATCATATATTTTTTATTAGTCATCCAAAGAATAATAATAAAAAGGAAACTCATTTGCACATAGACCATCTTTGTTTAATTATAACTTTGTAGAGTCAAAATATAATCTTTAAAACTAGGCTGCCCCAATGAAAAGTATGTATTAGCTCTCTTTTATTGAAGTTATACAGTCAATGGTTTATCAAGAAAATAAATTTGCATGTATGTGTATATTAGAAGTCATTTTTAGTTCAAATATCTATAAATTTCACTAGTAATTTTGGTGATTATCAAATTAAAACCTTTTTGTTTTTTGTTAGTGGGGTTTGAACCTAGGGGGTGCTCTACCACTGAATTATATCCCAGACCTTTTAATTTTTTTTTTTGAGGCAAGTTCTTTCTTAAGTTGCCCAGGCTGTACTAGGACTTGTGGTCTTGCCTCAGCCTCCAGAGTCTCTGGGATTACAGGAGTGAACCACCATACCTGATTTAATTTAAAACCTTTTAAAGATAGGTTTCAAAATTCTCTTTGTTATTTGACTTCTATCCTGCAGGCCATCCTGGCTGTTTGTTTCATGGAAATGAGTTCACTAATTAGTTTTTTTATTTATGACTTATCCCATTCTGATTTGATATTCTCATCTGGGCTTTTTTTTTTTTTTGTCTTAAAATAACTCCCACCTACTTTATGATCTATTCCATTTTTAAAAGGCCAAGATTCACTTTTTATAGGAAGTTTTTCAAAATAAACTTTGTATCTTCCATCATGATTGAAAACTTCAAGTGCATTATTATTGAGTGCATTATTTGACATTGTTGGGTTGTGTAAAGATAAGGTCAGTGTGTTATATGTTGTAATCCAAAGTGCTAATATGTAAATTTGGCTGATAATAACTAAAAGAAGTTGCTAGAGCTTAATTTCCTTTCCCTTCCCTTCCTTTCTCTTCATTTCCCTTCATGCTGGGAATTGAACCCAAGGTCTGCTCATGCTAAGCAAATTATCACTGAGTCATATCTTTATCCCTTACAGTTTAATATTTTGGCTATGTACATATACTTGTACAAAATTTTTTAAAAAATCAAACTGTTGGTTGCTGAAATGGGCAAAGCATAGCTTAAAATAATGCCTTTTATTTTCTTCTGGTGTCTAAATGATTCGAAGTCTAATGGTTTTTTTTTTTTTTTGGTGCTGGGGATCAAACCCAGGGCCTGTGTATGCTAAACAAAGACTCTACATCACCAGCCCTCAAAGTCTGGTAGTTTCACTGTAGTCATATCCATGTATATAGCTACTAACATCACTGACATGTCTGTAAACTTAAAGTAAGTGGAATAAATTGATGGTGGTTGTGACATGAATTCAAAAAAGTGCTCATCCAAAAGCCAATTCATATTTTTAAAAAGACTTTAAGATTTCTCTGAGTTTTAGAATATATAGATAATTTTAAAAAGAATTCACATTGTATATCTAAATTTGCTACTAATGCAAATCTCTGAAAGTGTTATGTATGTAAATGCTTATGTGATGGATAGATAAGCTAAACTAGCATACAGACTTTAGATCAATTTAAATTATATTGAACATACATTCAATGTAAAGCCAAATTGGAACTTACAGGGAAGTATATTTTTGTATCTGTTCTTCTTTCTGTTTTCCTTGGTCTGTCCAATTAGGCATTGATCCAAAGGCTTTAATTCTTGAAGATTCTATAAGCAAAGTTGCAAGTAAAGTTAAATGTGTTGAGAAAAGCAGTAATTCAGCAAATGTTTTCAATGTGTTGGGTACAAAATTAGTTGACTGAAATAATTAGGTGTTAAGAAAACACATCCTAAAGTAAACCTAAAATTAATACTGACTTGACAAATAAGTGTTGAAATATATTATTGCAAGCACCTTTAAATATGTTGCTCTCAATTAACTTTATGAAATAGTACCTTGTGTCAAAAGTTTTAAATCCAGTTTCAAAATGTGTGCAATTATTTTTTTAGAAAAGAATATACCTTATAAAAATAACTTTGGCTTAATGTAATAATGTAGAATAAGATTTCTTTTTTTTAAATTTTTTATGTGTTCTTTTTAGTTATACATGACAGTAAAATGTATTTTGACATATTATATATGGAGTATAACTTTCCATTCTTGTGACTGTACATGATGTGGAACTACACTGGTTGAATCAGACATACATTCACATACTCATATATGAAAAGGAACGTATGTCTGATTCATTCTACTGTCTTTCCTATTCCCATACCCCCTGCCTCCCCCCATTCTCCTTTGTCTAATTCAGTGAACTTCTATTCCACCTGCCCCCACCTGCCCCTTATTGTGTGTTAGCATCACCTTTCAGAGAGAACATTCAGCTTTTGGTTTTCGGGATTGGCTTATTTCACTTATCATGATAGTCTCCAGTTCTATCCATTTACTGGCAAATGCCATTTCATAGAATACAATTTCTTGACAGCATTGCCTGTGGGGTGATAGACTACTCCATACCTGATATTGTTGTGGTCATATAGTCCACTATTGTAAAATCAATTCTCACTTTTCATTCATTCCCTTATTCAAAAAATACACCTTGAATGTCTATTATATTCAAGGTACTATGGTAAGTGCTGGGAACACAGCAAAAAGATATACTTCTGGTTTTCATGGAACTTATAGGCCATTGTGAGAAAGAGGCAATAAAGAAGTAAATAAACAGGTATTGAATATGGGCTTTGGGGATATTAAAAAACTGCTATGATAGAGAAAAACGTAGATCAACTTTATAAGGATTGTGATAGAAGTTCTCCGATGAAGACCTTTAAACCTATGAACTTAAGATATCATTTCCAGGGGCTGGAGGTATAGAGGGCTTGCCTGGCACGTGTGAGGCACTGGGCTCGATCCTGAGCACCACATAAAATAAATAAAAATAAAGTATTAAAAAAAAGATACAAAAGTATTTTTTAAAAGATATTTCCACAAAAGAGATTTGGAGAAAGGAGGAGTATACCTTCATTCCTGTGAGCTTCAGTTTTGAAATCTATACAATACAGTAAGTCTTTTGACTTACAAAAATCAAAGCAACAAGCACAGCAGATGCTCCCAATGAAAGTTAGCTCCCTTTAAGGGTACTGAAGCTCAGGAAGTGGTCAACTAACAAACCGCTGTTAATAATTAACATATCATATGAAGTTTAGTAGACAGAATTTTTTAAAAAAACCTTTTTATTGTTATATATGTGGTAGGGAAAATAATCTTCAGAGAGAATTTTTACCAAGTTCTGAGTAGTTAATATGATCTCTTTTAATCAATATCATTAGGGTTCTGCTTAGAAAAACAGATTTACTGCCGGAGATGACAAGATGGTGCTTCTATAGTTGGAAATGAGTTGACTACAGGTAGAGTTGGAAAGTAATAGGCACTCCAAAATGTCTCCTAACCTTGGGTTAGTAAGTACACATTTCCCTTACAAATAATGTAATGGTTCTTTGTAAAGAAAAGATCCCTTGGCAGGTGCACTTACCTCCAGCTCTTTAGAAGGAATTCCTTGATCAAGTAAACCCCGTAACATTCGAATGACAGATTTTAACTTGGTCCCGGTGTATTTGCCAGAGGGAGCCACCTTGACCACAGGGAGTGCAGTGAGCTCCTCATTTGTCAGAAAGAGATGATCTAATAAGAAGACCAAATGTATATTATTCCAATAAATATAATGTTTATGTTTAGATAAAAAACAAACAGAATCTCAGATAAGTAGTGAACTCAGATTTTGTTTTATAGTTACTTTTAGTCTTGTCAACTCCTTGAACTAAATAAAATTGTGCACATAAGTCAAGTTGATATAATCATGGTGTTTGGGGGACTCAGAAATGGCACCCCAAAATACAGGGTTTAGGCATACTGAGTACAGAACCTTTTCCCCCAAAGATATCCACAGAACCTTTAAATAGTACTCTAAAATTTCTCCCAACTTCCTGTTTTAGAGCTGGCAATAAATAAATTCCCTGATCTATCATGTTTAGTGTTAGGTCATAAGATCTCATTCTAGAAAGTGTCCTGCCCTATAACTGGAAGAAATAGGAAAAAACTGAACCCACAGTCCTTGCTGATATTACCCTCAATGTATTATTATGTATTATCATTAGGTTGTTCCTTTTCTCTGTAATCACATTTTTATAAAACTGGTCATTCTTCATTAAAACTAAGCATTAAAAAACAAAACAAAACAAAAAAGAGATGATCTAGCTGGAATACAGCAGACCATTCTTTAAAAAAAAATTTCATTTAACCTGTAAATGAATTAATTCAATCCTATTCTCACCTCATCTATTTTTACAAAAGGAGGGATCTTTAAATATGAGAGAATTAGGAAGGCAACAGAATTAACAATAGGCTGATAACTACAATCAGCCCAACAAGTCTTTGCCATAGCTTGGCTCTGTGATACCCACAATTGCTCAGAAGTTCTTAAGGTTCCTGACTCTTCATTGTTTATACTTATAAAGTAGTTTATATTCTTTTTGTTTCTCTTAACTTTCTCAGCCCTTTCATTTGATTTTTATTACACTGTTTTTATGAGGAAAATTAAAATTTTATGAGGAAAATTTATATTTTATATGGACAATCTAAATTTGTTTTTAAGCACATGGGAAAAAATGAAAAAAGATACTTCAAAAATTCATACAATGGGAGATTGCTCTATGAAGTGATTTTCTCTTCACCAGCCACTCTTGGGCACTCATAGGTAATATCCTGTCACCTGATATTTTCTTTAAGCTGATGAAGAATTAATTCCCTTGGGTTCATGAAAGAGCTGAGTCAACCAAGTATGTTAGAACAGCTATGAGATTAATTTGTACCTGCTCCATGGAAATTACTTATAATAGAAGTAATTATTCACCTACACAAAAGTAGGAGAGACTTCTTGTTATAGCCTTCACAAATGTAGCTTTAACTCCATCACTTGATTAAAGCATATTGATGATACAGCTACTATATAGGCAACAATACTGCTGGGCACCATGAGGGCTGCAAAGTTGGATAAAGGTACCTCAGGAAGTGCAACATCTGGCTGGGGCATGGCTAGTGGAAATACAAATTCACTCACATGAAACAATAATAAACTTTTTCAGAACTGTGTATGAATGCAACAGGAGCCAAGGGCTGGGAAGGTAAGTACAGGCTACTGGAGGTGACAAAGCACCATGTGCACAACAGTCAGCCTAAGTCAAGAAGTGTTCATTCAATGCCACTGATTTCATTTAAAAAATTAAGATTTCAAATGATAAAACCATAGCATTTTTTTAAAAGAGAAAATAAGGGAAATGAAACATGGTTAGGATTCTGTTTTCCCACTTGCTCAGTTATAAAATGCAAAGGAAATAATAGAATAGATCAAATACTTCCTAGTTCTTAAAAGATGAGGCTAGGAGTCAAGAACAAAATTCCCCACCTTTCAGCCATTCTACCTGTTTCCCCATAAATAAAGTGTATTATTAATAACTTCTCATTCCACAATGGCAAACTCATGACTTTGTGTTTCCATTTAAAGTATTAACAGATTTATTTGTATGCTTTACTCTAGGGCAATGAGGCTTTTTTTTTTAATATTTATTTTTTTAGGTGTAGATGGACACAACACAATGCCTTTATTTTTATGTGGTGCTGAGGATCGAACCCAGGCCCCACCTGTGCTAGGCGAGCGCTCTACTGCTGAGCCACAATCCCAGCCCGCAATGAGCTTTCTGACTACACCTGTGGGAATAATTTGGTTATATGTTGATGTTTGTCTATGTGATTTAAATGTATGGTGAAATCAAAGAACATACATATATGATGGAATAACATCCATATATTCTGAAAATCTTCATTTTTAAACACTTGTTTTCCTATCCATTGTTTTGAATGAAAAAGCCGCTAAATAACACTCTTGCCTTTATCAGGATCTTCATGGTTTGTTGTGTCTATGGGCAATTCATCACTTCCCCATGTTATCTCATCTTCATCAGTCTTCCTTTCTTGTGACTTCTGAGTTAAGCTATGCCAACAAAACACATTTGTAATATTTTATTTTTGTTCACAAAACAAATTTAAACATTATGGCCCAACCACGTATTTTTACCACAATTATTACAGTATTTTAAAATAGGTTGTCTGATTAGAAAAGCCAAATCCATAATTCTTAAAATTTATTAGCAGAAAGAAATTAAACTAAGGTGCAGACATTCATTGAACATAGTTTGAAATTTGTTTTCAAATACATCCCAAGTCTTTGAACCTCGAGCTGAAGGAGTCTCCTTGACGATGAGGAAAGTGGTGATTCAATGCCCACCATTCTGCATGGATGAGTAATCACAACTGGTTCTGGGTACAGCTTTCTCTCCTTTTTATTCAGCACCTGCCCACTACTGCATCATCTGGAAGCTCCTTAATTTATTTAAAGAACCCCCTATTGATGGAATTAGTCTTTTGTTACAATCGGAGGCCAGGAGGACATTCCTGTATCTGGGCACTCAATGTAATGAAACTCAATACAAGTTCTTATTATTCTAGGGGTGCATGGCAGATGGTATTCCTGGAAAGTTAGATGGCCAGAAAGTAGAGACTAGGTAGAAGAACGGGGTTTAGGGCTAAGATGAGATGAAAAAGGATTATGTAATAAAGTCCGAATACATTTCTCACTTTCTGATAAAGGAACAAAACAGAGTACTTATATCTTGATGACAACAGTACACATGACTAAAGCAGGATATGGTCTAATGCTCCAAAATGTCAACAAGAGGGTAATAGTTATGTTGCTTTTATGGTAGATGTATTTCTCTGCTCTGATTCATTGCAGGCTGAAATTGGTACTTCATTAGCAAGTTCTGTATTCATGAGGTTGATTTTGTCCTCTAGATATACACTTTGTCTGTAAAGATGTATTTTGGGATTCTTCCATAAGGCTTTCCTTTCTTTCTCATTCTTTTTTTAAAAAAATTTATATATGACAGCGGAATGCATTACAATTCTTATTACACATATAGAGCACAATTTTTCATATCTCTGGTTGTATACAAAGTATGTTCACACCAATTCATGTCTTCATACATGTACTTTGGATAATAATGATCATCATGTTCTACCATCATTTCTAACCCCATGCCTCCCCTCTCTTTCCCTCCAACCCCTCTGCTCTATCTAGAGTTCATCTATTCCTCCCATGCTCCCACACGCTATCCCACTATGAGTCAGCCTCCTTATATCAAAGAAAACCTTTGGCAGTTGGTTATTTGAGATTGGCTAACTTCACTTAGCATTATCTTCTCTAACTCCATCTACCTGTAAATGCCATGATTTTATTCTCTTTTATTGCTGAGTAATATTCCATTGTATATATATGTCACATTTTTTATAATGCATTCATCTATTGAAGGGCATCTAGGTTCTTTCTCATTCTTTTGAATAACTACTCAGTATTTCATTGAATGAGTACTTTCTAATTTACTGTTTCTCTTAGGCATTTTGCTATTACAAACAAAAGTACAATTACATATTCTATGTAATATTATAAAAGAATAATCTTCCTGCAGAAATGTCTTTGTACAAATATGGCACTGGGACCGATTCTTAGAAATAAAAATCGCTTGGTTTGAAGGATATCTATCACATTTCTTTGATCTATTATCCCAATCCATAGAAACATTATTATTTTGTTTACACTAAGAAAGACATAATACTAGTGATTCTAATTACAAGATCCTTCATGATTTAGAGATGTTAAAACAAAAATAAGTCCATACAAGAAATAACAATATGCAAAAAATTTATATTTTAATATAATTTCCAATTACTTTTTCAAGAGATTACACTAATTTACTGTTCCTCTTCCCTCTTTCCCTGTCCAACAAAACATAATAGGTGCCTGTTTATTGACACCCTCCTTTTGGATATTTGCTAATTATTTGGCATAAAATTGTATGCACTACTTCATTAATAATATGTACTTTACTGTCTTAGTAAAAACTTCACTGTTAATTTTCATTTTGAAGAAAGAGCAAATAGCACCCTTTGACTTCCTGATTATCATCTAATATGAAGCAAAACTGTATATAATCCGCAGGTCTTTTCAGATAAATAGTGTTAAAAAATCTTACCTAGATTAGAAACTGTTTTCAGAAAGAAAACTTTGGTGGGGTTTCAAAAAGTTTCTTACCTTCTTTGGTTTCATTTAATTAATAAAAATTAAAATATTTGAAAATGCAGAAAAATAGAGGAAACCAAATTACCCATAATCCTAGCAGGAAAAGAAAATAACTATCATTACTGTTAGCATGTTTCCCTTTTATTTATTTTTGATGTGCTGGGGACTGAACCAAGGGCCCCATGTGTTCTACTCAAGTGCTGTACCTCTCTGCTACATCTGCCACCCCCTTCTTTTTCATTTTTAGACAGAGGTCTCTTTAAATTGCCCAGGCTAGCCACAAATTTGAGATTCATCTGTTTCAGCCTCTGGAGTAGCTAGGATTACAGGCTTGTGCCACTATTGGTTGAAATACACTTTATTTTAGGCCACTCTTTCATTTTTTAAATTTTTGTAGAAATCTGTTTTAATAATGTGTCCTTCGCTCCCCTCACCAAAGGTTAAGAGAATATTGCTTTACTGAAGCAACTATATAGTGAATACATTTTCACATGCTCATAGAACTTCCTTAAAATGAAAAATTTAAAACATTCTTAATATTCAACCATAGTTTCATAATTTACTCATTTACTCAACAATGTTCATTTTACTGGAAAAGAAATGGAAATCTTCAGAGCATTTCTGGGGGGGGGGTGAAAAAAAGAAAGAAAAAAGAATGGAAGTATTACACTGAAAACTTTTCTTACCTTTCAATGTTTATTTTTTCTTCGTAGCCATTCATTTTAGAAGACTACAATAAAGAAAAATAGAAAATCAAATTAGGTTATTAGACAATCTCATAACGTTTAATTAAACAAAAATTGAACAATCTCATAATGTTTAATTTTTTCTGTGAATTATTTCTTATATTTAATGTTACTGTTCACCCTCACAATACAAGGACACATATGGCATTCAATTAATACAGACCAAACAGTGGTTGAGAACTTTGCAGTGGCCCAACAATTCTTTTGGCCCCATTCATTCATCCTTGACTTTTCATTTCTTATGTGAGGGATATTAAAAGTAAAGAGGTAAGGAGAAAGCAAGGTGAAGATCTGAATGATCATTTAGATATGCACATTTGGCATATGCTTTTATATGACTTCAATTTTTTAATCTGAAAATGAGCTGGGTGCAGTGGTGCCTTTAGTCCTGGCTACTTGGGAGGCTAAGGCCAAGGGAGCAGTTGAATCCAGGAGCTCTAGGCCAGTCTGGGCAACACAGAGAGAACCTATTTGAAATAAATATCTGAAAATGGCTCAAGTTTTAGTTTTAAATGTGCTATATCATCTTGCTTTTTATCAAACATCAATGATCTTGAACTTAGAGCATTTATTTCTGAGACTCCAATACTGCATAGGTAGTTTACTATAATTAGGAGATGCCAAGTAGTATTCTCAAATGGTGAGTAAATCATACATTTGATCTTTTTTTTGGGGGGGCGCACTAGAGATTGAACCCAGGAGTGCTCTATCACTAAGCTACCTTCCCAGCCCTTTTAAATTCTAAGAACAGGCCTCATTAAATTGCCCAGGCTGACCTTGAATTTGTGACCCTCCTGCCTCATCAGCCTTCTGAGTTGCTGGGATTACAAGCAAACACCACTATGCCTAGCAGGACAAACCATCTTAACAAATGGGAAATTCTTTTTATCTCATGACTCTGAATTATCTAGCTCCTCTGTACAATTCTTCTTTCACTTGCTAGGCTCAAACCCATGAGTCTCTCTTTCTTCCTTTTTTTTTCCAGTACTGGGGATCAAACGCAGGGGCACCTGACCACTGAGCCACATCCCTGGCCCTATTTTGTATTTTATTTAGAGACAGGGTTTCATTGAGTTGCTTAGCGCCTCACTGTTGCTGAGGCTGGCTTTGAACTCACGATCCTCCTGCCTCAGCCTCCCCAGCCGCTGGGATTACAGGTGTGTGCCACCACACCCAGCACATGGGTCTTTCTTTTACTTCTTCAAAACTGCTCATCTCTTCCTATGGGAGGCACTTTTGAAAGACTCATCAATGTTTTTTCCTCCTGAGCATATTCTTATTCTAAAGCAGGTTTCTTGGGTTATTCTCTTTTGCAGCACCTTTTAAAAAATCAGAACCCCCCCCCCAAAAAAAAGTAATAGACCTTATATAATTTGTAATTTCATATTTATTTGTAAGGTTTTTCTCTTTTCCTCTCCACTAGACTATAATCTCCATGAGAACAGGAATTTTCTCTGTTCACCATTGTGTGCCTGAGACATAGAGTACCTTATATATTTAATAAAAACATCAACTTTAATTTGATGTTTCAGTTATAAACTTTGTAGAGTTAAAGAACACACATAATTAATTTATCTTGATAACAATTTGAATTTATTTGAGGGAAATGTAGAATTTTTTTTTGTTTCCTTTTCTTGGGGTGGTGGTGCTAGAGATTGAACCTAGGGATAGTCTACTACTGAGCTATATCCCTAGTTGTTTTTATGGGTTGTTAGCCATTATTGCCTAGAATCCACGGTCAGACATAATTATCTTTTTAGGTGATAAGAGTCACTAAAAGTTTTGTGTTACATTTGATTAAAAATCTAAAATCATTTACAAAATAATCTGAATTAGAAATACAACAGGAAGCATACTGATGCATTTTAGTACAATGATGCTAGGACAGCAATTAACTGTTAAGTGAAAAGCAAGTTTTGAATAATGTGACAAATTTATATTAAAAATCAAATATGCACACATTATCTGTGCTTTTTCTAACACGCATAACAGAAGTTAAAAGTTTTAACAAAAACTGCCTCATGAATATGAGGAATGAATAAAAAAATTTTTACATTTTAAATAATTCTGTGTGAAATGTTTTGTAATGAAGATATACTTTCAAAATCAAAACAACAAATATGATAACTTGGAGTTTTCTGCCATAATTTTTTATTTTTAAATCTTAGTTATAAATGAGAATCTATATAAGTTAACAAGTTTTTTTCTTTTTTAATGAAAAGGCATTTGATATGACATTTTTGAAATGGCAAAATTTCTATGTATTCCCTTAGTTAAGAGACTTTAGAACATAATGATTTAAGTGGCACTCCTAGTAATAGTAAAAATCTAACTTAAGTCATCATGACTTAAATGTTCAGAAAACTTTTTTTTAAAAGAACCTATCAATGCTATAATTCCTAATATTCTGTAGTATGAAAGAATATATAAAGTAAAACTACAAAAAGTATTATATTTTGATATATTCAATATGTATATAATCATTCTTGTAGATTAATAGATATTCAATAGATATAAGCTTCCTTGTATATACACATATTAAATATTTATAAATGTTTAGATATAATATTGTGCATATAAGATTGTAAGTACATGCATGGATGGTTAACTATTTTAAGAATTCAAGTCAGCAGAGCTTTGACAATTTGAAGATATGGAGTAGGGAGACTAAGAATGATAGAAGAGTTGTTTTAGAATACTAAGCAAGGTCAGATTTGTATAAATAGGATGATGCTGAGTTTGAGGAACCCTAAATATAATATGCCCACTATTTTATATTTTCTCTTAGCCCATTGTCCCAGAAGATCTGAAGATTTTAAATTTTAAATAAGAATTTGAAAGTTAGCCATTATACTTTTGAAAACCAGTTGTTTCTTTTTTCTTTTCTTTTTGAAGGAAATAAATGATGATTCTTTCTGAATGAGTAATAATTGATCTGAATGACACTTTGATGTAACATATAAAATTAATCTCCTCCCCCCCCTAAATATAATTTGTCAATAAAACAAGCAACAATCTCAGATTATTTCACCTTCCTGGTTAAGTCACATGATTCTAAAGAAGTTTAGTATTCTAGGCTGTTTATCTAGGTATTATTATCCTTACCTCAGTAAAATCCTCAGGTAAAGGTGAGCCATCACAGTCTGTATCTTCTGCTTTCTCTTCTGATAACTTCCCATTTGTCTTTAATGTATCTGGGAGAGAAACATACAGGCCAAGAGAAACTAACAGAATTATTGAGGAAGTAGAAAAGTTTTCATCAGTCCTCAACAGAAGGCAGTAAATAAACTAATATCCACAAATTGTTTCAGTGTTCTAACTGTAAATGTTAGAAACAAATGACATGGTACATGTCAGTCAGTATAAGACTTCTGGTTAAAATTATCTACATGGTAAAGCATGTGCTTAGCAAGCACAATCCACTGAGTTTAATCCTCAACACACACGCACACACACAAATTGCATGCCTTCACAATGGCTTATTATAACTGGGGGAAAATGTTTAGACCATCACTTCTAAAAATAAAAGCCATAATGTTAGTGATACAGTTTTTGATCTCATTAATAAGGTAATCTTCCCACAAATATGGAAAAGACAAAAATAGGAGATAAAATCTTTTATTTTTAAAATATTACTCAACAACGAGGATTATGCTAATATTTTTCACATTTACTAAAAAGATGTTCCCTAGAGAGTTCCTTGTACTCCTTAGAGTATCAATTTATTCATTTGGTTCATTTACCTGAAACAGAGGCATCTCTTGTAACATAATTTTGGTTTAAAAGATTCTGGGCTTCCTCATCGACAACATCCAGCAGAGATTGGATAACTTCAGCCTCTTGAGGATCATCATAAATGTCATCATCTTGTATGTTGGATTCTTGAAAAACAGAAATTTTACTTTAAAAATACTGACACAAGAAAGGGACAACATGCTAGGTCTTTTAAAACTTTAAGCATCTACTTTGAAAGGCAGCTATGGTTACTAATGGGACTCAGTCATTTCTAGTCCTAGAATTAGTCTGGTGGCTCAAAGAATTAATCAAAACCAATGTTGGTGATATACCTTTCCATGAGACATTAATAATTTTAAGTTTATATTCTTAAATTAATCTCAAGTTATTAATTTGGGAAAGAAACACAAGTTATGTTATAAAGGTTATGAATATAATAGGTCACACAAAACATTCTCAAAGATAAATTTCCTAAACTATTAGGTAGTTTGTGAAGTGGTACTTCATAAAATGCAAGAAACACTATCAAACAAGACAGCTGTCTTTTCAATCATTTAAAAGTAGTTCTAGTCTCAGAGATTAAACTAGATGGAAGGCATTTGTATGTTAATGCCATTAACTATTAGTTTTATGTTCTTTTATTTCTTTGAACAATCATCTTTCCTTTTAAAGCTACAGTAACATGGAAGGCAAATGAGAGGATACCTAATATTTCTTTTGTTATTTAAAATTTTAGGGGATTTAGAGTAATTGGATGACTACCTTTGGACCTGGTCAAGTTCATTGATTCCTTCATCTGAGGAGGAGAATAATTTCCTTTAGGGTGCAAGGCTTGAGTTATTTCTTCCCCATTAACCTAAAGTATAAAACCAAAACACATCATCAGATTATTATGTTACCAACTTCTAGGATAAGGAAGGTGTGCACAATGCCCCTCTCTTCTTCCTTACTACAAAATTCATTTTATGTATTCCCATTTAGATCTGTGTTTCTAGAAAATACAAGTGTAATTAAATGTGCAAAGGGGATGAAGTTTTCCATCATCAAATATATCTGGAAACACTAGATTAAATAACATTAAATTAATATTTTTTATTCCAGGAATTCTTACAATACTAATATATAGTTTGAGTTACTAGAAAAGAAATGTATTATATACAATATTAAGTTTCTTGAACTGCAGAAGTCTCTTGCTTAAGGCATATTTTATGGAACCTGTCCTCCAAAGAATATTTTAGAAATAGAAAAGCTTAAAAGTTGAGGGAAACGGGAAAAAAAATCAACTTTTTAATTATTTATGAGGCTATTACATGGATATACACTCCAATTTAGTGATCTGATCATCTTGTGGGCTTAAACATTTTCAAATTTAGTCTATATCTCATGTGAATTTAAGAAAAACAACAATGGCTTCACTACTAGATAATAATGTAACTTCCTAATGCAATGGTAAACTGTGAAACACTTCATACAGTGTAACTTGTAGAAAGAAAAATGGGGCTGAGGTAGTGGTAGAATGCTTGCCCAGCATGTGCTAGGTCCTGGTTTTCATACCCAGCAACACATGCAGAAAAAAAGAAAAAAAAAAAAAGATCTGAGCAAAAATGCAAAATTTAATGATTAGTATAAATTAAAATAATTTTGTACAAATTAAGCTTGTGGTTTGCTTTGAAGGTCTTACTCTTTATACTAAGATAAAAAGGACATGTGGTAGATGCAACACAATTATTTCTTCATAAAGAATGGTGATATACATTGTTGGTGAGACTGCAAATTAGTATAATCACTCTGGAAATCAGTATGGAGAGTCTTCAAAAAATTAGGAATGGGGGCTGGGGTTGTGGCTCAGAAGAAGAGTGCTCGAGTAGCATGTGTGAGGCAGCGGGTTCGATCCTCAGCACCACATGAGAATAAAATAAAGGTATTGTGTCCACTTACAACTAAAAAATGAATGTTTAAAAAAATTAGGAATGGAACCACCATATCATCCAGCTACCCCACTCCTCAGTTTTTATTCAAAAGAACTAAAATCGGCATGCTATAGTGATATAGCCAATGTTTATAGCAGCACAATTCTCAATAGCTAATTATGAACCCAGCCCAATGCCCATCAATAGGTGAATGGATTAAGAAAACCCAATGGAGTTTTAGCCATAAAGAAGAATGGAATTATGATATTTGCTGGTAAATGGATGGAACTGAAGAATATTGTACTAAGTAAAATAAAACAAACTCAGATAGTCAAGGATCAAATGCTTTCTCTCACAAGTAGAAGCTAGAGCAAAATAAGGGAAAAATTGAGAGAGATTGGGTATCATAAAGACAGAGGGAAGATAGTGAAGTAGAAGAAGGAGATGGAGAGGGAGGGAGGAAGTATGGGAAAGGGGAGGAAATGCAGAGTAAATCTGACAAAATTAAATTCCATGCATGTATGATTGTGTCAAAATGAACCAAACTATTATGCACAACTATAATGTACTAATAAAAGAAAAAAAAAGAATGCTGATATAATGATGTCAGAAAGTTTCACTGGGAAAAAAAATAAAGCTTCCCTGGATCATGAAAACCATTTTTCATCAGAAATTTATATTATAGACATTTGCATTCAAGGACAGAACACTGCAGGGAGGCTTCCTTAAAGATTTTTAACTCCAACAACAACAACAAAAGGGTCTGATTTTATAGTTTTATGTTAACTTAACAGAAATTCTACCCTTCTCTATTTCAACAACTTGCTGATGATTAAAAAGAAAATAAACACTACACAGCATGAATAATAGTAGAAATACATGAAAATGCAGTTGCTTCGGCTATGTGAAATTGAAGACCTTCTGAATTAACAGAGAATAGTGAGTGTTGTTATAACTCAATCTATACATATGCACATACTAAGAAATTTTAATTTTTGTGTCAGCCATGTATGCTGCAATGTTTTTTTCTGGACTCACAAGTGTGAGATAACAGTGAGATGAAAGGCACAGAATTTTGGGCTTGTGGTCACTTAACTAATTTTCTCCTCCTACACTAAATCAAGCTCATATCCAGAATCCTGTTGAAATGATAAGATTTTCTGATTATTATAGGAACAAGAAAACATTTTACATGGGAAGACATTTTACATTACAAGAAAAGACATTTGAGCAGTGAGGTTCAGAACAGATTGCATGGGATGAATGTAGGATAAAACAGTCCAACTAAATGAAGATTGGTGTAAATGAAGATCAGCTGTGATTATTTTAGAAATGTACATTACATGCCAGAAGAAAAATCATAAAAACAAATGTTAGCCAAACTGGCACACATGTAGACTTAAGGAAAGGCCATGAAATAAAATTTATTATGTGTTAAAATAGTTTTGTGAAATTACTCCCAGATTTCTCCATTAATCTTTTTTTTTTTTTTGGTGGTGGTACTGAAGATTTGAACCAAGGAATGCTTTACCACTGAGCTACATCCCTGGTCCTTTTTATTTTTATTGGTTTTGAACAGGATCTTCACCAAGTTGCCAAGACTGACCTTGAATTTGTGATTTTCCTGCCTCAGCCTCTTCAGTTCCTGAGGATACAAGTAGACTAATTTTTTTTTTTTTTTTTGTACCAGGAATTAAACCCAGGTGCACTTAACCACTGAGCCATATCTTCAGCCCTTTTTTATATTTTATTTAGAGACAGGGTCTTGCTGTTGCTTAGTGCCTCACTAAGTTGCTGAGGCTGGCTTTGAACTTGCTATCCTTCTGCCTCAGCCTCCTAAGCCTTTGGGATAGCAGGCACCCAACTAAATGTTCTAATCTTAAATGCTTCAAGCTCTCATTTTATTATGTGATAAATTATTTCTTAAATCTTTCAAGCAAGTAAACTTGGCCACTGCCGTTTTTCCTCATAGATTTAATTAACACCTTCAGGTGTTAATGAGCAATTCTATTTTTATTTGCATTCTTTCTCTCTTCCTGTGGTCCATGAGAAAAACAAAAGAACTACACATTAATTTAAAAAAAAATCCCTACACTAAAGTTACTTTTTCAAGTAATTAGCTTATTTAAGAGCCATATGTGTGCAAAATGGTGTTACTTGTGTGAGAGTTCTGTTGTGTGTTTTACTTAGCAAAACCTATTATTTTGCCAAAATATATCCTTACTATCAATACTTATATCTGAAAAAGACAAATATTTAAATATGAAATCATTTTGGTTCAAAACACAAGTTAGTTATTTAGATTAAAAAGTATGACATTACCTTGGAGAATGAATTCTTAGGAGTGAGGGCAGGTTGGCCAGAAGGTTCCACACTGTGATGGCCTGAAAGGAACAACTCAGAAGTCAGGGGATGAGCCAGTCAAAACAAGAGACATCACAATAATTAAAGATACATGAAGATGTGAATTTCTGCTGCACAAAGTAGTTATGTAAAAATATGATTCAAATTCAAAATCCTGGGGTTGAGGCTGTTGCTCAGTGGTAGAGCACTTGCCCAGAATGCACGGCCCTAGGTCCTTCCACTGCTAAATAAATAAGTGGGAGAAAAAAGATTATATGATACATATAAAATAATTAAAGAAAACCTGTTAAGGTCTGTAAATAAGTCAAAAATAACACCTGGTATTTTGCCAGAAAAATGTTAGAGTTCGTAAACAAGTCTGGATGGTGCCTGGCAAAATGTCAGAGGGAGTGGTTTGAGAAGTAACAAACGAGAGCCATTAAGTGTGGAGATTCCTTATTGGTTGATTGATGTATCTAGTTTATGCTAATTAAGATAAGCTGTGCAAAATGTATAAATAGCTCTGTTGTCCTACAATAAACGGCTCCTATTCCTGCTGTATCAATCTACAGAAGTTGTTCATCACCCCCCGGCTATTTTGCTGTAGCCCCCCCCCCAACAGATGGTGGCCTGTTACGGGGAGCCCCGGGACACTCGGGAGTAAGTGACAAAAAAAAGCTGCCCGTCCATAGATAGGACGGGAGCAATCTGCTCGTCCCTAGGCAGATAGGGCGAGAAAGAAAAGAGAGAAGAAAAATGGCCATTTCGAGAAAATGGAGAAGATTGATACAGTATTTTGTGTCTTGTTTTGTCTCAGTGTATTGTATTGTCTTTGTGATGAAAATATGGAAGGGGTGAGAAGTAAATTGATAAGGGAAAGAGACACCCCAGTGGAACCAAGAATAGTTACGGCATATGATGATAAAAGCCCAGGAACTCTAGTCAGAAAGAAAAAGAAAAAGAAAGTTCAGAAAAAAAAGGATTATCAAAAAAAAAGTTGCAGCAAAAGGCTATTACTGAATACTTTTCGTTACCGGAGGGTGCGTGAATCTGTGCAGCAGCTGCCATGTGCACAAGCGGGTCATGGTGCAGCAAGTACTTTGCAAGCGGCGGCGGCAGCCGGCTCTTCCACTGCCGGGAGCCCAAATCTAGACCTGACCTGGAGGCACAGTCTCCCAGGCTTTTGCTCCCTGTGTCCAGTAGCAGTTTGAGTCCGGGACACTCCCCAGGGCCATCTGGGGCTGCCCAGGATGCTACAGCTGGCAGAAGACGCTACCAGCGTCCCTGATGTTTGGTCATTTCCAATGCCAATAACTAAGCTACAATGGTTCTCCCACAACTGGAAGCTAATGAGTAATGAGCACTATTAAGGCTTATTTCAAATGTAAAAAACCCTTGAGATAATGTACTAAATTGTTCAGAAGGTTGTTTTCTTAGTGGAATGCTACAGGATTTTCTTTAGCCATCCAGAGTTCCTGCCTTCGTCCCAGTGCTGGTGAAAACGAACATGGAAGAATTTCCAGTGTTGCTGAAAACCGGAGGAGATTTCGGCTGAAAAGCGGATGAGACTTCGGATCAAGCTAGCTGCCTGCAGAACTTACCTATACTGTGATTTAAGCTAGCTGCCTGCAGAACTTACCTGGACTGTGATTTACCTGGACTGTGAGTTATTCTATGAGATACTGCTTTACTTGGACTGAGACAACAAACTGTAATCTACAACAAATTGTAACTCAATCTTTGCAAACGGTGTCATTGCTGGTATAATTTTTCCAAGGGCTTCTTGCATGGAGCCATCAAGTGGCTTGGTATTGTTACATTTTGTATCCTCACTTTCTGTTTGTAGCAGGTTATTTATGGTGTTTCTGTAAAAACCACTATGGTCTTTATTTAAATTAAACAAAAGGGGGAATTGTTAAGGTCTGTAAATAAGTCAAAAATAACACCTGGTATTTTGCCAGAAAAATGTTAGAGTTCGTAAACAAGTCTGGATGGTGCCTGGCAAATGTCAGAGGGAGTGGTTTGAGAAGTAACAAAAGCGAGCCATTAAGTGTGGAGATTCCTTATTGGTTGATTGATGTATCTAGTTTATGCTAATTAAGATAAGCTGTGCAAAATGTATAAATAGCTCTGTTGTCCTACAATAAACGGCTCCTATTCCTGCTGTATCAATCTACAGAAGTTGTTCATCACTCCCCAGCTATTTTGCTGCAGCCGGACTTCGGCAAAAACCCACATTTCTGAGGTTATTATTTTCTTAGTATACTAAAAAAGATCACATCACAAAGTGATAAAACCAAGTAAAAAAGCCAATTTCTTAAAATTATTCACATAAAAGCTTAATTGGGGCTGAATGATTCAAGTGTGAGACATTGAACAGAAAATACCCCTATTGAATGGGGGAGGCATCACAGTTACTATATTATATTCAATGTAGTATTTAAGGAAAGAAAACAAGCATTTGTCTTATTTTAAAAAGAATATCACTTTAATACAGGAAAAGATGTTATAGCTACAACTGAAAAAGACTCAATATATTTCCAAATCAAATACTAATTTTAGTTCTTAGACTATCAGTATAAAAATTTAATACATAGACTAAAAATGAGCAGATTCTCTTTTTTCTTATGATTAAAAGTCATATATTTATTGTTTATTTCATTAAATTATATTTTTAAGAGATTCAGATTGATATGGTTGAATTTGGGAAAATTAAAACAACAAACACAGGTATATGAATCCAAGGATATCTATTTGAAAATGACCTAACAATAATTCTACATAGAAAGATGAAGCCTGAGATGGAATTTTTGTGCATAAATCTCTAAAATTTTGTGCCTGATATTTAAAAAGCCTACAAATGTCTTTTGTTCTCACTTGAAAGCAACATATCCTATTAGTTTCAGAAAAAATAAAAGCATGCCAATAATAAGCCACTTGTTCAAAAAATCATATTAGAAGAGTATAAGACATCCTAGTATATTATTGATAATCTCTCCCTCCTGTTTCTTAACTCCTTCTTCCCCTGTTTCACCTCAGTCGATCATTGACCTGTTTTCTTTCCCTCAAATTTGCACTGTCTACCATTGTGTATAAATAGAATCATACAGTATAAATTCTTTTTTGAACAATATAAATCCTTTTTTTTTGTATGGCTTCTTTCCCTCAGTATATTTATGTTGACATTATTTTAATTATTTGTTGCATGTATCCGTTGTCCATACTTTTGAGTAGTATTGGTTTATTCATTCAATAGTTTTGGACATTTGAGTCTTTTGCAATTCTGGCTGTTACAAGAAAAGCTGCTAGAAAGATTTCTTTCTCCCTCTCTCCCTCTCTTTTATATTTCTCTCCTCTCCTTTCTCTTGTTCTTGTTCTTCTTTTTTTTTTTCTTCTTTTTTCCAGTATTGGGCATTGAGCCCAGGGCCCCATGCATGCTATACAAGTGCTCTACCACTGAGCCACATCCCCAGCTCTTTTTGAAGTTTTAATTTTTGAGATAGGTCTCACACTAAATTGACCAGGCTGGCCTTGAACTTGCAATCTTACTGCCTCAACCTCCCAAGTAGCTAGAATTACAGGCATACATCCCTATACCCATCTGCTAATGAGACTTCTGTTTAAGTTTTTATGTATGGACATATGCTTAATTAAATAAACAAAAAACAAAACTAGGAATGTGCTGGGCATGGATGCATGCCTGTAGTCCCAGCCACTTAGGCATGAGGAGCACAAGTTTGAGCCCAGTCTCAGCAATTTAGCAAGACCCTAAGCAACTTAGTGAGACCCTTCCTCAAAATAAAAAATAAAAAGAGGTGGAGATGTAGCTCAGTGGTTAAGTATCCATGGGTTCCATCCACAGTACCAAAATAAATAAATAAATATCCACTAAGAATGGAATGACTGGTAGGCATGTTTAAATTTTCAAGACATCGTTAAAACTGTTTTGCAGAATAGGTGTACCATTTTACACTCTGGTCACTATGGAAAGTGCCTATTATTAACATAGGATCAGTTTTAAAACCCATAAATAAATTAGTTCTATGGGAATCAAGTCAGAAGATCTCACAGATAGGTCACTAGGCAGTTTCACAGCAGTCCAGAACATTGAATAGTTCTGGAGCCATCCAGAGCTCACTAGAAAAACATTTGTGATAGTTTTATCATGGACTTGAACTATATAAAGCAGAAAAAAGGACCCCTATGCTTTAGCTTTGAGAAGAAAAACATCTATTATAGTAAGGTTTCATTTAGCCACTATTGGGATTTATAAACAATGTCTGATAGCCTAAAAGATTAGTTATCTGTCAAGTACTGAAGTGATTTTTAATTTGACTATATTCCTCAGTGCCAAACATGCATACTATGTTAGTACTTGTGATAAAAGCTACATTTATGTGGCCGAATTATGCAAATGAGTACAGAATTAAACTTTCTGGGTTTTTTTTTTTATTGGTTGTTCAAAACCTTACACGGCTCTTGACATATCATATTTCAGACATTAGTTTCAAGTGAGTTATGAACTCCCATTTTTACCCCAAATACAGATTGCAGAATCACATCAGTTACACATTCACCTTTTTACATAATGCCCTATTAGTAACTGTTGTATTCTGCTACCTTTCCTATCCTCTACTATCCCCCCTCCCCTCCCCTCCCATCTTCTCTCTCTATCCCATCTACTGTAATTCATTTCTCTCCTTGTTTTTTCTTCCAATTCCCCTCACAACCTCTTTTATGTAGTTTTTTATAACAATGAGGGTCTCTTTCCATTTCCATGCAATTCCCCTTTTCTCTCTCTTTCCCTCCCATCTCGTGTCTCTGTTTAATATCAATCTTTTCTTCCTGCTCTTTCTCCCTGCTCTATTCTTAGTTGCTCTCATTATATCAAAGAAGACATTTGGTATTTGTTTTTTAGGGATTGGCTGGCTTCACTAAGCATAATCTGCTCTAGTGCCATCCATTTCCCTGCAAATTCCATGAATTTGTCATTTTTTAGAGCTGCGTAATACTCCATGGTGTATAACTGCCACATTTTTTAATCCATTCATCCATTGAAGGGCATCTGGGTTGGTTCCACAGTCTAGCTATTGTGAATTGTGCTGCTATGAACATCGATGTGGCAGTATCCCTGTAGTATGCTCTCTTAAGGTCTTCAGGGAATAGACCAAGAGGGGCAATAACTGGGTCAAATGGTGGTTCCATTCCCAGCTTTCCCAGGAATCTCCATACTGCTTTCCAAATTGGCTGAACCAATTTGCAGTCCCACCAGCAATGTACAAGAGTACCCTTTCCCCACATCCTCTCCAGCACTTGTTATTGTTTGACTTCCTAATGGCTGCCAATCTTACTGGAGTGAGATGGTATCTTAGGGTAGTTTTGATTTGCATTTCTCTGACTGCTAGAGATGGTGAGCATTTTTTCATGTATTTGTTGATTGATTGTATGTCCTCCTCTGAGAAGTGTCTGTTCAGGTCCTTGGCCCAAACTTTCTGGGTTTAAATTCAGGTTCTACTCCTTATTTTTTTAAACCTTTATTTACTTATTTATTTATGTGGTGCTGAGGATTGAACCCAGGGCCTCACCCGTGCTAGGCAAGTGCTGTATGGCTGAGCCACAACCCTAGCCCCAGGCTCTACTCCTTATTAACTCTGTGAACCTGGGGAAATTGTCAAACTTCTCTGTGCCTCATTTCTCTTTCTATAAAATGATAATAGTAACACTATAATCATGGGGTTATCGTGAAGACAAAGCACTTAGCAGAATGCCTAGTCCAGAATTAGCATTAAATTAAAAGACGTTGCTGCTGGGCCTGGTGGGATAGGCCGAGAATACCAGTAACTTGGGAGGCTAAGGCAGGAAGATCCCAAGTTCAAGGTAGCCTCTGCAACTTGGTGAGACTCTGTCTCAAAATTAAAAAAAAAAAAAAAAAAGGGGGCAAGGAATATAGCTCAGTGGTAAAAGCACCCCTGGGTTTAATATTCAGTTATCTCAAAAAAAAAAAAAAAAAAAAAGGTAACTGCTGCCAAAGCAATTACTACTACTGTTTTCCTTCTTATGCTAGAATGTGAAGCAGATACTTTGCACATTGCTGTATTTACAATGCCCAGAACAATGCACAGAGAAGAAATTCAGTAAATGTCTGAATGAATTACCTTGTGGCAAGCAAGACTATACATGTTCAATGTGTACTAATATATTTGAGACTAATTATAGCCTTACAAAGCAAATACTAATAATATACTTATTTTACTGATAGGAAATAGAAACTTATGTATGGATCCTAGAGACTTACTAAAATCACAAAAAACTTTAAAACTCAGCTCAAATGGGCTGTGAATTTCATGGTCTACTCTATTCTCTAGTTTTCTATTATAAATTAAATTTCAGAGATGATTTCATTTAAATATAATATTTTTGCTTAGATCCTGCAAAACATTCTGAAAGGGCAATAAAACCAATTTAGTTATAACATTCAAACTTGCCATTCAGGAAAAAAAAAAAAAGAAAACTTCCCTAACTACTTGTGTCATAAAATTAATATGGACTTACCATTGGCTTGGGTTGATTTTAGAATTGGAATTGCAGACATCTCTGAACTAGGGATAACTGGATGACCATCTCTGTGTGATTTAAAAAAAAAAAAAAGACAAAGATTAAAGATAATTTGTTTAAATATTCTTTGAACCTTCTGTTAACTACTTTTAGAAATTTTATTCTGGATGAACTTCAGAGGGCCTAAGTGTCCCCTGAAGCTGCAGACAAAATTTTATGAGAGTCTTTATGTATTTTCTGGATGGAAATATTCCCAATCTCCAAAAGATTAAGAATAACTTTATTATGTAATGTTCCTTTGGGCTTTGGGTCAACACATCACTCTTGGGTCAACACAACACATTTCCCTTTCCATTTAAAACACTGGTAATAGTCATCATCAAATAATAATTTAGTTCACTATTACTTGGTAGATAAATAAATAATAATAAAAGTAAATAAAAAGCATTTAACTTAGAAGTCATAAATCATATTTTTAATATCTAAATTCCTTGTTATCTGTTTTTTCTTTTATATTAAAGTGAAAATGTAGATGAAATATCTATATTCAAAGGATTATAAGAATAGTACCACCCTAAATGAAAAGCAGTAAAACAGCACCTTGGGAACAGGGGATTAGTATGCAATCTTATTGCTGCTGATATGTGAGGAACAGGAGGTTGCCTAAGGTATGTACAGTGTTTAAAGAGGCATTATACCACATACCCTAGCATCCATGTATGTGCTTGCTGGGTAGCCCCCAGATGCAAGGCTCTGATGGTTCCTATCTAGGCCATTTCTCAAAAGTCTTATCTGCAGCAAGCAACCTTGAGGGAAGTAACCACACACCTCCCCACAAAAAAACCCAAACTCTAAACAAACAGGTTCTCTTTGGCTACTATAAAATGGTGGGTTCTCCAGATTCTTCTTATGCTATTCCTCTTCTGTAACCACAATCCACTGCCTGTGCAGTAATCCTATTAGGCTTATATACATCATTTCCATGACACCCACACCAAGTTCATGCTACCTGTTGTGCTTAGCAATGAAGTATTACTGATTCCAGTTTTATGCCTACTGTTAGAATCCACGAAACAATAACAGGCTAATTTATTAGCTTACAAATAAGGTAAAATCCCAGACCCTTTACAATTCTCGACATACTGAAAATTGCAACAAATATACATCCCTCCATTATTACTATTTAAAACCTGTGGGCTTTAAATGAGATACATACACACCACACCACGTACATAATAGAGTGGAGAGAAAGCTGGAAGAATAAAGAAAGAGATTGTGATGTCTACTAGAATAGAAGGATAAAAGAAAGTGACTTCAGGGCTGGGTAAAGAATGATCTACTAGCTGGGTGCAGTGCAGTGGCAGACACCTATAATCCCAGCTACAGGTTGAGTCAGGAGGATCGAAAGTTGGAGACCAGAGTTAATAACTTAGTGAGACCTCCTGTCTCAAAAAATGAGGGGGCCTAGGGGATGTAGCTCAGTGGTACAGTGCTTGCCTTGCATTTATGAGATCTGGGTTCCATCCAGTACTGTTAGAGAGTGAGAGAGAGAGAGAGAGAGAAGAGGAGGAGGAGGAAGAGGAAGGGAGAAAGAGGAGGAGGAAGAAAGAAAGGAGACAGTACTAATTTTGGGGCAAAACATTCAGCTATACCTAAGGCTTGCAGCAATGTTAATTTTCACAAAAACATTTTCTAGTTCGTTTAAAGACTTCCCTCCCAATAATTAACATTCAGTTAGTCCTATGAAAATGACTGTATGCCAAATAAGGTTTTAGAAACATATGAAGGATGCAGGTCAGGAATTACATTCAAGGAAAAATAGTATATAATCTAACTTGAAGATTCAGAAGGAACAAACAAGTTTATTAATGATTTAATTCATACATTTCTACATTTTGAAAAAAAAAAGATTCATAGGCACAATTGTGTCTATGAATTTTCCCTTTACATAACTTGGCTTAGTCTGTGTTATGATTTGGATCTGAAATGTTTCCCAAAGACTCATGTCTTGAATGCAGTGATATTCAGAAGTGGGGCTTTTGGGAAGTGATTTGATCATAAGGGTTCTCACCACATAAGTGGATTAATCCATCCATGGATTAATAAACAGATGGCTTTAATGGGATGTCATGGAAACTGTAGGAGAGGGGACTAGTTGGAGAAAGTTAGTCACTAGGGGCACTCCTTGGAAGGATATATATTGTCCCTGGCCCTTTTCTCCTGCTCTTTTCTTGCTTCCTAACTGCCAAGAGGTGAGTAGCTTTATTTTACCATATTTTCCCACCATGATATTCTACCTGGCCTCAGTCCCAAAGCAATGGGGCCAGCTGACCTTGGAATGAAACTTCTGAAATTGTGAGCCAAAATGAAGCTTTCCTCCTTAAAGTTGTTTTTTCTCAGGTATTTTATCTCAGCATTGAAAAGCTGACTGACATAGTCCATAACATAGAAAGTCTAGATTCATGTACATCATAGTAGCAAGAATAAAAGATGATTAACGTTCTAGTGACAAAGCTGTAATTCTTAGAACCTGTGACCATTTTACAAGTCAAAAGAGATGGAGATTTTGAGATGGAGAAATTATCTTGGATTATTAGGATTCTACTGTAATCACTGGGGTCTTAATAAGGTGGACAGGAAAGTCAGAAAAAGAGATGTGGCAGCAGAAGCACAGAGTGCAGCAAAGACTGGCTTTGAAGACAGAGACAGAAGAGGGCTAGGAGCCAAGGAAAACAGTCTTTAGATGCAGAAAAGGCAAGAACATGAGTTTTCTCTTAGAACCTATGGAAGGAATACAGCTCTGAAGACCCAGTAGTTTTTTCCCAGTGAGAGCAATTTTATATTTCCTGCCCTCCAGAATTGTTAAGATAATAATTTTATATTATCTTAAGCACTAAATTTATGATAATTTGTTACAGAAGCAATAGGCAATTCATCCATATTTTTTCAATTTATTTCCATTCTAAGGTACAAGAATTGTTATTAGCACTTTTTAATATTGTGAAACTGTAATGAGGTACAGTGCACGTGGTAGCTTTATATCTCATCAGTAGCAGATGTAGTTCCAGAGCCAGGATCTCATCCTAGCTCTAGGAATTGTCATGACTGGCCAAAACCAATCAATTTATTTTTATCCCTTTGCCTCAGTTCAGGGACTGACCTTAATTTAGGCCTAAGACAACCAGGGAATATTACCTGCTTTACCAGTGGTGACTGGTGAGATCTCAGTTTGAAGATTGTTCTAGATAGTGTGGTATACATGTGCGAGGTATAAAACCACTGTAGTCATTTGATTATCATAAAGCAAACTAACATAAAGAGGAAGGAATAACCGAAAATAGTAAAGAAATGGAACCAGAAGCCTGCCAAATTTCATCTGATGACCACCTAATCTTTAGCCTTTTAAAACCATGTAAGCCAATAAATTCCCTTTCTTACTTAAACAAAGTTGAGTTGTATTTTCTACTATTGGCAACTGAAAACATCCTGATAAACGTGCCGACCACCTTACTAACTGGATACATGTATTCACTTATCCATTTAATGTTTTTAGAATCTCGTATTGGGAGGTCTATTTTAATTTTGTTTAGTCCTGCCAGTTTAGTCAGTGAATCACTAATTCAGTATAATTTTTGTACGAGTACATAAGTATCATCAAAAGCCTGAAATGCATGCATGCAGATAAACAGAGGTCATGAATTATTAGAGTACCTTGTTGCTTTCAGCACCACTGAAGGAAGTGACATGTCTAATGTTCTGTTAGCTTCTTCTAAGGTCATTCCTTGTGTGCTGATTCCATTCACGTAATGGATAATATCCATTAGTTGGAGATTACCCTCAATGGCTGCAACTGACTTTGGATTAATATCACTAATATATATGACTTGATGAAGACTGTTGTGACCTCCAGACAAGGAAAAACCTTCAAAGAATAGAAATTGTTTTCTCAGTCATAAGAGTACTTATTCTTAAGCTAGCCAAGAAAATTATACTGCACAAAACTTGAATTTTCATACCCAACTCCTCTTTGTTGCATGTTAATGTAATGTCAGGTAGCAAATGAAGCAACACTGGCATTCTGGGTAATTCTAGAACTCGTCCCAGAACCAATCTGACAGTCTTGGGTGCAGCTCGGAGCATGTTCACTGCATCAGTGTGAGTCATGTTTGTAACATCTGTATCATTAACCTACAAAAATGAGAAAGAGATAGGATTACAATGTCAAGAACAGGGAAGCTAAATTGTCAAGAAAATACAATAATCTATCTACATTTTTACATTTTAGTAAGAAATTTATTATAAACCATGATCTCTAATTCCTTTATTATAGAAATCATAAGCATAATGGTCAAGCCATCATAAATAAAATAATAAGGTAAAATCCCTTAAGAAATGCATCATTGCTTTGTTAACACAGAAAATTTATTCTCTTAATAATGTAAGAAACATTTTCTCTGAGACTTGAGGTAGCTTATTTCATGCCTTGAGAATAAAGGGACTCTCAAATTAAAAAGGAAACTTGAAGCATTTACCAAGCACTTAACTATATAAGGGCCTTTACTTTTAAGTAGTGCAGAAGGAAAACATAAGCCAAACAGTAACACGGTATAATATTAATACAAAGTTCTTCCATTTCTGTTCTTTGGTCACTGCTCTGGGTTGGATATTGTTTAAATTTGTCCCACAAAAGTTCATGTGTTGGAGCTTGGTCCTCAGTGTGATTGTGGGACCTTTAAGAGGTGGAGCCTCCTGGGAGATCAGTAGGTCTCTGGGAACTGTGTCTTCCGAGCTTCTTTGGCTTCCTGTTTTGAAATGTGATCTCCTTTCCAAATGAGCTCCTACCATGATATCATGAAGTCCTCACCAGAGCTAAGCTGATACCATTGCCATGCCCTTAAATCTCCCAAAGTATGAGCTGAATGAATTTTTTAAAAATAAAATTGGCTAGCCTTGGATGTTTCACTCTAGTAACAAAAAATGGACCATCAATCACATTTGCACAAATCTTCCATTCCTCTTCAATGTCTTTACCTTTATGAGCCGGTCTCCAGGCTTTAGCCTTCCATCACTTTTGGCTGGATCCTGTATGACATCATGAACATAACAACCAATACTCTGATTGCCTTTGGTTACTGTAAAACCGAGGCTTCCTTTTTCTGATTTAATGAGAGTAATGAGAAGTTCTACTTCCTAGAGAAAGAAAACAATGATTCCTTTAAAGTTGGCTGTTTTGCCCTACAGACAAACAGAAAGATGACTATTCTTGCTCTTGATTAACAGAGGAGGGAACCAAATCTTGACCAAGTAAGGAAGCCAAGTCTTTCTAACTCTGGAAGGAATGCCCCTTCTCCTGAGCATTTGAGTATAAAAACAACATTACATGTTTATCCAGAGATAGCAGGAACAGAACTTACTGTGCTTCCATTCTTGCATATTCAGGTTGAACAAGATTAACAATGACACAAGAGTGGATATACTTCAATGATCAAAGAACATGTTTTTGGAGGAAAAAAATTCTTCAGATATTTCTAAACAATCAAGATAGATGCTAAGTGTCTCCAAAGAAAGCTTTGTTTTTGTTTTTGGTAAAAAACATGAAGTCTCTGGATAGTTACACATCAAAACTTTGTTAAAATGTATAAATAAAAAAAATTGGATAAAAAGACTTCAACTGAAGATGGGCTGTTTATGTGGCTGATAAATAGTTTCTAAGGAAACTATGTGGCCTTTATTATAAAAATAGTAGTGAAGATGTAGGTGCTATATAACACACACCCATACACACACATATGTACCCACACTCACACATATACATGCAATTTCTTTTTTAAAAAAATTATTTATTTTATTTATTCTAATTAGACACACCCAATTTTAAGCAACCAAAACATATGGGAAGATTAACTTCAAAATATTTGTTGTTTTGGGATGATAAGATTATAGGTGATTTTAATGTTTTTTTCCTTTGTTTTATAAACATTTATTATTTAGATAATAAATACTGAAACAGGCTGACTTTCAAGCACACGAAGGATATTTCACTTAGAAGTTTGGTTTCCATGATTGATTTGTAGGTTTAGAAGTTATAAGGCTATTAATATAATGTAAACACTCCAGTTGGGCACACAAAAAAAAATGTGGAAGGGAAAAGAATTAACATATGAACTTTAAAAATCTGATGTGCAATGCAATGGAATTTGAGAAACAAATAAAAAATTTACTAAAGGACCATTCTGTAGCAGTGTTTATACACTGGACTAGGTGTTTTTACATGGTATTTCATTTAATTCTCACTACAATCCTAGGTTGTGACTAGCCTCTTTGTACAGTCAGTTACTATGAGAATCTGAAGAATTAAGTGATATGTCCACAGGTATGTGCCAAGTGGCAGTCAGTGATAGAGTCAGGATTTGTCTTTTCCCCTCATTTCTTAGCAGAATAACATATCAGATGCTATGCATTTATTAGACACAGGTATGAAGCTAAAGGAAAACTGTGTGCATCTACACCTTCATTGAGGAAAAAAAAAATATATAGATATATTTTTTTAAATGCCGAGGAAGCATCTCACCAGTTCAAAGTCTTCAAAGTGGTTTTCCAAGTCATTTTTCAAAGTTGTCAAGTTTTCTTGTCTAGTTGGTTCAAAAGAGTGATGTATATGATATTTACCCATGGAATCAGAGGAAGCAGATTCTAATTGGGGTTGACAACTCTGAATAGTAGTCACATCCAGTGGGAGAGGGGAAGGAGAATTACTACAAAGACAAAGAAACAAGACTATTTTCAAATACATTTCATTGTTAATATAGTAAGTCTGTGCCACAACAGAAACTGCTTAACAAATACTCCTCTCTGACTTTGAGATCTTAGCTACTTTTTGTCTGATTTATTCTTTTGTCCCAGTTCTACTTTGAAACAGCTCTTTAAGCTGTATGAAGATAGTAAGACACAAAAAATTATATTTGATTTGCAACTGTTAATTCAAGGTTGAAGCTAATGTTATCTGAAGCCTCATGTGTATTTCAATCTAATAAGAAAAAACACAAGGAAAAAAGTGTTGCTTCTGTGGCTATTTTAGATGACAGAATAGAAACAAAGAATTCTAAAAACAAAGCTTGAATAATTATGGTTGGACCTGGATACACAAAAAGATACAACTAAACAGTAAAACATAGGAATAACTACTAGATGGATAGATGTAGAGTTTCTTTTGTACACTTCTATGTTTTCAATTATTTCGTCTTTCCCTGTTTTCCATGTCCTACCATTTGCAAACTCTTCTCCCCACTCACTTTCCTTTCTAATTCTCCCTGATCTTCCACTGTATCAGTACCTAAATAAATCTCATCTCTTTATGGTTAACATTGAGAAACAACTTTCTCAACTACTAGCAAATATGTTCAAGAGAGGCTCAGGTTGAATGGCTTGAGATCTTACTGGTTTCCTAACTAAAACTGTCAGTCCTAATAGCTAGACATCTAATGGAGTCATCAAATGCCTTACTATTGCATAGTTCACAGACACACTCCATTCTCAGAGAAATATGTGTAGCTGCCACTGTCACTAACAACAACCAGTTGCCTTGAGTGCTACATATCATATTGACTATACCTGTCCTCAAATTCTGTTTTTTGGGGTATTTTCTGAGGATGGTAAAACATGGCACAAAAGGTGTCTTCTTGACTCTTGGGTGCTTCATGTTGACTCTGTGCCTGTGACACTATATTGCTCAGAGTTTGATGCAAAGTTGAACTCCAGGTTGTATTTGGTATCTTTGCAGGAGCTTTCACTAAGTCGTCTTCTTCACTCCCACTGCTGTCACTGTAACTGTCTTTCCTGGATGGGGACTTGCATTGTTTCCTATTTTTGTCAGAAGTTTCATTATCATCTGAGCCAGTGCCTTGCTCCACATATGATGGCTGAGAAGGGTCTTTACTGCTGTTTGGAAGCCCTTGTGCTGAAGAGTGCAATGGGGTCTGTAATGAACACATTTAAAGAGATCATAGGGTGACAACTTATATTAACATCAGAAGTACACAAATAAAAAGGAACCTATTGAATAACAGCACTTTCTACTAAAATGGTCAATTTTCTGATAATAAAATTAATTTATGCTTTTTAAAGAAAAAAAATATGTATAAAATAACAACTGCTAATATTATATGACATGTTTTAAATCAGAATTAGAGTCATGTATTGAACTCTGTATTCTACTTTCAAAATTTAGGTTCCTACCATGAGTATTATCTGAAGTGCTTAAGTATGCTTTGAAAACAAGCTTAATAACTGCATAGTAGTCTGTAGATGGCTTTGATGTGTTTTAACTTTCTCCTTTTACTGGATATAGAGTTGCTTTTAGGTTTTCACTATTAACAGATATCAAGGAGAACTTCTTTGTATTTATCAAGAATTTCTACCTGGGTTTCTATTTTCTTATAATTTTTTTACATTGTTAAGCATTAGATATCTTAAAGGACCTGTTAACTGTTCCCAAATTGCTTTTTGGAAAGATATGATCTTATCTTATTGATGTTCTCATCAAGAAAGTTCCATTCAGTTCATCCTATCTGGTCCCAAATCAATGGTGTCTCTTAAAATACTATTTCTAATGTCTCTTCCATAAATGTTACACTCCTATGTCTTCCTCACATTTTCTCTTTCCCCAGTATTAGAGTTAAAGCTACTGATCCAGATACTCCTGCCTTCCAGACCAAGGAGTCACCATTCACTGGTGTAAAATTATTTTAAGTAGACAGGCCAAAGGCAGATTTTCTTTTTCTTTTTTTTTAATATTTATTTTTTAGTTATACGTAGACACAATGTCTTTATTTCACTTTATGTGATGCTCTACCTCTGAGCCACAGTCCCAACCTCAAGGCAGATTATCTTATATTTTATTAGTGTTCATCTGTTTGGACTCCTACCTGTCTGTCTGAAATTGATTTTGGATCCTTTAGTTATTCCTTGATGTAAGAAAGTAAAACTATCATATCTCTTTCTCTGATTTCTAGTGTTAAAAAAAGCTAAAAATGTATACTCCCATTTTTATCCAAACTAACTGAGAATTAGAATGACTGCTGCTTGTTGGTTTGGTGAAGAAAGGACAAAGTTTTGGTAAGGTTTTATGTCTTTTCCATTTATGCTTAGAAAACAAATTTCTGAAATCCTAGCATTCTAGACTTTTACAATATAGAGAGGACAAAAAGTGAATTAATTACTCTATATTAGAAAAACAGAACATACTCAAATAAGTTGAGTGATACATACAAGATAGTACCTCATAGCCAAAAAGTAGCAAGTATGAAACCCAGTGGAACAATCCATGAAGAAACTACTACAGTGGCATTGGCAAATTGCTAATTTAGTAGTCTACAAAAACATAAGTACTTTTCAGAGAACTTACTAAAAGAGCTGTATCAATTTCTGGTAACACACCAGGCGGAGGTCTACAGAGAAGCAAGGACACTTCTGGAGCTGTGCCTCTGAGAGCAGATATGACTTCCTGAGGATACCGTGAATGACAAACAAAGATACAGTTAAAGCAGCATTATAAAACCATCCTGACAGGCCAATCCATCCATCTTGTCATTAAAAATGCCACATTCCACATGTTGGGGGCTCACCTGCTGAGATAGTCCTTTCAAAGAGGCTCCATTCACTTTTAAGATAACATCTCCCACATCAATCTTTCCACTTTCTGCTGCTGGCTGTCCAGGGAAGAGCTTTTTAACCCTTACTATGCTGGCATTCATTTGTTCGGGTATAAGATTATCTTCTCGAGAAAAACTAAATCCCAGGCCTGAGCTATTTTTAAATAGTTTTACCTCAAATGTATTTTCTGGAGAAAAAAGACACACACACACACACAAAAAAAAAAAAACCAAATAAACAAACAAATATCTTTAAGCTGTGTATACATATGAACACACAAACATACAGACTTTAGGAGACATTTTAAAAGCCCATTTTTTCCAATGATATTTACAGCTTTCTAAGCACTCAATGCATCCTTATACGAAGCTCAAATCCTATTTCACACAATTATTAAGAAAACTTAATGAACTAACTACACGAACTAAGCTGATTTCTATTGAATTTTATGGACTTATGATGGTAACCTTGTTTTAACATAACCAAGTTTTGAAAGCAGCATTCTGAAAATAAAACTATGTTTCAATCTCATGTTTTAAAAGATAGTGTAAGAGCTGGGAGTGATAGCACAAGACTGTAATCCCAGATATTCCTGAGGCTGAGGCAGGAGGAACACAAGTAGAGGCCAGCCTGGGCAATTCAGCAAGTCCTTGTCACAAAATAAGAAATAAAGAAGGGCCGGGGATGTATTTCTGTGGTAGAGCACCCCTGGGTTTAATCCTCAATAGCATAAAATAAAATACAGCATGATAATAGAAAATTTTTTAAAAGTGGGGGATATCCAGGCAAAGAGAATTACAAGTGACATTCAGGTATCTAATGAAAGATATGGAAGGAATATGAAATAAATGCTAGCCAAGGATATGGAAAAATAAGTTGACATTACATTATTTTGTGAAGTCTACTTTAATCCAGATAAATCGCAATGGCATTACAGTAAAATTCTTACTAGCAAAATAAATGAAAAGAATCAAAACCAGAAGAGAGAGAGAGAAGAAAAAAAAAACCATAACATTTAAAGAATGATAGAAAAGAGCAGTGTGCAGTGTGATAAAGTATGTATGTAAATTTTATTTTTATAATCAGGAAAAATAATAAAAGCTGGGCTATTTTTGCTAACTTTCATGTAATCAAATAGAGATTTAAAATAAAAGACAAAACAATGACTGTATATCATCACCATCATTTATATAGCAAAGAGTAGTGAAGTCCTCTAAAAGGCAGATATTTGGAATCTCAGAATAAAGGGTAGTATAATTAGCCTTATGAGGAACTCACTACTACATCTTTCTTCATTTTAAAATTTTACTACCAATTAGAGATATGCACATAGGTTGGAAAATTTTGAAAGAAAAACCAGTATTTGGTAACTTCTAGGTAGATTTCTTGCCAAGGTTACTATCATAAGTCCATAAAATTTAATAGAAATAAGAAAATCTAAGGGCCAAGGTTTCACATGGGTTTGAAGCCATTCTCAGCAATTATTTATACTTATTTTTTTCTTTACCAAATTTCATTTTAAATTTTACAACAACTTAAGACATAATTAAATGACTAGAATCAGGCAGGACTTCATTATTTAAAGACTTTCAGACTCAATTAACTACAAATGTTTCTGTTGTTTTTTTTTAATTTATCAAGGTGCAGCATCAGATTATTATTTATACTTGACCAGAATAAAGAGACTAGGACATGAATTATAATCCATCATAGAGCACTCATGTTTTAAACAAGCTAGGAGTAATTTCACAGAGACGTGATGGTTTCCCAAGGCCTGACCTTCAGTGACAAAGCTGTAGTCTTTGACATGAGTTGTTTTCTTTGCTGTTTTTTCTGGAGTTTGACCTTGGGCATCCTGATATGGAAGAGTGCACTGAGGGGTTACAGGGACATGTTCTTTGGATGCTGATGACTGTCCCTTTTCTAACAATAGATGAACCACCTAGACAAATGGAACAGAATGACTTAGTTAAGAATGATAAAAAATAGATAAACTTTCAGGACTTTGTATAGTTGTAGCATAAAATCATTTAAAGCCACTACTTTGTCCACCAAAATACAGAAGGGGGAAAAATAGAGGGACAAAAGGATTGAATGTTTAAAAATCAAGTTTTTATTACTTTTTATGTAAAAAGATAAATGATTAGCTAGGAGCCATGGCACACACCTGTAATCCCAATGGCTCAGGAGGCTGAGGCCGGAGGATTGCAAGTTCAAAGCTAACCTTAGCCAAAGTGAGGTGCTAGGCAACTCAGTAAGATCCTGTTTCTAAATAAAATACAAAATAGGCCTAGGGATGTGGCTCAGTGGTTGAGTGCCCCTGAGTTCAATCCTGGACACCCGCCCCCCCCAAAAGAATAAATGATTTAAAAACCTATTATAAAAAATGTTAAAATTCTCTGATAATAGCATAAATAGTCTTTAGAAAGTCTGGGTGTGGTAAAAAAAGTACCACCATTCTATAATATAAAAACCATTATAAATACTTTGGTAAAACAAATTTGAACAAAATAAATTTAGCTTCTGAGCTGAAGAATGACTAGGAGTGATTATCACTAGAAATTAGAAAATGTTTATAAAACATTTTTAAAATGCAATTTCCATCCCTTCCCCTGTCAGGCCTCTTTGGTAATATTAGCAAGAAAAATGTGACATAGAAAGCCAGTTTTCTCAGTATGAAACTTTTTAATACTTGTTTCTCATTTTGGAAGACAGAGGAAGGAAAAAAAAAAAAAGAAAGAAAGAAACCCGCCCCGCCCCCCAACCCAGAATGGTTCCACAAATCAGGCTGTTTCTTAACTAACAAATTTAGATTGAGGTTATTCACACATTATGATGCTCTTCCAAGGGATCATACCAGCTTGGTTAACTATTCATTACCTGTCCTGTATTTCTCAGTGTTTCCACAGCTTGCTTATGGGTAGCTCCTTCCAGACTTATTCCATTGACAGCTAGCACACGATCACCTATTAATTAGGCAATTAATTGGGGGGAAAATCACAAAATAAAGATTCTATATGTTCATTAACACCTAGTGGATGTATTTCTTAGTAATTTGAGGAATTATTATTTTAGAATAATATCTTTACAATCAATTTAAATCATAAGAAAAGATAAGCCGAACTACAAAAGTAGAAAGACTGGGGGGAAGGCCATAGTGAGTTCTTAGAAATGTGAATGTCACTGTTTTTACAATCCCTTTTCCATTCTCTGGCAATTTGCTTGTAAGTAGCAGGTATGAAATATGAACTAAAGCACTACTTAGATATTTTCTGACACTAAGGAATAAGCTAGAATAAGAGTTACTGAAGTGACATCAAAGAATTTCCTAATGTTGTAGTTTTGTAATTGAGTATGTTTTTATTTCATACTTTGAATTGAAAGATCTACATCAACTTTGGGATTTCTTATCTATTTGTTGTGATGCTCATCTACGTAATTCCTACATATATACAAACATACCTTTGTGAATTCTACCATCAGACTCTGCTGCTCCCTTGGGAATAACAGCTTTCACATAAATGCCACCATGCCTGACATTGGTATTCACACCTCCCTAAATACAAAAAGACAAAATAACATTTGGTAATATGAAATATTTTGCACTCCTTTTCAAATCTGAGCCCTAGAAAGGATTTAGTTCACCAGACAAAGCAGTAGGATTACTTCAGCACGTGCAATTATTTCAAAATCCAAGAATATTGTTAGCTAAGTTTTCCAAATATTGAAGTACTTTCTTTACAATTGAACTCTGTTCAATTTAGCAAGTAACCTAGATCTTGACTATGTGAGAAACTGTTCTTCCTTCCTAAGTCTACATCATGCATTATGAGCAAAGCAGAAAGCAAAATCCATCTATGCAAAATTAGTGTGAGAAAATAATTATCAGAAGAAACAGTATATGGGATAAAATATACTTCAGATTGCATATTCAAATCTGAAGGCAAATTCCATGAGTCAAGGGGAAAAGTTTATTTTCATTTTTATTTTAAAAGGATTTGTTAGTTTTTTTTTAAATGGTATAGATGAGATCTATCGAATCAGGTTTCTATCTCTTACAAATATTCAGTTTTTATCTCCCTTTATTTTAAAAAGATAATAAAGCTTTAAAGAAATTAAGAACAAGAGGGAAAATGTTACATATATTTTTCTATGTGGTATTTTATTTTTTTCCACCTTTTAAAATATGCTAGAAAATAGGTTTTCTTTTTTGATCACAATGTATTTATAGTGCTTTTTTCTGAATATTTATAGTGATTTTCCTATATATTCTAAGATAGTTCTATTTTGTATATTTTTATGTAGGTACCCATAATCTTTAATTACTCATGATACAGTTAAAGATGTATCATCTCATTATTTTATTCCATGCTCATGAAGAAACTGTCAAATGTATACAAAGCATATGAATTAATTTTAAATTTGGCATGTCTTCAGATTAAGCAAGCATGAAATCGGGGGAGGAGGGGGGAGTATTTGTTTAATCATTTTAAAAATACAGAAAAAAATGGGTAGCACTTTTTAAAAAAAGTTTTAAGATAGTCAACTTATAAATTTTGGAAATATTTGCCAAACATTCCTCTTGAAGCAAAATAACTCAACTAATTATTTGGCATACAATAGGCTATTGGAAATGAAGAAGAGAAAATATTTGAAAACCTTGTCAAACAGTACCGTGACACTTATTCCCAAGCTGTTATCATTTTTAGCCAGTTCAACCTCAAAGATATCTCCAGGTTTAGGAGGTGATGAAGAAAAAGTTTTAAAATTCATTTTGTTGGATGTATTCATTGAGGAGGAAGATTCCTTAATAAAGAAAAACAGACAACAAAAAAGGATTTCTTGTTAGAGTCAAAATGAATTACTACTGGAAAACAAATATGTATTTCCTGGAAAAAATTTTCAAAAGCAAAATATTAAGAAATAGAGTGTATGTAAACACATAATGGTGGGATGTGTTTTAAGAGATTATCAATTCCATGCATTCATATTGAGGAAACTGATACCCAGAGTTTAAAGTGCTTGCCTCAGGTCAAACAGAGGGAAACTTAGAACCCAGTTAGAACTTAGCTTCTATATAATCCTTATTTAATACATTTTATATTCCCAAGTTTATAAAATATTTCCACTTTCTTTAAAAATCAATGTATACCAAGCAGTAGGTTTTCTTTTTTGATCTCTGTAATATATTTGCCTCTAAGATAAGTGGGCTTCATGTTTACTTTCCTTACATGTATAACTTCAATATAAGCACAGGAACAAGAGCTAAGCTGTACATATAACGATAAGGGCATAACCCTCTTGTGAGAAGTACTGATTTTTTTCAGTGAATATAAAGCATAATGTTGTTCTCTAAAACTGCTTATGAATGTTAGGATTCCCTTCTAGGAACGAGCTATTTCACTGTTATTATTATCAAACATTTAGAACTTCAGAAAAAGTTAGATTGTAACTAAAAATTCAACTGCCCATTTTATGAACTATTCAGAAATAATTTGGGAGGTATTAAAGTTTTCCTATTAATACAAATGTTAAATATGCAAGAGACAAACAACTTGTAAAAAAAGAATCAAACTTTAAGTTTAGTCAGTTAGTATTCAAAGCTTCTAATTTTTCTGAAAGTTAGCATCATTTGCAGTAGCAGTTAGTAGCAGAAGGTATAAGTTGTTCTTCCTTTCCAGAATTATGTAAGTACCTTTTACTAGATTCTATTTCTCTGTAATATATTTGCTTTTGTTTTGCTAAATAAAATAAAAACAAAAAATTAAAATTAAAATATGCCTTTTTGGGTGTTTGATGATCCTGACTGCTGGAATAAGTAGCCTCATCCATGTCTGAATCTCCACGGTCAGAGTAATCTGTCACATCAGAAATGCCTGGCTTTTTAGCTTTGCTTCGGTTACTGTCAGAGGAAGTCCTTTTTTTCGCAATGGCTTTGGTTATTACAGATGGAGTGGGGCTGACATGTTGTGATCCCTGCCAGATGCGGTCACCTAATTGGCTGGCAAAAAAGCCATTGACCTGGCTCTGAGACAAGCTGGCACTCTCAGTCCTGGAATCTTGAGAACTAAGGCTTCCTTCTCGAAGGCCCCCAGACAATCCAAAGGAAGTTTCTATGATGTGCCTCAGGGTACCAAGTGGCCAGTGGTGGTCCTCGGAAGAAGAATCTATAGCACTGTCTTGCATGTAGGAAGGTTTCTTCATGTAGTTTTTCATTCCATTGGCAAAATGCACAGGAGTAGAAGGCACTAAAAAGTCAGGGTTCAAGAATAAAAATAACAAGTTAGTGATCTGCAAGTCAAGCCTGTGCTTATACACATACACAAGTTGCCTGAAGACTGTTAGGAGAATTATACAAAGATAACACATGCAAAACACTATGCCTGGGAATCACCGAAGGGTCCCAGAAAACAGTACATTCTTTTTCTTCCCTTCATTCCCTCCTTTGTTTTTTCTTATAACAATCTCTATTAATAATCCATACCTTTTTTGCATTAACTTCTCATCCCATATCTATCCTCTAAGACCCAATTCACATCCGTCTCCTCTGTGAAGAATTTTCTGATTTCAGAGATGATTTACAATTTCTTTGAGTCTCTAACATTCTTTGTCTATTTTTCTTTTTCATATACATACTAAGCAAGCAATCTACTACTAAGCTATTTCTGCACCCATAATGGTCCTTGTTTATTCAATACTTATTTGTATACTTGTTTATATTTTATTTGTATACTTACATTTATATTTTATTTGTATACATTTGGATATTTATATTTTATTTGTATACATTTTATTTATATACTTGCACTACGAAAAAACTATCAAGGAAGGCAACTCTAAATTTCTTATATATAGCTCTTTATAAAAGTTTTCTGAAGTAAGACATAGTAGGAGACACAAGGAAAAGAATGAAGAATGTGAATTTATAAAAAAATTATATGGCAAGTGACACCAAGGAAAAATTAAAATAATGTGCAACTGTAGAGCAACTATTTGCAACAATGAAATATACATAGATTTAATATCCTGATGTACAAACAATAGCTACAATCCAATAAAACTTCTTTGGAACAGGGGTGTAAGACATGGACTAGAAATTTGAAGTATGTCTAGATAAGTAACAAATACATGAAAAAGATTTCTTTATTGCTCAGGGGCTATACAGTTTTCTACCTACTTCAATGACAAAAATGGGAAGAAATGTCTGATATTTCTAGTACCACTGAAGTTATAAAGATGACTGTCATGTCTATTAGGATAGGCTATAGATCATAAAATTTTTGGAGGGCATTTGGTAGCATGTCAAAACTTCAATGTATATACTTTTAAATTTAGTTCCAGGTATCTAAACTTCAAAAATGTATATATTTCCAATGTTATAAAAGTCTATTTGTTGGAGCAACATTTGTAACAGAATTATTGTTAGCCTGAATATGTTCATGGATGTCGAGAATATATTGCAGGATCAAGTTAAAGAACAATATGAGAATACAAAAAATTGTACCTTTAGTTAAAAAAAGCATGTGTGTTGTTTTATTTATACATACATATATCTCACATACACATATAAGTCAAATATACAAGATACATACATACACACCAGATAGTTTTCTTAGGAAATGGGGTGAGAGGGTTTTTAATTCTTATTTCATGGGTTTAGTATAAATTAGATTCATTTAATAAGCTATATGTACCCTGGGGCTGGGGTTGTGGCTCAGTGGTAGAGCACTTGCCTAGTATGAGTGGGGCACTGGGTTCAATCCTCAGCACTACATAAAAATAAATAAAATAATGGTATTGTGTCCATCTAAAACTAAAAATATATTTTAAAAAATAAGCTATATGTATCCTATTACTTAAAAGAAGTTAAAACAGAAGAAAAAGTAAAAATTGCTTTGATTGAATGTGTCCCCCAAAGTTAATGTGTTGGAAACTTAACCCCAAATACAACAGTATTAGGAGGTATATCCTAATGGGAGGTGTTGAGGTCATGAATCTCCACCCTCATAAATGAAATAATGCTAATTTAAAAAGGGCTCAATGCAGTGATTTCAATCTCCTTCTCCGTGCGCTACACTGCCTTTCTGCCTTTCAGCACTAGGTAACTAAACATAAAGGTTCTAAGTAGATGCAATCCCTTGATCTTGATGTCTCAGCCTCCAGAACAGAAAGAAATGCCTCTGTTCTTTATAACTTACCCAGTCTTGGATGTTCTGTTAGAGCAGCACAAACTGGATTAATCAATAGCTTCCTTTTTGCTGACCAGTTATTAACAGTGATAGTGTGGTGTACACACTGATAATTTTCTAGGTCATTTGACTCTTGCCTCACTTCAAGTCATATTACAGAATAACTACATATCACAATAAGATAGCATTTTAAAGAAACAATTTCATATAAAAAATCAAAATAGATGGTCTTAAACATGGACAAATGGATTAAAAAATTTTTGTCTATTCTCAATAGGACCCTGAAAGCTCAGGAAATAACGGCAAGAGTTAAGAAATGAGATGGCATCAAATTAAAAAGCTTCTGCACAGCAAGGGAAGCAATTAAGAATGTGAAGAGAGAACCTACAGAGAGAAAATCTGTTAGCTACTCTTCTGATAGAGGATTAATATCCAGAATATATAAAGAACTAAAAAAAAAAACCCTTAAACACAAAACAAAACAAAACCCAATGAATAAGAATAGTCACAAAAGAAGAAATACAGATGGCCAACAAATATATATAAGAAAAAGTGTTCAACATCATTAGCAAGTATAAATAAGTAATAAATACATGGAAAATGCAAATCAAAACTATCCTGAGATCCCATCTCATACCAGTCAGAATGGCAGCCATCAAGAATAAAAACAATAATAAATGCTGGAGAGGATATGGAGAAAAAGGGACATTTTTTACACTATTAGGTTGTAAATTAGTACAATCACTATGGAAATCAGTGTGGAAGTTCCTCAAAAGACTAGGCATGGAGCCACCATATGATACTGCTATATCACTTCTCGGTATTCATCCTGAAGAATTAAAGGCATCTTACTGCAGTGATACATGAATACCCATGTTTAGAGCAGCCCAATTCACAATAGCTGAACTAAGGAACCAGCCTAGGTGTCCACCAATGGATCAAGGGATAAAGAAAATACAGTATATACACACAATGGAATTTTAGTCAGCCATAAAGAAAAATGAAATTATATCATTTGCAGGAAAATGGATGGAACTTGAGACCATTATGTCAAGCAAAATAAGTCAAATTCAGAGGTCCAGGGTTGTATGTTTCATCTCATATGTGGAAGCAAGGGAGGAAAAAGGAAAAAAAAAAGTGGTGGTGGGGAATCTCATTAAAATCAAAGGGATATTAGTAGAATAGAGGAAAGGGACAGGGGGAAGGAAGCCGAGAAGGAAAGGAGAAAGTGTTAGGGAATGATACTGGCTAAATTATATTGTTAAATTGCATCAATAGAAAATATGGAAGAGAAACAAAAACCCACATAGGATCAAAACTCGTAACTATGTGCTGTAACTCTTTAGAAAGGTGTAATTAATCTATCCTGATATTTCACTGCCTATTTCCAAACAGGACATGAGGCAATAAACAACAATAAAAGGATGTTAAAACACTCCCTGGCATGATCCTTTTCCAGGACAATCTCTTTTGACCTTCATGATAGTCCTGAGATAAGAAGAGCAATATTTTGTTATCCTCACATTTATCCATCCATTAATTTACTTAAGACAGTCACTGAGTAGCAATTATTATATGTAAAGTGCTGCAACTGCTGTCCTATCATAAATACAAGTGTAGTTTTCCTCCTCCAATTTATGTCTAGTCAGCTGTTCAATACTTGTCTCTCCTGATAAAGTGTCATTTCCACACAGGCAGAGGTTTTGTGTCTTATGTTACATACAACAAATATTTGAAAAAATGAATTAATTAAAAAAATCTTAAAACTATAATGGAATCCCTTTTATGGGGATCCAGGTGAAAATAAATTGATTCTGAATTCATGTTTCTGTTGCTAAGTTATGGTAAATAATGAAACCCAATGTTCAGCTTTTTTAAAAAAAGTTTTGGTCTTGACTGGTTGAAACTCAGAAGTATGCTATAGTTCCTTTTTTTATTATTATTTTTTTTAGTTGTAGGTGGACACAATATCTTTGTTTTATTTATTTGTTTTACTGTGGTGCTGAGGATCGAACCCAGTAAGGCAAGCACTCAATCACTAAGCTACAACCCCAGCCCAGTATGCTGTATTTCTAACTATAACTGTCCTCCTTTACCTGACAGTTTTAGTTAGTGTTCCAAGGGTCTTATGGGAGGAGCGATGTCTTCTATCTCCCATCCTTCTTTTGTGTTTGCACACAGTAAACAATTACTTAACATGTTGTTTATATAGGTATATGTTGTATACATGTAACATGTAATATTTAATGAATAAGAGTCAAATGACTAATATATATAAAAATTAAAAAAAATTATCATACAATTATGAAATATTTATGTCTTCCACCTTTTATGTTGTCATAAGCATCAGAAGGTATGCCTGAAATTCATTATCTAAATTTGTTTTTCAGCTTATTTTTAATTAATTCTTTAATATATTTGGGGATGAAAATACCAGCACTATATACATTTCACTATATTTGAAAATACTATTAATAGTGACAGCTAAAATACATTTAAGTGCTTAATGTGTAGCAGGAATGTACAGATTCTTTACATGTCAGCTGATTTTGATAATCTATAAAATATGGTACCATTTGATCTCTGAGCATGGTTCAAAGGATTTTCTAAATTAAAACTATCTCCACAATTTTAAGTGGTGGAGGCAGAATTTGACTGTGGACTCTGTAGCCTCTTTATTGTCTACTGCACGGTCCTGCTCCACATGGGCTATGTGCGCATCTTCCACAAGCAATGTCCTACTACCTGATCCTCTTAACAACTCTGTGCAAGGTAGACAAGGCAGGGCAGAGATTTAATTTACACAGCTAATAAGTAGCACATATATAACTATTATATAACAATTATATTCTAATATTATATAATATATAATATTATATAATTATATAATGTAACTATTATATAGCCATATTAATTACACAATGTTAAAGAGTTCTTTTTCTCATTGGACCTAAGAAGAGATGGAACATACAAAATAATCAGAATTTACTTAAGTGACATTGATTTTTGTGCATATATTACTAAAGGGGAATTAAACAAAATATCTTAGAACTGATGAATGAAATAGTTACACTAATGTATAAAACTAAAACAATTAATGCAAGGAAGGAAATAAGCAATTTAAATCCAATTTATTGGGCCAAAGTATTGAAGTGCTTGTGAAAAGCAAAATAGAACACCCAACTAAGAGACATTCACATTACCTTTGGGTATTTTTTCTTTTGGCTGAGAAATAACAAGTGTCACATCTTCTGGTGCATTTTGCAAAATTTCAACAGCAGCATGGTGGCTGACCCCCTCCAGACTCACACTATTCACAGATATCAAACGGTCTCCTATAAAAAGAGACAACCCAGTATTTTCAAGAACAAAGAAAAATTCTTCAAATCTTAGAAATGTCATCTCCTCTCCAGTATTTTCATTTTGCCTAAGTTCCACTTTTGCCCTCTGCAAATTCATGCCTGTTTTAATAAAGTACTTAAGAAATTATCAAAATGTGAAGTACCTGGCTTTAAGCATCCATCCAAGTCAGCTGGTCCTCCAGGAGTAACTGAACTGATAAACACACCTAGATCCAGTCTTCCCATCTTCTCCCCACCAATAATTTGAAATCCTGTAAAACAACACATTTTTAAAAAGATCTTCATTATACTGGTGTTCTCAATGACTAATAATTAGCCTCCTTGAAATGCAGAAATGTGAAGACTGAGATAAAATGATTAACAGGTAACATGTATATTATAGAACCTCTGTTAAACTTGGTGGAAGCATCTTGCAGGCCCTTTGTCTAGGTAATTGGTAATTTGGTGGGAGGGGTGGGGGATGGTGGGTAAACAGCCAGTATCTTAATCATAACTGGGCAGGTGCCTCCATGCCAATGCTATACTTTAGACTTCTCTGAATTCTCATGGACCTTCAAGAATCTCATAGTGACTTACCTAAGCCATACTTTGCATCTTTTTTCAAGTTCACCAACGTGATCTCCCTTTCTGGTGAAGATACAATGCTCCATCTTTTGTGTAGCACATCTATAGGGTATTTATAATTTTAAGAGAATACAAACATAACATGCTCAGGCATTAAAATTGTCAGCTTGTTCCAATTTAAGTGCTAATGAAGATTGTTAGTACATTGTTCAGTCCCTTTAAAAATATACTTTAAGGTTACTGGCATTGCTATCAAATATACATATCCCCACTCCCCTTGCTCCCTGATATGGAACCTAGGGCCTTGTTCTTGCTAAACAAGCATTCTACCACTGAGCCCCACCCCCAGCCCTATCATATTTTTTATAGTGATTTATAGTTTTAAAAATAATGACACAACATTTTTCCCTCATAAACTATTTCTTTTGAAATGGTACAGTTCATTTACAAATGAGTAAATAAATATCAAGAGGATAAATGATTTGAGTAAGTTTAATAAGAAAGCACAGAAAAGAGCTGAGCCTTCAACTTCAGTTTTCTATCTCTTTTTGTTACATCACAGTTGACTCTCTGAGTTTAGTAACACTTAATATACTAAAAACCTCCCTCTAGTTGGGTAAGATAACATATGCAGACCTGTAATCCAAGCAACTTGGGAAACTGAGGCGGGTTAAAAATTCAAGGCCAGCCTCGGCAACTTACAGAAAGACCTGTCTCAAAACAGAAACCTCAGGGCCTGGGGTATAGCTCCGAGGTTAAGCACTTGCCATTTGCCTAATATGCAAGGCCCTGGGTTCAATCCCTAGTAACAAAACCACCACACACACACACACACACACACACAACATTTCCTTCTAATTAATGGTTGACATTTTTTCATAATTAATAAAATACTATTAGTAAATTCTTGAGCAAAACAGCACTAAGGAAGAAACTGAATCTTTTTTTAAAAAAAATCCCACTATATGATTTGTCTGGCACATTTAGTCTCAAAAGATTTTCAACTACCATTTTGCAGATGAGAAATAACTGACTTCTTCAACATTATAGCTGGTATCACTGCCCCTCAGATGCCTGAAGTCAGTATTTAGTAAACGCTAGTTAAATCAATTATTTAAATGAATGTCAGCATCAAAACGAGAATTTACTCTAATTTCCATATACTTTTTTAAAAGTAGGCTAATCATTCACAAATAACCTTCTTAATGAAACCAATAAATATGAAAATTCATTGCCATTTTAATCAAGCTAACTCATCTACTTAGCAATTAAAGCATTTGAGCACACACAGTTCTCAACATCAATTACAACTTGACAGTGTGAACTGGTCTGTGATGAAGGTGGTAGTGGTGGTGAGTTCAACACATTCAGAATGGTAGTTCTGTAAACTGAGTCTTCAAATTCAAACTCTACCAACTCATAAACCAGAATTTCCTTAAATCTTCATTGCATTCTTATAACAAATCAGTATAACCCATAGATCTTATTTATCAATGTTCCAACATAAGATCATCCATGGACTTGAAACTTTGTTATAAAACAACTAGTAATTTTGCTACACAATACTTATCGGTAACTAAGTAATGTAAATGTGATACTTCATATTCTAGAAGCAAACTCCTTTAGGTTGAGAAAACAATAACCATTTCCTCTCTTGAGATAATTATCTCTCTTTTTTGCAGTACTGGGGGTTCTACCCAGGATCTCCTATATGCTAGGCAAGTGTCCTTCTACTGAGCCACACACCCAGCCATTTTAAAATTGCATTTTGAAACAGGGTCTCACTAAACTGGCCAGCCTGGCCTCAAAATTGTGATCCTCCTGCCTCAGCCTCCCAAATAGGTAGGATTACAGACATGTGTTCCCAACACCCTTGTATCTTAAGCACCATTTTTGTAAAAGTTTCTTAGCTCCCTATAATATATGTACTATTCTGTTGTTCCTTTTTGGCTAAAACTTAGTTACAATCAACAAGAGTAATATTAATTAGTATCTGTAATGATTTTGTTAATGGAATTACAAAAAAAAATTTCTGGACAATGGTTTGAAGAGCTCTATGTATTAGGGAGTCCTAAGCAAAAAAAGCCCATCCATTACTTAAGGCTTAGTTTAAATACATTATCTAAATATCCAAGATTCCTTTGTCCTAAAATAGGCAACTACTTTTAATTTTCAGCTAGAACAAATATAAAATAACACAAAACAAAACTCAAAAAATAAAATAAATAAGGAGTAAGGCCATATTAAGAATTAAAACAAGCGAATGTTTAAGTGACCACTTGGTGAAGTGGTAAGAGACAAAGACATAATCAAATTGCTTTGTAAAGTGATGAACTGATAATGATTGTTTTGACTTTCCATTTCCCCCTCAAATTTCAGATTTAAGCACTTGCTGTCCAGGAATTGGACAGTTGGAAACTAAAATGAAATTCTTTACACTCTGGTACTGGATAAGTCTGAGTGCATGTAGTTTCCAGAAAAGCAAATTCCAAGGAGTAGAAACAGAATAAAATGAAAGATGGCTCCTGAGTTACTCTGTTCCTTATCCTAATCAAGAAAGGAAAAAAAGAAAAAAAAAAGGAAAGAAAGAAAGAAAGGCACTTAACCCAGCCAGTTTTCAAATGTAAACTTTTGTCACTATTGTGAAGATGAAGTCAGCTTGTGCTATGCAGTGTTTCTGCCTTTGAATAATACTTGGAACATTCCTATGGAATATTTGTTGCAAGGCATATTTTCATTCAAAGAATAAAAATGCCATTTTCATTTCCAACATATATGACAACAGGATTGGCTAATATTACTCATCTGGCTCCTAAGTCTGTGTGCATATTTGTATAGCTATCTCACCTCCCTAACTAGAAACAACAGAGCTCTCTATATTTAAGGACCTACTACTGAGATTTCAGCATCCATTCATTCAATTAGTCTAACTTCAAATGTTTTCTGAGCAATGTGTCTGTTAAAGTCTATCACTAAGCTTTTTTGGGGGGGGGAAATAAAGTGAGGTAATTATATGAAAGCTGCTAGCACAGTAAATTTAAGAAAAGCAAAGATCTAACTTTACTTTTAAATAGAATGCCTTAAGTACTGTCAATAAAGTAGCTGCATTATAAAGGCATGCGTTAGACCTACAGAGAGGTCCTAAGAAGTACTATAGCAGTTTGGAGAGAGTAGAGGCTTCTTCCTGCAGGAGTTAGAGGAGTAAATATCAAGGAAGTAGGGTAGGATTTTAAGAAATTGAATATATAGATGGTTTCACTGCAATAAGTAAGACACCCACAAAAGCTGAGATTTGAAGAAGGCTGAAAGTGTTATTGGGAAATATTTGGAGGACAAGATTTGAGTAGGTGGGAGTTGAATGAATATTTGATTAGAAAGGGAAACTTTGCTAACACACTCTTTTGTAACCAGGACATTCTTTCTCCTCTACTCAGTCTTGGAGGTACATGGAGGACATCAATGTGAAAGGCAGAGGATGTCAGGGTACAGTTGCATGTTACTAAATAATACTGTATACATGCTGAGTGTCCATTTATCAATTCTTCTTATATAGTCAATGTTAAAAACAGTTTTCTTTTTTTATTATTTATTTTATTTGTTCTAATTAGTTATACATGATAGCAGAATGCATTTCAATTCATTGTACACAAATGGAGCACAACTTATCATTTCTCTGGTGGTACACGATGTAGAGTCACACCACATGTGCAGTCATACACATGTACCTAGTCAAAACACTTTTCATTTTATTTTTCAAATTGGGGGACACAGCAGCTGAGGTTATATAGTAGTCTGCAAACTTTCTTTTCCCATTAATATGCATCACACCAAAATTTACAAGTATTTTAAAGTGAAAAGGAACTTCAACTTGAAAATTCTAGTCCTTTAAGTAATACATGCTAGTGTCATTTCCAATAAAGTTCACCTGGGAAATAACTTAAGAAGAATCGAATAGTGTGTAATTCAGAAGCTGTGTGCATAACCTCTCTGCTTTAGGGACTGTTGTTCTAGTGCTGCCTTGCTCATCTCTCATGAAGGTCACAGACGTATACAGTCCTTATCTAGAATAGTTCAAGTAATGCTGTTGACAAGTATTTTTATGAGCAAATTAAATTGTCTAGTAAAGCAATGCCAAAACTAAAATGGAATAGAAGAAGACTTCAAGGAAGTAGGATGGGATTTTAATAAGTGAAAAATGGAGATGACTATAAAAACTGAATCAATCTAAAAATATTTTAGCAAGAAAACCTAATTTTCTTGGTTACTGATATACATCCTAGTCAATATCATCAGAAAGTTCCATGCTACTAAGAAAAGAGTCAATAGAGGAAACTCTGATAAGAGGACTTAGTAGAGAGGGCTCTGGAAAAATCCATCACTGAGGGGGGAAAAAACCTATTTCACCTCCTGGGGATGATGTGGTCAGCAGTACCATACTGGTATTAAAAACTAAGAGAAGTTTTCTCATTGTTATGCTACTACTATGCTATATATGCTGGTGGTAAAGTGGATCATAACCAAAACTTCAGGGTTTTACTTCTGAGTCAGCACTTATCATCTAAGTCAATTGGGATCACATAACATCATTGGGACTCATTTAAATGATCTATAGAATAAAAAGATTTGGACTGGAGAACCTTTAAAGTTCCTTTTAGTTCTCAGTTTAGTTGACCATCTTTTACACCTGGTTAATTCTACTATCTGTTCCATCCTTTATTTGCACTTTAAATGTTCAATTTTAATTATAATTTTCAAATTGCAGGCATTTTAATTAAACTTAAGTGGGAGGAAAACTAGCATCTGAAATTACAATGGTTTTTGACTCCTGACTAAAAAAGTGTATTTTAAAATCTTATTTCTACTTGTACAACACTTTATTACTTGGGAGTTAAGATTGCTCATAAAGACAATAATTAGTTTTAACACTGGAAAAGGTTTATTTCAGTGTTTGTACTATGTTATTGTGTCCCAGGATAACTTACTTTATAGGATTTTTTTTTTCATTTTGTGTTTTTTATGATTCCTGTGTGCGCAACCTCATAAAATCTAGTATATATTTGGTGGTTTGGACACTTCAGGAAACTACATGACAAACTTAGCTAAAAGGGTCCAAAATCTTTTACATATCTCTGCTTCAAAGTGCAAATTTAGAACACTCATGACTTTTTAATTTCTCTTTTATGTTTCACATTCTTCAAGAATTTCTAGAGGCCATAAAAGGTAAGAATAAATTCAATGCATTCATTCTTATTTTAATTGACAAATAATTCAGTCATTAGGTGATGTGTTGTTCATAAATCTCATCTAATAATTTCTGCTGGCAGGAAGAGAACTGAAATGAGAATAAGATGTCCTATATTCAACTTGTGGGCAATTAATTTAATTTTATGATCATTTGTTTTCTTATCTGGAAAAATGTGTTTGCCATGCTCTGTATGTGAAAATTTGACTCTCAACAGAGCACTAATTTAGCCCACTTAAGCAGGTTCAAAAAGAATCTGAGAAAAGCATGGACTAGTTTTCAAGCTGTCTAGGGTTTACCTATAAGAAGGTATCTTCTGTATGGGCCAGGTGGAAAGATGAAGCTTCTAAATGTTTCAGCAGAGAAATTATTTAAACCTGCCCATGCTTATTGGATATCTAGTATAAATTTTCCATCAGATATTCAATTGAATATTTGATATTCAATTGTATATTACTGTCCTGCTTCTTTCAAAGTTTAGCAAAGAGATATAAAACTATAGATAGTTAGGCATTATTATGTTGGGAGGCAGTCTAAAATGTGGGATAGAGCATGGGTTCTGGAAACAGACTGCCTAGGTTCAGAGATCATGGTTCTGCTACATGCTAGTTCCATGACCTGCACAACTGAACTTCTCTATGCTATGGTTTCTCATTTGTGAGGAGGAAATAACATTTGCACCCATCTCATAGGGTTGTTATGGAGATAAAATGAGAAACAATGTAAAATGCTTAAAACAGGGCTTAGACATAACAAGTACTCAGTATGTTAGTCAATAATTATTACCATTATGGGCATGTTAAAAGAAAAACTATTTAAGGTATGCAGGTGATGTAGATTCAATCTATGTAAGAAGTTTGATCATCAGAAAACTATATGACCAGGGTCTTAGTAACTTACATATGTTTAGGAATTTTTTCCTTTAATTATATGCCCTTAGATTTTCTGAGGATTGATAAGTCCAAAATAGAATTGACAAAACAATTCCTCTTTGAGTATTTAAGACATTGCATGTCTTTTTATTTTGGAAACAATTTTACTTCCAAGAAAGATTTTACTCCCTTGAAAAATGACTGTGTATTTCTATTAAGGGAATGATGATACTAGGAAGTAGTACTTTGGTGTTTGACAGTTTGACCTACAAAAACTCTAATTCCATATGATTCAACATTTTTCTTAAGCCTTCCCTTTTTGCCTTTGCTATCAGAAAAATTAGATCTTCATCAAGTTTAGCTGTATCAATCATTTTGATTAGAATATTTACTTCTCATCAGGCTTTTTAGTTTAATTTTCAGAGTCTGAGGGGGAAAGACACTGAAACATTTTTGGAGAAAAGTAATATATTGGGAGTAATAAAAATACTTTTTTCTACCCATAAAATTGTTAGAAAGATCAAAAAAGATAATGCATATGAAAATACTTTCAAAATTCTAAAAATTTTGACTCCACTAACTCAAGGCACTGCATATTTCTATTCTTCTTCCTACAACTTTGTTTCTAAAATTCTTCTAAACTATAAATCTCAACATTAAAAGTCTATAAATTCTCCCCATAATGTTTAGGATAATCCTGAAAACAGGTTCCTACTTAGTTCTCAAGCTTTGCCCCAACCATCACATGCCTCCCTACTGAGACCCTGGCTGGTTCCAGAATCTGGTATTTTTAATCCTGTTTCTATGTCTTTCTAATCATGCTGTGCCCTTGCTCTGGAATGCTTATCTCCACTGTTCTGGCTGAGCAAATCCTCCTTTGAAGATTCAGTTCAAGCATCCTTTTAAAATAACTGCCTCAGTTAAAACTTTTTATCCAAAATTATCTCCCACTTGAAATACTACTTTAGTGTCCTTATCTCCAATTTGTTATGCATTTATTTCATCAACAGTAGCCTAAACCAAGGTCCCATTACAAAACTAAGATGTGAAAAATACAAAAATGTCCTTTAACTCCAATTTAAGGCCTAAATCCTTGGCAAAGAACTAAAGAAATCTCCATTGTTAAATCCAAGTCTATCAGATAGGGCATAAGAAAAGAGAAAGAATATAATAAAAATGAGGGGAAAAACATTTTGTAAACCTACCATTTTCTTTTAAGGGTACTTGGGATGAAGAATTTCCAGAACTATGCATACTCATTCCTGTGGTATAAATTAAATTATTAGACATTTTTTAAATGGTCAGATACTAAAGAAGTAATTTCTTGTGACAAATTCATAAAAATCAGTAAAACATTAAGGCAGCAACATTTTTAAGTACACTGACAAAAATGTCTTCCCACAATGGGCATACTTACTATTTTTAAGTAGTAGTTAAGCATGTTAACTTGTTTTGCAGAATAAATTTAAACACAACTGTGTTGTTTCTGACAGTGACATTTTGATATGTCAAATATGAAATGATGAAATTAAGTTTTAAAAGCATTTGTCCACATGTTAAAAGAAAATTAAATATTCAATAAGAATGATTTAATAAAAAACAAATGCAGAAAATAAATTTTACTTTTATGCATTGTTTCAGTTTATCTGTATTTTTCTATACAATACTACTACTTGCCTGATATATGTGAAAAATTTATGTAGGATGAAGCCTTCCTAATAAAAATAGTTTAGAATCTCAGAAATCTCATTATATGTGAAAATATTCTGAAATCTTTTCCTAAAGGATTCTTTTTATACTGTTTTCAACAACAGAGTTACCTATAGAATTAAATCCTGTCTTTCATCTACTTTAATTATTTTAACTGATTCAACTTAAAAATGATAGTATAATCTCTGAAAGTTGTGGATGTCTACATTATTAAAGCTGCTTCCCCCAAAATATTCATCAACTATAACAAAATTTTTTTTCTGACTTCATTAATATGCTCTATTCCAATTACAAAAACAAAAACAAAAACAAAACTACATTTAACTCTGGGTCATTTGGGCTAAATACTGGGTCCAAGGAGAATTAAGTACTAGTATTTTGGTGAAATAATTGAAGTGGGTATCCTTGTTTCCTTTCTTTCTGTTGAGCTGCTTCATATTTTTTGAATAGTAGTTCTGATCTCTGTGCTTAAATACCAACTCCTCTGAAAGATTGACTTCACTGCATTCCCCTTCAAAAACACATGAGGCAAAGGCATTCTGAACTATGTATCTTATAAGGTAATATGTAATAGATTTGAGAATATATTTGGTGGTATATGTGTGCACACATGCATCCCCATAAATACATAACTTCTACATTTAAATAATTAACAGGTCCTTAAAAGCTAGCTGGGAAATTTGAAGAAACTTAAAATCAACAAGAATTTCTACCTATCAACCACTGCACATTTCATAAAATTATTTTAAGTTTTTTGCCTCACACATGTGAGGCACTGGGTTCAATCCTCAGAACCACATAAAAATAAATAAACTAAATAAAGATATTGTGTCCATCTTAAAAAAATCTTTAAAAAAATTATTTTAAGTTTTTTTAGAGACAATTCCATTCATGTGAAGCTGAAAGCAGTCTAAATAAACATTTTGAAAAAATGCAGTAATATCAGATTCCGCTCACACAGGCTTGTGATGAAAAGCCAAGGAAAGGTAATCCAAAGCAAGGCACAAACTGGGTTCTCTTGGTATGACTGTCATGACTAATGTGACCAAGAGGAAGCTAAGTAATAGTCAGTGCCATGAAGCAATTTTGTGTTCAATCAATTTTAAATTTTATTTGGTAAATTTTAACTATATAGTCAGTTTTGGCAATTAGTGTATGGAACCCAAAACAATTTCTTGATCCTGTTCACTTCACTATGAGCATGAGGTATGGGAGAAAGAAGGTAAGCTTGTTCATGCTGACCTATGACATATGCTTGACCAGGGTCTTCAGTGGCTGAGTCTGATTCATGTTTCCTCCTTTCAGGGCTTCTATTTAAACTTGCAACAGACCTTGAACTAAAGAGGGAAAAGGAAGGTAGGAGGGGAAGTGTCAATGTAAAAAAAATATGGTGAAAATAATAAAATGTCTAAACAAAAACAAACGTATGAAATGTAGAATTTATAAATATGTAGTTTGGGTTAGTTAATCATGTTCTTACTTAAGTTTTGTGAATCCTGCCAAAGATTCTGTATCAGATCTTGCCATCTGGTGAAAGGGTTTTCCCACTAACTCCACAATGGTCTGAGGTGGGGATTCCATGTTAACAATGACATTTTTCCGAAGAGGATAGAGAGAAGCCTGACTGAGATCATGGTATGATTTACTCATCCCTCTAGGTTTTTCCTCCCATGAAGCTTTGTCACTCTTCTCTTTTGAATTGTTCTGCAATGGCTGGTAAAGCGACAGCTCTGAGCAGGATAGCCTCTTCAGAATCTCAGCTTGAACTGATAAAGGTCGAACGGCAAGTTTGTTCAAGGTGCTGCTGGCCAGACTGCCAGTGCTGATTGCACGTCCCATATTAAATCCTCTAACGGACTCTGCTTGGAGATTCAGGCTCCTAAACGAAGCTCTCTCTACAAGGAAATAGGATTGCTTTACACGATGGAAACAATGCAGTACCTCGGTGAGAAGAGTTATTTTAATAAGCAAAATATAGCATGCAGTTTTTAACCGTTTTGATTGCCAGCATAGATAGATAGTTCTCACAATGTGGCAATCAAGGGTTTTTAAAAGGAAGTTTGAAGATTATGGTTTTCATACCATCTCTCCATCCTTTTAGTTATTGCTCAGCCATAGCCTATTCAATGTTTTACACTTCATCTCATAATTCTTAGATCCAAAAATGTTTGCAGTTTAGACTTGCTCATGCTGACCTCAATTTCTTATAGCTCTCATTTAGAAATGAGAGTGGCATTTAAAAGAGAAATCTTCAACTTTAGTAGCATTTCTGCTAAAGTATCAGAAAACCAAGGATGGGGAGAGGGAAAGATGAAACCTGGATGGGCCGACATGCCTGAAAAAGAAGCTGCACAGAGGAAAGTTGTACCCAGAGAAAAAGCTCTCCTTTATTGTATTTTTTTAAAACTTAAGGCAGATTGTGGTGATGGTGTGCCACTGTGAATGTAGTAAAAACCATTGAATCATACACTTTATAATTATATATTTTTGTACTTTATAGCTCAGTGATGCTGTTACCAGAAAAAAAAAAAGATTTTAAGGCGCAATTTTTTTTTTGTTGTTGTTGTTGTTATTTCACTACTGTGCCAATTCCCACCTTTCCACCTTGCTGACCTCATGATTTAATTGAGATACGAGAGCCATAGGAGAATAAAATGGTACTAATCTTCTCTCTTTTGGTATCTGTAAATTAACATGATCAGTGAGCTGGGAATCTCTTAATGCTTAAGCTCCTTTCACTGCTAAAGACACATCCCAAATCATCTTTTACATTCTAAATTTAGAAATACTAGAGAATGGGTGCTTGGCTATTCTATTCAGTAGGAACCAATATCATAGCAATATTTTAACATTAAAGATTGTTAACAAAAACATTGCATCATCTGTAAATAATGGACTAGGAGCATAAAATTTCACCATTTAGTTGTTCACGAATTAAACCACACCACAAGGCACTGGCTGTTTCCTTCTGGAAAGTAACAACCCTGTGTTGCACTCTATTTAGAATAACCTTGACCACTATGTAAAACAGCTGGGAAAATTTTCTTTTAAAAAGAAAAATGTCAAATGATTAGTGACTTCCATCTTTAAACTGTTTCACCTATCTTCTAATTTCTAAGAAGATTCATAATATTTCATCTCAGAAAAAAGGTTGAAAAACATTGAAGATTTTTAATATCTATGCATTGAAATGAAGTTTAAATAAACATGTCTCATTGTCACCAGGAAAATTCAATGTTCTTTCTTCTAAAGTAGAAGTAGACATCAGGTTAAAATAAGACCTTAGAAAAAGACTTTTAGTTTAAAAATTACCATTATCATCTTTAACTTAAAATGTGGAATTTTGTTAAAGCAGATAACATTATTTCTATTGTCTTTTACTTTGACAGCAGCCTTTATCAAAGAAGAAAAATGAAGCCTTATTCAGATTCAATTACAGGAAATGCCTTTACATTCAAAAGAATTCTTCATTTTTAAGGAAAATATAGACCAAACTTTTGTAATAATAAGGGCAACCAGTTCAGTTTAGATTTTGTTAACATACCAGGGATTATGGATATTCAAAGCCATTCATAACCTACTCTTGGATAGAGCTTAAAACAGTATACATATTCATGGGATAGGAGCATAAACCAACTACTTATCTCATCTCTCCTACTGCCTTCCAACTGGAAAGAACTCCAACATGGATCATCAGTATCGGGAAGGACAACAGAATGAACCTGTATCTTAATACCAATGTTCCAAATTTTAACTCAAAAAGTTTGCTAGTTCCACACTCAGTCTGCAATGCATACTTTCTACTTTGTTTCTTAGTCCAGTCTCCTACATCATTTTGTATTTCTCTATATTGTCAACTTACGCTCTTTTGAGGAAAGAGACTTCATTTCTTCTGTTATTCCATAGTACATACCACTTACAAATCGTAAGTGCTCAGAAAGTGATTCTTTTAAAATTTATTTTCATGCAAATTACTTATTTGTAATAGTAAGAGTGCTGCATTAGGAACTAAGAGACCAGCATTCCACCCTAGTTTGACTTGTTACTATTTGAGGTTAAGTGAGATACTCTCTTCTTGGAATTAATTCCCTCATTAGTAAAATTTTGGAAATTTTTAATGGCCTCTAAGGTCTTTTATAGCATAGTATACTACCACATTAAGGAAGTAGCACACTTTTTTTTTTAAGCTTATCAGTCTCCTAGGGATTATATCAGTAATTTCACTTGTTTGGTATGGACAGCTAAATAGGTAGATAGCTAATTCTATCCCAATTCCAAGCAGGAAATAGTTCCTTTGAAGGTTTACAGAAATCTGGGAGAGCATAGAGATAATACCATCTTAAAGTGCTTTTACCATCTGAGTTTAAGGATGGATAGCTGTTTTGTTCCTAGGGGCTAATCTGTGAGATATGAAGAGCATTTCCCCTTCATGGATTAAAAAAATAAATATCTAAAAATTCAGTTACTTTCCTAAGTTCATTCATCTACTACTGCTGTTACTGCTATATGGTATGTGGTACATAGCAGAGCAGTACACAGAACTACAGTAGCAGTATCTCCTTCTGTTGCAGATTATACTGTTACTATAACTACTACCCAACAGTAAAGTAGTAAAGGTAGTAGTGGTAAAACAAGTTTGATGATGATATGATAAAAATAATAATGAATATTTACTTAATCCTTACTTCACTCTGCTGGACACTTTTTTTCCCCCCTCTCTTTATTTTGGTGCTGAGGATCTTCATTTAAGCTAGGCAAACACTTGGCCACTGAGCTTCATCCCCAGCCTGGTTTGCTGGGCACTTTTAAAGTGCTCTACATATATGAATTGATTTCTACTTTGCAATGACCTTATTATGTAGATACTACGATTGTAATAATCCAAATGCTCCAAGCTCTGAAACTTATGGTGTACTGAGATTATGCTACAAGTAGAAAAGTCAATACCTAATCTCATGTGAAAGATAATAGTTGAAACATAGGTATACTAAAAATACTGTATAAAATCACCTTTGAGGCTATTGTGTAAAGTGTATGAGACAGAAATCAGTCTTATAATTAGATTTGGGACATATTTCCAATCTCATTATATATATGCAAATATTTCAAAATCTGCAACCACTTCCCTGACAATTTATATTTGGTTCTGTAGTTATTCATCTCAGCCTCCTAATAGGGATGCACTCAAGTAAAACTGACAGGTTTTAAATCTGCCACCACAAACTGTATGTCTGTTTTTTCACTATTCTGAGTGTATACTCCCCTTGTCCCCTGCTTTGTTTCCCATGTTCTTTCCTTTATCCTTCAATTATCCCCAAACAACTTTAATTATTTTCTCCTTGAAATACAGTTAAGTGCCACCTGTTCAGTCTTCTAGCTTCTGATCATCCTCTTCTCTGTAATATGGATCACAGAGTCTGAATGATATAATCTTAAAATCTTGAACCTTACTGTGCATTATTGTTTCATGCATGTTGGTCTAAACCTTCCCAAATAATGTGGAATTGTTCTGTGGGTTGAAAACAAGGCCCAAACTTTTCAATAACATTTACATTAAATAGCTTATTGCTAAGTACAAAATAGACATTTCAACAGGTTTTCCCTGACTTATCTGGGGGTGCTGTTTTTCAAAACGAACATAAAGCTGAAATCTTGGCTTCATTTGTAATACCTTTACACTTTTGATTTAGTCATTTAACAGATATATATGCCTTATAAGTTTTCAATCCTAAACATGGCAGTTCTAAAATTTGCAGTAAAAGTCAAGCATATGCCCTGGAATCTCCTGAAACTATGAGCTTTTTCTTACCAATATCATGGGCATCCTGGTTGCTCTGTCTTGCTCTCATCTGTAGCTGGAACTTATGCTGGGAAGAGCAAAGGTGCAGCAGATACTGGCATACCTTACTGTTGTCTGTCTGGAAGGCATGTTTTATCCCATCTGATGTATTTTGCAACGTGATTTTCTTTTTCTACAATATTAATCAGAGGTGTTCAAAGTTAGGATGCTTTCCTATGATTCTTATTTGCCAAAATATAGTTTATAAGAAGAGATAGTATGAATAATATGAGGCATGGGTATTCCTTGACCTATATCTAATATAAATATAATCCTATATTATTATAAACAAATTCAGGAAATAAATTAATATTATTTCAGAAATTATAGCCATCAGCAAGAGAAACAGTTTCTTTTTTTTTTAAAGAGAGAGAGAGAATTTTAATATTTATTTATTTATTTTTCGGTGGACATAACATCTTTGTTTGTGTGTGGTGCTGAAGATCGAACCCAGGCCACACGCATGCCAGGCGATCGAGATACTGCTTGAGCCACATCCCCAGCCCCAAGAACAGTTTCTTTTAATGATATTTTTAATCAACATTTTGAGTTGATGGCTATGCTTACAAATATTGAGATTGTTTAAATTAAAAAATGACAAGTAAAATGTGGTTTGAAACAAATTAGAAAAATATTTGTTTCTAAGAGTTAATTGATGGAATGGATAAAAATTGTGCCTGAAGGAACTGAGAGATGAGAAGGCCAAAGGATGACTTTTCGATGTTCCCACAGAAATAGAAGTCAGTAAAAGAAAAAGGGGAGAGTTAAAAATAGAGTTCTATGTTAGAGAAAGAACTTCAGGATCAATGAGTATTGTTACAAACAGGCAGAGTTTACATGAGAGTGTGTTCTATTCTACACTGTCACAGATCTTTAAAAATGAGCTCATCGTGGCTATATATAGGGTTCTATATATAGGGGCTGCTGTGATAGCTTGGCAAATGATATAAAGCTGAATGTTATATGATGATTTGATTATTGCCTCTTGAAAACTGATCCAAATTAGAACTGTATTTAACCAGTCTAAGGTTTCCTTCAGATACGTGCTCTGCAAGAAGTTCCATTCAGAGAGGTAAATTGGTGGTCTGGGCTTTCCTGAGAGAACAAATTATTATCTAGAAATCTTAGTGGCACCTCTGGGTTTCACGGAAAATAAATCAATTAACCATTAGGTCTAGAACTGATTTCAAAGGTCCTTACGTTGAATATTATCCAGAATCCACCATGACCTTGATATCTTGAACTCCTCATAAGAATACATTTCAGCCCAGATAACATCTAAAGTTGTCAGTAATCCCTGAATAAAATTAGAAAAATAAATACCCAAATGTATATACTTTTTTATTCACTTCTGGGGTTTGCTAGTGGCACTGAATGTTCAGATACACTGTGTTCAATATCAAAATGTGCTTTTAGAGCTCACTTTCTTCCATAAACGTTTTTCTAAGAATCACTTTTCGAACTTCATAGAAAGTAGACACTAAAACCTATCACTGCAGAAAGTCATAGGACTAGTTTATAAAATCCAACAAATCTCTGGACCTTTAAAATTCATACTATAAGGGATCCATTCCTGAGCTACAAAAGGTTTATGGGGATTAATCTAATTATGTATCTTTAAAACATGTGGGGAGTTTCTCCATATGAGAAGTTATGACTCAAATAAGTTTGACTTAACAGAGAATCCAACTTGGTTGTAATTTAACTAAAAAGTTAATTGAGCATATAACCAGCTAGGAATGTGTCTTAAGCTTTGAAAAATCACCTCCTGAGAAAACAAGAAACAAATAAAATCTCAGTAATACTTCCTACAACTAAGAAGAAAGAGTTAAATAGTATTAAGATATGGTAGCCTGACTAAATGGTAGGGTCTAAAGTTTACTTAAAGTTAATGTGTTACATTGGAAATTGGCAACATTCATTTTAAAATATAATAAAAACAGGTTAAAAGGTACATACAGAAAAAGAAATCTTCTTGGTTTCCCTCCATGGAAAACGAAGGACCAATGTACGAATTCCATTGTGAACTTCGAACACAAGGACACCTTTAGAACAAACTCCAAGCAATATTCCTGTTTGTGACTTTTTCTCAGGGTGCACTCGGTGAAAATGAACTCCATATTCTGTTAATCTTTGGCAGACCTGTTGGAACAATATAAGACTACTTTGATAAATGAAGACATAGAAATATAGAAGTTGTACTTGTGCCAATGTAGTTTAAGGTGAAAAAGATAGTTTTCAACAAATGTTGCTGGAATAATTTGGATCCACATTTCAAAAAATAAATCTCAACACTTATTCACCAGATATATGAAAATTAATCTAATGTGGATCACAGGCCTAAATACAGGAACTAAATGTGTAAGTCTCGGAAAATATTTGTAACCTTGGGTTAGGCAAAGATTTCTTAGATGGGACAGGAAAAACATGAATCATAGGAGAAAAAATTGATAAATTAAAACTTTACTGGGTTTGATCCTTAGCATCATAAAAAACAAAACCAAAAAAATCCCCTCAGCAACATGAGAAATAAATATACATAAAACACATATCTGACAAAGGAATTGTATTCAGAACATAAAGAACATGTGCTTTTAGCAATAAGGAGACATCAAACCAGAGAGAAAAATGGGCAAGAGGTTTTTATTAGACACATAACAAATAAGATATAAATGGCAAATAAAAACAAAAAGATGCTCAGTATAAATTAGAGAGATATAGAACCTATAATGATATACTACTACTCACTTATTTCTAGGACTAAAATGAAAAACACTAGAAATTCCAAGTGTTATTGAGAACAAGGAACAACTGAATTCTCATATACTGCTGGGAGGAAGACTACAAAATTGTACAGCCATTTTGGAGAACAGTTTGACAGTTTTTAACAAAGTAAAACATACTTCCAATAGGTCCCAGCAATGCTACTGTTGGGTATTCACTCAAGAGAAATAAAAACTATGTTCACACAAAAATACGTATTGGGATGTTTAGAACCACTAAGGAAGGAATAAACAAATTTTAATTCTGCACAAAGGTAAACTACTCAGAAATATTAATTAAAAAAAAAAAACACCTAATGGGCTAAAGTTGTGGCTCAGTGGTAGAGTGTTTGCCTAGCATATATGAAACACTGGGTTAGATCCTCAGCACCACATAAAAATAAAATAAAGGAAAGAAAAAGCCACCTAATGATACATACCACACAATGGATGAATATCAAAAGTATTACTTGAAGTTAAAAAGCCAGAAACAAAAGACTGCATATGTAAGATTTTTTTTTTTTTTTAAATATGCAATTAGAGAAATGAAAAAACTAGGGTAATAGCAGACAGTAGTTGCCAGGGAATAGGTCTGGTGGACGAGAACTCACTGTGACAGGAAGCAAGGAACTTTTTTGTATGTATTGGAAATAGGTCTCATCAGTGTTTGGAACATTTTTCTCTGTAAAGAGCCAGGCAATGAATATTTTAGGCTTTATGGGCTGCAAGCTTGCTGCTGTTTAACTACTCAACTATGCTGTTGGTATTGTGAAAGTAGATATATAGACAATGTATAAACAATGAGCATGGCCAAGTTCTAATAAAACTTTATTTACAAAATTGGTAGGCCATGGTTTGGCAAACCTTCTTCTTTTTATTTTTTTAAATATTTTATTAGTGCATTAGAGTTATACATAATAGTGTGGTTCATTTGACATAATCAAATGTGCATGGAATATAATTTGCTCCATTACAATCTCCATTTCTCAACCATTCTCCTTCCTTTACTCTACTGGTCTTCCTTCTGTTTGCTTACTATTTTTTTTTTTAACTGATGCTTCATAGATAAACATAAAGGTGGAATTCACTGTGGTATATTCATATACATACATAGCATAATTTGTAAACTGTTCTTTATCGTGACTACAGAGGTGGTTGCTCTACTGTATATATTTTTGGAAACTCGTGGAAACACTGAAAAGTGATACATTTGATGTTATGTAAATTATACCTCAACAAAGTAGATTAGCAAAAAGATACCAATGTCTTTCAAAGACAAGGTGATATAAAGCAGAACACTAACCTTTTAAGGTTGTGTTAATAACCTAAAAATTTTAGAAAGACGCTAAAGAGAAAAGGAGTAGCAGGATATATTATCAAAAAGAGTAGGGTAACATAATATGCATTAGGCATGCTATTTACAGGAAGAAAACTGAAACTCAGAGAGGTTGAATATATTGTCCAAGGTCACCAGGCTAGTTGAAACAAGAATTGAAATGCAAGACTATCTGCCTACAAATCCCAGGGCAAATTCTTTTTACTGGGCCCACTGGCCTTCTTTGTTGGTAAAAATATAATTTGATAATTTATATCCTACAAATATAAAATGCACTACTATCTTTAAATGTGGACTTAGACAAAACAAACCACCTTGGCTTTCTTACCATGAATCCTAGTTTAAAGGTGGTATAGTTCTGTGAATGAAGCACCTTCATAGATTTTTGTAGGTTTGAGAAACTTGGCTCTCTAAAATATGGATCAGCAAATAGAAGGCATACTGTACATCCTAGGGAGCTGAAACAGGAGAACGTTTTCAAAGTTTCTTTTTATCAACAAAACACATTCGCTATTTGCATTGGAAGCTTGTATGGTATTATCTTTCTTGATCACAAATGCCTTACTATTTGTCTCACAGGAAACTTGGCAGAACTCAAACCAAAGCCAATTTTTTCTGACTCTACCCCTATATGAATTAGTGACCTTTTAGGGGAGAGAGAGTTTTAAAAATGATGTTAACTGAATTTTAGGCTTATTAGAAAAAACAAAACAATTCTAGAATGAGTATGAACTTGCCTCTCAGATTTAGTCAACAAATTCAATGGTTTCTTCTTTATAATGTACTTTGATTTTGAGAGAATCGGATAGGAAAAAAGCAGAGTTCAAAGCCAGATACAGATTCAAATAGTAATTTTGCATCTATAGTAGCTACTGACTTTGGGAATGTCCTCTTGGAACTTTAGTTCTCTCTTTTATAAAGCAAGAATTCAAACACCACAGTTTCAGTCAGTAATAAGTGAGATAGGATGATGTGCAGTATCAGTTAATGGTACCTAAGGTTTTAGATGTGTATCCTCCAATAACCCTTGCTGATTTTTTGAAAGAGTCGCAGTATTTATCATTTGTAGTCCTGCATGCTTACCTTTAAAAATTCTAACTCTGTCTCTTTTTCAGAAGCTCCCACATAGGTATTATGCAGTTTGGGTAACTCTTCTTTAATATATGATAAATCAAGTTTCTCCATCACTCTGGCAGGCAAATAATGTTCCAGTCTAAAGTAAGACACACCATGAACCTAGAAAGAAGACTGGTTTTGTAAGTGGTTCTATTTGATTTTCACTGGAGTGAACCCTCTTCCTCTTATTTTAACGTTCTTGCCTTGGCTAGTACATGGAATATTTCTATTTCTAATTTTCTCTCTGGGGAATGATTTTTAGAGGAAGTGCATCAGTATTTCTTTTCTATTGAGTGAGGGAGACTAACTGAACTCACTGGCAACTTTAGGAGAGAGACATTCAAAGGTCCCATGCCATGATAGTTAAGCATTAATGTTGTGAAGGACATTGATCTAGTGACACAGGCTCTTATATAGTTCACATTTAGGAATATGAGGCTCTGAACATCTAAAAACCCTGCTATGTGCCAGCCCTCACTGCGTAAATCCATGCTGAAGACAAAAAGATCCCTTTAATCCATATTTCAATAATAACTTCTCTGTTTAGTCTCTATTAGTTAGAACGTGGGAAAAGGATTAAGTGCTACATATACTTGAATTCAAAGACAGAATAATTTTAAACAGAAAAATAAATCCCAGTTGCACAATTGTATATCATTAATATAGTTGGGGAACTAGGCACCAAACTAGTCTCTTAAGTCTTTGGATCTAAACATCAATCATTTCAACCAGGCTTAGTCTTTAATTATGCTAAGAATAAGAACACCAATACAAAAGCGGTTTTGGAGAAAACAATAAATCCTACCTCTGGTTGGTAATCCCCATACTCAGCCTGGAGAGCCAAGGACGCCAGCAATAAGGCAGTCTCATCGTCGCAGTGCATCCTCTCCTCCAAAATGTCTTTGCGCAGCTGAAGGTAATACTGATGACAGGTGAGAGTGTGTCTGAAAGAAAATAAACAGGAACAGCTTGGCATTTGATCTTGAATCTTGGGGTAATTTTTTATTACAGGAATAGAAATTTATTTCTCAGATAGTTTATTATTAAGTCTGCTATTAAGCTATTAAGAGGTACAAGAACTAAATAAACCATGTTGAAGGAAATAATGAAGATCCTTTTCTGTAGGGGATATGTTCTAAGACCCCAGTGGATAACTGAAACCATATATAATACGAGACCTTACATATGCTGTTTTTTCTTAAATATACATGGCTATGATGGAATTTAATTTATAAACTAGGCACAGTAAGAGATTAACAACAATAACTTACTGTATATATTAGCAACATCAGCTTATGAGATTTTTTTCCTTTCTTGAGACCTTTCATCTTTTATTTAAAGAAAGCACTGTGCAACTTCTCTTTGGCATGTCCAAATTGCCAGCATCTCTATACTTATGTTTTGGGGCCACTATTAAATAAAGGTTGCCTGAACACAAGTACTGAGATGCCACAATAGCTGATCTGATCACCAAGGAAGCCACTAAGTGGCTAAAAGGCAGGTGGAGCATACAGTGTGGATACACTAGACAAAGGCATGATTCACACCCTGTGCAGGGCAAAGCAAGTTGGCACAAGTCTTCATTATGTTACTCAGAAGGGGGTACGATTTTTAAAATGTATCAATTGTTTATTTCTGGATTTCATTTAATATTTTCTGATCATGGTTCACCGTGGGTAACTGAAATTGTGGAAACAAAACCAAGGAAAGGGAGGACCTCTGCTGCTTGTTTTACAAAAAATTAGAAATCATCAATGATCAGAATCAATTCAGTATCAGTAAGCTAAAGAGTCAAAATAGCAGGGGCCAAAAGGAAAAACGAGAAACCCTTGTGTACTCACTGTATCAGACTAACATCATCCATGAAAAATTTAATTCGGAAAAACAAAGTGAAATTAACAGTGGCTTTACTCTTTTTCTTTGGTTCTTCTTTCCATCCCTCTGGGGCCACTTTGGTTAATTTTAAATCAGATTCAACAAAGAAATACTCATTATCTAAAACAGAATGAAAAAAATGTTCAGATTAAATGAAAAGTTTCTCTTTGTTTTCGTCATTTTTCAGTCTGACTTGCACAAAATAGTATTAGACAAGAATATAAAACAAGACTGTTATGAAGCATGGCAGGGAGCTCTAAGGCACTACATATGGATAGAGGAAGTACGGTTCTTTTTTTGTTTTGTTTTATTACTGGAGTTGAACCCAGGGGCACTTTACTACTGAGCTACTTTCCCAGACCTTATTTTTTACTGTGAAACACGGAGTGTCCCATTAAGTTGCTGAGAGTAGCCTTGAACTTGTGATCCTCCAGCCTCAGTCTCTCAAGTTGCTGGAATTACAAGCATGCACCACTATACTTGGCAATACAGTTCAATTTTTTTTTTTTTTTTTTTTTTAAATAGTGGCTTCTAAAGACAGACCTGGATCAACTCCTGGTCACACCATTTACTACCTGTGTAATATTGAAAACATCATTTTCCTTTCTGGATATCAGTTTTCTCGCTTATTAGGTAAGGATAATGCCAGTTACTGCTTATAGGAATGTTATAAGGATCAGATGACAAAATGAATATAAAACACTTGGTAGGGCAAGTAATACATGGCATTACTTCAACAAATACTAGCTCTTTATTATTATTGAGCTACCATCTGAAACCTTGGAAGAATGAAAACCATCGCTTTATTTTTATATTTTAATGTCATCATTTAACCATTATGGACTCTAACTAAAAGGGTTAGTCAATAATATTTAATTTGTACAGAATGCTTAGCGCCGCCCCCACATATAAACACACAAATACATGCAGTTAACAGTTATGAAATGGTCCTGAAATGTAACAGCAAAATTTTATATTTTATTTTTATCAAGTTTGGTGGCACATGTCTATAACCCCAGCTGCTAGAGAGGCTGAGGTGAAAGGACTGTGTGAACCCAGGAGTTTGAGACTGAGCAACACAGCAAGACTGTTTCAAAAAGCACAACCCAAAATTTAAAAAAAAAAAAAAACCCACTAAATTTATACAAAGATAGCACTTCTACTTCTGAGTGCTGATTTGTTCATTAAGTTAATATTTCCCAAAATAAAGTGAGGCATTATAGGTACAGAAAGACAGCTTGTTGCCAAGTTTTCACTCTGTACTCTGAGTTTAAAATGTATTGGTACCTTTAAGGGTAGCTAGAGCAAACAAATGATGCTCCACTAAGCCAATATGGGCTACAACCATATCAAACACATCTTTACATATAGTTTTGGTATCACAGGTCAGTTCCAATCTCTGTCCGTTCAGAAGCATTATGTTTACTTTTCTCCGGTTATCCTCATTCTTCCCTTTCTTGTTCTATAATTGAGAAAAGTAAATGGCATTTATTAAAGTAAATATTATAAGTATTTAAACCAACTTTTAAAACAGAATTGCTCAAATTATTTCCTAAGAGTGACCAGAATTGGTTTTATTACTTACAAGGATAGACCGTGGCAAATCCAAAGATATGTATGGTTCAATTGTCATTTTCACAAACTCAGGGCCAAAGAAGTTCTGCAAATCATATAAGTAGAATCAATGATTTTGACAATTTATTCTAGCTCTTTCCTTGAAAAAATCTTAATAAATTACATATAAAGGCACTACATTAGAACTAGATGATATAAAACAAACGTGGAGACTTTCAGTGAAAGCATGCTGGAATGAGACAGGCCTCCTTACACAAAATTTCAATTTCCCTCATGTTTGTTTTCTACCAGGAATGTCATAAAATGCCCAGGTTTGTTTTATTTATTTATTTATTTATTTATTTATTTATTTATTCATTTATTTAACTGGTTTTCATTATTTGGCCTTCAGATAGATTCAGAGTCTTTTTTTAAAAAAAAAAAAAGAGTAAGCTTGGTCTGGAAGTGTCACTCAGTGATAGAGTACTACATCCTTATCATGCTTAAGGCCCTAAGTTTGATCCCCCATGCCACAATAAATTAATAAAAATAAATGTAATTTTAATTATTGAAGCAATATAAAGTTATCAAGCTCATGTAAAGATTCAGTTTAATATTGGGGCTGGGGTTGAGGCTCAGCACTGGCCTAGAACATGTGAGGCACTGGGCTTGATCCTCAGCACCGCATAAAAATAAATAAATAAAGGTATTGTGTTTATCTACAACTAAGAAAAAATTTTTTTAAATTAGTTTAATATTGTTAATCTATGAAGTGAGTGAAGAGAATATCATTGTTTTAGAAAGTGATATTTAATCTACATCCAATGTGTCAAAGTTAATAAACATCTATCTTGTGACTACAAAAACTATCTATCATCCATATCTTAATCATGTTATTGGAACCTTGCAATGCTGCACTTATTTGTTTTAAATAGTGACAACTAAGGACAATATGGAGATCACATAGTCTCTGGCCCACACAGATGCTCCCAACAAGAAAATATCTTAAGAAATGGGGGGACTCAAAGGAACGGGGAGAGTGGAGCCTATACTCTGAACTCAATCTACTGTTTCCTTTCTTTTCTTATATATCCAGGACTTTAGCCAGGAGGGGAACACTGATTTAGGAGATAAAAAAGTTAAACTCCAGGTGGGAGCAGAACTGAAAATAGTCTGAAAGATTATGTCTGAGGCAAAAGGCTAAAGGAAAGCAGGGCCTTGAGGTTGAATACAGGAGGTGTATGTGTGTATATATGCATTTGTCTGAACTACTGGAGCTTCCGAGAGTTTTGTTTGTCTTGGTTTCTTCTTTGCATTTTGTTTTACAGCTCATTTGGTTGCTTGGTGTGGGAATTCTGTCCAATTAACCATGTGGAACATGTGACACATACAATTTAAGTAAAAGTTTAACATTAAGGGATCATTGATAGTCACGGGAACATTAGTATACACTTTAAGGAACAGAAACAGTAGAAAAAATGAAAATGGTCTGCCATGGGAAACAGCATCTAGTAAAGATCAACTAGGGTAAGAGGGTATAAGCTAGTTAAAATGTATTTGTACCAAAAGGTGAATAGAAAAAAAATGAAATGTATGTTTTGGGAAAGAATACTAATTCAATTGTGAAGTTATTCTTCTACACACTAGTACTCCTATTCTGCCTCAAAAATATAACCTGTGATCTTTTCAGAGTAAAAACACTATGTGGTCTTTTAATAACCAGTAGTTCAAAGTATCTAATCATTGATACAGTTTGCTTCTGGTGAAGATATGTTTGCTTCAAAATAATGAGAAATCGATTGCCTAAAAAGGAAACACAGATTTTTAGATAATACACAATAGTGGCATACTATAAAAACACAATCTATAATTTCTGAATTACACCAAATGAACCAAAGCTCTAAATTACTTCTCTAAAACCATAGTTTAGGAAAAAGCTATGTATATGTGAGTGCCCTATATGCTGCTGACTGAATTATTATATTGGAAGCCCAAACTATTCATATGGTGCCCTAATTATTACCTAGTTTTAACATAGATATTGGTCATAATGATAAATTAATAAAGCCTTCCTTTTGGCTCAAATTCAGTTATATCTATTGGAACCTAAAAACTTTAAAATTAGGCAATGTCTTAAATTACAATTGAATTCCACATTCCCATCCCCCCCCCAAAAAAAAATTAGGGCTGGATGTAGTTCAGTGGAAGAATCATTGTCTAGTATGTACAAGGCTCTGAATTCATTTCCCAGAACTGAAGGGGGGTGAAAAAAAAACTATAAAAGTAGAACAATGAGGCAAAAAGAAGTTTAAAATTTTATACAAAGTATTATAACAGATAAAGAATATAATTAAAGTTTTCTAATTTGTAATTCAAAGTGATTTTCACCACCCAATATTATTTCTACTCCTTAGAATACTATAAAGAAAATTTGAATTCTATCAACTTAAATGTGCTAAGATAATTCTTTGGGGAAAAAAATGATAAATCTTTGAAGCAATCAACAAAAAAAAAAAAAAGAAAGAAAATTAAAAACCAAAAAATAGAATACAGTAACATATTTTCTTAATATATCACCTTTATTAATATTTAGTTTGCTTTTAAAGAATTATTTTTAAAACTACATACAAATGAGATACTACCTCACTCATCAAATTGGTGATTGATTGATTTGGCTATTCTACTTGAAGGATGTTATCTACAAAGATTTAGCCATGGGGTTATAAACACAGCAATGACAAGTTAGAAACATTTTAAATGTCCAATAATTGGAAATGTACTCAAGAAATTATAACACCAAGTAAAAACACATGATAGAGTACTTAATATTACTAAAGTTATAAAATGTCCACAATATTATATGAGAAAAGAAGACAATGTTCATTTTGAGCTCATGTTGATAAAAATATATTTAAGGGCATATGTTTAAAGAAAACTACCCAAATTGAAGAATATATATACACTTTAAAAAAAATCACCCCAATGAGATATTAGATGCAGACTTACTCCCTCCTTCCTTTGGATATTTTAATGTGAGGATTCAAGATGCTTGCAGCTAATGTGGTTATCTTTTGACCAAAACGAAATATTGCCAAAATTAGTAATCCCAATGGAAACTAATATGGAAGGTCAGTTTCATGCACAAGAAACTTTTATATGTTACCTATTAGCAATTTTTTTCTTTTTTCTTTTTTAGTTACATATGACATTGGAATCCATTTTGACATAATTATAAAAGCATGGGATATATCACATAGCAATTTTTGAAGTACTTTCCCTAACAGTTCTCTGAGAGCAAGTTTAGACACAGTAACCTGAGAATCAACATACCCTCAGTTTTCTCTGGGTCATGGCTGTTTCTAGGGCAATTTCTCTTAATGGATCCCTGGTGATGTCTAGCATGGAAGCTTTGATTGTGTCTCCTGGATACAGGCTCAATCGAGACTGTCTAAGGGCCATTCTGGCCTGCAGCTGCATCATTTCTTCTTCTTGCCGTTTTAACATGATCTCTTGATTAATTAAGTTGCCTTCAAGGGGTGTTTCATATTGTCTGCTACACAGAAGAGAGAAGAAAAAAAGTAATGGGAAGAAAATATTTGTTTTAAGGCTAATGGGAAAAAAAGTTCACATTAAGTAAAGTATCAAGAATTTAAACAAATTTTATTGTTTTCATCTTGGAAGAATCTCTGCACTACACAGCGTTACATATGTGTGGTTTTGTGTGTGTGTGTGTGTACACACAGAGAAGAGAGTCTGCTTCCTGACAAAGTACTCTTAAATCCTTTGTGATTTCCTTAGGGTCTGGGATGTTCACAGAATCTTTTGTTGTAATATTTGGTCTTTGACCCTGGTTCTTGTCATAGACCTTCTAAAATCCTCATAATTTCCTGGGTGATAGGATTATCTTTGGTTTCTAACACAGAGCTCTTAAATCCCTCCTCAGTGATGAAACATCTTTTATTCTAACAAGAAATTCTCTGTGGGATCCCAGATAGCTTCAGGTGAGGGTTGGTCTCCCCAAAGGGCAAGCCTCAATTAGAAACCTAGAACTTTCAGTCCCAACTCCCATCAGCCTCTTGGGAAAGGAGATGTCCCGAAGACCGAGTTAATAATCAGTCATGCCCTATTTAATGAAATCTCCAAAAAGCCCCTCAGTAATTCTAGCAAATTATCAAACCTGAGAAGGCAGCTGTGGAAATCCCAGATTTACAGCTGGTCAGTTAGAAGTAGAGAAAGCCCAGGGGGCTGTGAGCTGAGCCTTTAACTTGTGGGATCTTATGCCAACACCAAGGACATAGTGTTGAGGTTGAATTAAACTGTAAGACACTCAGCTAGTGTCTGCAGAGTGGGAGAACTGGTTGCTGAGTGAAGAAAAACCCACATACTTGGTGTCAGAAATATTCTGTGGGTAGAAACAGATTATAGCAGACAGGAACATTCAGTTGTAATTTAATGCATTGCTATAATGCTGTCTTATTGGGTTAGATCTATGTCTTCCACCTCTTCTCTGAAAAGTCCAGCATACTCTGAAGACTGCCTCCCCTGTAGTTCCCCTGTTTAATTCTTATAGGTCTAAAAAAAAATTGAGACTTTGAAGTGGAAAGACAGTCTCCTGAATTCTTATTTCAGCTTCCATACCTTTGTTGACTCTTCCTCCAATGGTGCCAGCTCCCCCCAGGTGCATATTGTGGAATCATAACATCCACTACTCTGCTGTCTAGATATTTATTGCGTTATTAGCTATTCCCCCTTATTAATCAAAGACTGAAGTGCCTGACTCAGTCTTTGTTTCTCAATCACTAGTCCTATCATTATTCTTGGTGGTGATAAATAGATTTAGAAGTATTCCGACATTCTGGCCTCTTTCCCATCTCAGCTGGCAACCTACTCCTATGGTCATGTTGGCTATTAAAAATAAACATGCCACCTCCAAGGTTTCCTATGTCTTGTGTCCCATGATGTTTGTAGTACAGCCCATCTAATAACCTTCTTCAAATAACTCATGGACTCTAATCAATAATTTTAACTCACTAATCATACCACTTTCTTTTATCTCTTTTAAAGGCTATTACCTTTCTCTTCCTTTTATGTTCAACGTTAAAAAATCACTCATTGGCATACAACCTCAATACTCATGTAACTGCACCACCAAGTTGACTGATCTCTTGTGCCCTGATCATACCTTGATGACTCATTTTCTTACAGAGTTTTTTATATCTTGTTTTGCCTCTTTTTTTCCAAAGCTCCAATATTCTCTTCTTCCTCTCTCAACTGATGACTTTTCCTCACTTTTATTTGAAATAAAAATCAGTGAGAGTGTTCTACGTGGATGTTAATATTTACACCTTAAACTAACATTTCTAAAACCAAATTCTTGATACTTTTCTCCTACATCTATCCATTTTTCAATCATTTACTAATCACTTGGGACGTAACTTGGCACCATTCGTGTTTTTTCTTTCTTATATATTCCATATCTAATTCAGCAGCAAATCCTGAAGTCAGAAGCTGGAAAATATCCATATCTGACTTTTCATCATCACTAACAACCAAATCTGTATTATATTCATCTCAAATAGATATAAATGTCTCTGGACAGGTCATTTACTCCTACAGCCTATTCTACAGAGTAATCCCTTTATACTGTAAATTAGATCATGGCCCTTCATATTTTTAATCAATGGCTTCCTATTATACTTGGAGCAACAGCTAAAGTACTCAATTTAGCTTCTGTAGCCTGATCTGAGCAGGGTCATGAGTCCTTGGTTACCCTCCTTGGTTACAATGTCCTTCATGTACTCTGTTGTACTCACACTGCCCTTTTTGCTATTCCTTTAATTTGTAATACATATCCCATATCTTAGCGCCTCTGTACTTGCTATTCCTTTTGTCATGAACATTCTTCCTGCTAGTATCTGCACGGATCACTTCTGTACTTCAGCTTTCTCTTCAGCCACCCCTTAAGAGAGATGTTCTCTGATCATACCATTTATGCAAAATATAGGGAATAATATATTCCCTATTCCATTTGTCTACTTTATGTTTCTTCAAAGTAACTATTACTAAATGACAGCGATTTATGACTTTTATGGTTTATTGGTTATCTCTCACCTCTGAAACATCTCTCTGAAGGAGTTTTTCCGTGTTGTTTACAACTTCAGCACCTAAAACAATCTAGTGTGTGGTGAGTGCTGGATAATTATTGCTGAGTGAATGACTGAGTATAATCCTATGGTTCACACAAACTTGGGGGCCAAAAATAATAATAAAAACTGGAATTCATATATTTTAATTCAAACATGGTATTTGTATAAAAATATTGGCTTCTCAAATTATTTTATTCCAGAGCTACTCACAGTTAGTAAAAATGATTATCATTTTATCTCTTCCAACAGAATATCTGGTAGAAGTTTTCATAAGGACTGAAATATTTGAGATATGAAAAACAAAAACAAAACAAACAACCCCCAAAAATCGAGAAAATCAGTTTCAGTGTAGAATGAATGACTAGGTTATTTGAAATCAGGATAAAAGTTACCTCAACAAGTAAATAGGCACAGAGCAGTGGGAATGTTCTACATATAAATTGTACTTCAAACGTTAACACATAAAAAGGCTTAGAGATGTTCTTTGGAAACAGCTTTAAATATCTTTTTGGGTCACTGAAAGACACTTTTGATAACTGAAATCCAAAATTTTCTCATTCTGCGGCATCTGACTCATAATTTCCTGCTAATCTCCCCCCACACCCCCAACTCCTTGATAGAAGCCAATAACACTGTCTGAATCTGTTTTGCCATTTCTTTCTAGCTAAAGGGAATGGAATTTTTTTAAAAAGGGAAACATGCAACTCATATAAATACAGTACTGTTTGTAGATCTTACAGATATGTGACCTCAAGAACAAAATAGGAGCTCCCGCTTGTGCACCAGCATGTTGAGGATATTTATCAGAACCTTTGTACACATTCAGTAAATTATGCACTTGCATAAGAAATTTAGACAGCATTTTAGTTAATGGTGTACATTTTGGGGCAGGAAAAGTATGAAATTAGTTCAAAGAAGTAGAGTTCAGCAACTGGCACAAAACAACACACATATACACACAACCCCAAATCCACTTGCCTTGGAGATAGTTTTCTTTTACCTAGAGCTCAATCTAACTCAGATGCTATGAACACCCTATGGGTTTTCCCCATAAGTCAGGAAACAAAAGAGAGCTTATCTTTAAAACATGAAACTGACAAGCTAAGGTAGCCTTAATGTTAAGGTTTTCTTAAATAAAGTCTGGAAATGGTCAAAACTAAGATTCTTTTATAACCTTGACACTTCTGAGGTTCTTTATTAAGAAAAATAAAATACAAAAGGATTTAATTTTGTTTTGAAGGGATATATCTTTGACAAATGAAAAGCAAATCATGAACACATAATTTTCAATAATTTTTCCAGTTATCATCTCTATTCCTCCTTCTTACAATCTAGCTAAAAGGGCCATAATACTATTTATAAGTTTTCTCCAAGTCAGAAATAGAAAAAAGTAGATTCTTAAAAAAAAAAAAATCATTTCTCAACACTGAGCTTTGTGCAATTCAGTGTAGACTTTTTTTTTGTTTTAGGTGGATACAGTATCTTTATTTTATTTTTATGTGGTGCTGAGGATTGAACCCAGTGCCTCATGCATGCCAGGCAAGTGCCACATCCCCAGCTCCTCAGTATAGACATTTTAATGTCTGTTCATCCCCAAATGCTTTTGTTTCATTAAGAAAATGTGTAATATCAGTTGGGCATGGTGGCACACACCTTAAATACAGCCTCTTAGGAGAATGGTGCAGGAGAATCCCAAGTTCAAAGTTAAGCTAGACAACTTGGTGAGGTCCTATCTCAAAATAAAAGGGCTTAGGATGTAGATCAGTGGCAGATCATTTGCCTACCATGCATGGTTTCAATTCTCAGTGCCACCAAAAAAATAGATAAATAAATAAAAAGGGTGGGGGTAGAAGAATATCAAGATATCAAGTACAAATCTTTGTTTCCTACCTCTTAGTTCAAAAATCATCAAAATGAGTTTAACACAACAGGAATATAAAAATGCTATTATCCAAGCATAATATTGCTTTAGGTAAATACTTATGAGAGCTTTTCTCAAAGGAAATAAGACTCAGAGGGGGGCGGGTACGAGAGATTTAATTCAGAGGTGCTTTATCACCAGACTACATTGCCAGCCTTTTAAATTTTTTTATTTTGAGACAGGGTCTCACTAAGTTGTTTTGGGCCTTGCTACTTTGCTACACCTGGCCTTGTATGTGCCATTGCAACGAACTATTATAGGCTATTATTTTTAAAAAAGGTACACAAAACAAAATAAAAATAAATTAATAAGTACTGGTACATAATTAAGGGATAATTTAGTGCAGTGAATTTAATTACTTAAACTAAAAACTGTGGATTACCTGGTTTTTTATTGCTTCTTTTTTAATTTGTTCTAATTAGTTAATTACATGACAGTAGGTATATTGCTTCTTTTTTTAAAAAAAGAATTATTCATTTTAATTAGTTCTACAGGATAGTAGAATGCATTTATGCACTTTAATATGTCATACATAGATGGGATATGATTTCTCATTTTTCTGAGTGTACATGTTGTAGAGTCACATTAGTCATGCAGTCACATACATAAAGTAATAATGTCTGTTTCATTCTACTATCCTTCTTTCCCCTCTCCTCCCTTCGCTTCCCTCTACCTAATCTAAGGTAATTCCATTCTTCTCTAGTGTCACTTTCCCACCCCCTTATTGTGAATTAGCATCCACATATTAGAGAAAACATTCAGCCTTTGGTTTTTTGGGATTAGTTTATTTTTAATCACATGGCAAGGGTTACCTTGTCTACTATTAGTTTATACCTGTGAATCTATTTTGGAGAATTAAGGAGTTAAAGGGCAAATTTTTGTTAATTTCCAAATGATTCTCTTATATTTGGTAGCATTGGAGCCTAAAAGGATTTTTATACTTTAAGAGTAAATTATGTCCAGGTATAGTGGTGCAAGCCTGTGATCCCAGTGGTTTGGGAGACTGAGGCAGGAGGACCATAAATTCAAAGCCTGCCTCAGCAACCTAGTGAGGCCCTAAGCAACTTGGCAAGACCTGCCTCAAAATAAAAATTAAAAAGGGCTGGGGATGTGGCTCAGTGGTTAAGAGACCCTGGGTTCATTCTCTGGTAACACACACACACACACACACACACACACACACACCAAAAAAAGGAGTAAATTCTGAAGCAACTTCTAGATCTCTAATATCATATTACAAATTTGAAATAAATTCCATTAACAACATCTTTTCTTTCTGTAAGGGATCTGCATACACATGACAGTGATATATAGCAACATATTCACTACTGGCTTGATATCTTTCAGTTCAAAGAAAGCAAATTAATACATAGTTATAATACAAACATCTTAAGACTAGCACAAATAATACTAATACCCTGTAAGAAATTCACCAAGTTATTTCAGCATGAAAATGAACTCCAAACAGCCTAAATCAGGCTTAAAAAATACAACCTATTTTAAGCCAGTGGATAATTAACTTTTTATATAATAGTTTACTTAATAGTACTCTACTCATTATTCATTCAACTAATTCTCACTGAAAGCCTACTGGTGGAGCCTATTCCAACCTTCCAAAAGAAGTATATTCTTTTAGAAATGAAGATTTATTATCTTCTTACAGATTTTTGTTTTTTTCAATGCTGAGGGTTAAAACCAGGGGTGCTTGAACACTAAGCTGTATTTTTAGCCCTTTTACTTATATTTTGAGAGAGGGTCTCATCAAGTTGACCAGGCTGGCACTGGATTTGTGATACTCCTGCCTCAGCCTTCTGAGTAGATGGGATTTCAGGCACCTGGTACCAAATCAGCACTTCTCACAGATTTTTAATGCTGTACCTTGACTTTCTTTACTGTTTTGTATTCATATAGATAACTTAAAAAAATTAAAAACTGTAACCGATGAGTGCCAATCCTGATTCTAAAAGAGTCCGATGCCCTGTCTTTCACAGAATTAGATGAATTCCTGAGAAATTAGAGAGAAGGGAAACTAAGGGAAAGGAAGAACAAAGAAAAATGAATCAAAATAAAGGTAAATAAAAAATTTTAAAACAAGACAATAATAAAAATATCTGTTACTGGAAATGTATTATTACTCAATTTTTCCCCCTCCCCAGCATACCTTGGTCTCTGTGACTGGCCTTGAATTGGGGTTTCATCTACTCCTGGGAGACCACTGCTGGATTCAAACCTCTTTGAAGCTTCACTTCTTCTCACTAATTGTGAGTAAAAAATGATAAATAATAATATAATAATGGCTTAGGTGATAAAAATGTAAAAGTAAACTTATCTAATACTCAGGCATTAAGCAGACATAATGATAATTTGTATAAACCTGTCTCCAATTATATATTTGTGTACTTGGCATCTCTGGAATTGAGCCTTTGGTTGTTTACTCCTTTGTATGCACCTAACAGAATTATGCATAGCACTCTAAAAACTGCCTGTTGATGATGCTTATATAGCACTTGCTCAAGATTTACATGTTCATTTGATTCTCACAACAAAACCTATGAGATATATACTATCATAGTTCTAAAGGAATTAAAACAAAAACATTAGAAAACAAATTTGTGAGTAATACCACAGAAATTTTTTTTTAAAAAGTTTAATCTTGTAGGATTAGCACATGTATATATTCCACCTACATTTACATCAGAAGCACTTCATATTTTGAAGTCACAGATTCATTCATTTGTGGTAAAAAGTATAGGCTTCTCTCACCACCCTCCAAATGAAATATACAAAAAGGTTTTAATGTGAATTTATTTTTTAACTAAAAAATAAATATTTAAAAAATGACTCTTAAAATACAACAATAAGAAAATAACCCAATTTAAAAATGGGCAACAGACTTAAACAGACATGCTATTAATGAAGAAGTGAAAATGGCCAATAAGAATATGAGAAAATGCTATGCATAGTATTTCATTATGAAATTACAAATTAATATATCAATGTGACATACCACTACACACCTACCTGAATGGCTAAAATCCAAAATACTAAAGATACCAAATGCTGGGAAGGATGTAGAGCAACAGGAACTTTTATATAAAATTTGTCATCACATTAATGACATAGGACTAAGCTCTTCTGGCATGTCTTGTTAAATGAGCTCCCCTCTGTGTGATGAAAATGAATGCACTATTTTTGATATTAAAATGAGTAAATGGGGGCTGGGGATGTGGCTCAACTGGTAGCGCGCTCGCCTCGCGTGCGTGCGGCCCGGGTTCGATCCTCAGCACCACATACCAACAAAGATGTTGTGTCCGCCGAGAACTAAAAAATATATATTAAAAATAAAATTCTCTCTCTCTCTCTCTCTCTCTCTCTCTCTCTCTCTCTCCCTCTCCCTCTCCCTCTCTCCTCTCTCTCTCTCTCTTTAAAAAAAAAAATGAGTAAATGGCAGAATTTTACAATTTTTAATTTTTGACAACTTTTATTTCAAAATTACCAAAAAAGATTCATAACTGTGGTTTCTTAAAAATATTTTGCTTGTTTCAGATAACTCTTACCTTGCCTGAAATCTGAATCAGAGGAAATAATAGATGGACTTTCACTGGAGGTATTAAAAATGTCACTGTGGTAAGTTTTATATCTTCGCGCTGGTTCTAAAAGAATTAAAACAAAAACATTAGAAAGCAAATTTGTGAGCAATACCGCAGAAATTTTAAAAAATAAGTTTAATCTTATGGGACTAGCACATGGATATAGCCTGCTTCAAATTTACCAATGGCAGGAGAGCATTCAAACATTGAGGTTCTAATTTTGAGATGGTTTGGCATACTGGTTAAGAGCATGGACTACAGAGCCAGACTGCCTGGGTTTAAAACGTTGGAGAGTAATTTAATCTCCCAGTGACTCTCCCCTTCCCCCCACAAATAAGGTATACCATGATAGTATACATCTCATAGGTTTTGTTGTGAGAATCGAATGAACATCCAAGAAATCTCGAGCAAGTGCTATATAAGCATCATCAACAGGCAGTTCTTAATTCTGTTATATATGCATAATTCTGTTAGGTGCTTACAAAGGACTAAAAACCCAAAGACTCAATCCCAGAGAAGCCAAGTACACAAATATGTCATTGGAGACAGATATTTCATTCCACTAGAAGCACTAAGGCTAGGGGTACTGCATAGATTTTGTAGATTATGTCCTGTATAAAGAGGTAGGGCTCAGGGGCAAGTGTGAACGAAAACCTAAATCCTTCCTTGTAAACACCCATCCCTTCTTCTTCATCTCCACCATCTCTACGATTGAGCACTATTTATCTCATGTCTGGATTATTGTATGACTCCCAAATTCCCTTTTTGCAGTCTTGCTCCTCTCATGATAATTCACATTACAGAGAATGAACTTTCCAGAACTGAAAATCTGAGCACACCACTATCTCTTAAACTCCTTCAAACTAGAGTCCTTTATACTCAGCTAAGCAATTTAGCTGGGTATAAAGGCTTTCATAACCTGCTCCCCACCTACATTTATAGCAAGACGTTCTTCATATTTTGAAGTCACAGATTCATTTGTGGTAAAAAGTAGACTTCTTTCACCACCCTCCAAGTCACATATACAAAAAGTTTTTAATGTGAACTTAAAAGCTAGATTCAGGTAAAAGCCTCATTACCATCCACTTACTCAAAGTCTGCACTCATGTCACAGAATGTGCAGATAACCAAAAGTATAAATAAACTTTCAGATTCCTTCTTAGAAGACATTGCTCTATTAGAAGTTCATTTCCCTTCTTCACCTTTTACCTAAGGCCTTCTCTTTTTCCTTTGAGAAGCCTCACCTTCTCTTGAAAAGCCTTGATTAGACACGGTTTCTCTTACTTCCATATTACCTTATACTTAACTAATTAAAACTGCACCACTATCTAGTAGTTCTCTGTCTACTTGTTTGCTTCCCTTACCTAAATTATAAGCTCTCTGACAAAAAGGATTTTGTCTGTTTTAGATGAACCACTAGTATCTACCATGTTCCTTCCTGGTGCATGGCAAGCACAAAATATTTTCTGAGCAGATACTTGAAGGTCATAGAAGGTCAAAGGACTAGACAGTGAGAAGTTGAGAAAATGAGTATATTCTTTCAAGTTTGAGGGTTTGGAAAAGGAAAGGCAAAAACACAAAAAGTTATTGGAGTCTTCTTGGCACAGTGGGATGTTTGTGCATGTTTTCAAGCAATGGAAAATAATTTTGTTGGGTGAGGGAGTCTGAAGTTACAAATGGTAGCAGGAATAAAAGTGTTAAAGGAAAACAGGAGATGAAAAAAAAGAGCACACCTGGGATGGTTAGTTTGGCAAGAAGGAGAAAACTTCTTCTTCTTGAAGAAATAGTGGACAAGGGGAAAAACAGAGGAAATCCCCAGATACTCATATCAGAAAATTGCCTGGTAATAAAAATTGAATCACTTCCTGGGAGCGTGATTTGCTCAAAGCTTGAAAAGAATAAAGAAATGATGTTGTGAAGAATGGGAAAAGGGTCAGAAAAAAACACATGAAATCTTTCATATGGCCCTAAGAATTTAGGTAGACCAGAATGCATCAATTTCAGTGGAACCGGTCAGAATTGTTCTGTGGCTTTTTCTTGGTGTTGTAGAAAATAGCCCATGGGAAATACCTAGAACCGAGGACATAGGAAGTATGGCAGCAGGTAACCAAGTTAGGCAAGGGATTCTTTTTTGGGTAGTCTACAAACTTGACCACAGGACTTCACACAATGAATTATTTCTTATGCTAGAAGGTGTTTATGAACAGTGTTAAAAGAAAAATGAATTAATGTACAAATGAAATGGCCAAAAGACACCACAGGAACCAGGCTTGTGGAACTAGGATGGAGATGATGGGCTGGGAGAACTGAGAAGTCCTATTGAGACAAGAACAGGAGTCTTGCTAAGACAGAGCTTTAAAGAAATGGGAGGAGAAGGATGGATGACTGGCCGTGGACTTGAAGGAAAGGGGAAATTGTACATCTTCCCTACAATGTTTCCCTAGAGGACTAGACATAATGAAGCAAGCTGTTACTTAGTCCAGCTCTGTGTATAATGAACATGAATATCAAGCAATATCATCATTAATGGAAAGAGTCTTAGAATTGAAAATCAAGGTATTTACCACTACTTTTTTCCTAAATGATTACATTCTACCACAGAGTAGATTCATGGTAAAATAAGTCATTTTTCAAATCCTATGGTTCAATATGAATGTGACTTGAAAGAATTGTGGAGGGCAGAACACAGCAATTTCATCTAATACCACCTTATATTTAATAGTGTAATATATTATATACAAGTTAATAGTTCCTTAGCAAAAACTGTTGTTTTCAAAGGGAACCAAAGTACGTTTGTTATATTGCTACAGAACCTCAATGCTACTGTTTTGTGGTACTTTTTCAAGGAAAAAAACAAACTTCTAACACAGAATTGCAATTTTAGGACAGTAAAACACAACAAGGTCAAGGAGAATACGTAAATTTAAAGAGGCAATGTTTTTAACCCTGTACAAAGGAAAATAGAAAGTCATAATAAGCCTATTCAATAGAGTCACTTAGATGTTACACCTTGCGATAACAATTTCACACTCCATATTAAACAATAAACAAATTTACTATTTTGTAACTATTTTGGCAAAGTGGGTGTGAGATCATAAATAATTTTTAATCTGATTTCCATTCTTTGGTGATAATTGTTCTTATATTGTTTAATGTGTCCATATTTTTTTTCTCTTACTAGTCTATGTTTTCTCTTTTTCTTCAGTTTGCCGACACTATTGGCAACTTTTTTCAATCTCTGGGTTCTTTCTGTAAGACAAATAAATATAACTTTGGTAAATTCCTCTTAAAATTTTAACGTAAATCATCTTCCCTGGATGAATATTAGTCTATAAGTGTTGTTCTCAGTATCACACTTTGGGGGAAGGAAGCATTACGTTATGAGGTTTTATAGGTTTACTCTCATACAGGACCAGCACTCTAAAACATAAAATAGAGGACTAGCTTTGCCTATTAGGGGTAAAAAGACTTTTTTCTTCTCTAATATTAGGGAAGGGTATCAGTATCTAGTAAGAATTTTTTTGTGAGTTTCTTGGAGTGTATCTTTTAAAATGTTGTTACCCATGTTCCTTTCATGTAATAATATGGCAGGTATAACTAGATTAAAATTTCCAGGCAATATTTATTACTCAGTCATGCTAATAAAAATGTTATAATTAGATTAAAATTCTAAGTCAAATTTTACTATTCAGTCATGCTTACAAAAAATATTATCCCAAGTAAGCATGGGGTTTCTGTTTTTAACTAAATAATAAATTTAACTTTTCCAGGAATTATTGTAAAATTATGTTTTACCAATACCATCTTGCACTGTCATATGTGGAGAATCACACTTCCTAGTCTTACAGACCATTTAGGCAGGAATATTTCTTGGCTCTGAGATGACCTACATATAAAGGCTTCTAGTAGGCACTAACCAGATAGGAGGGGTAGTGGTTTTCTTTCTCTGTTTTGGTCTGCAGAAGAAAAGTAATACTTAATTTTTAATGAAGTTTCTTAACGTTATTAGCAACTTTACTTTTTGGAGGATCCAGACATCTCAAATAAGTTTTCTGTCTATATTTGAATGTAAAATCCTAGCACTTCACATTTGATTTGGATCCCAGGAATGTGGTATAAACCAGGTGATTTTTAAAAGACTGATTATTATGAAAACTTCCAAATATACACAAAAACAAATAGTATAATAAATCTTCTTGTACCCATTTCCCGCTATCAACAAAACCTGGTGATGATTATTTTAGCTGAAAAGTGTTAGAGTATTTTTTCAAACCAAAAAGGTACATCTGCACACTTACAGAATATTAGAAAGCTTTCTGAATGGTAAATTTTAAAATTGTATGCAATGAATGTGCTAATAATATCCAAATATACATTATACAATATGCACATATGACTGCCTTCATTACAACATTATAACTATACTAGGAAATTTTTTTAGCTTTCAACACTTTTACCATTACAATTGCCTAACTAAATGTATTTGCCTTTTGTAGGATAAAATTAGCCTCAATTTCTAATTCACTGGCTTGCAAACTTGTGTGTTTGTGTGTGTTGATGGGAACTGAACTCAGGGCCTCGTGCATGCTTGGCAAACACTCTACCACTGAACTACATCCCCTGCCCTGGTTAGTTCATTTAGTACATTTGCAATGTAAAAATAATGACACTAGTGTCTGTTTGTCCTGATTGTTCCTCATTTCATTAGACAACTTCCTTCTTTTGCATGGGGCTACAGGGGATTGAACTCAGGGGCACTCAACCACTGAGCCACAACCCCAGCCCTTTTTCTTTTTTGTAATTTATTTAGAGACAACATTTTATCCTACTGAAAAACTAGCTTTTATTGTTAACATACAAATTAAGTTAATATGATAGTAGAGTCGACGAGAGTTTTGTTCAGAGGATAAGGTTATAATTAAAGGATCATAAAACATTTGTTAGTTTCCATACCTTATATTCTTATAAAAATAGTGTGTTCTTTTTTTAAAAAGGTGGGTTTTTTTTAAATTGTAAATGGACACAATACCTTTATTTTGTTTTATTTTTATGTGGTGCTGGGATCAAACCCAATGCCTCACACATGCTCAGCAAGCACTCTACCACTGAGCCACAACCTTGGCCCAAATTGTATGTTCTTAATTGTGATAAAAAAATACTAGAAATTAAAGGATATCTTTAATTTTCAGAGAAGTATACATCTATTTATAGTTATTTAAGAATTTTCTATCCAAACATTAATTCTTTAAGCTGTTCTTTAGTATTCTTTTCATTCTCTCATGACTATTCTACAAAATGCTTTTTATAGGAAATATATTCATGAATGTTTTATGCATTTATATGCTCACACAGTCCTGATTTGGCGCTTCTGAAGAGAAGAAATGGTAACATCTATCTTGGTTTATGCTTTGTCATAAGTTCTTGACAAATAAGAGTCACAATTTCCATTACCATATAACACACTTAGCCTTTGAACACTAAAATTGTGGCATGTGATAATGAGCAAAATGCTTGCTTTTTTTTTTGTGTATATTTGAGTGTGCTGGGGTTGGTTTGAAAGGGCCTTGGGCTAGCTAGGCAAGTGTTCTAGCAATGAGTTACATCTCCTGCCCTTTTATAAAATTTTGTTTTGAGACAGGGTCTTGCCAAGTTGTCCAGTCTGCCATTGAATTTGGGATCCTTCTACCCGAGCCTCCAGAGAAGCTGGGTGTGGGATGTATACCACCACATCCAGCTAAGAACACTATACTTTAAATGTTTGGGACATCAGGCTCCCATTATGAAGATCTGCATAATATTCAGGGCTTACACAGAGTTATTTCAATATACAATCTTCAGATTAAAATAAATACGAACCAGAACAAACTGTAATCTAAAAAACACCATTTACAAGTGACACATATTCAAGCTCAGACAAGTAATATGCAGAGTGCAACTCAGTCAATTGCAACAACAGGCATTAAAAAACCACTTTTAGCTTGTCATGACTCAAATGACAGATGTAGGTTTCAAAGACAAATGGGCTAAAATAACTATTTTAGTAGTTCAGAACTATAAAACACATTTAAAACCTCACATCTTTAAGAATATGGACCCTACTAAATAGAACACTTCAATTTTCAAACAAAGCAGAGAAATGTAAGTGATATCACCATGTATTCATATGTTGAATGTTCTCTCTGCTTCCTTTTCAGGGGACTGACTTTTGGAGAGTTGAGATTGCACCTTTTGTATGTTCTCCAGAGCCTATTATATTCTATATTAAGCATGTTGTAATCAATAGAATATATTCTCAAATTCCCTGAGAGCTAGATGTGGTGAATATGACTTTTAACTTAGAGGAACAGAGCTTATGCCAATATGAATATATACAAGTGAGAAAGGGGATATGGAGAAATACTCTATTAACTAGAAATCACTCTGCATGGGTGAAACTTGTGCAGAGGTAGGAACAGCAAACAGTATAAACAGCTTCCATTTCCCCCAATGGGGGTCCTTTGTGACATAGCAGCAACATACTTGGGTCATAACTTGAATTTAGGCTTACTGAACAACCCTTTTAACATCCTCCAGGATTCTCTGTTGTTCTGATGGCACCATGTCTTCTAAAATTTTTAAAAGACTACAGAGTTCAATCAAAAATGGATTACATTTGCTGTTGGTTGTTCAGCCTTTAATTGACAAGAATGATTTTACTCATTGGACAAAATGGGAAAAGGAGGAGGTGGATTTCTCTTCATTATATGTATAAATGACCAGAAAATATTATTGCATCCCATAGCACCACTGAGTAAACTAAAGTTCTTTAAGAGCTACATTGTAATACTCAGATTATATTAATAAATACTTATCTAGTTCCATGTCAGGTGTAGTACAGATGCCAGGGATACCGTTATGAATTAGATCATACCAAATTTTTGAGATCTGTAGGAGTAACAAACTCTTCAAAAGAAATAATTTCAATTGAAAAACATAGACCATTATCCTAAAGTGGGAAGATGAGAGAAAGATTCCTGAACTCAGCAAGACCTGACAGCTTTGGAAGTTTCAAGGAGGGATGGCTACATGAATAAAGGCATGAAAATATAAAATGACCTTTAAATAGGTAGATAGGTAGGTAGATAGACAGATATTTCTTTATACATTCCTACCTACCTACATTAATTTATTTATTTCTCTATATAGACATATAAAGAGGTGGGCAGGATGGATTGAGGGCAATAAGGAGGGGAGAGGGGAATGAGAATGACAAATGCAAAAGGTTGAGAATGGAGAGATGCTTTCATGGAGAACCTTAAGTATGATGATTTAACGGGCTATCATTTTAGCTTAGTCAGGTGATGGAATATTAAATGGTTGGCAGCAGAGAAGTGTATTCAGGTTTGCTTGGCAGACACACAAATTGTTATCACAGAGACAGAAAGAATTCAGATGAAATAAGAAAAATGTTTCTGTGGGTTAAAACTGTTAGGTCTTGGGGCTGGGGATGTGGCTCAAGTGGTAGCATGCTCGCCTGGCATGCGTGGGGCCCGGGTTCGATCCTAAGCACCACATACAAACAAAGATGTTGTGTCTGCCGAAAACTAAAAAATAAATATTTTAAAAAAAAATTCTCTCTCTCTCTCTTTTAAAAAAAATCATTATCTTTAAAAAAAGAAACTGTTGGGTCTTAAAAATTGCTATGACATCCATTACTAGTAAGATCCATCTACAATTTTTCTTACAACATATAAATCTACCCTTCTCACAAGATGGATCTACATGAATCATGCTACAAGAAGATTTAAATTAGGTTCCTACTTTCCAACAAAATAGGATATTATTTCTATGGATCTGAAATCCATTATTATGTTGTTATGAATACAAATACTAGAAAGTCTGCACTGGTTTCACTGGTTTCCTTAGTGTTTAAAATGCAATGTTACCTTTTCCAAGTGGAGAAATTAAGAGGAGCAAATGTCTTTTGTCAGTTGTATTCTTTTTAAAACTAATGAACAAATTACTGCTTACCTTTTCTCATATGCTCTAGAACCCATTTTTCCTCAATTGAGTGTTGGTATTTTATTCTAAATTCACTTTATATAGGAATCTGTACTATCTTATATTTTGTCAGTAGCTAATTTAGCTGTGTAAATTTAAATAAAGTAAAATAGTTCCTCAGTTGTACTAGCCAAACTGCAATTGTTTAATAGCCACAAGTGGCTAGCAGCTACTGAATTGGACTGTGCAGATACAGAGTATTTCCTGCATTGAATAAGTTCTATTGGACAATGCTGGTGTAAAATATAAATCTCATTATCATCACCTTGGAAACACAGAAGACACTGATTTTTTTTTTCTGACCAAGATGTTGATTCTATCTATAATAGTGGTTCTTTAAATATACAAAATGTTTCTATATTTAGTGGTATAATTGTCATTAATACCTAAAATGCACTTAATACTTGACTAATAACACATAAAATTCCTGCTTATTGGTATTTACTTCTTGGGAACTGATATGAATGAAATAGAAAATGAATAATAAAAATTATTTATTTTGCTCATTGAGTAATCTAAATAATAATAAGATCATATTTCTTTTCCTTTCCTTTATTTTCTGTGTGCTACTAAAGGGAAATAAGGTAAAGAAATAAAAATTGAAATGGTTCATCTTTAGCAGTTTTGGATTAAAAAAATGATAATTTTGGAAAAAATATATCTGTGTTCATGGGAAGTACATAGCATTTATGAATTTATCCCCCCACTTTTTTTAAAAGTGGGGGGATAAATTTCTACTTTTCATAATGAAACATTTAAGTGCCTCAATAATAGGAAAAGGCTTACTATACTTAAGTTTTTACATATTCTAGTTTCTCAACCAGACTTCAAGCTGTATTCACAGGACTTTCACAGGACAGCAAAATTAGGCTTGGGCTAGATGTCAAAATTAAATAATTTTCCTTCTAAGGAAAATTATTTAATTTTGAGTTGAAGTAGACTGACTAACATCTCATTAAATAAGTAATATTTAACCTAGTCACTTTTATATAAAATAATTTTATCTGTCCTTTACAATTTCCTTTATGGTACTGTATTGTGCAGAATGCCGAGCAGTTTCAGCTGTTGGAAGCCACAGTGCTATTCAAGGTCCCCACCCAGGGTGTGGGAGTCCTATTCATACTATACTCACAGTACTGGTTCCAAGTCAGTCTCTCATAATGAGAAATCTACTGCCAACCACAGAGCAATGGGTAGGGTGTGCATGGTAATACATCACAAGAGAGACAGGAGCATTTGTCAGACACTCCTGTGAGAAAACAGACAATTTCTTAGGTCTTGAGATGCAGTAGAATGAGATAGAAAAGAGAATGCTGGGAATAAAGAAGAAAGGAAAAAAACAAAAACAAAACAAAATAGCAGAGTCCTATATGCTGAGGTGAAGAAAAAGTGAAATTAGGAGAATAAAGCAAAGAGAGGAATGATATCCAGTGTTAAAACTTATTTCCACAAAAGAATCCGAAGTTATACTTCTTCCTGTTCTTTCCCTACTGCTTTATATAGAGATCTGAATGTTTAACTTAATTCAATAATCATAATAATTGCAACAAATAATAATCATAAATTTTTACATTTCTAATTTTACAACTTCAAATACAATTTCTTTCCTGGGATCTTTCTTCCTGACTTTCCCATTCTGTTCCCAAGGAAGTCAGAGCACTCAATGTCAATTACTGCTTTTTGATAGTTTACTCCCTTACCTCATTAGCCATAGGTGAGATGGCACACACCTGTAATGCTAATGGCCCAGAAACTGGAGCAGGAGGATCACAAGTGCAAAGCCAGCCTCAGCAACTTAGTAAGGCCCTAAGCAATTTAATTTGAAATAAAATATAAAAACAGCTGGAAATGTAGTTTAGTGGTAAAGATCCTACCATGGTAGAAACCCATCAAAAGCAATCACAATAGAATATGCAACATAATGACACTTCATCTTAACCCCCTGTACAGTTTGGTTACAAAAGTATCTCATTTTTAGCTTTTATTTTATAACCCTACTTGTTTCACTGTGTTAAAAATTATATAATGTTACTGAGGAGAGACTTAAGGGGCTTATTTGGTGGTTAGATGAATGTCCAATTTCCCAAGCAGTAAAACAATCTTCCCAACAATGTGTCTGAAATGCATCTGGTCTCTTTTTGAAATCAGGATAGCAGAGTGGAAGAATTTTATAACAGGGCTCAAGAGACCTGAATTAAAAATTTAGCTCTGCTATGAATTATGTATCTCCTTTGGCAAATTAGTCTACCTTTCTGAGTTGTTTGGCTTATATGGTCATCAGATTCCTTCCAGTTCCAAACTCCATGTTTTTAAGGTCTGGTCTCCCCTGTGCCAGTTGGTTGGTTGATGTCAGCTGAGAAGATGCTATAGAGGTGATTTAGTTAAAGATTCTTTTCAAGAGTGGTGTGGGAGTGGGAGTCCTATTCATACTATACTCACAGTACTGGTTCTTGGGCTAAGGAAGGGGCTATACATCTAAGGTTAAAGGAGACATCTTGAGCATCCAAGAGAACACACTGAAATATTTTAATTTCTTTTCTTCTGATTGATACATTAAATCACTGAAAAATAGAGCACATCTCTTTAAAAAAACAAAATTAAAGTAACATGTAGTAGGAAATCTTTAGATTGGAACTCTGAAAATCCATGGTGAAAATCGACAATCCTTCAAATGATGGAAACTCTATGATTAACTACTTATGTGGTCTTGAGTACACTATTAAACCTTTACAAGTTCAAGAATATGTTTAGATAACATATGTTCTAAGCCATCATCTAATTCTAAAATTACTGAAATCCAAGTAACTGTCAAATTTAAAGATCACAAAGGTTAGGATTCCTTTTAAAATGTTTGAAATGTGAATATTTAAAAATATGTGTTAGTGACATCCACTGTTCTGCATGATTTATCACACATAAAAACAACCTGTAAAGCCTACTTTTTATGGGAATTAAATTAGATGACTGAGTTTTTTTTTTCTATTTTCTTTTCTCCTTTGTATACTGTTAAAATCTTCATAGTAACAATCTGTACCATTTATAGAGCAAACATAAATTACTTTACCTTTAGAAAAAGTAAGCAAGCAAGTTACTCAACTAAATAAGTAAAGAATTATTGCTTTTGAATTCCAAGTCTCAAACATTCTTTTCAAATAATGCTTTTATTCTAAAGCAAGCACAATATATTACTATTTGCAAATATAATAATAGGAGTTTATTTAAGGTGATGCAAGCATTTTTGCAATAAACCAACATTTTTAGGTTTTGTTTGTTTAATTAGGTTTTAAAATATCCTCTGAAAAAACATGGGTAGAGGTGTGTGTGTGTGTGTGTGTGTGTGTGTGTGTGTGTGTGTGTGTGACAGAAATGCTTTTAATAACAAAGGAAGATTTCAAAATAGAAATTACCCTGTATCAAAAAATTCAAGGCATATTTGATTTTTAAATAGAAAGCTCTTCTTTTGGTTGCATCTCCTGAAACAAATCTAAAATTTCTAAATCTGGAAAATGATGTATCATAACTAGTTACCTTTTCAACAAATAAGAATTTGCAACAAACAGAGATTATGCAACATCTTTGCAGTTATATAAGAATATTTGGAAACAAGTTGGTTTATCTGAATTTTCTTGAGGCTTCCACATATGTGCACACATATTACTTGAGAAAATACGCTACAATAGTCTAATATATTTTGTTACATATAATCAAAATCACCTTTTCAAACAAAGTACATCCAAAAGACTATTATAGTATAACATAAGAAATTAAATACCTTTTATTAATTGGTTGTTTTCCAGTATTAGGGAATGAATAGAGGGCCTTGGGCATGCTAGGCAAGTAATCTTTCACTCAGACTCCTTGTAAGAAAATTTTTATTTTTATTCACTAAGTTGCTCAGGCTGGCTTCAAATCTGTGATCTTCCTGCCTCAGCCACCTGAATAGCTGGGATTTCAGGAGTGTAGCATTGCACCTAGCTTTCCATTAATGTTTGATTTCTTTCCTTTTTAACTCTCAAACTAAGATTTAAGATAAAAATATTTCTTGTAGGGTGCAGTGGTACATGCCTGTAATCCCAGCAGCTGGGGAGGCTGAGGTAGGAGGACCATGGCACTAAGAAATAAGAAAACAAAACAAAAAAACCCCACAACCCTCAAATTTTACTAATCAACAGTACCATTAATATAGCAAATATCAAGCTACATGAGATCACCAGAAATTATTTTATTTTTAATAGTCACATTTTAAGAAAAGATGTTATTCAACCTAATGTTAGAAATATTCATCTAGGTTGATATGTATCTTTACTGTTTATAGTTTTAGACTATAATGGTTCTTTATTTGAATCATCAAGGGCTTTTTTTTTGCACAATGGAAAAGAGTTCTTTACTTAAATGTCTCCATAAGGAGACAAAAGAAAACCAGGATAAATTATTGTTCACATGCTAACTGTTGTGCAAATTAATTGGGCATAAAATATAACTTATGAAGTGGGAAACTTTTTTTAAAGATAAAAGCTGTGTCTACTTCTTGCCATCTCAATTCCAAAAGCTAAAGAGTGAAATTATTTATCAGCTTCTAAATTTTATTTCCTGTCTTTGACTTAACCTTTTCAGATAAAAAAAATATATACAACCATCTTATAATAAAAATGGCTAATGCTTTCTACAATGCATTTTATGTACAAACCCACAATAAAGTATTCAATAATTTTCTTGGGCTGGGGTTATGGCCCATTGGTAGAGTGCTCACCTAGCATGTGTGAGGCACTGGGTTTGATTCACAGCACCACATATAAATAAATTAATTAAATAAAAGTCCATCAACAACTAAAAAAAATTTTTTACAAGTTAATTTTCTCCATAATCCCAATTCTTTACAAATTTGCAATTTCTGAATTTAAAAAATTGCAGTTTCTTTTACTAGAAGGAAACCACAACTCTGAGTATGTTCAACTCTAGAACTGTGTTTAAACTTACATAATAGAGGAACAGACCTTTAGCAGAATATTTTAAAAGCAATTTAAAAATTGAATGTTATATTGGATCAATGACCTTAAAGATGACTATGTCTCAATTATGTCACTTCTCTCTTTGAACTAGAAAGCACCTAAAATTTCCTTTAGTCAACTTTATCAGAGAGTTTGTCTAGGAGGCAAGGTCAGTTATAAAACTTTATCTTTAAAAATATATAGGACTAGGGGCTGTGGTTGTGGCTCAGTGGTAGAGCGCTCGCCTAGCATGTGCAAGGCCCTGGATTCGATCCTAAGCACCTCATAAAAATAAAATAAAGATACTGTGTTCAACTACAACTAAAAAAAATATATTAAAAAAATATATATATAGGACTAGGGGCCGGGGTTGTGGCTCAGTGGTAGAGTGCTGGCCTAGCACGCATGAAGCACTGGGTTGAATCCCCAACACCACTTAAAAATAAACAAATAAAATTAAGGTAAATAAAAAAATAGTACTAACTGAAATTCTCATGCACCTATTTATACTAATGGTAGTCTTTACCCAACCATCTACAACATAATTTTATTCCATTCAAAGTGCTGATTTTAGCATACTACAGTGACGCAGCCTCATCAAGTTTATAGCAGCTCAATTCACAATAGCTAAACTATGGAACCAACCCAGATGTCCTTCAACAGATGAATGGATAAAGAAAATGTGGTACATATACAGAATGGAATATTACTCGGCCTTAAAGAAGAATGAAATTATGGCATTTGTAGGTAAATGGATGGAACTAGAGAATATTATGCTAAGTGAAATAAGCCAATCCCCCCAAAACAAAAGCTGAACGTTGTCTCTGATGAGCAGATGCTGATCCATAGTGGGGGTTGGGGGGGGGCGGACTTTAGGGAAGAATGAAGGAACTTTGATTTGTGTAGAGGGAAGTGAGAAGAGGGGTAGGGCTGTGGGGATAAACATATGATTACACTACTGGAGTGACTCTGCACCATGCAGAGCCAAAGGAATGAGAAGTTGTGCTCCATTTGTGTACAATATGTACAATATGTCAAAATGCATTCTACTATCATGTATAACTAATCAGAACATAAATAGATAGATAGACAGACAGATAGATAGATAGATAGATAGATAGATAGATAGATAGATATAGAAAGATAGATAAAGTGTTTATTGTGCCAGGTTCGGTGGTGCACACCTATAATCCCAGTAGCTCAGGAGGCTGAGGCAGGAGGGTCACGAGTTCAAAGCCAGACTCAGCAAAAGTGAGGTGCTAAGCAACTCAGTGAGACCCTGTCTCTAAATAAAATACAAAATAGGACTAAGGATGTGGCTCAGTGGTTGAGTGTCTCTTTGTTCAATCCCTAGTACCCACCCCCTCCAAAAAAAAGTGCTGAATTTTTTTGTGTGTGAATCAGATATTTTTTTCTGAAACAGAGCTTTACTCTGGAATAATAAGAAATTACCATTTATATAAAGTTGATTTTATTCTCACAATAAAAATGTAATACTTTGTTTTATCACTTTACATTCATTATCTTATTAATCTGTTTTTGGCAGGCCCATTTTATAGAAGAAGTAACTTAGACATGGAGGTATCACCCAATTGCTGCAGTAAATGTTACATAAAGAATACATGGAGTAATTAATTTAAATCTAGATTGTCTAAGCCTATAATCCAAATTACTATGACTTAGAGTACAAATTCGAAACTTTATTTCAGAATGAACAAATCAGAATCTCCTGGAGTTGTGCCCTAAAACTTGCTTTCTTAACTGGTGGTTTGGGAGGCACTTTGTCACCATCATGCCATTCTATCTCCCTGGAATTGCTGCTTTTGATTTGCTGCTTTGCATCTCCATGAACCATGAGATAGTGCACAAAGTAGAAAACATACTTCTTACCCTTGAGAATCTCATAATCTTATACACACCCTAAAATATCGAGAGACTGCAAAGCGGCTGGACTGGGCACGTTTTGGATAGATGACTCTGCAGAGGCAGTATACTTTGATTGGGATTTTGGTGGAAGGCAGAGCAGAAATAGAGAAGTCAATGTAACCTGGGTACAAAATCTTGGCTATGGCAATAAGACATATGGAATGGTTTAATAACCTTTCTTTATTTTAAAACAATTTTAATTCCGACCTCTTTCAGACACAAACAAAATTACTAACCTTCTACATTCATGGCTTCTCTCAGAGCCTGAAGTTTCTTTTGTCTGTCTCGAATTCGGTCCAAAGCACTTGATATTGCTGAGGAGGTGGAAAATTCTCGAGTGTGATGAACTGGATCCATTTTCTGAGGCCCAAATATATCCAAAGCTATACTTCCATCTGAATATCTTGCCTCCTTTTTTCTAGGAGTAGTTGAAGTCCGCCCTGTTACTGCATCAGGGTGACAGTGTTGGTATCTGTCAGTCTCTCCAGAAAAGTCTTTGTCAGTGGCACAAAGCAAGTCCATGGATGAAGCCCAAATCTTCTTCTTGGGAAGCATATCGATGCCAGCGATAACCTTCTTATGTGGGCCACTACTTTTAAACTGATAAGGGGAGCAGGTATTTTCAGAATCTTCATGACCAGAATTATTATCAGCTGAAATGTCCTTGAAATAATCTTCTTCGTCTTTTGTGTCTCTGATAGACAGAAATCCCATAGATTTACTAAGCCCTTTGTTAAGAAAGGTCTGATGGGAGAATGGAGGCTTGTGTATGTCTAGTACATCAGAAGTAGAGCTTCTTCCTGGAATGATAAGAATCTATCATGTATGCACAGAAGTTTTAGATAGAAAATAAACTGGAATGTAACCCACTAATGACAATGAAAGCAGTGGCAACTTCCTAAATTCTCCAAGTGGAAGATCAGAGATGAAATGAAATGATGGTTACAGTGATAGTGAGGGTGGAAAGAGATGCTATGTGCATAACTCTTCATGGTCCAATGTACCCCCCACCAGCAACACTTTTCTTGCAGTGCTAGGATCAAATTCAGGGCCTTGCACATGCCAAGCAAGTTCTCCACCACTGAGCTACACCGCTAATGTCTCTTATCTAATAAGTAATAGACTGAACTTGCTTCTTTTGAGTAGCATTATTTTATCATCAAAGGTGAATTTTTTAGTCCTAAAACTGACAAAAGTTGCTGATACTGTCTGGTTTGGTAGAATATTGATAATGCATGAAAGAACTTAAGGTAATAATAGAACATAGTATACTCCTTTACCTTGTAAAGGTATAACTTAATATATATCACTTGAGTCTAAGATCATGATATATTCTAATTTTTAAAATGAATATGTTTAAAGGAAAACCAATGAATTCTTGCTATATTCTAGATAAGAATAAGACTGTACCACTTGGAATTCTTAAAATTCAATATTTATTATAATTAGACATATTTTAGAAATTATTAGTGTTTGAAATCCAGATAATTTGATAACATTTAAATTATGAACAAAACCTAGTTTTTCAGAGCAGAAAAACCTAGTTTTTCCATATTCCATCACATATTAAAACATTTTTCCCTCTACAGCATATCAATATTTGTCAATTGGAATTAAATTCTTATTCTTTAGTCTCGATATCATTAAAACCCATTCTACTTGCCTTTTAAGGCAATAGTCTATAAACACATCGAAACACACCAAAAAATGCACATTCAATCTGTGGACTTTGTGAATTCGTGGATTTACAACAAAAGATCATATATTTGTCCACTACTGTAAAAAAATACTTTACATTGTCACTAATACAATTGCTCATAAACACTGATGATTTCCTGCGTTACCTTCTGTGATTTCTCTTTGATAACCAATATAAAATAATGATTAAGTTTTTGTAATAACAATAAATTGTTTATTAGTTTATTTGAAGATGTCAATTGCCTCTTCAGAGAAAGGACTATAAACTTTATTGATGTGACCACAAAAATTTATCTTAAAAATTTTTAGAAAAAGTGACTTCATTTCACAATGGCAACAAATAATTGCTTACTCAAAGATTAGATTAAAATATTTTGCTTTTCTTATACCTCATCTTCCTCTCAACATGGATCAACTTAAGAGCAAATATGGAAAACATCCGTATTTGAGATATGTAATACAAAGAACACTAAGAAATATACCATACCACATCCAAACACAGATAGATGCTCATAGGCTCTAGCTTCTACGCATGTCTGTGTTATAGTACTTTAGGGATAAATTGCATTCTTTAGCAAACCATATTTTGAAATTCATTAATATAAAATTGTATTGACTAGAGAACAAAAATATTATCAGAAAACAATTCATTATTAGATTCAAAAAAGTAAGAACTAGAAAGAGTCAAGAATCATATCACAGATGAAAGCAATTATCTTCTACCACCTTTGACTAACAAGAAGTATTCAAAACCTCCAAAAAATCAAACAAATTTATGGTGTTTTGGAAACACCATAAATTCACGATCAATCACTGTGGACATTCAATGTGTTAGTGTAAGTTCACTCTATTTCCACTATGACTGTTTCTTTTTCTTCAAATTTCCTACCTTAACTTTCTACTCTTTCAGCTGATTTCCTATCTCATATTTCACCAAGAAAATAGAAGCTGTCAGAAAAATGCTTTCTCATCGTTCCTTGACTACTTCTACATATCTACCCTGTGCCTGCAGATCTTTTTCCTGTTGTCTCAGAGGAAGTTGAAGGCCAATTCTAAATATGTATTCAGGATTTCCTTCTCTTTTTACTTTATCAAAGATTTTTCTTCTTTGGTTAACTTTGGTTAGCTCTATGCTTGTATCTTCATTGTTCCTCTTTTAATCACCATTTTCATTAGTATACAAACATAATCTAATATCACCCATGAACAAACCAACTTAAGTAAAACTCCTTACACATTACCACATTTCTCTCTAGCTACTGCTATCTCAAATTTCTTACTTCCCATTCATTTTTTTACCAACTTTAGTCAACTGCCAATTAGTCCACACCTTGGCAACAACCCTGAGCATGTATCACCAATGATCTCCACATTACCATATCCGATGGACACATTTTTCTCCATATCTGACTTCTCAGTGACAACTAACATTGATGATTATCCATTACCAAATCACTTTCAACCCTTTAAAAGCATTCCTTCTACCTCTCAAACTGTTCACTCTTATTGTTTATTTTTTCCTTCTCCTCTCCTGGAAATCCAAATGGGTTGGATTTCCTCAGGTATCAGTTTTAGAACTTCATTTCCCCCTCCTCTACTTTTTCCTTTTAACCTCACCAACAAAGTTTTAAATGTCATCTATCCCCTGATACTCCCCAATTTATATTCTTGGCATCAACTTCTTCTGGGAGCTCCAGTCTTTCATAATTGGTACTTCTGCTAGGGTACTTCAGAAATTCCTCAAACGAAACATAGTTAAAATTGATCTTTTGCTTCCCACATCCAGAACTACCCATTCTCCTTCAGTCTTTACTATTAGAGTCATTGGCTCTGTTATCCAACTGATTGCTCCAAAGAGACATATGGATACCACCTGAAACAGGATTCATTATTTCATCTTCCTTTGTCCCCATATCAAATCCATCACTAAGTGTTGGTACTTTGTTTGACTACTTCCAATTCCACTGCCATCACTTTATTCCCAATTAAAGTTATTGCTTGGCAAGATGACTGCAGGGAACTCCAAATAGGCCACCTGCTGCTTCTTTCTACTTTTATTACCCAGCTATATCTTCCATTCAGCAGCCAGAACTATCTTTTTAAAATGCAAATTCTGTGATGCCACTATCCTGTTTAATGAGGCATATTAATGCGTTTTAAATCAAGTCTCACCTCCTTTCAGGTCTGCCACTTGAATCTTCTTTAGTTGAATATCTATTTCCCTTATTCCACCCAGGCTACAGGTTTTTCTGTTACGCTCTCTTATACATAAGTGCCTTTGTACAGACCTTCCCGTTGCTTTCAACACTGCTCCAAACTTTTCTCACAACTAGTTGCTTCTCATCCTCATCCTTTAGTTTTATTTTAAATATGACTTCCTCAAAGAAGTCTACCCTAACCTCATTGTAATGTGAACAGATCACCTAAAATGCATCATGAGTCTATTCCTCTTGTAATAGGTAAATGTACAATGCTATTTACTGACAGGACATTAATGGGCCATAGTGGTTTTTGTGGGTTTTTTAGTTTGTTTGTTTGTTTGTTTTTTGGTACCAGGGATTAAACTCAGGGCCACTGGACCACTGAGCCACATCCTCAGCCCTATTTTGTATATTATTTAGAAAAAGGGTCTCAATGAGTTGCTCAGAGCCTCACTTTTGCTGAGGCTGGCTTTGAACTCGTGAACCTCCTGCCGCCGCCTCCCTAACTGCTAGGATTACATGTATGTGCCACTGTGCCCAGCTAGGCAATAGTATCTTAAGAGAGTCATGTCTTCTAACTAGGTGTATAAGGCCCCAAACTAAATGCTAATTAGATGGCTCTTGGATGACGATTGTTTTGTAGATGCTGGGATTTTATTGTCTTAATTCAAATTAATTGGATATGAAAATATTTCAGTACATGTTTACTGAAAGTCCAAGAAGTTGTCATTTTAAATTTTACAAAACAGTACAAATTAAAATGAGAATAATTCACTTAAAAGTTTGCAATACCTTTCTGCTATGATTCTATAAAATGTCAAACTTAACTATGGGTCAATTTACTTTCTAATTTTGAAAATCATATTATAGTAGCTAACTTAAAGTCTCTCGTGACTATTCCTTACAACAGATGATTCTGAGTCATAATTAAGGTCTTTTCTGGTGGCCAACAGATCTAAGAAAGAGATTGGTGAAATGTAAAGAGAAACTAGAAAGGAAGAAAGGTGGGGAAAGTGGTGAAACTCCTCAGGAAACTGGGCAAAAATTTGAGGAAGTATGAAATTAGTGATAAGTCTAACAAAGATGGTCTAAATAAAATTCTAAGAGCTATGAGACATGAAAGCATTCAAGGAAGAAACCAAGTAAATGCAAGAAGAAAAAGGAAGCAGTAGTTTCTCTACTAGATCTATTAGCCTAGGACTGCTTTTGCTCACTTTTTGAAGGAAAAGAAGACATATCTTTAGGTAAGCACATACGTGCATGGTGGAGAGGTGGATTTCAGCCATTACAAACATGCCATTCTTAAATCAAATATTCCTATCTTGCAGGAGTAGCACTGAATTTTTGTCCTGTTAATGCTATATATTAATAATAATAACTTAATTCTAACAATTATAAATCTTATTAAATAAAGTGACTATATTATATAGAATCATAGTTGCTTTATGTTGTTAAAGCATTAAGGAAAAATTTTGCACTAATCTAATTTTGATCACAAGAAATTATGCTAATGCTTTTGCTGAAAGCAATGCCCTGGAGCTATTCTTGAATTATTTCAGACAGAAGGAATAATTCCTGATGTTTGCCCATCCTGACCCAGGTGCCCCTTACACTATATACATGGAGCTTGTTGGACATATGTTAAGCCCTTGCCTCAATGTATAAAAATTATCCATTATATTATGTATCTGTCATCACTCCCACTAACTTCCCCATTTCTTCCCCAAAGTGGAAAAATCACATAAAGACTGTGTTGTACTTGTTCTATATTTCCAGTTCCTAATAAAAATGATTCCAAAAGAATACAGTAGAATGGATTGATTGTACAACATTTAAAAACCTTTAAAATCCAATTTAGGTAGCAAAATCTATCAGAAAGATTACTATCAAAGGCATGATGGTGCATGCCTGAAATCCCAGTGGTTGGTGTGGCTGAGGCAGAAGGATTCCAAGTTCAAGGTCAGCCTTAGCAATTTAGCAAGTCCCTAAGCAACTTAGTGAGACCCTGTCCCAAAATAAGGAATATAAAGGGCTGGAGGTATACCTCAGTTGTAAATTGCCCCTGGGTTAAATCCCCAGTTTGAAAAAACAAAGATTACTATCAATAGACCTAGGGTTTTTTTTGGGGGGGGGTGGAGCACTTGACCACTGAGCCACATCCCTAGTCCTATTTTGTATTTTATTTAGAGACAGGGTTTCACTGAGGCACCTTGCTTTTGCTGAGGTTGGCTTTGAACTCACAATCCTCCTGCCTCAGCCTCCCAATCTGCTGGGATTACAGATGTGCACCACTGTGCCTGGCCTGGGTTTTAATTTTAGCTTTCCATTCAATCCACAAGCTTGGGCAAGCCATTCAATTTCCATGTTTGTCATTTCCTTCATCTAAAAAATATGTATATAATTTATTAGACCTTTTTTGTAGAGATGATAGGGCAAATTGAACTAATCCACATGAACTATTTTGAGCTCTTCTGAACAAGAATAACTTAAAATTCTAAATTTTGCTTCCCTTTTCTATTTTTGCTTTATTTTCCTAAGCATGTAATTATCTACTGAGAGGGGATTTAAAAGTTCTTTTGAGAGGAAATAGTGAAACCAAAGTTCAGGATATTTCTCATAAAAGTTTTAGAATTTTTTTCTGTAATAAAAAGTCTTACATTGTTTAAAATAGGCTAAATGATGACTACAAGTGTATTTTTCATCTCGTAGGGGAGGCTCTGAGTTCAGAAAGAGTTTACAACCAACATTAGACTATACACAATTATAAGCATCCAAATTTAAAATGAAACCATAAACACTTTCCTTTGGAGAATGCACAGCTTGAAAAAATCAAAATGGAGAACAATAAATATATATTGAAGAACTACAAATAAAAGATTTTAGGAGCATAAAAAAGTCTTCATGATAGAACATATTCCATTTATTTTCAACTGGGAAAAAACTTCCTTATAAGGTACACTATGTTTTAACTATTTTTGTTATATGTGATCAACATTATCCTTAGTTGGATATCATTATTCACCTTTCCCCTCACGGACTCAAACATTTAAAGCATCTCTTAGATTCACAATATCCCCCCAAAAAATAAAATACTTGGGAATCAACCTAACAAAAGAGGTGAAAGATTTATACAATGAAAATTACAGAACCCTAAAGAAAGACATAGAAGAAGACCTTAGAAGATGGAAAAATATACCCTGCTCATGGATAGGCAGAACTAACATCATCAAAATGGCGATATTACCAAAAGTCCTATATAAGTTCAATGCAATGCCAATCAAAATCCCAACAGCATATCTTGTAGAAATAGATGAAAGAATCATGAAATTCATATGGAATAATAAAAGACCCAGAATAGCAAAAACAATACTAAGCAGGAAGTGTGAATCAGGCGGTATAGCGATACCAGACTTCAAACTATACTACAGAGCAATAGTAACAAAAACAGCATGGTACTGGTACCAAAACAGGCGGGTGGACCAATGGTACAGAATAGAGGACACAGTAACCAATCCACAAAACTACAACTATCTTATTTTTGATAAAGGGGCTAAAAGCATGCAATGGAGGAAGGATAGCATCTTCAACAAATGGTGCTGGGAAAACTGGAAATCCATTTGCACCAAAATGAATCTGAATCCCTATCTCTCGCCGTGCACAAAAGTTAACTCAAAATGGATCAAGGAGCTTGATATTAAATCAGAGACATGGCATCTGATAGAAGAAAAAGTTGGTTATGATCTACACGCTGTGGGATCGGGCTCCAAATTCCTCAATAGGACACCCATAGCGCTAGAGTTAACAAATAGAATCAACAAATGGGACTTACTCAAACTAAAAAGTTTTTTCTCAGCAAAAGAAACAATAAGAGAGATAAACAGGGAGCCTACATCCTGGGAACAAATCTTTACTCCACACACTTCAGATAGAGCCCTAATAACCAGAATATACAAAGAACTCAAAAAATTAGACAATAAGATAACAAATAACCCAATCAATAAATGGGCCAAGGACCTGAACAGACACTTCTCAGAGGAGGACATACAATCAATCAACAAGTACATGAAAAAATGCTCACCATCGCTAGCAGTCAGAGAAATGCAAATCAAAACTACCCTAAGATACCATCTCACTCCAGTAAGACTGGCAGCCATTAGGAAGTCAGACAACAATAAGTGCTGGCGAGGATGTGGGGAAAAGGGCACTCTTGTTCATTGCTGGCGGGACTGCAAATTGGTGCAGCCAATTTGGAAAGCAGTATGGAGATTTCTCGGAAAGCTGGGAATGGAACCACCATTTGACCCAGCTATTCCCCTTCTCGGTCTATTCCCTAAAGCCCTAACAAGAGCATGCTACAGGGACACTGCTACATCGATGTTCATAGCAGCTCAATTCACGATAGCAAGACTGTGGAACCAGCCTAGATGCCCTTCAATAGATGAATGGATAAAAAAAATGTGGCATTTATACACTATGGAGTATTACTCTGCATTAAAAAATGACAAAATCATAGAATTTGGAGGGAAATGGATGGCATTAGAGCAGATTATGCTAAGTGAAGCTAGTCAATCTTTAAAAAACAAATACCAAATGACTCCTTTGATATAAGGGGTGTAAACAAGGACAGGGTAGGGACGAAGAGCTTGAGAAGAATATTTACAGTAAACAGGGATGAGAGGTGGGAGGGAAAAGGAGTGAGAAGGGAAATTGCATGGAAATGGAAGGCGATCCTCAGGGTTATACAAAATGTCATATAAGAGGAAAGGAGGGGTAAGACAAGAGAATACAAATGGAAGAAATGATTTACAGTAGAAGGGGTAGAGAGAGAAAAGGGGAGGGGAGGGGAGGGGAGGGGAGGGGAGGGGGGATAGTAGAGAATAGGACAGACAGCAGAATACATCAGACACTAGAAAGGCAATATGTCAATCAATGGAAGGGTAACTGATGTGATACAGCAATTTGTATACGGGGTAAAAGCGGGAGTTCATAATCCACTTGAATCAAAACGTGTGATATGATGTATTAAGAACTATGTAATGTTATGAACGACCAATAAAAAAAAAAAATAAAATAAAGCATCTCTTAGAAGTGAACATCAAAATTACATTTAAATACTAAAAGAGGCCCCTCATTCCTCATCTCCTCACAAATGTGTTCAAGTACATAACAAAAAGAAACATGATATTATCAACATGCCCCTCACAAATGTTTTCAAGTACATAACAAAAAGAAACATGATATTATCAACATGCCAAAGTTCTGAAGCACTATCATGCCGATCTGGTCATGGTGTAGGTTTCCATCTTAAGTTTGGCAGGAAATGTTTGATTTCTTTCTGCTTACAGAGGCCATTTTATCAGCACTAGTAGTATTAAATAACGGAGTAGGAGCAGCCAGCCCTCTTGTGTAGAGCCTAGCTTTTGTGATAGATTTCAGAGGTAAGATATAAGGAGACAACCCTGAAGGTCATCTTTCTTTCTTTCTTTCTTTTTTTTTTTTTTTTTAGTTGTAGATGGACACAATACCTTTATTTTGTTTATTTATTTTTTTAATGTGGTGCTAAGGATTGAACCCAGTGCCTCACACATGTTAGGCGAGCACTCTACCACTGAGCCACAACCCCAGCCCCTGAAGATCATTTTTCATAGATAAAAATTTTTATTTAAACATTAGATGAACAATTAGGTCACTAGGTATAAAGCACTATTCCTAAATTTGCTTACTACTTTTAAATCTCATCTATGTCTCATTGCCCATCTTGACATTTTCTTTATTGAAAATAAGGTCAGGAGCCTAATACACAAAGAACATCCTTACAGAAACATTTCAGATTGGTACACATTGAAGAAAATGCTTTACTACCAAATTGGGATAACAATGTTGCTTTGCTCCAAGTGACCACTGTGAGTTAACTAGTTGTGACCAAAAGTAATGCCAGTGGCATAGAAGAATATTTCTTCTTCAAATGTAATTCTTTCTTCAACTTTAAACTTTTAAAAATTAGTATATCCCATTTACTATTACCTGCTAATTGCTTCTATGTAGTAATGGCTATAATTAGTATATTTATGTTGATTCTGAATTTTAAACAGGTTTTATAAGTTTGTAAAAAGTAAATTAAAAGAGCTTCTGTGTAATACTAATGTGGAAAGCAATGGGTAAAATGGTCTGAAGAATCCTCTTCTGTTACATTTGATCTAAACAAGACTATAATTTAAAGGTTAAATACCTCTAATTTTACCCCAAAATATGAACATAAACAAATTTGGTTTATCCTGAGTGACTAATTGTAATTCCTTACAGCTATACCTTTATGCCCTGCATCTGCATAGTCTACTGATCATAAGAATTCTAAAGAGATTTTAGACAGCAACACTAAATCTTCCTTTTGGTATAAAAACAAAAGTCACAAATAAAAGGCATTAAAATTTGGTTTAATACAGTTAACACTTCTGGGTTGCACACATGAGACTGAGTTAAGAGGGCAGATCCCAGGCTAAGTGTTTTTACTGCAATAAAACCAATTAAATATCTGCTTGGAATTTTAATTAAAAAAATTGTTTTAAAACTTCTAATGTGTTTATTGTTATAATAAGAAAAAGGTCTAATAATATGAGCCAAGACACTGAACTACTTAAATTTTCGTTTTACTTGCATATAGCTTAATGTTTAAAACAGGTTAAATCAATCAATCCATCATAGTTTCACATATTTCTTTAAGAAACTATTAAAGAATTATATTACAAATGTTATATTATGTGTAATGTTTTTATAAATCTCATTTCCATTCAATCTATAAACATTCATTGAACATGTACAAAAACTAATGTACTTAATATACCAGGCTTTCCCTATTCCTAGCATCTACGTGTCCAGAAAGCTTAATGTCTATAAATACATCTTATTAAAAATATATGTATAAACAAAGATGCTGTGTCCACCGAAAACTAAAAAATAAATATTAAAAAATTCTCTCTCTCCTCTCTCACTCTCTCTTTTATATATGTAAGTAGCCTGCTATTAAAGGTATGTGATAGATTAGGTATAGATTCAACTGAATCTCTAATTACTACCTCTAAAATACTGTATAACAATTAATGTCTGTAAAATCAAGATTCTGAATCACAGCTGGGCATGGTAGCACCTACCTCATAATCCCAGCTACACGGGGAGCTATAGCAGGAGAATCACAAATCTGAGGCAGTCTGGGCAATCTAGCCAAACCCTACCTCAAAATTTAAAAAATTTTTAAAAGGGCTAACTAGACATGTTGTTCAGTAACAAAACAGTTGCCAAGCATGTGTGAGGCCCTAGGTTTAATCCTCAGTAATGCAAAAAAGAGGAGAAAAAAGATTCTGAATCTCCAAAAGCAATATAATCTAAATATGTTAACATATGATAATATTTAAAATTTGGCTAACTAAATATGGCAGAAGTGATTTTTCTTTCTATAGACCTATGATGGATGGGGAATAGAATAGGAGGTAAACACACATACACACACAGAGAAGTATATCTATGTGTATATGTATGCATACATGAACAGTTTTTATTCTTAGCAAAAATGTATAAACTATCTATAAAATTAATAATTCATTATATAAATTGTATTTAATAAATCAGCAAGTAACAAACAAATGTCAGTTCCATAACATGGCTACTTAAGTAGCAGTAGCAGATAGTGGTAGGGAACTCTGGAAAGAGAGTAGAGAAAGAACAGGAAAGGGAAATAATGGAGGGAGGGTAGACAGGTGTGAGGTCAAGGAGTAGGAGGTGTTGGGGGGGAGAGAAAGGGAAGGCAGACAGGTGTGAGGGTAAGGGGTGGGAGGCATTGGAAAGGGGGAGAAAGGGAGACAGGATAAAAGAAACAATCTATGTTTCACTTATTTAAGTATTCATTATGACACCTTGAAAACAGATTCTTTCACCTTGCTCTTGACATTTGTCTATAATTTTCTATTGTTAGTTCTAAAATATAAATTTGGAAATTTGGTGAATTATCCATTTGCATTATTCTTAGCACTGAGGTTCATATTGTATCCTATTTCAAATCCTATTACAACAAAAAGAAAATTGGATTCTTACCTATAGGAAAATTTGTCCATATATACACAGAGAAATAAGTATTATAAAGAAAACACTTGTAAGAAATGATTAAAAATGTTTAACTTGCCATTAAAACATTGTAAATTAGACAAAGTCCATGCTATAATTTTTACCCACATAGAAACTAGTAATAATATGTGTATTAGAAAAGAAACTTGAACTAACCAGAAATAAATATTCTTGATGTGAAGACTGCAATACATTTTCAGAAAAATAATCCTTATTCACGGCAATTAAAATGAAGCATGAAAACAGACAAGTAACTGCACCACTACAGAAACTCTCCACCAGAAACAATTTTACTTTTCTTTGGCTTCTCGAGAAAAGTACCTTGAGAAGGGTAATAGCAACTTCTTTAAGCACCTTCTGTAGAAGGGGACACTCTTTCTCAGAGGTGAGAGTGGGGAACTCTGCAAAACATTTGGTCCACATTACCTACCTAATTTTCACAAAGAGAGTTTCTCACAAGTTTGTAAGTAAGATAGGTGTGTGCTGATTACCTGATTAAATCAAAACTTAGAAATGTTAACTTTTAAATATTTTATCATATAATATTAAATAGAATATTTTATTAGCAAATATTTAAGCTGTCTTTACATTTACTTCTCTCTTGCCCCAAGATCTAAGGACAAAATACTCCACCAAAAAACTTCTAATGTTTAGATTACTATTTCTAGTATTTCTTGATGAGAAGTAAAAAGGGTGAAGATAATCAGCAAAATCAAAAGTCCATTTTATAAATAAGCCAAGTCTGAAACTTAACACTGAAAAAAAATTATCAAAAAAAAATTATCTTCCATTTTTATTTCAAGTGTTGAGAATTTCCATGCATTTCTTTTTTAAAAATCTACATACCACTTATCATAGAACCCATAATTTTATAATGCTATTGGAAAATAACAAAACTACTGTTTATCATTCGTTTTTATTTACTATGCATATAATTTATGGAAGTATTGATAACTGCAAGTAATGAAATGAATTATAAAATCAATTTAATGGACTACAACTAGCATTTAAAAAAGGGAAATAGAGTTGGGCGCAGTGGCATATGCCTGTAATCCCAGTTGCTGGTGAGGCTGAATCAGCATGAGGATTGCAAGTTCAGCCTTGGCTATATATTAAGACCCTATCTGGAAACTTAAAAAATTTAAAAAAGGATCAGAGATGGAGCTCACTGGTAGAATGCTCCTGGGTTCAATCTCCAGTATGAGGAAAAATATAGAATGTAAAATATCAGTGTGTAGTAAGAATGATGCTGCTTTCTGAAATTTTTGCTTCAGTAACATATTCATAAATATGTATTCATTTGGTCATGCTTGATATTTTAATATAAAATGTTATGATAAGTAAGTGATAATATTATTGATAATACAATATTGGAAAGATAAATAATTTGCTGTGAGAATCCTGACTGTACTAATATTTTCTGCATAACTTTAGTGGATTTATTTATTAATGTAGTTAGTGTTTATTCTCTGCCTCCACTATGCATCCTGATTATAACTAATCATAATCACAGTTATTAGATTTCCAACTCGATAAGATGATTTTATAAAAGAAGTAGAAAAAAGCTAAGTCTAAAAATTTCCTATTAATATATTCTTACCTGTTGGTAATCCTTTTCCTCTCAATCGGTCTCGAATAGCCTGGCTTCGATCAGGCTTTTGTTCACTGTTACGGGAAAGCTGGTCCGTCTGTATATAGGTAATCAAAAATCAAGTTTGACAAAACAATCTCCCTTTTATTTTCATGGTAATTGTCTACAGAATAACACTAATTAGACAATTTGAGATATTCTAGGTCTTTCAACTAAATGGACATATTGGCAAATGAGAAATCTAAATCAATGCTCTTTTGAATCTCCTTTAAAACAAAATGGGTAGTAGTCTCAAACATCAGTAATTTTAACCAAGGATATTTGTTTAAAATAAAGCATGTCAAATCAGTCAAACTCCACATTATGAAGAATAAAAAGCTAGAAATTGGTTTACTCAGATGAGCAAAAAGAGAAGAAACATGGAGATATAAAATGGAAGGAAAGAAAATGGTGAAGAGAAGTTACCAAATGCTTATACACACACACACACACACACACACACACACACACACACACCCCACATGAATGTTAATATTCCTCCAATTGTGAAATTTGTTTGATTATGAATTAAAAACCTATCTACAGTAATATTTTCAGGGATCTATTTCCTAACTATAAGAAGAATTACATGCAAATATTTCTGAAATAATATTATCCTTTAAATTGCATAAATCATGTTAATGCAGATTACACTGTGCTGTGACAGAAAAGACAGTGAACATTCTATATACTTGGGAATTCCTATTTGAGGCAACTATTAATAACAGCTGTTGTTAATTCAAAAGTTACTATGTGCACGAGGCATTGCCTTAAGAGCTTTAAAATCTTTATAATTTAACAAAGATTCACAACCTTATATGGTAAATATTATTATCCCCATGTTACAGATAAATTGGGATAATTTTAAGAACCTCAAAGCAGCTCATTAACACTGAAATAATCATCTTCACAACTGTTCAGAGATAAGAGTGGATGGTAAGTGTTAAAATTCCTATCTTATCGATGAGAAATATTGAGGTGAAAATATTGTAACATTGGAAGAACTAAGAAAAGTAAGCAGGCCTGCTGGCTTACTATAATTCATCCTAAACTAATGCTATGCTATATTAAACTTAAATAGGAATTTTGGTCACTTCCAGTGAATTTCACAGTAGTGAAAGACTGATTCTGTGAGTTACTGGAGGCAGTAACAGTTTCAGGGGAAGATAATAGCTAAAAGCATTGGCTTTGAGTCAGAGACCCAGGTTCCGATTATTTCTCTGTAATTTATTATACATGTGACCATGGGCAAGTTACACAATCCTTCTGAGTCTTAGTTTCATCATCATTAAAATGAGGATGAAAGTATCTCTAAGGTGGGTTTTCTTATGATGAAAAAATATGATAATGCATATAAAACATGTAGCACACTTGTGTGGCACAAAGTAAACACAGCTATTGAGTTATTCTGTGCAAGAGGTGAAGAACAATTGAAAGGTGGGGTATATTATAAAAGTTCCTAAAAATATGCCTTAATGTAAAGGCAGGTTCTCTACATGATGATTCCAAAGGACCCTCTCTTCTTTTCTCCCACTAAAACACTCCTCAGCACACCTTGTATCAGACTTATTTCTATTCCCCCCCTATACCCTACTCCTTCCCATTTCACATCATTTATCTAGGTTCACTGCTCTGCTGAGATTACTCTATCTAGCCTACAGAATCTATGTCAAAATGCTACTTCTTTCTAAGTGCTATTTTTATTATAGTTTTGACTTATCTCCATTGCCTTCAGATCTCATAGTTTTAACTTGTTTGGGGGGAGTTATTGGGTATTAAATTCAGGGGCATTCAACCACTGAGCCACACATCCCCAGACTTATTTTGTATTTTATTTAGAGATGGGGTCTTACTGAGTTGCTTAGTGCCTTGCTGAGACTGGCTTTGAACTTGTCATCCTTTGCCTCAGCCTCCAGAGCTGCTGGAATTACAGGTGTGCGCCACCACACCAGTTTAGTTTTAATATTTTTTTGTTACTTTTCATAGCCTTATTTGTATTTTATAATAAAGCAAGTGGTTATTATAGCACTTAAGAGCCCATAAATCAACTACTTGATTCAAAAACATATCTCTAATACAAGTTTCTAGTACAGGTTTCATAATTAGATAAGCAACAAATATTATAATAAACTGAATTAAATGCTAAATCTTCAAGGAATGGAGATCTTTTTTGTAACATAGGCAATTATTGGATAAGGTAATAGAATTTCTATGGAGAAATACTTCTTCATGGGAAGACAGTAGAAAAAATATTTTCAGTGATTTTACTATGCAAGTAAAATCAGAAAAGAACACAAATATCTCATAGAAGGTGTGGTATAATAAAAGATTCCCATACTGACTACTGTGAAACTGTTTGGGTCTCAATTTTCTCATCTATAAAGGGAAGTGATTTTATAGAATATCAGTATTATCAAAAGTTCTATTATAAAAAGACTTCCAGGAATAAAATAAGTTTGGGAAATATTTCATCTATATGCTTATTCTTGAAGGTTAGTAACACAGTGTAGCATACTAAAGACTGAGAAATTCAGCAATGAAAATACCTTTAATTTCCCTTATGCACTTTTTTCTCAAGCTTATCTGATCATAGAAGAATTTTTAAAACAAAAATACATTTGTAACAATGTGGGAAATTTTGGTCTGGATAAAGGACTTTCATATATTTTTTGTAGCTTCACTTTAATTCACAAAAAAAAAAAAAAAAGGAACATGCAGAAATAAAACAGGAGCTGGCCTAGTTAAAGAGGGGAAAAAGGCAGCCAAGAAGGCCAATCATTCAGCCTTTACTATCTCCATTTCCCTCCACTACAGAAACACAAAAGTTTAATGGGAGATAGTTTATGAACTGCTTGTCTAGAAGATCTCCATTTCTCATCAGCTGGCAGAGTACATGGAATTTGGATATATCTTGTCAGCCACATAATGTCCTAGTTAAGATAAGGGTGAAATAAACATCTAGGGATGAAAAGTTAAGCAGAAGCCAGGAAGAACACTGTGTGACAGCAACAAATTTGTAGCCCAAGTGAAGAAGAGACTACCACAGAGGGACCATAACACTAAATGGAAAGAGAAGATAAGAGTTTAGATACAAATCAGATGTCAGAGACCGAGGAGTATCCAAACTAGGGATAAAGGGATAGGAGAGAGTTAAGAGACACAGATCAGAAGTGGTATTATTAGATATAGAGTGTGTTGTTCTTGGGATTCCTCTGACCAAGACAAGAGAAAATGGGAATGTCCAAGTCTTAGGGCAGTATGACCGTGATCAAGCATTAATCCTTTCCACTGTCCCTATGGCAAGGTCCAAAGAGGATGAGAAAAGCTGGGGAATACCTATGCGATCCAGACAAATGAGTGAACAAGAAAGAAATATAAAGAAATAGGAAGAGCATTTAAATATTTCTAAAACCCACTTTGCATGTTAATGCTCATTGGGAAAATATATAAGAAAGGAGGCAAAAACAGACATTTCCATCTCAAATATGTTATGATTCTATGATATTTTCTAGAATAAATTACTGAAAAACAAAAGACTAGTTTTCACAAAATGCAAGAGACTAAGTACCTGCAAAGGGCTTCTAAATTTAATATTATTTCAAGTAAACAACATTAAAATAAGACATTCAACTTCCTATTCCTAATCTCCACTGAGAAAATGCTATCTATATAGTAACTTCAAAGAAAATTCTGTGATGTGCTACTAATTTTAAAATATGACTATATTGGTCAATTGGAACTGTAGCTTACCCCAGGAAGATTTCCCAGAACGAGTTTTACCAACTGTTTCACATAGGAAAATGAAGGTGCACAGTTGCTATTCCTAATGTGGGCACTGCAAGCATCCAGGACGGTCCGAACAGAAACTCGAGCATAAATAACATCCTCACACATTCCAAGCAGTATGCTATTGAGATGATCTCCAAGCTTGATAGGCTAAAAATGAAGAAAGAAAAACATTTCTATAAATGTATGTAAATCCTCTAATATGAGAAAAGCCATTCTAGCAATTTCAGAAATCACAGCAAATGTACTTCACATACTTGAAGCAATGAGTTCTTTCTCTATGGGTAAATATCTTGTTTATTCTACCTTTTTCTATTATAAAACAAATTATTAACAAAATATGGTTAATATACATCTTCCCTGATAGGAAGTATTACAGAGAACCTGTTATCTTTTTTGGTAAATAAATGGAATTCTTCAGTTATTCAAATATTTTGAAAACAGTTCTTAATATATACATGCCATTTGTGTGGAACAAACTATTTTCTAAAATATTTCTAATATTTTATAATTATATGAATATAATTTGATGTTTCCACAATAAGATTGAAGATTTTCAGATGTTGCAATTATTGAAGATCATTTAAATACAAGTTATTATTATCTCATGAAACAGAGAAGCCAGACCATTTGATTATTTTTACTAGTTAACACAATTTGTGAAATATTATATCCAAATAGCCAATAAGCACATGAAAGGTGGTCCACATCATTATTCACTAAGAAGTGTAAATAAAACCACCACAAAAAGTCACTATAGGGCTGGAGGTGCAGCTCAGTAGTACTGCCTGTGCTTGACATGTGGGAGACCCTGGGTTCAATCGGCAGCGCCATCAAAAAAAGAGAGAAAGAAAGAGAGAGAAGAAAGAAAAAAATCTATTCACAAACAAATAAATGAAAAGACTAATAATACAAAGCACTGGTAAGGATTAGAGCAACTGGAATTCTCATCGATTGCTGATAGTCACTTTGTTTAAATAAATGTTTTCCCTATGACCATTTCACTTCTCATCTATTTAGGCATTATTTCATCCTGTAGGTCCCAGATTAGATGCATTTTCCTTTAAGATACTTGACCTAATCCTTCAAGTCTAATCAGAAACCCCAACTCTATTTTTCCACAGCACCCTCCATTTCTCCTAACATAGCATTCACTACATCATGTTGTAATTAGCCAACTGTACCTTCTGATAGATTCCACAGGCCTGAATACCTATAGTACTAATGGCTAGTACAATGTCTGATACGACACACACATACACACACACACACACACACACACACTTAATAAATACTTTTAAATTAATATTGAGTATTTCCAAAATGATTAAGAATTCTGATCATAAAGTATACATTTATCTTTCCTCTCTAACTTATTCATTATTGCTATTTACTTCATTTCTAGTCATCAAAAAAGAATATAATGGTACAACCACTTTAAGGACTATGATCATATTTTATATATAAGTTCTAGGCATCTTCATAAACAACATTAATATTTCCAGTAGTAATCTCACTTTCTCATTTATATTTACAGAATTGAAACTGAGAAGAGAGAGAAAGTATATAGTATTTTTCATGCTATAAAATTAAATCAAACCAAGTTGAAGAATATCATTTATCTTTCATGAATTTTAAGATGTTCAAATTTTAGGGTAAAAGTCTAACATATTTGTTATTGCTAATATTTAATAATAAAACATACCTAGTTATTTTGGTTTTGGTGTCTAAATGCCTAAAATAAAAAGTAATTTTAAATATTGAATCTTAGCTTTCCTGAAATAAAGGAATTTTTAAATTTTTAATTACTACCTACTTCTATGTTTATATTGAATCTTCAGGAATCAGAATTATTTTAGAAAATAACAACTAGAAGTGGCCCAATGGTTATCAAAGCCCAAGACCTGAGAAAGTGTCAATATCTGTGTCTGCTGTTGCAGATGTAGCTAAGTATGATTCTGCAGTGAGAAGAGAAAAAGTAATGAAGCTCTGTGTGCTATAGGCTGAGACAGAGCCAGAGCTACTTTTCTATCCCCACCCCAGCCCCCACACTTTGTGGTACTAAGCTGAGCTATATATTCCCAGACATTTTTTTTTTTTAAATAATTCTTTCTTTTTAGACAGGCTTGTTAACTTCCCAGGCTGATTCCAAACTTCTGATACTTCTGTACTCGAGCCTCCCAAGTACTCGAGATTAGAGGCTCTACTTTTTGCATCAAAAGGGTACTATTATCGGGTCCCTGTGGTACACAGCGGTAATCCCAGCAACATGGGAGGATGAGGCAGAAGGATGACAAGTTTGAGGCCAGCCTTGGCAACTTAGTGAGGCCCTAAATAAATCAGTGAGACCCAGTCTCAAAATTTAAAAAAAAATTAAATGGGCTGGGATGTGGCTCAGTGGTTAAATCTGAGTTTAATCCCTGGTACCCACCCCCATCAAAAAAAGGATACTACTTTCAGTGTAAGAATGAATCAGCAGAGATATTTACAATTCCTCTTATCAGTCATTAAATTGGAAGAAATAAAATATACTCCCACTTTCTCTTGCTTTGATTTCTGAAGAAGCTAATTCCATATCATGGACTAAATTGTTGAAACCTGGGTGGTAAATATTATAATTCTAGAAATATTTTAAAAAATAGTTTTGTTTGTACTTATACTTGTTAGTTCATTCTTGAACGTATGACATTCTTCAACATAAACAAACAATTCAGAAATGCTATACAAATGTAAAAACTTGACTTACTTGGCTCTGAGGTACTTCATGATCAGCCCCCCAATACAATGTCATTCCAAGAGAATAAATATGGATCTAGGAATAGAATTTTAAAAATTATGGTGAAATAAAATAAAAAATACAGAAAGTGCTATATTTTTTTGTTCTAAAGAAATTATAACATGTTATTTGAGAAAAACATTTCACAGAAGGAAAAAAATATGCATAAAAGTATGTGAGAGCTTAAAACAGAAAATAAGACTGGAAATTATTAAAACAGATGTTTTTTCTAATAATGAGTCCAGAGTTTCTTCATGTAAAGTCAAGCAAATATGAGCATATACTCTTATATCCCTCTTCTTTTACAAAATTTAAAAGTTACTCAGCACCAAATTATATTGTTATACTGTGTGCATGTTCAAATATGTAATAGTGAATTCCAGTATTAGGTATAATCATAATGCATTTAGCAGCCTGCATTTTAAATTTACCAACAGAGACATTTCTATATCAATGATTGGAAATCGTTATCTTTTTTTTATTACTACACAGAATTTCATCATGTAAAATAGCATTATTTTATTCATCTGTTTTTAATGGGTAAATAAGATTTTTACAAACTTTTGCTGTTATAAATAATGTTTCAACAGTCAGTCTTGTGATATGTCATTTGGTACATGCAGGTATTTCTCTTGAATTGACTCTGAAGTTATAAATAAAGTTTTTTGATATGTATATTGTCACATTCCCCTACAGAGAAGTTTGATAGTTTTGCATTTCAACCAGCAATTCTTGTTTTCTCACAAAACTTTAGTATTTTTCTCACTATGGTTGTGTGGGGTTGTACAAGAAAAAGAAAGTAAGATTGAAAGGGTTTTCTTTTGTGTTGTTTGCTTCTAAAAGAATGGACATTAAAGGGGTAGCACATATTTTTACGCTGACAGGAATGATACAACGAGGAAAACCAGAATTGCAAGAGAGTAGAGATTGCTGGAGGGAAAGAAGTTGGAAGCTAATGCACGGATGAAGGTGTTAACTTTACAGAGGAGCACGGATGGTCACCTGTAATAAGAAGGCAGAGAAAATGGGGGTTTATATGGGCAAACTGATAATTGGATCCTGGGGAAAGTGTCTCTCAAGTGCTGGTATTTTTTTTTGTGAGACAAGGAGCACAGTATCAGCTGAGATGGAAGATGATTAAATACATAAGTAACCATCTTTTCTTTTCCCCCAATTTCATTATTTTCTTGCCTTTACTTCACTCTGTTCCTATTTTCTTATCTTTATTTTTTAATACTATAGACTGTCTCAAATCCTCTTTAGAAATTGTTGAGATATACAAATAAAAATGAGTTCCACTCTTAGAATCTCACAGCATTTTAATCTGTACCTTACATTGCCCCCTAAATTTATCACTAAATTACAGGATAGAAAAAATCCACTTTTCAAGTATTTTCATTACTGCCAATTTTCAGAAATCCGAACTGTGACTTTCAAGTCTTACTGATCTGCCTCCACTTCCATGTTGCAGGCAGGTTTTCCTTGTTATCACGCCTTTTCCTATCACAATCTAAACACGTCAGCATTACTCGATAATTCTATGATGAAAAAATACATCCTTTTCTTCCTCACCTTTTGTAAACTTTTTGTTCACCGAAAATATGTTTTCTTTTTCTTTGTTGATGACAGTTTTACCCATTATTGATAGGCCAGAGATGTTTTCCACTATATATGTCATACAAATTCTTTTAAATAGGATAAGGTATTTTCTTTTAGGTAACAGTTATGTTTTGTTTGTATTTCTAATGGAGCAATTATTTAATACTTTCTTATATTATAGCTGGATTCTTTCTTGTCTTTCTTGAGGGAAAGAGTCTTTTGGACATATTTTCTTTTTTCTCTCTCCTTCTCTTTTTTTCTGGTTTTGGAGATTAAGCCCAAGGATACTCTACCTCTGAGCCACATTCCCAGCTCTTTCTGATTTTGAGACACGTCTTGCTAAATTGCCTCAAACTTGTGATCCTTCTGCCCCAGCCTCCAGAGTAGCTGGGAATATAGGCATGCACTACTGCTCCCAGCTTTTAACAAATCTTAATATCCCTTTAGGTAACTAACACAGAACTTGTACACAGTAGATATTTAATACATATCTGCTAAATTAAATTAAATGTGCATGCAGTCCATGAGAGCATAATGCATTTGATCTGTATCAAACTTCTCTAGGTTTCATTTCAATGAAGCTTGTATGTTAATACTTTTGCAAAACAACTCTTACATGAAAAACATTTTCACATATATGAAAAATACTTTCCACATATATGAAAAATACTTTTCACATATATGAAAAATACTTTCCATAACATTAGAATAGTGATTGCATACTCAATTACATTAACTTTGATTTGTGATTTTTTTTTTCAGATATGGCCAGTGCTTTAAGATTCTTTGTTATATTTACTTCTCAGTATGCCAAAAGAGTTACTACAAAGATCTGGCATACCTGGAATTATTTCTTTAACAAAATGTTAATAGTTTTTATATAACTTTGTATGAAATTGACAAAAAAATCCTCAAAACTAGGTTGTGAAATTGTGCGCTTGCTGATCACCAATGTATACAGTAAAATGGTTAATTGTACATGCCAACATGACTGGACCATGAGATGCCTAGATACTTGATCAAACATTATTCTTGGTGCTTCTACAGAGGTATCTTGCATGAGATAAACATTAAATCAGTATATTGAGTAAAGCAGATTGCCCTTCCTAACCTGAGTCAGCCTGTTCCAATCCTCGGAAAGCCTAAAAAGAACTAAAAAGCTTACTCTTAGAAGTAAGTGAGAATCTTTCCATCTGATTGCTTCAAATTGGGACATCAACGTTTTCCTTCTTTGGACTTGACTGAAAAAGCTCTTCCTGAGCCTCAAGACTGCCAGTCTTTGGACTGAAACTTCCTCATCAGCCCTATGGTTTTCTGGCCTTTGAACTCAGCCTGAAGCATCACCATCAGTTCTCTTGGGTATTCAATTCAGCTTACAAACTTGCCCTGAATATTTTGGGGTTTATCAGCTTGCATATACATGGATACATGACATATGCATACACAAACACACATATTCTGTTTGTTGGGAGAACCCTTACCAATATATACAGATATGAAATCCTATATAGAGAAATACAACATGCTACTTTATTAGGATGACATTTTATGGGTTCCTTTTTTTGTTTTTGTTTGTTTATTTATTTATTTATTTATTGTAATGGGGGTTTATTGAGGGTCACTGTACCACTGAACTATATTCCTAGCCTTTTTAATTTTGAGAAGGGTCTTATAAAGTTGTCCAGGCTGGCCTCAAGCTATCAATCCTTCTGCCACCATCTCCAGAATAGCTGGGATTGCATGTGTGCACCACCACACTTGGCTATGTTCCAAATTTTTAATAATATTTTCAAATCATTTAAATTTTGTTAAAGAAATAATTCCAGGTATGCCAGATCTTTGTTAAAATAATGTATAATAGCAACCCATTTCTTACAGAATACAAATTAAAATGTTCTATTATTTATATTTATTAGAAGCAACTTGTATAGTCAAATAGAGTAATACTTCCATACACATTATTAATAAACAAAATTTCTACTTTCGGTACAGCCTGAAAAGACACAAGCATACAGAAGAACACTGATGTCAAGGTGTAATTAAATTAACATGGTAATGCTTACATTACTAAGAGCTCCTATTTCATCTAGGTGCTATACAACAGCAACAGATGGATACAGTATACTTAGAAACACTGTGAAGAATGGAGGGAAGCATCAGGAATTGAACTCAGGGGCACTTGACCATTGAGCCACATACCCAGCTCTATTTTGTGTTTTATTTAGAGACAGGGTCTCATTGAGTTGCTTAGTGCCTCACTTTCACTGAGACTGGCTTTGAACTAGAGATCCTCCTGCCTCAGCCTCCCAAGCTGCTGGGATTATGGGTTGGGCCACCACACCCCGCTCATCAGAGGTTTTTAAAACTAAGGTAGCCATGGCTTTACTGCAGTACAGTGGTTCTTATTTTTTCTGAGGTCACCAGACATGACGTTATGAGCATCCTCTCACAAAAATGTTCACATGCACAAAACTCAGTATGCCATTTCACTGGTTTGCAAACACCCTGAAGCTTGATTCTGATTCAGAAATCTCAAGGATTACATACTTTTCAAAAACACTATGCCTATTCCCAAAATTCTAATCACCCTCTGTCTTTTAAAAGTATTAATAAATGAATCACACAATGAACAAAATGAATACATGCTGGTTAAATAACAATAAAAATGAATAACTGTCTATTATATCTATCCAGCTTAATAAAACAGTACCCAGTATATTTGAATGCCTTTATGACATGTTAACAATGACCAAGACTGTATATACTCTATAGTACACAAAGTCCTTTTCAAATACCTCATCGCATGTAATGGGAATTTTCTTAGGGCTAATGCCTAAAGCATTGACTCCACCTCATAGCTATTGTCTTCTCTCACTGGTTGTCTGTACCTCCCAAATTTCTTAAGTACTTCAAGGAAAACAAAGGATAAGCCTTTGCTGGATTTGCCCTAACATATACAACTGATGGCTCAAATCAAGGGGCTTTCCTCCCCCTTAATCACCATTTATTTCCTTCCCTCTCGCACATATAAAATGTAAATATTATTATAATTATCAATAGAAAGATAAATGATTGCAATTCCTTCAGGTGGTAATGAGGCAAAGTGTTAGAAATGTAAAATATGCATACTTTTTAATGTGACAGTTTTACTATTAGGAAATTATTTACATTATTCTTTACGCTTATGAGGAATGATGTATGATAAAGGATGCTGACAGCAAATTCTGAATGTTCCAGAATTCCATATCTAAATTACCCACAGTCTGCTTTATAACACAAAATATATTTGCCCCCCCAAGTTTTTTGCATAACTTTAAGAAAATTAGATCTTATTCTAAAGTCGATGGTATCACCGTAGTTAGAATAAATATTTCTACAACAAACTTTTCTTTCTTCTTGATTGTTCCATCAAATAGACTGTGAAACTGTCTATTTTGCCTCCACTGTATCTCCTTCATCCATCCACTTCTTTATGTTCTGAAGGCATTATAGTATTTGCAGTTATTTCCAGGTTATTAAAACTTTCCAATTAGATTTCCATGAAATCATGGATCCCAAGCTACCCACTTTTGTCAAGCTTAACTCACAAAATCACAAATTCCATCATATAACAGTCTTAAAAATATGATTCCTACTGCCTTAGAAGGAAGGCTCAAGCCCTGGCATTCAAAATCTTCCTCTCATGTTGACCTACAGCCTCCCTTTCTTTCTTTAACCACAGCCATCCAAACAGTTAATGCTCTGGCCCACTTGGTCTGATCTACCATTCCCAGCCACAGTGGACAATGTATTGTCATAGTACACACTAACTGGAATTTCCTTTTTACCTCTTTTCACTTATAAAAATTCTCTTTGCTCTTTGTAGCCAAATGCTGCCTTCTCTGTAATATCATTCTACACTCAAAATTAACTACTTTTCTTGCAAACTCTCAAAACACTTTATCCCCTCCACAGCATTTGTTTCAGCTTGCCATAGAATACAGATTCTTCTATACACATTAATCACAGCCCACTTTCTATTTATTTTTGTATTTTCCTGATGAGCAGTGTTTTCTACACAGAAGGTATTTAATAAATATTTATTAACATGAATTAATAATGGCTCACTTTTTTAAAGTATTTTTTCTTAGATTCATAAATCTTTATAGAACTATTTTTAATTCTTAAATAAAATAAATACAAACCTCTTGGAATAAATAATTAAAATTAAAATTCAATGGACTTTTTTTCAGGGGGCTGAAGTAGGGTAGTTGCCCTTCCCAAAAGAAAAAACAAACAGAAACAACAAATATTTAACAGTTACCTTTTCAACATCTGAGAGAGAAGTTAACGATTGATTTTGAAGAACTTCTGGTGCAGTGAATGCTCGAAGATCCTGATTGGGAATGTTCTCATCTGTAAATGACACACTACCAGATGGCAGCAACAATAGAGACCAGGGAGAAATGATGAAGCCAAGGGCAGCAGGATCTGTTAGGCTTACTGGTTTGTAATTGCATGAAATGAAAAGGAAAAAAAAAAAGAGTTACTGCTTAAAATTATAATGAGAGGAACAAGAGATCACTTTAATGTACATTCCAGTCTATTAGTATAGATATGAACATACAGTTACATATACCACATCAATGAGCTACAAAAAGAAAGTAGGCTTCATAGAAGTATAACTGCTACCATTGTTAAAAATGCCTTGATGGGCTGAACCTTTCAAACTCTGAACGGCAGATTCTAGAAACTAGAAATAGAGAATTCTTATTACTAGTTAAAAGAATTATACTTGGTTCAAGTATTTTATTGTAGTGATACACAGAAATGAATAAGAATCAATAGTACTTTAATATTTTTTTTTAATCATGGATTCCTTTGAGAAATTGCCCTTGGCTCGCTCTCAAGGACTCTGCCCAGAAATATAAGACTCTGTACAAAAATTGTACGGTTCATAGATCTGCTTATAGCCCATTTATGGACCCCAAATTAAGATTTCTTGATTTAGACTATAGGTCCTAAAATGGATAGAAATCAGTTTCTTTGAGAATTCCCCAGTTTTAGAATTAGTAATGTTTCCAACTCAATGAAAAACTTTTCTGAGTAAAATGTATTTGCTTGAATTTGAATTTTGTCTTATTTGTATTCTTTCATCATTTCACTAGAATTTCTCGGGTAGCTTGTTTTGTATTATCAATGTGAGCAATGAAGTCTCTTAATTTTTTGTTTCTAATGTCTGCCGGTATAGATGCTTAAGAGCTGAATATTTAAGAATTTTTTGAAGCATTTATTTCTTAGACTGCAGCAGGTCTCCTTCTAAAAGTAATGCCAGATATCAAGCTCAACAAAACAAAATCATAAGAAGGAACTTAGTTTTGTCCTCCCAAATCAAAAGGAAGTTAATATAAGTTTTAAGATAAATTACTATAGAGAAGTCACAGAAGGCCTGTGACTACCAATTTCATTGTTCAATCTGAATGCATTATACTAATATTCCTCTACTTCAAATGATTAAAAACTGACAGAAATCCATGGAATAGTTTATCCAAGTATCTATGCTTTATAGAAAATAACTTACTTTTTTTTCTTTTTGCAATACTGGGTATTGACCCCAAGGGTACTCTACCACTGCGTTACATCCCCAGCCCTTTTTAATTTTGAGACACATCTCCCTAAGTTGCTGAGCCTAGTGTTGAACTTGTGATCCTCCTATCTCAGCCTCAAGTATCTGGATTACAGGTGTGTGCACCAGGCTTGAAAATAACTTTTGAAAACTAAATTGTCCTTTGACTTAACTTCAACCTATGTTCAGGTCATCAGAATTTGACTTACATAAAAAAATGAATTAAAAAAACCAATAAAATTCATTCCTCTTCTGAAGATTAAAATGTCCCTGCATTTTTTGAATATGAAATACACCTTTAATAACTCTGATTTTAAAAGTATGCTTGAACAGTCAGAGAAATGCAAATCAAAACCACCCTAAGATACCATCTCACTCCAGTAAGATTGGCAGCCATTATGAAGTCAAACAACAAGTGCTGGCGAGGATGTGGGGAAAAGGGTACACTTGCACATTGTTGGTGGGACTGCAAATTGGTGCAGCCAATTTGGAAAGCAGTATGGAGATTTCTTGGAAAGCTGGGAATGGAACCACCATTTGACCCAGGTATTCCCCTTCTGGGTCTATTCCCTAAAGACCTAAAAAGAGCATGCTACAGGGACACTGCTACATCGATGTTCATAGCAGCACAATTCACAATAGCAAGACTGTGGAACCAACCTAGATGCCCTTCAATAGACGAATGGATAAAAAAAAATGTGGCATTTATACACAATGGAGTATTACTCTGCATTAAAAAATGACAAAACCATAGAATTTGGAGGGAAATGGATGGCATTAGAGCAGATTATGCTAAGTGAAGCTAGCCAAGCCCTAAAAAACAAATGCCAAATGTCTTCTTTGATATAAGGAGAGTAACTAAGAACAGACTAGGGAAGAAGAGCACAAGAAGAAGACTAATATTAAACAAGGATGAGAGGTGGGAGGGAAAGGGAGAGAGAAGGGAAATTGCATGGAAATGGAAGGAGACCCACAGGGTTATACAAAATTACATACAAGAGGAAGTGAGGGGAAAGGGAAAAATAATACAAGGGGGAGGAATGAATTACAGTAGAGGGGGTAGAGAGAGGAGAGAAGAGGGGAGGGGAGGGGAGGGGAGGGGGGATAGTAGAGGATAGGAAAGGCAGCAGAATACAACAGACTTGAGTATGTCAATATGTAAATCAATGGAAGTGTAACTGATGTGATTCTGCAATCTGTATATGGGGTAAAAATGGGAGTTCATAACCCACTTGAATCAAAGTGTGAAATATGATATATCAAGAACTATGTAATGTTTTGAACAACCAACAATAAAAAAATTAAAAAAAATTAAAAAGTATGCTTGAAAACACCTTTTAACTAGTAAGCACATCTTACACTGAGCTGATGCAGAGTTACAGATTAATAGTCCCCACAGCCTTAATTCACCATCCATCAGACTGTTGAAACATGGCTCACAATTCTTATGGCAAAATACATTTCAATATGTCATTGCAGATGGGAATTCTAGGTATATTGCTATCTTTCACAGCCACTCTGAACATTTTCTGTTAAATGCTGCTTCTTTAGTAGTTCATGAATAATCAACATACAACACGGCTAGAAAAGAACTCTAATGAGGCAGAGCTACTATTCAAAATCTTGAGATTTTACATCAGAGACATTATAAAAAAAACTAAAATTAATTCTTTTCAGATTATCCACTAAGGGGGAATGAACACTAAGAGACTAATTAGGAAGCCAAGGAACTAATATCTGGTACAAGATGATGACGGCCTGCAATCGGAGTGGTAGTAGTGGAGGTGGTGAGAATCCACTGGAAACTGAACATAGTTTAAAGGTACTGATAATAGAATTTTCCAACAGACTGAATGGGGAGCAAGAGAAAGGAATCTGGATGACTCCAAGGTGTTGATCTGAGTAACTAGAACAGAGTACAATCAACTGAGAAGACAAGGTGGAGGTGAGTATAGATAGTATGAGTTGCCAAAATGGGTACTAGGGTGGGACTTAATAAAGTTAAGATATTTGTTAGATATTGAAATGGAGATATCAAGTTGGCAGTTGGATCTAGAATGTGGGTTGAAAGTCAGGAATGGAGATATATTTTGGGAGTTCCTGGCTTAACAGATTTGAAGTCATGTGACTGATCTCTAATAAAATGATTTAAGATAGAAAAGAACTGAAAATCAAGGATATTCCTTGGTATACTCCCAACATGAAGACTGTTTCTTCTCAGTGTTTTATCTAGGTTCTTCCTTCTTTTGGGAATCCATGAAAGTATAGTGCTATAACTTTCCGCAACACTTCATTCACTACTGACAATCTCCACTCACTATTTTAATTAGTTCTTCTATTAGCCTTTCCGTCCAGTTCCCCTGTACCTAGCCTTGAACCTAAGTTAGGAGGGTAGGATTCTAACTCTCACATTCAATTCTTGATAGTCCTTATTTTGAGTATGATCCTTATAATTTCTTGTACACCTGTTACAGGAAATTACAAATTATAGTTTATAAGTTACAAATTATTGGGGATCACAGCTATCATAAAGGCTTGAATGTCACAGAAATCTAAACACTGTGTCCTATCTTGCTACCCTGGTGTTCATGTCCACACAGGCTGAACAGTGTGGCTGAACGTCCACACTCTCCTCCTCATCCTCGGCCACAGACCAACTCTATGTCCTTTCCAACATGAAACTGTTGAAGGTGAAAGCAATCCACTATTGCTTATCACTCTAAAATGATTAAAAGATTTATTCACTTAACCAGCACAAGATCAGTAAAACTATTATTACTCTATCAAAAAATTGCATAGCTCATCTAGTTTTATAAAACACATTTGGGATTTTTGTTATTAAACACCTAATATGTATCATGATTCTAAGCACTCTATGTATTAATATAATGTTCTTGACATTATAAGTCATTGCTAATAGAGTCTAAAGTGCTACTTGGGGATATAAAGTATGTACATAAACAAACATAAGATAGTATAAAAGTAAGAAAGAAACAATACAAAAGGAAGTTTCAAGGATAGCAAAATTACTTCAACTACAATGGAGAGAATTCTTCCTTTCTGCACTACCCACCCCACCGCCACCTCTTCCTCCTTCTAATAATACACGAAGCCCTTTCAGGAGGGTTAACACTTGATCATGGCCAAGGGTAGAATTCCAAAGAGAAGAAACAGCCAAAGCAAAGGCATGTGGTCAGGAAATTATTATGTTTGGGCAAGCCAAAATTTTAAGAGAGAAGTGGTGGGCAGAAGTGAGAAACAGAATTACAAAGGTGGGTCATAATTTGCCTTTTAAAAAACACACAGAAATGATACAAAGTTTTCAAATGTCTTGTAATAAAGCTAAAGAAACTGTGACCACAAAGTACATTGCTGTCAAATTTCCAAAGCATATACATGACATTTAAGTATTGGATTCTTCAGAAAATATAGTCAAACCACAAAATATATTTTAAAATAATTGTAAAGAGTTATATAAACCTACAAATCAGGGAATTTAGAGTTTGTGGTTAGAATTGGTCTTTAATCCACCTTCTTGACAACTAAAGGAAGGAATTTAAAGCAAATGTTTTCAAAATCTTTCACAGAATGCTAACAAAAGAATATTTTGAGATAAGAGTCCAGGATCTTATAATTTTATGTCCTGTGTTTTAGTTGTGTGCTGACTGCACTCAAGAATGCTATTATGAAAGACTAAATCTGATATGCACTGATTCCAGTAGTCAAGTGACTCTATTTAGAGACTTATACCAACATTCCCCAGAAAAAGCTCCTTAAAAGAGAATTTCAAGTAGCTAGAGAAAGTTAGCAATAAGCAGAAATTTGATATGCAGAGAAGCTTTTTGTTGTTGTTGTTGTTGGAGGTACCTGGGGATTGAACCCAGTGGCTCTCTACCATTGAACTACATCTTCAAAAAACATCAAAACTATTTTTTTTTTAGTTATAGAGGGACACAATATCACCATTTTGTTTGTTTATTTATTTTTATGTGGTGCTGAGGATTGAACCCAGTGCCTCACATGTGCAAGGCAAGCGTTCTGCCACTGAGCCACAACCCCAGCCCCTTGAAACTATTCTAAACTTTTCCCCCATCCTCATTTGTGCATTAAATTATACCAGGTGATTGATCTGAAATGTATATTCATATGCAATATGAACTGAATTTTTGAGAGGATTCTATATTATAGAATTCTCCCCTGCCTCCCTTTTTAAAAAATATATTTATTATTTGAGGCAGTGTCTCCCTAAGTAATGTAGGCTGGTCTCAAGCTTGTGATCCTCCTGCCTCTGCCTCCATGTTTTCTTAAACTTAAAATCTATGGACCAATTAACATTCATATTCTTCTCCTGAGGAATCTTGTCATTTCCTTTAGTTCCCCTCTTAATTTTTATGCCCCCATTTGTTGTATAAAAATTTAGGAAAATGGTCATAACTGGGAAACAAACATAGCAAAGGAATAACAGTCAAAATTATCAGGAAATAATGTAAAGACTTAGAACATCAACAGCACGATTTCAACCTGAAAAATCCCTTTCTTTGCCTATTCAAGCACAAGTAAAGAATTGTCATCCTCCTATTATATATATTCTATGAGGGTAACTGTCAAAAATCTGTGCAAAAGCCTTTGTTCCAAACCCTGAAGGACTGGGTGAAGTTACTCTATAATACAAAATTCTCTCAAAAATTCAATTCATTGTGCATATGAATATACATGGTAAATCTCAATCACTTGGTATAATTTATTGTACAAACAAGAAAAGGGTGTAGACTAGTTCCCCTGTATTTTAATATTTTTGATATTACTGTTTTGTGATAAATTATGTAAGATTCATTGAATTAATTAATTCCTCCTAAGTTTTGTTACTACTTTTTAAAATTTCACCTCCTCTAATATGAAACATGATAGAATAGTAATCTTTTTTTGAAAATAAAATTGTATAAATGATTGAAACTGATTCCTATAATAATACAAACTGATAGTGATAGACTCTTTAAAGACATCTTATATCACATAAGTATTTTTGATACAGTCAATCACTCAATAGCATTTAATAAACTCTCACAAGGCTTTGTTCTCAGGAGTTTATATTCTGGTATAGTAGGTCCCAGACTTTGCTAATTATACAAATCTCTAAGCTCATCTAGGAGATTTGGAAACATATCAGAGAAACTGTCAGCTTCATTTCATTCTTTTTAATATCTGACTTCATTAATTTAGCATGTAGTTTCACTTAAGAAAGATGGTATGCATAGTGGTTAGGAGTACAGACTAAGCAAGAAGCCCTGTGTTCCAATCCTAGGTTTGACATTTATAGCTTACAACTGTGATCTTAAATAGCCTCTCTGTCCCTCAATTTCCTTCTCTGTAAAGCCAGTTGTTATCTCAAAGAGAAGGCTTTTGTGAGGATTAATGGGAAACAAAACAACAACAAAAAACCCACTTAGAACAATTCCATGACTATTTAACAAAACCTCTCTAAAGATACCAGATATAAACAACTCATCTAAAAACAACCACTACTCAAATACAAACTCAATCACTTCATGTTTTTCCCCAGTGGAAGACAAGGAGTGCACTATCCGTAACAAGTATCATTTTCAGAAAAACAGATTAAAGTCTCAAAATGCTCTATTCTAGATGTTTGAGAATTTTTTGGCACCTCTAACCTAGAAGTCATATTAGAAATACAGGTGATTTTAAGGTATGATGTACTCTAAAGTGCTATATTTTTCTTTAATTAGAATTAATTCTTTGGGGAATAACCCTTAAATAAGTATTCTGTTTATTACATGGCATTCCTAGTTAGCGTAGTTCCCCAATTTGTAACAATTGGCTTAAGATTTGACAAACAAGCCAATTTATTAAGTAACTATAGTTGTCAAATAGATGTTTTACTGTACTTAGTTGTTATCCTTAGGTATATAGTATGAATTATTAAATGAAAATATTTATTTAAATATATATCACTATCATATCAGCATATAATTTTAGAAAATCTATTTGTAATAGAAGTTGTAGCATTCTGATATGCAAAGTTGTCACTCTAAATTGATCTATTTAATGAGTTTTTCTTCCCTAGAATAGAAAATAAAAGAAAAATAGAAAAGATATTTTTAATTTCTTAATGATATAGCTCACCCCAGCAACACACACACATTTTCTGTTTATTTTTAAATGACTAAATAGATGCAAGCTGCTTATCCAAACCACAACCACTGGAATTTTGGTATGGCTTATGATCAATTACGCTTCTGGTAGTTTTGTTTTGTTAAGCACTTGCAAGATTCTTGAGGTAATTTTAGAACTATGCAACTTGCTAACAAAACACTGGTGAGATCTGAGCTTAATAAATAATATATAGACAATCTACATGGGTAAAACCAAATCAATTATTATTGTTAAAAATGACAGGGCTTAACTGATTGATCAATGTGGATAGAGGGAAGCAGGTCACTTAAGAATTTGCTTTCTTCTTTAGTAAGCTTCCTTGGGCACATGATCAAATAGCATAAAAGAAATAGCAGAAGTTCCTTTCAATTCCATCTTCCATTTTTAACACACTCTTGAAGAGAAATCTGTTCATTTTAGTCCTTTGATATACTAAGTTCCTTCTCTTTGATATTCCTTTGGTTTCCAACATTTTCAATCTTCTTTTTTTTTTTAAGTTTTTCTCCCTTTTTGTTATTATTATTTTAACATTTGCAATACTTGTTTACAAAATATACAAAGACTAGAAAACTCAACCATCAGCAAATAAAAAATTAACAAAACACATAAACAGGTATTTCACTGAAGAAGATAATTAAACGGCAAATGTGCATATGAAAAAATACCCAGCATTATTTATTTTTAGATAATTTCACATTAAAACTATAATGGGTTACATAAAAGATTGCCTATGAATACACACACACATACACACACATATGCATATATTATTTTTCATCTGTAAAATAAAAGGTGTTCACAAACAATAAGTTTGTTGCTGTGTACCATATGATAAATGAGAAAGTGAACAACTGCAACAAAAAAAATCCCAACAATCTTCTCTTTGAGTCTGACAACAAGACTATTCAACCTGTTTTCCAAAGTGTTATATCATCATCAATAAAAAAATCACATCCAAAATGAAAAGTTGTGCTTCACTTGTATACAACGAATCAAAATGCATTCTGCCATCATATATACCTAATTAAAATAAATTTTAAAAAATCACTGGGGGGCTGGGGTTATGGCTCAGCAGTAGAGTGCTCACCTAGCACATGTGAGGCACTGAATTTGATCTTCAACTCACATAAAAATTAAAAAAAAGGTATTATATTCACCTGTAACTAAAAAAAAATTTTTTTAAAGATCACATCTACAAAAATTATATGCCAAAATGATGACGAAAATGCTTTTGTAAATGTTTTCACATATTTTTTCCAAATTGTAAGTTACAGATAAAAGCTATGAATTTTCTAAAGATCCCTACAATGTCATTATACTAATGTAACTGAAATATAATTAACCCTCAATATTCCTAGGGTATTAGTTCCAGAACCCTTCGTGGATAACAAAATCTGCAGATGCTCAAGTTCCTTATATAAAAAGGCATTGTATTTGCCTATAATCTATGCATGTTCTCCCATATATACTAAATTTTCTCTAGATTATTTATAATACACAATATGATGTAAATGGTTGTTATACTGTATAACAATTACGGAATGACAACAAGAAAAAGAAAAGTCTATATGTGTCTAGTACTGACACGACCATCACAGGCCTAATCACATTTTCAATATGTGGTTGATGAAATACACAGATATGGAACCCATGCATACAGACCATCTACTGAAGTTGGGTATGGGGGGAAAGAATTTGTTTACAATTTTAACTCTATAGCACTGGTCCACAAGTTTTAAAGGTGCTCTTCTGTCCAGCTGTACTGTGACAATAATTTATCAACTAAGACTATGCTGGTCACACACACACACACACACACACACACACACACACACACACACACAGTTATTTTGGAGTTCCATTGTGAAGGAAAGCAAAGCTTTCTTTCAATTTCCAAATATCCAAAACTCCTAATTATTCACCCAGAGAACGTTCTGGATCTGTAATCTATTCTCCAATCCAGTTCAGTTATATTTTCAAGTATGATTCAGCTTTCAAATATCGGCTTTGTTAACCTGGATATTGAAACAAACATATTTACAAAGTGTTTGACTTTGGAAGCTTGAGATAATTTTTAAAAAACACACAGACCTTCCGTCTCCTAAGTCACAGAGGATTTTTGTGTGAATTCTGAAGACTAGGCACAGAATTCTGCACACCACTTTTAAGACACTTCCTGGGGAGTCAGATGCTCAGACCAACCTACATCACAGACATATAAGAACCATTGCTCTTATTTGGGGACACTAAATGGTATTATTAATACAATGGTGTCATAGCTCAATTAAGTTGTTTCCAATTCTACATCAATTGATAAGTTTCTCATAAAATGGAATATGTTAAAAGCACATATCTATATTTACATATATATTTGACCTTATATATACTTTCATAAAGCCACACGTGAAAACAAAATGATACAAGAGAGGCAAAAATGATGGGTAAGTAAGGAAAAACAAGGGATATAGAAAGTCAGAAAATGTTACAAGTAACTGCTTTATCCAAATTATAAAATAGTCATTGTATTAGGTCAAATACCTATCAGAGATAAGTTAGACTAGAAGTGAAATCTAAAATGCTCCTCTTTGGGGCTGGAGTTGTAGCTCAGTGGTTCAGTGCTTGCCTAGCGCATGTGAGGCATTGGGTTTGATCCTCAGTACCACATAAAAATAAACAAAATAAAGGTATTGTGTCCATCTACAACTAAAACAAATTTCAAAAATAAAATAAAATGTTCCTCCTTGTTTACAAGGAGGAGCTGATTAAATGGCACCCAACTGAGAATGCTAGTGACATTTAAAAGTAAACTGCCTTATCCACTGGCAGGGATCGGGATTTGCTACCCCCAAACATGGCACACAGGCATTTGAGGAAACTACAGAAGTACAAAGGCCATGTTCTGATCTTTTCTTAACTTTCTCCATTGAAAGAGATCATAAGACCCTCTTTCAAGAGGTACCCTTCCTATACCTGAAGGAAAGGATCATCCTTTTCTCTGAACATAGGGATACAGAGAAGAAGCTAAACAAACAGGCCTTCTGAAATCCCCCTAGTTCATTACCATTAGATCAAACTTCATTATACAATCATACTTCTTTATAACAATTCAATTTCTACACCAAATTTAGCATAAAAATCTGGCAGTTTGGCATGGGGGTGTGGCTCCCTGGAAGAGCTTGTGCTTAGAATGTGTAAGGCCCTGGGTTCAATACCCAGAACCAAAACCAAAACAAAAGAAAATCTATACAGAAACAAGGTCACTCATTTCTTTGGGTCTTCCTTTCTGAAGGCTGCTATTTCACCTACAAGTTACTTTAAGTAAATATTGATGCTTTCACTTTTAATCTGTCTTTGGTAATAGTGGCCTCAGCTATGAACTTAGTGATGGGTAAGAAAAATTCCCCCCCTTCATCACCTAATAACATTATATTCACTTGCTAATATTTCAAAATTAAGACAAACTACAAAAGAACTTTTAATGTGTTTTGTTTCTTCTCCAACACTTTCTATAAATTTAGTAAATATCTATATTGTACCTGTTCAAGCATTGCAATGAGCACCTTTGATCTCTCCCATCCTATCTGATAAATAAATGTGTGATTAGGCACACAACCAGTACCTAGAAAGGGTCTTCAAATTAATAATATTTTTTATTTCCCTGAGGAGGATCCAAACTTTGAGAATAATACTATTCGATACATGTAATATTTAGGCTGAAGACTTCTAAAAACGTTTGCTTGAAGGTGGTTTCTTTTTAAAAATAAAACAATCATATCTTTTTTGGCCAAGCAGTTATAAAAATGTCAATTGTTAACGGTAAAGGGTCTATTTATAAACTTAATTTTATTGCTATCTTTTAACCATTTTGCCTAAGCAATTTTGGAATAGAGTACTAACCCTCTCAAAGCACTGACATTTCTGTTGCCACCTAACAACTTCAGGATAGCCTCTGTAGATCATAAAACTATCACATTATATTTTACCAAACAACAACAGAGAAAATTACCAAAAGAAATAAGTTTTATAATTAAGGTCTTTTATAAAGCAGGTTTTTTTTTTTCTCTCCCAATTGTAGTTTTAAGTTGTAAAGAGATTTTGTTCTCTTCTAACCTAAGGGGGAAATTGCAAAATTTAAATGACCTCAGGTGACTTCTTTTTACTTTCCAGGGCATGGAATTTTTACAAAGACTGAAAAACCAATAGTATCAACAGGAAATGGTATTTGTTTCATTTTTTGAGAACTGGATGAAAGGTCAATGAAGATTACTGTATATTTTCAATTTTCAGAAGAAGAAAATATACTTTCCCAGAGAAAAACTAGCTTTGTTTTGTGCCAAAATGATTCTAATATGAAAAATATTTTTCTTGTTACTAATGCCATTCATTCTCTGCTTTCTTCAGATTTCATTCCCCTACTTACATTATAAAAACATTTTCCTTCTCAAAAACAAAAGAGGAAAGTAGAATTATTTGAAAGGTGAGCTATTTTTTTAAAAAATATTAGTTATATATTTCTTGTAAGACTGTTTATTATAACTAATATACATCGTCCCAGGAAGAGAAAAATCTAAACTAAATGATACTAAGCATATAACACCCTTTAAATTTCTACATTTGAGGGAAAAAATTGGCAAAACATTTTTTTAAAAACTTAGTTATAAAAAAAAAAAGGAGGAAAAAGAAAAAGAAAAACCTTTTCCAAGGTCAATTTTTGGAATGCAATTGTTAACTGACCAGAATAATTTTGGAGTCTAGAAATATAAGAAAGTTAATTAAACTGAAAAAAAAAAACAAACCAGTTAGAATGCTGAATAAAAACTTAGACAAAAAAGGAGTAGACACTGTGTGATTCTCTTATTCTGCTGTTGAAAACTAGGCCAAGCTTGTGTATGTGAAATGTCATAGTAATGATTAGCCTTGGTGGCAAAGAATTGTCTAGTAGGGAGCTTGAAGGAAACTTCTGGGTTCCGGAAATGTTCGGTTTCTTAATCTGGGTGTGCATACAGTCATAAAATCCATCAGGCTGCACAACCAAGAATAGTGCTCTTACTGTACATTTTATACCTTACCATTTTAAAAGTTCACATAAGCATACAAATTAAAACAAATACACTGAGTAATTAAAAGTATATTTATCACTAAGAATGGGATAAGACAGGATGACATGTAGCAATTTTCCCCTCAAACTATATGACTGTGAATTTATGAAAATTATCTGTTTAAAATGTCTAAAGTCAAAATAATTTCCAATTAAAACAGTGTAATGCCTAGGTGTTTGTGGGGAAAGAAAGGGTTATTCATTATGACTGCTTCATACACTTGTCAAACCACATACATTATTCATTTTAAGAATGCTAGATATTAAATTTAATCTCAAGTTTTATAGTTTGTTTCCAAGGAACAAATGGGGTAATTTTATCTGGTTCAAACACATTTAACTAGATAGACCTGTTCATTATGGCCTTACCAATGCACAGCAAGATGTAGCATGTCAAAGACAACTGATACGCCCTCTTAATCAACAAAATTATGAGTGTAGATAATTAGGAATGTAAAAGGGGTGTGGGGTAGTTATGATCTGGTCTTTTAAAAGCTGCAATACACTATGTAAGGATTTACTCAAAAATTTTTATTTCATAAAAACTTTCTACAATCAATCTCTGTGGCACACACCTGTACCCCAGCTACACAGGAGATGAGACAGGAGAATCATAAGTTTGAGGTTAGCCTCAGCAGTTCAGTGAGACCCTGTCCCAAAGTTTAAAAAGGGTTGGGATTGTAGCTCAGTGGTGGAATGCTTTCCTAGCATGCATGAGGCTCTGAATTTACTGTACCGCAAAAAACCAAACCAAACAAAAAACAACTTTTCTATATTTATATGAAGGCTTTAACAATAACAACAGCAAATCCCAGGAAGTCAGTTTGAAGTTCAGTGTGTGTTTAAAGGTTAGCCTAAGTGTGAGTTTATTTCTAAAATCTATTATGCTACCACTGATCTATTTGTCTGATTTGGTTACTATAGGTTTATAATAAGTTTTTTGTTGTTGTTCATTTATTTTTTTGTTTGTTTTTGTTTTGCAGTGCTGGAAACTGAATCCAAGGTCTCGTGTATGCCAGGCAAACACTATACACCACTGAACTACATGCCTAGCTCTCGATAATAAGAAGTCTTGAAAATTAGATTTTGTGAGTCTTTACTCTTTTTCAAAGTTATTTTGGCTACTCTAAGTCCACTGAATTTCCATATAAATTTTAGAATAAACTTCTTGAATTCTAGAAAAATCAAATCTATCCATTTGGACAAAATTAACATCTTTATAACACTGAGTCTTCTGATCAGGAACACAATACAGATCTCCATTTATTTAGGTCTTTTAATTTCTTTAGGTATTATTTTTAATTTTCATTATATAGGCCTTCATATCTTTTGTCAGATTTATCTCTAATTTTTTCATATTTTGAAATTCCTTTTTATTTTTTTTACCATTTTCACATGATATTTGAAAATATCAATTTCTGGTTGTTCACTGATATCAAGTAAAGATATGATTGATTTTTAAATACTGACCTTATATCTTTTAACTTGCCAAACACATTAGCTCTAGTGGCTTTCTTTGTAGTTACTATTAAATGTTCTACATAGATGATATCATTTTCAAATAAATACAACTTTACTTTCTTTCTAATGTAGATGTCCTTTCTTTTTCTTGTCTTACTGCACTGGTTAGAACTTTAAATGAAATGCTGAAAAGAAGTAATGAGAGCACACATCCTCGATTTATTCCTGATCTTAGGGGAAAGATTCAATGTTTCACTATTTAAGTATGATATTAGTTCTAACCTTTTGTACATCCCTTTTATCAGGTTGAGGTAGTTCCTTTCTATTCCTAGTTGAGTTTTTAAAAAATTAAGAATGAATATTGAATATTTAACAACTTTGTTCATAATTTTCCCTTATTATTCTTTCAATATCTATAAATCTAAAGAGATGTCATCTGATATTGTTTTCAAAACACACTATTGGCATCTATGCTCATAAAAGAACTATCAATTTTTAGATACTGCTCATAATGACTTGCTTTAAAATAGTTGTTTCTGTTCTGCCAATATTAACACTTCTGAGTTATTTAAACTACAACTTGTTTCCTTATCTCTAAAATGTAGACAGAATGGAGATCTCTTCAGCTCTAAAAGTTTTATTCCATAAGTAAATATGTGTAAATGGACTGGGGTTGTGGCTCAGTGGCAGAGCGCTTGCCTTGCACATGGGAGGCACTGGGTTCGATCCTTAGCACCACATAAAAATAAATTAACAAAAAAAGATATGTGTCCATGTGTAACTAAGAAAAAATTTTAAAAATATATGTGTAAGTGTTCTGAGCTTATGTAGGCATTTCTTCTACTTTTTTTCTTACAATATCAGGAGAGACTCTGAAATTGTTTGTATAATACAAGGATTTTATATATTAGAAAACCTTAATACATCACTAAATTTTGCTGATAGAAAAATGCATTTTTTTCATTCTCTAATAAGACTTTTTTTTAAGTACCTATAAATTCCGATTTTAAAATATTTCTTAGGGAATGAAGAAAAATTTGATTTTTGTCCCATATATCTGTACTAATTTGTCATTCTCAAGTTTATTTTCAAAGAATTTATAATAAAATACAGCCAAAGGATTCTATATATCCTGTTCTCTACTACCTTATCCAAATTTGTTTTCTAAAGACAACAAGAAATACAACATGGTCTTCTACGTATACCAAAGAATACGAAGTAGTTCTTTTTAGTTCTTTAAATTGTTTATTTTGATAATAAATCATGCATGCTTTTAGTACTTCTTTTGTTTTATTCTGTTATCTTTTTAACCTCAAATTGCTCATTTCATTATTATTTTATTTATTAAACAAAGAACCAGAAGTAACCACATAAAACAGATTTATATAAGACTTAAATCCTTCCAGGAAAGAGAGATTTAACACCAATTAATCAACTACTCTACCAATTTAAAATTCCATAGTTTCAAAAGAGCTCTTTTCTGCAGAGGGCAACGGCTTCACAACTAAAATAATTACTGTTTTGGGCAATTTATATAATGGTAAGCTAAGCTTTCTAAAGCAGCAATAATCTCACTTCTAAAGATCATCCAGAAAAAGCACAAGAATAGCATTTTTAAAATATTATTTAGAACCACTGAATACCTACACGAATTCATCTAGGATGCAAAAACTGAAATCTTAAAGGTGTATTCTGAAATACAGGAAAAACAAACCAACCCAGTTTTTATGTTCTCACAACATGCTTCTGTCATCGAGTGTGAGGCTCTTCCCCACACACCAGCTGAACAATCAACTATACAGTGAGCACCAACTGGGTGTCCTCTAATTCAGTTCCACTCTGACACTACCTAGCTGCTGACAGCTCTCATTTCAGTCTCCAACTGCAAACAGGTTGTCATCTATATTTCTATCTGATGGACAAGTTGAGGTTCCTTCTACGCCCCTCCTCAGGTTCAGTGAAGTTGATAAGAGCTTCCCACAGAACTCAGGAAAATATCTTACTTACACTTACTGGTTTATTGTAAAGAATATATTTTTTAAAGATACAAAAATGGAAGAGATGCATAGGAAAAGGTATGTGGGAGGGGTGTGGAGCTTCTCTGTTCTCTCTGGGCACAACACCCTCCAGGAACCTCTATGTTCAGCTATCTGAAGTTCTCCTGAAATCTCATTATATAAACATGATGATTAAATCATAGATCACTGGTGATCACCTAAACTTTCAATCCTATTCCTCTGTATGTGGGGGGTTGGGGGATGGCATTAAGAGAAGTGAGGCTAAACTGGGTGAGGTGGCACATGCCTGTAATCCCAGCAGCTCGGGAGCCTGAGGCAGTAGGATTGCCAGTTCAAAAGCCAGCCTTAGCAAAAACAAAGTGCTAAGCAACTCAGTGAGATTCTGTCTAAATAAAACACAAAACAGGGCTGAGGGTGTGGCTTAGTGGTAGAATGCCCCTGAGTTCAATTCCCAGTACCAAAAGAGAGAGAGAGAGAGACACAGACAGACAGACAGACAAGTAGAGCTGAAAGGTCTCAACCCTCTAATTCTGCCTTGGTCTTTCAGTGACCAAATCCCACTCACCCCTACTTCCCCAACCTAACTATCTGGGGACTTCCAGTCACCAGTCAATCTATTACCATACAAAAATACACTTACCACTTTGTAAATCCAAGAGTTTTTGGAACTGTATGCAAGGAAATAGGGATAAAAACTGCATATATATTTCACAGTATCAGTCCAACCTTAGACTTGGAATATGGATTCCTTGAATCAAAAGGATACAGAACTCAAAAATACTGGCTTATTACTAGAATCCCATTAGTCATTAATGATTATCCAGTCCATTATCATATGGTATGAAAATGTCCCCCAGGGTGAAGTCACTCAGATTTGCAAACTTGCTTGCATATTTTTATCTTGTCAAGTTTGAAAAGCAGGAGTGGTCTTGGCAAACATATGTGTTAATGTACCTACCAGGCATCTTTTAAATTGAGCTAAGAGACAATGTCATTGCTTAGTCTGAGCTGCTTTTAACATGTTATGAAATATTGGATTTCCTAAATTATGTAACCCATTTAGTCATTTCTTTACCCTTGTCTTCATCAATACTCAACCTCTTTCACTTTTGTAAGTAATATTTAAATTGGCCACTGTGCTTATAACAAGAACTTAAGCTCTTCACTTGCATTTGCAAATGTCCAATCAGTATAACTAAAAACAGATTTAAAACTTGGCATCTCTCTTTTCCTCTACTTTTTTTTTGTTTGTTTGTTTGTATATGTGTATTGGGGATTGAATTCAGAATACCTTGCACATACTACACAAAAGCACTCTATCACTGAGCTACATTCCCTTCCTTTTTCAAAAATTTTATTTTCAGAGAGGGTCATGCTAAATTACCCAGGCTGACTTTGAACTTGTGATCCTCCTTTCTCAGTCTCCTGTGTAGCTGGGATTACAGGCGTGTGCCACCATGCCCAGCTTCTGGCTCTATTTGCATCTGTCTCCTTTGCTCTGAATCAGTCACTGTGGATTTCAAGAAGAACAGGTCTGATCTATAAACCTCTTGTGATGAGTGAAAACTATCTCCCTGGCAAGAGCAACTTTCTTATCTCTAACAAGGCCTCTGCCTGACCAATCCTTAGATAATGATCAGCCAGGCCACAGTTTGAGCATAACTGCTTGACTATGCATACTTCTGGTCCTCTTGTCTGTATAATCTGGAAGCTCATGCTAGTACCCTGAAGATAGGGCTGGAAATGCTGGTCTCCTTTGTCTTCCTGGTGTAGCTATACTGATCAAAGTTCCTTTTCTGCTTTTCAACACACACAAACACACACACACATACCCACATATTTTCTCCCCTGTTCAGTTTTTGGGGCAAGTGGCTGAACGTGATTTGTTGGGATTTCCAGGACTGGGCCTCTGACTGGGACTCCAGTGTATCACGCTGGTCTAGACAATGATATTCATCTAACAAGTGCCTCCTACTCAGTCAACCCCCCAGCCTCATGGGAAGAGAGGGAGCATTAAGTTGATCACTAATAGCCAGTGAGGTAGTCAATTATGCCTACATGATCAATCTTCCATAAAAGCCTAAAGAACTGAGCTCAGAGAGCTTCCTGATATCCGAACATATGGAAACTGCTAGAGGAGGGGAGAATACCCAGAGTGCATGGAAGCTCCATACCCTTTCCTATGTACCTTGCCTTATGCATCTTTCATCTTTATCCCTTGCAATATCCTTTATAATATGCCAGTAAGCATGCTTTCTTGAGTTCTGTGAGCTGCTCTCACAAATTAATTGAACCTCAATTTATAGCCATCAAGAAGCAGCACAGGTAAAACAATGTGGGGTTTGTGATTGGGGCCTAAAACGAGAGACACTCTCAGAGGACTGAGTCCTCGAGCTCTTATCCAAATTGAATTGGAAGGCACCCAAGGTGGTGTCTGATGCAGAACCATAAGAGGGGCTCCCTTGAAATTATCCTTTGCTCCCCCTTCTCTTCTGCTCTTCCACCCTCCCTAATCTTTTTCTTCTTAGAGAGAAGCCCCATCTAGATGTTAACTGCTAAACCTTTGGATGCAGAGAATCCAGAAGGCCTTTTTAACACTCTTAGTAACCAAATGTAGAAGACTGAAATCCACTGCAGTGTCCTGGTGAAGACACACTCCTCACTGATGAAGACCCTGCTCAGCTTGCAGTCCCACTGCCTTTTTCCCTTTCTACACACATCTTTGCCTGGCCAGAAAGGATGGAGCTTTTATAGGAGGTAGACCCTCAATCTTCTTCAGAGCTATCCTTAAGTAAACCTTACTCTTCCCTATCAACACTCATCTCCTGAATATCGGTACTAAAGCAGCGCACAGGCTGGACATCAACTACCATCATCAGCATCAAATTGTTTGGAATTGCATGTTGCTTACAAGGTTAAAATTTTTCTTCCTCTGAAGAAAAACTCACTTGAAGATGGGGATTTTTCAATGAGGTCATGCTTAGACAGCATGATTCTATGAATAATAATTATAAAGCTTTTGTTTTAAGAAATGTTAAAAGTCTCAAATTGTTGGGAGACACAAAAAGATGAAAAAACAGATTATTTTCTTGACCTTTGTTAAAAAATCCCCCAGAGGAAATGCTTACTTCCATCTTTCTCTTATGGGAATAGCATGTTTGCACTCACATACTGCAAAAAGGCACAAAAGCAACAAAGGAGTTAGAGAAGAGAGGAGAAAAAGACACTGACAAAAACCAAAACAAAGGTTTATACAGCAGACCCAGAAAGACCAAGAAGATCAAGGAAGGAAAACACATTTTAGAAAAACAGACTTCAAGAAGGCCACTGTATTACACTGTATTACAGTAACACATTCCCAGTATTACTCATAAGTGTTTCTAACAGAGAATTAAGATACCTACAATTCATCCAAAAATAACAAATTGATAATTTTTTTTAATTTTAGTTGGTATGAGAATCAGAAAAACTTGTAGTAAAATAACACTGTATTATCAAATATAAGGAATAAAAGATCATAGATTTCAGGTAAATCAAATGACCATTTGCTTCCTCCAGGTAACAATCAAAACAATTGGTAATCTTCCAACTGCCAAAGAAGTCAAATTTAATTTCTCTGTATTACTGATACGACCCTGAGAATCAGACTGGGGGCCTTATGGTAACAAGCTCCCATTGGACAGTATGTAAGAGATAGCTGCCTCACAATTAATTTTATAACACATCCAATAAGCCTCTATTATAATATGCCAATATGTTATGCAATAATTATCTCTCAATGACAAGAACTGTAAATTCAAACATTCAAACTCTATTAACATTATGAAATTTGAAAGAAGGAAAAACCCTTAAGTACTTACAGAGTGCAAGAGGTTTTATATTCTGTGAGTCATGGCCTGGGCAGTGATCCTGCCCTTTGTATAATAAAAAGATGTATTCTCTCTCTCTCTTCTGAACATCTGTAGTACTCATTGTTTCTGTCATTCATTTGGCACTCTGTTTTGAAGTGGTAAAACTTCTCACATGCATCTTTCTGATCTGAATAAGGCAATAGTGATACCTTCTACTCATTTGGATCTTCCACATAATACTTCACAAGTAGATATTTCTTAAATATTAATCAACTGACTCTTGTTAATCGTTAACTAATACCAGCAACATATCTTTCCTTCAACAATACCTTTGGAGTGTGGCTGCTCTATACTTTGGAGTGCCTACACTTTTGGAATTTCTAAGAATTTTCTGAAAAATTAAAATGAAACGAAGCAATAGAGATTATTTAAAATAGCCAGATTTTGGGCAAGTGATTTCAGATAAAAACAATAAATTTTCTTTAGATTAATCCTAACCCTAATTGAAGACCTTCAAACTCTTAGGAAATAGGTGTCTCAAACGTAAAGGTAATAAGCAGTTAATATGTGGGCCCTAGCACAGTTTTCTTCCAAGTTCCTGTCCCTGGATTGGAAAACAATAACAAAGCTTTACCACCTTTCTCTAAATCCCTGTGCTCTAGACTTTCCTGTACTCAAATAGTGGCTACTCCTACACTGTTCCAAAAGGTTCCCATGGTTCCTGGTCTTTAGCAATTCTGTCCTATGGATGGTTCTCACAGGGTAGTATCAGAATGTAATTGAATGCCTGTTAAAATACAAATTGCCAGGCTCCACTCCCAGAGTTTCTTATTTAGTGGATCTCTAATGTAGACCTACGTGTTGGCATTCTAATAAGGTTTTAGGTTACATCAATGCTGGTGGTCCAGGTACCACATTTTGAGGACTACCACTACCCTCAATCCTCACCTATTTCTGTCATGTTTATTAGGCATTATTATTATTATTATTATTATTATTCAATTTTAAGGCCTATTCTTCTATTAGAAGCTTGGCTTATTCTATTCACTAACCACGTGCTGCCATGTGATAGGAACAAACACTATCTTCATGTGGAGCTTTTCAGCATAACATCAAAGGTTTTGGACAACTGAAAGGTGACTATTCAATCTCTAACGTGTCATATAACCATTTGGACCAAGTGTTCAAGACAAGGAAGTACCAGGCTACTTATTTAGCCTACATTACCTAATTTAGAGTAAAGGGGATATACATATTTTTCTCTTTGCCAGGACTATTTTTTAACCCCCTCTCATCTAGTCAACTTCTAATTTTCTCCCAGGTGTTAGTTCAGGGGTAACTTATGCAGGGAGGTCTTTCTTTTCTTTTGCCATGACCAGGTCAAATCCTACTTTGTGTTCTTATAAACTCCCGGAATCCTTCCTCCCTCCTGTCATGGTTGCACTTTTTTTTTTTTTTTTTTTTTAGAGAGAGAAAGAGAGAATTTTAATATTTATTTTTTAGTTTTCAGCGGACACAACATTTTTGTTTGTATGTGGTGCTGAGGATCGAACCCGGGCCACACGCATGCCAGGCAAGCATGCTACCACTTGAGCCACATCCCCAGCCCCATGGTTGCACTTTTTGTTTGTTCATAGGATTATTATGTTAATAGTTGCTTCCCACACAGAAGTATAAGTTCTAAGCAGAAAAGGAAAGTTATTTGTTTTGGCAACCATTACATTTTCAATGTCTGACAAAGTATCAGGTGCACAGAATATGTTCAAATTAATGTAGGCAGATTTGAGCATTTTTAGCCCCCAAAGAGATAAGATTTAGTATTTTTTTCCATGCTTGGCCCCAAACACTGGAATACCAAAATAAAAATCAAATATCTTGTCGGGCTCAGTGGTGCACACTAGTAATCCCCGTGACTCAGGAGGATTGAAAGTTTGAAGCTAGCTTCAGCAAGTCAGCAAGATGCTAACAACTTAGAAAGACCATGTCTCAAAATAAAAAATAAAAAAGACTGGGGATATAGTTTAGTGGTAAAGCATTCCTGGGTGTTCAATTCCCAGTCACCCCCCCAGCCCCCACCAAACAAAAATCAAATTTCTTACCCTGTACCAGTTTTTCAACAACCCAATATACAAAATAAAATATTTTTTAAAAAGTGTCATACCTTTTCTGAATAATTCTTGGAGACTTTCAGCACTTTGATTTAATACAGCCCATATTTCTTCCTCCTGCAGTGATCCGCCCCGAACCTCCAGGGCCTCAGCTAGTGACACATGCATATTACTAGAAAACAAAGGTAACAGATGGTCTGGCATTAGCAACTTAACTGTACTTATAGTAGCAAGAGATCTACATCTGATGAGAGACTATGAACCCTCATGTACCTAATTTCTCAATACAGCCTTCAATATAGTTCTATAGTCTTAAACTCATAAAGAATAAAGGAATTGGAAGGAAACCCCCTCAAAACAACTAATTGCTCTTGCCTAACAGGATCCACCTCAGAGACAGAACTGGATAAGAGTGGTGATGACTATTTTATGAGAAGACAGAGAACCCAGGGTACCAGAAGGCACCAAAATATAGATGGATGATGAAACTAGAGCAGCCCGACTAAACTGCAAGCATTTTGGATTTCAGTTCCAAGTTTCATCCTATGCACACCAGATATAAAGAGTAGAATGGAAAAGATAATCTTTAGCCATCACAGGGGGATTTGGGAATAAAGCAGAGCACATTTATTCCATTTTTAATGGATTCTATAATCTCTTATAAATATATACTATAACTGTGAAATATATACTATAACTGTGATATGTTGATTAAATTTAAGATTCTCTATGGGGCTCAATGATCCTATTTTTATTTTGGAAGGGAAAAATGCAGCTATTCAAAATACTTCCATATAAACTTTTCTCAATTGGCATGCCTTGAAAACTGTTCTTTATGGTATCACTAAGATTTATACCCCAACCAAACCAATTTAAGCATAATATATAATTTATGTCTATTAGTTGGACACAGTGGCACATGCCTATAATCCCAGTGACTGTGGATGCTGAGATAGGAGGATCACCAAGTTTGAGGTCAATCTCAGTAACTTTGCAAGACCCTAAGAAACTTAGTGGAACCATGTTGTCACAAAATAAAGAATAAAAAAGGCTGGGCTCAGTGGTAACGAACAACTGGGTTCAATTCCTGGTACTAAAAAAATAAACAAATAAAGAGATATATCTATTAGTACACAGCAGCAGATGGGTTTAGGAAAGAAGCCAAACGATACTGAAAATGTTAAATATTGTACTTAATTGTATTTTCTGTAACTAAGTTTATCATTAAATTTTAAAATGAAACTATAAAAACATCTGATTTAGACAAAAGTTGACTTTGTTTAAAAACTGATAAGAAAAGCAGGAGTTTTCTTTTAGTTTACATTTATGATAGTTTAATCCAGATTGAATAAAAGCAATTTCAGGTGCAGGAAGGCCAGACTTGTCTTTTCACTTTTCTTTTAAAACATTTACTATAACATTTTATGCTCAAAGTCTGCCCCTGAGGGGTGTCTACTATCACACATAATATAGTAGTTAAAAGGAAATATGTAAGATCTTGCTTTGAAAAAGCCAAAGGGTTTTTATTTAGCTTGTACAGAAGTATGATTATTTATTCAGACCTCTTACCCATAGCAAAAGTCTCTAGGTTTTCACATACTTATTAGAATCATAGCACCTTAGTCCAAGAGTAAAAAGTAGAAGTTGCATTTCTTAGAGAGATGTGTGAGCTACTATCTTCTACATGAAACATATTATAAACTGAAAGTTTCGACAGAAGCATCAAGATACCATTAGCAATCAGATACCAACATGACTTGTGGGAAAGACTACCCTGTAGCAAATTTCCAAAGTGTTACATCTGAGAACCGGTTAGATGGCTCCAAAGCCTACACACAGGGTATAAAGAAAAAAGATTGCACAAGAAGATTTCTTTGAAGAAACTTGTACTGATTTTCATGTCTCCTCTAAAGCAGAAGGGGTGTAGGAAGGGGCCTTCCTTTTACCTCAATTCAGTAAAAGAGGCTTCACAGGGATCCCTTGGAGTGTTTGAAATGTGTTCCCTGGAGTTGGAGGTGACATGGCAGACTGGTACCCGATAAAGTAATCTAATGGCACTGGCTATTACACAAGTTAGCACAAAGAGGGAGAGAGGAGAAGAGTACACACAAGAGTGAGGGAGCAGGCTGTGTCTGGAGCCAGCTACACTTGTAGAACGGGGGAGGAGAGAGGGAAGGAAGCAGGCCGGACAGAGGACAAGCCTGGAGCTATCTCCAGTCCTGCCCAGAGGATAAAAACATCCTAATATTTAGATAGTACTGATGGTTGCATAACTCTGTAGATACTAAAAACACCCAAGGTATGTAGGTATGTGCTAAATTGAATGGCATGTGAATTATATCTCAAAATATGCATCGAAATAGTTTTCATTCCCAGGATTGCACGTATACAAAAACATACACATATAAATGCATGTCTACCCAAAGTGCCACCTGAAATATACAGAGCACCACCAAGAAGAAAGAGCAAGGGAAAGAGGAGAAGAGGGAAGGAGGAGAAGAGGAGGAAGAAGAATTAGAATTATTATTATTGAAAAAATGGCCTGAGAAGAAAGCAAGTTGAAGATCAGAAGGGTTAAAGGGTACTGGCTAACTGGAGAAAAAATTTTCTGGATTGTCACAGGAAGTACAGTTCCAGTGGACACTGGAAAAAAAAAATTATGAAATACACCCAAGAGAAAAGGCCACCCTTAAACATATTAAGTTCAAAACAAAAATGGATGGAAGTGGAGAATACTATGCTAAGTGAAATTAGCCAAACTCAGAAACTCAAAGGTTGAATGTTTTCTCTTTTGTGTGGAAATCAGAGTAAATTAAAAGACCTCAACTACTATGAATAACCATAAAGCTCTAAAAGAAATAAAATGAACAAATGAAGCTCTTTACAATAGAAATCAGGAAAAACTGATTTTCTGCTTCTATTCCTGTAGTTTAAATCCCAATGAAGTTGGATATAGCAACTTGCCAGAGGGTAAGGAGATAAGCAATAAAAAGTAAAGTTAAATACATTGCCTCCCATCTATAAGCTAACTGCAGTTAGGGAAGGGAAAGTTTAAACAAGTATAACAAGTAGGCATTTTTAATGGAACTGTCTTTTAAACTTAAGTGACTATACCATCAAATAGTAAGGAGAAAATCACTACCTGAATCTTTATATAGATGCAGGGAAAGAACTCCTAGGGCGGGGGTAGGGGGGTGGTGGGAAGAAAGAAAGAGAAGTGATGGACAAAGTAAATTGCTTATGGTTCTGTCTCTTTCTTCTTGGCAGAGGGGTGCAGGGTTCTTGCAAAATTGCCCAGGCTGGCCTCAAACTTGTGATCATCTTGCTTCAGCCTCTTGGTAGCTAGATTACAAAGATGTGCCACCATGCCTGGTTCTAAATTTTATTTTATTCTTTTTCCTGGGCATGTTGCAACTCAACCTCCTGGCTCTGAGTTTCAAAATCTTAAAATACTGGTTCTTATGTACCTTTTTAAAGAAACTGGCTTTTAAAACATAATTACTCTGTATATTTAAGAAAATTAAAAAGTAAAGGTAACTTCTCATATGATGGCTTTTTTAATTCTTGACTTTTCTATCTAAAGAGTACTAATTATGCCAATGTTGCTTGATATAATCAGTTCTAAGTTATATTTGATTAATCTTCTGTTAATTTCATTTAAAATACTTTTTTGTCTTTTCAGTATCTGATTTCTATGTCCATCTGTGATGATGCTTAAGGACTCCAAAACATAGAAGGAATGGAACACTGATTAAGGCTAGGAAAAAAAGATTAGTTAAGAAAATTTTTAATTTATGGTGCAATTGTTTCCTTTAGATACAATACTAGATAACTTGGGGTACAAAAATGTGACTGGAATTATTTTACTATTGCAAAGGCTCTGTTTTACAATAAAAATAACATATTACTTTTATTTTCTTAAAACATGTGTGCTACATGATAACTACAAAGGTATTGGAAAGAAATTAAAATAAGAAAAATTACTTATGCTTTACAACCAGAATCACTGTTTCATTTTTGGTTAACATAAGAATTACTGGTGGGCTGGAGATGTGGCTCAGCGGTAGCGCGCTCGCCTGGCATGCGTGCGGCCCGGGTTCGATCCTCAGCACCACATACCAACAAAGATGTTGTGTCTGCCGAGAACTAAAAAATAAATATTAAAAATTCTCTCTCTCTCTCTCTCTCTCTCTCTCTCTCTCTCTCTCTCTCTCTCCTCTCTCACTCTCTCTTTAAAAAAAAAAAGAAAAGAATTACTGTTATGACATAAAACTGGGTCCATATAATTAGACAGTGCCACAAAAGGATACCAACAGATGTCATTTTAATCCTGAAGGAGTGTGGCTCAAGAATAGAAAGCATATTTAAGTGATTCAGAATAGAATGAAATAGTAAACAGATTAACTGAATCCAATCAAGTGACATAATAACCTGTCTGGTGGTTGATTAATTAAGAATGCTTAACTTGAATCTAGGGGAAAGGGGCTATAAGAGCACTCTATTTCAAGAACAAAGCAGCTATAAACTAGAGCTCTGTGTGTACAATGAGTTTTGAGCAAGAATTCACTCAGCATCCTGCCTGAGGGTTTCTTCAATCATTAAGAAAACATAGTGTGGACTGCGGACTTGTAGCTCAGTGGTAGAGCCCTTGCCTGGCCTGAGCAGGGCCCTCAGTTGGACCTCCTACACAACAACACCAAACAATTCATGACGGTTTCTTTGTTTTTGTTTAGAGTTGCAATGCAGGAGATTCAACTGAGGGCCTCAAAGAAATGAATCCAGGAAGCAACCACCCAAAACGTAAGCATCTTCTAACCAAGGAAGATTCAGAATTAAGATATAAAACTTTACAAGAAGCAAGTTCATATATTGGTATTTTTTAAATTAAGAATCTGTACATATACAGCTAAGAGAAATAGGCCAGTTATTATAACTGGTTAGATTAGGCTTGTGGTTCCAATTTAAAGTGTAAATGTGAAGATGATTGAGACTTGAACTTTAAAATGTACAAAATATACCACTTGAACATAGAAGTCTTGCTATATGTCTTGCTATATGTAAATCTTTCCAGATAAGTCTTCACTCATTAGAAAACTTAACTGAAGTATTTGGGAAAATTTTTTTGCTATTGTTTGTTGTTTTTTGTCAGACTCATGAAACATGTTTAAAAATTGGCATTTAATTATATGAATGTAGTTTAAAATATTTCAGAGATTTTAATTAACTAGATTTGAAAATGGTGTTAAAGAACTCAATCAAAATGATCCTTAAAAGCTGCTATTAAACTTTACTAATTAACCCCAGGAAGGCGCTCACAAGGATGTGGAGAAAGGGGGATTTTCCTACCCTACTGGTAGGAATGCAAATTAGTACAGTTAGTATGGAAATAGTATGGAAGTTTCTCAAAAAACTTAAAATAGAAGTATCATATGACCCAGGAATTCCACTACTGAGTCAATTTAAAGGAATTAAAATTAGTCTGTGAAAGAGACATCTGCGTTTGCAGCTTACTGCAGCACTGTTAGCAACAGCCAACATGTGGAATCAACATGGGTGTCCATGGACAGAGGAATGGATAAAGAAAATATGGTATTTATATACAATGAAATATTATGTAGTCATAATAAAAGAATGGAACTCTTGTAATTTGTGACAAAATGGATAGAACTGAGGACATTACATTAAGTGAAATATTCCATCTTCTGAAAAAAATTACATATTTTCCCTTTTATGTAGAAGCTAAAAAGTCTCGCTCAAATAGAGAATGGAGTAGTGTTTACCAGAGCCTTGGAAGAACATGGGTATTTTAGTCAGTTTTTTCTCCCTGTGACTAAAAGACCCAACCAGAATAACTGTAGAAGAGGAAAAGTTTATTTGAGAGCTCAAGGTTTCAGAGGCCTTAGTCTATAGAAGGCCAGCTCCATTTTTCAGGCCTCAAGGAGAGGCAGAACATAATGGGGGGAGAGTGTGACAGAGTGGAGTGGCTCACATGATGATCAGAAAGCAGAAAGAGAGAGACTCCACTCTTCAGATACAAAATATATACCCAATAGCCATGGCCCCACCAATCAATCACTTCCTCCAGCCACACCCCAACTGCCTCCAGTCACCACTCAGTTAATCCCATTAGAGAGTAATTGACTGATTGGTTAAGGTTCTCGAAACCCAATCATTTCTCCTCTAAAATTTTTGCAATGTCTCACACATGAGCTTTTGGGGGACACCTCACATCCAAACCATAACAATGAAGAAAGACATGGAGAAAGAATGGTTAATGGGTGTAGGAACACAATAGGAGAGCAGGTACTTGGTTGGTTTTGTTTTGTTTTGTTTTTAATAGCTGGGGATTAAATCCAGGACACCTTACCAAAGAGCTCCATCCTCAGTACTTTTTAAAATTCTTGAGTCAGGGTTTCACTATATTGCCCAGACTGACCTCAAACTTGCACCTCCTGCCTAAATCTCCGAGTGGCTGGGATTACAGTTTTGTGCCAATGGCTATCTATACCTTGGTTGCTTGATTAAGCCCTCAGTTGCCTTACTTAAAGATTAATTTAGTATAAACTATATCTCATCTATTTCATACTTCTTAATTAGCAATTCTATATCTGAGCTGTCATCACATTATTACTCTTCTTATAAACATCATTTAAGGCCACACTAATTACCAAATAAACTCCAAGCATATCTATAAGTTAACTTGATACTTAAACATTCATTAAATACCTCATACATGGAAAGTTCTAGAATGAATCTGGGACCATAAACAACAACAAAAAACTGAACAGGAATAGGACCTGGGGAAAAAACCTCAAATAGAAGGTAAATCAGTAATTACACAGTGAATATGTAGACTTCTAAATGTATAGGAGAAAGGTAGATACAAAAGCAGTATAATTAAGACCTTCCTGACAGAGGAAATAAGCCGTTTGAAGAAAGAAACGTGAAACAGTAGGAAGTACTCAAATTCCATAGGTTATTTAGAGATAATACAGAATCTATGTAAGTGATAAACAAAGTCACTTAGATGGATTTAAATAAAGTCCATTAGGAAGAGTGTGTACACACACAGAGAGAGAGAGAGAGAGAGAGAGAGAGAGAGAATATGAAAAATAAAGCCCAATACAGAAACCAACAGGAGATTAGCATTTAAAAGTTAGTGGAAGAAAAATGAAGCCTGCAAAGGTATCTGCAAAGAAATAGTTCAGAGCCAGGCATGGTGGCACTGCCAATGATTTCAGCTACCTGGGAGGCGAGACAGGAACTGCTAATAACTTGTTTTGAGAAGAAAACTGAACCGGGAAACATTAAATAATTTGCCTAAAGTTATAGAGGTAGTGATTTGAACCCAGATAACCAGGCATTAATATACATTCTTAATCTTGTGTTCTGCTGATACACTCCTTGAAACCTTTTCCATCCTCTCTAACATAATAATCATCTGGTTTTCTTCTTTTTCTAACTATTTCTTCCTCTTCCTCCTTCTTTTCTTTATATTTATTTATTTATGCATCTTTTAGTTTTAGGTGGACACATTATTTTGTTTTTATGTGGTGCTGACGATGGAACCCAGTGCCTTATGCATGCTAGGCGAGCACTCTACCACTGAGCCACAACCCCAACCCCCTCTTGTCCTTCTTCTCCTTTTCTTCTTCTCTCCTCCTCTTCCTTCTTTGTACTAGGGACAAAACTCGGGGGCATTCTACCACTTAGCTATAACCTTATCCCTTTTTACTTTTTATTTTGGAACAGGGTCTCTCCAAGCTGCCAAGAATGTGATTCTTGTGATTCTCCTGCCTCTGCCTTAAACTATCAAATGAATAAAGGACTATTGTTATCATTTCAGTCTATAAAACTAGAAAATTAATCAAAGCAAAAGGACTGCTGGAGTTGCAGTGCCCAGGAACTACAGAATCATCTGTCCTCTCTTAAGGAAAGGACTGTCCACTAGGGTTCTCTTTGTTGGCTCTCCCTAAAGCCAGAGGTCATATCCTCACCTTTTTTCTCACTGCACTTAGCAATCAGTAAGAACGAACAGAGTAGCCAAAGATTTCCCTGGTGGATATGACAGCAAGAGAATTGATAGTTCTAGCAGGAGTTACTGAGGGGACAGACCTAGGGTTGAAGGTGGATAAAAAGAAAAATAAAGATAGAGAAGAAAGTCAAATAGACTGGGATAGACTACGATGATCTGTCAACTCGATGATCTGTCAACTCGATCATTTAATCTTTCATTCATTTAAATATCCATTAAAACTGTTGTGCAGACATTAGTCGGTGCTAAGTTTTTATTCAGCAATCAACACATATTCTTTGAGTAACTGCTATGAACCAGACACTGTTTTAGGCACTTAGGATACAGCAGGGAAAAGACCAGATACACATGCCCATCCTTTGGAACTTACCTTCTATGAGAGAAAACATCTTAATAATAACTACAATACAGAGAAAACTGTATGTGACAAATATTGTGGATGAAAACAACTTGAGAAGAAGGAAATATCAAAGAAATTAGAGAGTTATTTTTTTTAAGATAAAGTAAACAAAGAAGACCTCACTGGGAATTTATCATTTCAGTAAAGATCTGAAAGAATGAGACAGCGAGTCACACTGTCTGGGAAAAAAATGTTCTGAAAAGAGTGAAAAAAGCTCTGAAATGGGAAGGTGTCTCAAGAATAATACAGAGAAAAGTCATCAGTAAAGAGAGGAGCAGTAGTAGTAGATAGGGTCTTCTAGGATACTGAAAATACTCAGACTTCCTATGCTGAAATGGAAAGTTTACTGGAAGGTTTTGAGGAGATGTAATTTATCTTCTTTAAAAAGATCACTCTGAGCCGGGTGTGGTGGCATACACTTGTAACCCCAGCAGTTTAGGAGGCTGTGACAGGAGTTCAAAACCAGCCTCAGCAATTGCAATGAGCTAAGCAACTCAGCGAGACCCTGTCTCTAAATAAAATACAAAATAGGGCTGGGGATGTGGCTCAGTGGTCAAGTGCCCCCAAGTTCAATGCCTGGTACCAAAATTAATTAATTAATTTTTTTAATAAAAAGATTACTCTGGCAGGGCATGGTGGTGTACACTTGTAATCCCTGCAACTTGGGAGGCTGAGGCTGAAGGATCTAGAGTTCAAAGCAAGTCTCAGCAAAGCGAGGCACTAAAAAACTCAGTGAAACCCTGTCTCTAAATAAAATAAAATTTAAAAGAAAACAAACAAAAGAAAACTATGGCTAAGGATGTGGCTCAGTGGTCAAGTGCCCCTGAGTTCAATCCCTGGTATCCCGCCTTCCCAAAGACAAAAGATCACTGTGACTGCTGCTTCAACAATACACTATACAAGAGCAAGAGTAAAAACAAGAAGACTAATGGCAATAACTCAGGCAAGAAATGATGGTAGCCTGGCTCTAAGTAGTTATAGGGCAGAAGGGAAGTGGTCAGAATCCAGAAAAAAAAATTTTTGACAGAATTTCATTTCTTTTAATGGTGAGTAATATTCCATTATATATCACATTTTCTTCTTTAAAATTTTTATTTGTTCTTTTTAGTTACACATGACAATAGAATCTGTTTTGATATATTTGTCCAAGCTTAGAATGTGTCTTATTCCAATTAGGATCCTAGTCCTGTGGATATGCATGATGGTGAGATTCACTGTGGTGTATTCATATATGTACATAGGAAAGTTATATCAGATTCATTCCACTGTCTTTCCCATTATCATCTCTCTCCCTTCCCTTCATTCCCCTTTGTCTTATCCACTAAACTTCTATTCTCTCCCCTCTACACATTGTTGTGACTTAGAATCCACATATCAGAGAAAACATTTGACCTTTGGTATTTTGGGGATTGGCTTATTTCACTTAGCATGATAGTCCCCAGATCCATCTATTCACCAGCAAATGTCATAAAGTCATTCTTCTTTATAGCTGAGTAATACTCCACTGAGAAAACACACAACAATTTCTTTATCCATTCATCTGCTCATGGGCATCCAGGTTGGTTCCATAGCTTAGCTATTGTAAATTGTGCTGCCATAAACATCGTTGTGACTGTGTCACTGTAGTAGGCTGATTTTAACTTCTTTGGTTATACCAAGAAGTGGAACAACTGGGCCAAATGGTGGGTCCTTTCCTAGCTTTTTGAAGAATCTCCATACTGCTTTCCAGAGAGATCACATTAATTTGCAGTCCCACCCACAATGTATGAGTATCCCCTCTTTCCTATATCGCCAACATTTATTGTTACTTGTATTCTTGATAATTGCCATTCTGGCTGGAGTGAGATGAAATCTCAGTGTAGTTTTAATTTGCATTTCTCATTGCTAAAGATGTTGGAAATTTTTTCATATTTTTGTTGACCACTTGTACTTGTTCTTTTGAGAAGTGTCTGTTTAGTTCCTTTGCCCATTTACTGATTATTTGGCTTTTTAGTGTTAAGCTTGTTGAGTTCTTTGTATATCCTAGAAATAAATGCCTCATCTAAGATGTGGATGGCAAAGATTTTTCTCCCATTCTGTAGGCTCTCTCTTCACGTTATTGTTTTATTTGCTTTTTAGTTTGATGCCATCCCATATATTGGTTTTTTATTTTTTATTTTTACTTCTTGTACTTTATGAATCTTGTTGAGGAAGTCAGTTCCTAAGCCAACATGATGAGAATTGGGCCTATATTTCCTTCTAGTGCGCACAGGGTCTCGGGACTAATGACCAGACTTTGATCCTCTTTAGGAGTTAAGTTTTGTGCATGGTGAGAGGTAGGGGTTAAAGTTCATTCTGCTACATATGGATTTCCCAGTTTTCCCAGCATCATTTGTTGAGAGGCTATATTTTCTCCAACGTGTGTTCATGGTGCCTTTGTCTAATAAGAGATAACTTAATTGCGTGAGTTTGTCTTCTGTGTCTTCTATTCTTTTCCATTGGTTTTCATGCCTACTTTGGTGCTAATACCCTGCCATTTTTGTTACTATAACTCTGTGGTATAATTTAAGATCTGGTACTGTGATACCTCCTGCTTTGCTTTTCTCTCTAAGATTGTTTTGGCTATTCAGAGTTCCTTATTTTTTTCAAATGAATTTCATGACTGCCTTTTCTATTTATGAAGAACAACACTGGAATTTTAATAGGAATTACTTTAAATCTGTATACCACTAGAATCTAGAAATATTTTGAAGGGAGAATCAATAGGATCTGTTGATATGTATGCTCTTCATACTGAGAAATTGACAGGAAGGAAAAACCATTAGCTAAGATGAACAAGATTGTGGGAGGAGTTGATTTGGAGCAAAAATTCTGTGTGATTTTGTTTCAGAGTTTCAAGTTTGTTTTGATTTTGGTATGTTAGACATTTAAGTGAAGAGTGAAGATGCTAAGTAGAGATCTGGTTATAAGAGATGGAGATAAACATTTAGATATAGACAGTATAGAGATGGTCTTTGAAAGCCCTGCAATTTCATGACATCTCTCAATTAGTACATACAGAGAGAAGAGAAATTCCAAAGACAGAGGAGTGAAGACTAACAAGACAAAGAGACTAAGTAGAAGTGGCTTTATCCCAAACTCATCTCTTCCAGAGATCCCTGATTACCTCACAATAGGTTTAGCTTTTAAAATTGCATTTGTTCAAATGAGGATCCAAACAAGGCCCATGTATTGTGTAGGCCTTTTAATATAAAAAAGTAATCCTTTGGGTATAGTATGCCATTCATCTATTTAATCAAATTAGTTATACATTTAAACTTCAATGTCTTTTCCTCTCATTTTAAGCCTTAGAATCCTATCAATAGAAACAGAAGAATTAAATTCAAGTCAAATAGGTAAGGTTTTTCTTGCCTTCATTTGCCTACTTTAAAAGACATTTTATGTATTTATTTAATTATTACTCAAGATTCTCCATAAGCCTGCATTCTGTAATTCTCTCTCAAGTCTACAGTTGGTTTTTGCAGAATAAGCCTTTATTAGATTAAGAAATAAAAACCTAATTTAAAGTAAATTTTAAAAAGCTTATAATTTATTTTCAGACTGATTCACAGAGCATGGAATAAGGACACTGGCCCTATTTTCCATACTGTTATTAGCCTGGAGATAAATTAAACAGAATATTATTAAGCTAAAATAAGGTAATTATCCATATGCAATTTAGAAGAAAGAAAACGAAATGACCTAATGACAGAGTTGAAAAATTGACTCAAAAGACCTTTTGGAGACATGAAATAGAGAAATCCTTATGAAAGAATAATATTCATTTAAGGCTTGGTTTGTTCTGGATTCTATTATAAACAATGAACTATAGATCTTATGAGGGTCATTTAATATGTATCCAGGCCTGAACTCCACATATATGATGTCACTTGGGTTATTGCTACCTACTGTCTATTAGCATAGAGGATGCAGAGCTGAAGAGAGGGGGAAAAGAGGAGGACAAAAAGAATAAGACTGACAAAGAAGGAAAAGAATGAGGAAGAAAAAAAAAAAGAAATACAGCCTCACTTTCTCTCTTATATATGCACAAGTTCCCAAAGTAAGTTTCCAAACCACTTATGAGAAATGGGACCAACTGTGTTTCAGTACAACAGTTACTCAGATTTCAGAAAACCAGTGCGGTACTTGTACTATATATTCAGAAACATTTCCAGCAAAGGTCTGGGACTGTACCTAGTAATTCAACATATTAACATTTCTGCAGTAAAACTATGAATATTCACATTAAGTGAGATAAAAAATAATCATAATTTCCTTCATATCAGTTCAGTTAGATTTTGTTGCCAAAAATGTTCAGATCAAGTTGTGAATTCAAATGAGTTACAAAATGGCTTCTGCTTTCTTGGACCTTCTTGGATTCTCGAATTGCAGGTAAGGATTGTGAACACATATTTTATTAAAGAGGCATGCTAACTCTATAGGAAATTCTATTATCTCTGAAAGCACTTTGCCATAATTTTAGGGACTTAAGGGTAGAATTGAACCTAATTAAAACTTATATGGTACAGTCAATATTATATTAAAAGGTTATCTTTTTGAAAATGGAGATATAAATGTTTAATTCAATATTCTCTTGCCTAATGTGAATGCAGAGGTTTTGACCCACTAATTATCAAAGTGATCACAGCACAGCAAAGGATCTCTGTCTCCATACCCAGCCTGAACTATGATCCCCTTATGTATATACCAAGATCGGGCTTTTTTCTGCTTTTTGAGTGTACAGAATTCAATAAGCCAGTGAGAAACTGTAAGCACAAGATCTAATTAGAGGTATTGGTATCCTATATGACAAAGAGTTACATCCCAAATCTGTGTTTTATGGAGAAACAGGGGAGGCTTCAAGAAAACCAGAGAAGAGATGTCTAGAAAATAGATATCTAAACAAAAAGAAATCTTCAGCCCAGATGAATTAGATATAAACACTCAGGTAATAAGAAACAGCTAAGGCTACAAAATGGAAATTGTTGCTTGACATTTATTTCTAAAACCACCTCCAGTGCAATGACTTTGTCTATTTGAGAATATTTAAGGGTATTTGCATATTCTAGATGAAGAAAATAAGACTTAAACATTGGAATTTGAGTAATGAACACTGTGGTGATTTAATTATGTTCTGTTTTCACTCATCAAGGAGAAATGTGACCCACCATATAAGAACATTATGATTCAAAGAATGTATACAATACTTCTTCTATTTTCTCTTATTGACATTATATTACATGTAACTTGAGTGATATATCATAGTCTAAAAGATTAAATACCCTCCAAAATACCTCCATATTCATATAAAAATGATTTTAGGTATGTCAATGGATAAATGTTGAGTCGTGTTCTTAACTTTCATTGAGGAAACTTATGCAAACTCCCTAAGAAACAATTCCACTAAAGGGCTCAAGACAGTTTGCTTTTTAAAGATTAATTGATCAATTGATTTTAGGGATTGAACCCAGGGGTGCTTTAACACTGAACTACGTCCCTGGACCTTTTTATTTACTTATTTGTTTTAAGACATGAGAGTCTTGCTAAATTGCTGAGGCTGGGCTAGAACTTTTGACCCTCGTGCCTCAGCCCCCTGAGTCACTGGGATTACAGGCATGTGCCCCCGTGGCAGACCTTTTTAAAGATCTTTACTTCCCAACTATTTGTTTGGAACTGGACTTTAGTCTAAGTCTTTTTTTTTTTTTTTCAAATGCTTTATACAGGAACATATACAAAATTACTGATACTTTTTTTTTTCAAAAATAAATGATCTCAAATGCTATATATTGTTTTTAAAAAAATAATCAATAGATTTTGTCCTCATTACTCATAATTTTTCAGAAAAAGGGGCTTGTTAAAATGACCAGTGAAGCCAGGCGTGGTGGTGCATGACTGTAATCCCAGCAGCTTGGGAGGCTGAGGCAGAAGGATCATGAGTTCAAAGCCAACCTCAGCAAAAGTGAGGCGCTAAGCAATTCAGTGAGACCCTGTCTCTAAATAAAATACAAAATAGGGCTGGGGATGTGGCTCAGTGGTCGAGTGCCCCTGAGTTCAATCCCTAGTACCCCCACTAAAAAAAAAAAAAAAAAAAATTACCAGTGAGTAATTTCTTGCTAATGTCTCCCCAAACAGGAAAACAGAGTACTTTTATTCACTTCAGTCCTATCATAAGATTTTACAAGTTATAGAATTTTTGTTTTTGATCTAATGCCACATGAAAAAAAAAGAAAGAAAAAAACAAAACTCAAAAGATTTGATTTTTAAACTAAGTTAGTAGCACACTAAATATACTAAGCAAGAGATATTTTGACTCTTTAATAGTTTCTTGAGTAGCTCAGAAAAATAGTCTGTCATCTCAACCATTTCCTGAGATAGATACTGTAATATTCCTTGATAGATGAGGAACTGAGGCACAGAAATAATCTGCCTGAGATTATAGAGTAGCAAATTGAGGAGTTGGGACACGAATTCGAGCACTATAAATTTTTTCATGTTATAAAATGGAAGTTGTTGAGTTAATATATAAAATAAGCATGTACCTAGCACATAATGATTGCTTAATAAATGCAATTATTAAAAATCAGGACATCAGTGAGAGGTATCAATAGATAATTTTTAAAAAAAGATTTTCCAGTCTTTCTATCGTCTTACAGATGGAAATTTGATAAAGAAGAGAATGTAGGCCGCATATGCAAGTATATTAGCTTGAGAAGGGCTAACCTACTGAAGCATAAAGAAAAATCCAAATTTTATCTTTTAGATACCTAATATACTTTCTTAAATTAAAAAAAAGGCACTCCTAGCTGTTTTAGTAAGTAAACATGTTAACACTACATTAAAATACAAAAAGAAATGAGAAAAAATTGGGGAAGTCCTCCACATCTTGAAGCCTATGGTTTCTTAGGAGGAGTGGAAAAGAGGAAAGATCCCAAATTTCAACTCCCCTCACCATACCGCATTTCCATATTTCTGTCTTTTCTAACATTTCTGATTATTACATTTGGCTTAGAGCAGGGCTTTTTAAAGAGTCATACTAGTGGTAAGAGAGATCCTTTCTGTAGCTAAATTTTTAATAAGGTTGCCAACAATAAGCAAGTTATTCCCTTTTAATTCTCTGTCAGTACTTCTGATTAAGTCATGGAGAAAGTCCCAGTTTGGGGCTAGCTTGTTTGTTTGACTTGCCAGTCTCCCTTCTTAACAAATAGAGACATGTCTCAAGCTGGGAGTGTTGCTGCACAGCAGGTTACCCTCCCATAGCTCAGATTTAATCACATAATTGTGTTTTCATGTATCATATTGATATTGGCGTTCTACTTACGTTCTACTTAAGGAATGTTTTACTGGTTTTTCCATTCAAGGAAATAATAATTAATCCAAGGTTTCCTTTTTAAATAAATAACTCCAAATATATAAATGAGACTCTTTAAAAATATTAAGTAAAGGGCATTTGACACGGCAAAGATTATGGAAAGTAGAAAATACAGCTTAAGAAAATTCTAGTCTTAAAAGAAAATGGCCAGGCATGGTGGCACAAACCTGTGATGCCAGCTATTCAGGAGGCTGAGGCAGGAAGATCCCGAGTTTGAGGCCAGCCTCAGAAACTTAGTGAGGCCTTAAGCAACTTAATGAAACCCTGTCTCAAAAACTAAAAAGGGCTAGGAATGTGACTCAGTGGTTAAATGTCTCTGGGTTCAAGAGAGAGAAAATGGAGGACTTAATAAGATGGTTCATTAATGCAGTAGAAATTTCATGATCCAGAACTGTAAGTCAGAACCTCATATCTCAATAGTCAACACTGCTGATATAATGAAGCCTATTTACTACACCTCAGTTCAAGGAAAATTTCAAATTACTACACAAAATGTGCTTATGTATATACATTTTATATTTTCCTATTTAACAAAAGAAATTTATTTTTTCAAGATATTTTCCCCTAAATCAATGCCTCTCTCCCCTTTGTAATGGGTCTAATTTCAGGGTAGCTACACAGTTTCACCTCTGGGAATTATAGAGAGAATGCAAAAAAAAAAAAAAAAAAGACAGTAAAGTAATAGATTTAATTGTATAGAATCTGCTACATCTTATAGCTAAAAGGCAATTTTTCCTAATATCCTGTCTGAGGCAGAGGGTAAAAAATCGGAAAGCAATAACTGAAAATGGCTCTTTCATATTTAATATTCCACTGTAATTCCTTCTACCTCTTCTAATTATGCCATGTGATACACATACCCATCCTCCATCTGCTCCTGCCAAAAGATAAATAGGAATTCAACATACAATAAGTACATAGTCAAGGCATGGAGTTTCTTACATGTTTATTTAATGTTTTGAAAAATATAAGAAAAATATTGTATATAGTTTAAAATTTCATTCATAAACATTAAAATGTAATAATATTTTAATAGGATTTTGAAAAATAAAAACAAGAACAAATATACTTGATATCTATTAAATCTTTTAACTCACATCCTCATTATCAATAACATATCTCATTCCTGCTTCCTTTCATACCTAATTTTTCTGAATCCTATGACTCGCCTCCAAGATTTATGGGACAAAATGGGTCTGTTCTTTTTATCCCATCCTGTGCATTTTTTTGTACTTGATTTCCTCCACTTTGCTTCCTCAGATACCTTTCTGTCTTACGTTAAACTTGGGAGCTTTTGAAATTTCAATAAACAAGTGGTCCCTCATCATTTCACCTTTTTATTGTGAGTTTATGAGTTTGTAGCTCTTAATTTCTATACTATCATTTAAGCAGAGAAGTAGGAAATTGAGTTGATAAGTCTTTCTAACCCTCTTACATCAGAAGTCTGGGTATTTTTCTGATGTATTTATATACTAAACAATTATACCCTCATTTATAGTTCATAGTATGTAGACCAGATATGTAATGTGGCAGATAGTAAGTAGAAAAAGTAGTAATTTAAAATATTTTAAAATAACAACAAACTTAATTTTGTTAAATAAATGATCCTCATCTTATAATCAATGTAACAAGCAGACCATTTATTAAATTCAAAACTGCCTTTCCTCTATCCTGCCCTACCCAGTACTGGGGATTGAACCCAGGGGCACTCTACCACTGAGATACAACCCCAGCTCTTTTTATTTTGAGACAGGGTTTTCCTATGCAGCATAGGTTGGCCTCGAACTTGCTATTCTCCTACCTGGGCCTCCCGTGTAGCTGAAATTACAGGCATGTGCCTGGATCCAAAATTGAATTATTGATTTCAACTACTAAACCTCTTCACTGTTCCCACTTTAAAATGAAATTGATGTCATTTATTCAGGCCACAAACTTTGGATTCATCTGACTGCTATTTTATCCTTACTTCCTACATCCAATCTGTTGAAAAATTATGTTGGCTCTACCTTCAAACTGTATCTTGAATATATCTGATTAGTCTCATGACCTCCATTGTTACCCTACAATCTTCGATACTCTATATTGTCTAGAATAGTGCTCCCTAATGAACTTCTGTGATGATGTATATATCCTGTATTGTCCATAGTAGTAAAGTCACTAAATACTTGTGGCCATTAAGCCCTTGAAATGTAGCCACTGCAACAGAGGAACTGAATTTTAAATTAATTTAAATTTAAATGGCTTACCTACCATATTGGACAGTGAAGGTCTAGAACACTTTTGATGAAAGGGTTATAATAGGTCTTTCTTCCCTCTCTTGTTCCCTTGTAGCCTATTCCATAGAAATCCTTTTTAAATGCATGTCCATTCATGTCACTCCTCAACTCCATGACTTCCCATCACACTTAGAATAAAGTCTCAAATCCCCACCTAAGCTCACAGTTTCCTACATGATGTTTCCCCAGGTTCTTCCCACCTCAACTGCTTAAACTATCCTTTCAATCCCAAAACTCTCAACTCCAGCCCCTGTGACTCTTAAGATCTTGCATTACTCTGGAACACTTCTGTCCTAAATAGCCTCATGGCAGAGACTCCTCCCTTCATTCCTTGATCAACTGGTACTTCACAGAGAGAATTTTCTTTTCTTTTAAATTTTTTAGTTGTAGATGGATATAATGCCTTTATTTATTTACTTAATTTTTACGTTATGCTGAGAATCGAACCCAGTGCCTCACATGTGCTAGGCAAGCACTCTGCCACTGAGCCACAAACCCAGCCCCAGAGAGGCTTTTCTTAACCATCTCAATCCAAAACTGTACCACTATCCAATTCCTTACCCTCTCATACCATTATCCAACTATACAATAATTCATAGCATTTATAATATTTGAAAACATATTATAGAATGAATCTTTATTGAATGTCTTTCACAACAAAATATAAAAGTCATGAGGACAGAAAATTTGTCTCCTTTGTTAAATGGTGTATCCCCACATGCCTAGGACACTTTCTGGCATGTAGTAGATTCTCAGTGTTATTTATTAAATGACAATAAACTCCAATCTCATAATCTTTCAGTCTCACATTCACACAACATGTATTCATTCAGTGCTAATTGTTTACATGGCACTGCCTCAGACAACGTGCGAAATTCAAGTTGAAAGTAGCTTAGACCTTGTAAATCAGATTACCACTAAAATAATCCTTAAAGTCCTTTGAACCCTAAAATTTTGACCCATTGAATTCAATAAGAAGTAGTTGAAACTGTTTCTCTTGGGGAAGAGAATAGGAGATATGATGTCTGTCTTTTAGTGTTAAAACACTTTATTCCTAACAGAAGGTAGAACTGAGACCAGTGAGTTAAAAGTCAGGTAGTTTTTCAGTTCAGTATTAAGCCTTTCTAATAATATAGAAAAACTCTTCAGATAATGTCTTACAGTGGTTAAGTAGGAGGAAATAATCATCTGTATGGGTGACAGAGATTTTCCTGTATTGGTAGAATAAGTAGCCTTAGAAGACTTCTAACAGATTTTCCACTTGAGATTGTCTGCAAAATGCTATAATGAATGCAACTTAATAAATCAGCTATTTTCTGACAAGTTGCTTCCTGCTTGTTATAAGTAATAATTCTGAAGGCTGACAGCAAGAAATGGAAAATGAGAGCCAAAACAGTGTCAACACACAAATGTTCTACTGAATAATTAAGAACACTTTGTACCTGTGCCTGTAGAAATAAACCCATAATAACATCAGGTTGACTATATGAAACTAACAATATTTCACTCTTTTTATGTTCAAATTAGAAATGAATAGACAAATGTTATAAATATAGTCACTATGTAATTTCTGTATTTGTAATATTAAAGGGTCAGTCAGTCTTAAAAGAATTTGATTAAAACAATTAAAAACAAAACAAAACAGGAAGCTGAGGCAGGAGGATCACAAGTTCAAGTCCAGCCTCAGCAATTTAGCAACTTGGCAAGAACTTTCCTAAAAATAAAAAGGGCTGGGGTTGCAATTCTCAGTGTTAAGGGCCAGGATGTGGCTCTTAACTCATCTACCTTAAGTACTCCTAAGTTTAATCCCCAGTACAAAAAAAGAAAAGAAAAAGAAACAAAACAAAATCAATTCAATAGCATAGGTCTTCTTCTAAAATTTCAATTAGACCAAGCAAACATGGTAAGTCCTTGGTTCCAATCAGTAGAGTCACTCTTAAACTCTACAACTAATAGACCAATTAATTCTTAGGATCTTGGAAAAACCAGCTAAAAACAAATTGCATACTAAAATATGTGTCAGTACTAGACAACTAGTAATTTAGTAACAAATGCACACTTGTTCAACAATAATCAGAATCTGAATGATAATCCCTTACTTCAGTTAGAAATTACATTTTAGAGCTAGACATGGTGGCACAAATCCCAGTGACTCAGGAGGCTGAGAAAGGAGGCTTCCAAGTTTAAAGACAGCCTCAGTAACTTACCAAGACCCTAAGCAACTTAGTGAGGCCCTAAGCAATTTAGTGAGATCCTGTCTCAAAAATACAAATAAAAAGGGCTGGGGATGTGGCTCAGTGGCTAAGTGCATCTGGGTTCAATCCCTGGTATCCCCCACCCTGCGAAAAAGAAATTACATTTTGGGTAATAAGTGAAATTGTATTTCTAACAGGATTTTTTCTTAATTCAAAAACTAAGCACAATTTTTAGGTCTGCTGTTATATAAAGGATTTTTCAATTTTCTTAAACCTACATCTACATATTTGAAGTCCAATGTTAGAGGTATTTCCAAAGTCAATAATGTCTTACTGGTATTAGTAGTGTTCCTTCAGTACTGAGGTTTTTGGATATGCAAGTTTTATATTCTTCATTATAGAAATGTTTTGCTTTAAACCATGAACAACACAGTACAGCTTTCATATCAAGAAATTTAGTTTGATAGCTTGTATTTCATTTTAAATGCCTATTTTACATTTATCTGACAATTCCAACTGGTTTTTGGCTTAAATTAACTACCTGTTTAATTGACTATGACAAAAATATTGTCAGAAGTAGAGGAAATTCCTAAAAGTAAAATCAAAAAAGAGTAATATCATTGAAAAGTGATGGACATTTTCATGGCAAAAAAGGTGATCCTTTTTCAAGAATACACAAAGACTCTTTTGTGTAAAAAAAAAAAAAAAAAACATTGCAATATTACAGTTTTAATAAGAGCAATTTCTTACATGAATCAACCACCAGCAAATTTAGAGTAGGGTTACTTTGTTCTGTTGATGGGGGTTGTTTGGGACATTATTTTGCTGTTCAGCTTACTGATATATATTTTGTTTTCACAGGGCATAGTGGTGATCATCTGTAATCCCAGCTACTTGGGAAGCTGAGGCAGGAGGATGAGGAGTTCAAGGCCAACCTGAGCAACATAGCAAAACACTTTCGAAATAAAAAGGGCTGGAAACACAGCTCCATGGCAGAACAGTTGCCTAGTATGTGCAAAGCCCATAGCACAGCAAAGAAAAGATTTTGTCTTAATCTGTCTACAAATTTATTCTGTATATTTAAGATTCAAAAAAAGCTACTCTAAATAACTGAAAAATTAATAATAGATACTACTAATATTTTTCTTCTTCTTTTTCCTCCTCTTCTCTCTCACCTTATCCCTTTTTTCCTTCATCCTCTTGTGGTACTGATGGTAGCCAGGAATTTGAGTATGCTAAGCACAAGATCTACCACTGAACTACATCCCCAGTCCTGCAATTATCTTTCACATAAAAAGTAAATCGCTATTTATTTTTTCCTAACCATGAATCTCTTAGCACTTTATCCTTAAAAACACTAGTTTTGACAGTGAGTTTGAACAATGTTCAACTTCCTAACATAAATGCTCCCCTAATCCCATGTCCTTACTTCACATTGGCAATCTGACTTCCAATATAGAGAGTAGAAATGCCAGATATTTAACAACCCATACCCATTACCAAGCTAATGGAACTGAGACAGAATTTAGTGAGAAGGAAATCATGAAAGATTTTCCTTCCTATAAAAAAGATACATGAGCTGGGCATGGTGGTGCATACCTGTAATCCCAGCGATTCCAGAGGCTGACAGGAGGACCACAAGTTCAAAGTCAGCCCCAGCAACTTAGCAAGACCATGTCTCAAAATAAAAAAGAAAAAGGGTTGGGGTGTGGCTCAATGGTTTGGCTCAATGGTTAAGCACCCCTGAGTCCAATTCCTGGTACCAATAATAAAAAGTAAAAAGATGCATGGGAGGCAATGTCTTTATTCTTCCTCTAGCTATGCAGAAAAAGATTAAAATGGCAGGGTTTCTTGCAAGGTCCACCTTTGGTTGACATTTGGGAACTTCAGGAGGGTTCCCACCACTCCTAGAACTCTTATGAGTGACTGTGTCTGAACTTTTTGTGCAAACAATGTGGTTTATGCAGAACACTTGCTTTTCTTCTGGGAATCTGGAATTTATTATTTGGTAGGCAGAGAGTGCACACTCGATGAACTCCCAGTAAAAACTTTGTACTGAATCTCTAAAGAGCTTTCCTGGTAGACAATACTTCACATATTTTGTCACAACTCATTGTTGAGGGAATTAAGTACATTCTGTATGACTCTATTGGGATAAGACTCTTGAAAATGTGGGCCTACTTTCCTCCAGATTTTGCCCTATTCACTTTTCCCGTTGCTGTTATGTTGTGTCTTTTTGTTGTAATAAATCTGTTGAGCTGAGTCCTCCTGGCAAATCATGGAACCCAAGGGTAATCTTGGGGATTCTCCATGCTAGCTGGAGGGATGTCTTCAGGCAATACCTGTAGCTGTGGCAGCCATATTTACTGCAACTACAGGAGGATAAACCTAAGAACTAAAGATCATTTTCAGAACAACAGCAGCGGGGCAGGCGGAAGAGAAGCAAGCAAAAATGAGGAAGCGAGGGACCTTGTGAAGTGTATGACTGACTAAACCTTTGAACTTCCTTCCTCCAGACTGCTTATGTTCAACATTTTAAAATAAGATATGCTATCACTTGCAATGAAATGAATACACGGACTGTCTAAAAAACTTGTGATGTGACTGTCAAACAGGATCATCTGAGGGTATTATTTTGGGGGGGTTTTAAAGAAATTTTATACTGATTTCTCAAGGAAATTAATATGTAAAGAAAATATGCTCAAAAGATGTTTCATTTCTTTCTTTCTTTCTTTTTCCCTTCTTTAATGGTACTAGGTATTGAATCTAGAGGTACTCTACCACTGAGCTATATTCCCAGCACTTTTTATTTTTTCATTTTGAGACAGGGTCTCACAAAGTTGCTGAGGCTGGCCTCCAGCTTGCCTTGGTCTCCCCCAGAATTTCAGTCCAACTTCTGTATTCAGAAAGTCCAGCATTCTCCCCCAGGTTTCCTCTCCATAGGCCACACCCTGGAAACTCAAGGCTGTAAGCTGGGGCAGTCATAAGTCTTATCTTGTCTCTATCTCTTAAGAGATCATCGTCTTTCCTTACCTGATGTTCAGCGTCTTGAAAATTGTTTCAGATATTCTATCCATATTTCAGTTGTTTCAGGTATGAGGGTAAATTTCATCCCTGTCATCCCATCTTGGCTAGAAGCAGAAGTTTTATTCCATTATTATATTTATTTCTCTGCACTAAACCACAATAAATGGCATCTCAGTTCAATCATCCCTGATGGATTGGGGTCAAATCTTAAATGGGAGGTTGCTTCTGTAGATTATTTCTGTGGATCTTTTCACTAACAGCCTTAAGGGCAGTCATTCTTCTGTTTAAAAAGCACATTTGAAAGAAATAGCATTAAGACTAAGGAATTTTAATGCTAGGGGAAAGAATGGAAGTTTGTGCAGCTAAGTAAGTCACAAAGTAGTTTTGCTTCTATAGAGTTTCTCTAAGAAGGATTTTTCTTTTATAATTCTTGCAAATGAAAAGAACATTCATGAGAAGAGCAGGAAAATACTAAATGTGACAGCAGGAAAAAGGAAAAATGGTAGGCCTTGAAGAGGAAAGACTGAGAATCAAATTTTTCTAAGAAAAATCATGTAGACCAAGCATCTGATATTTTTACACAAAACACATCATCTTCCATACATTTTACAAACTAGTCTTTTATTCTCTTTCCTCATAAAAATCTAATATTTAAGGAATATGTTAAGGTGATATATTAATCAAAACAAACCATAGCATTATCATTACTACTATTATCCCTTAATAAATGTCAAAACCCAATATGGTAAATTTATGCAAGTATAAGGCTAAGGTAATGTAGGTACAGGTTGCTCAATAGTGACCAGTGGTCTTTATTTGTTCTACAGACATGTTTTGATTAGCTTGTAGAGTGATGGCTTGTTAAGGTCTGTAAATAAGTCAAAAATAACACCTGGTATTTTGCCAGAGAAATGTTAGAGTTCGTAAACAAGTCTGGATGGTGCCTGGCAAAATGTCAGAGGGAGTGGTTTGAGAAGTAACAAAAGTGAGCCATTAAGTGTGGAGATTCCTTATTGGTTCACTGATGTATCTAGTTTATGCTAATTAAGATAAGCTGTGCAAAATGTATAAATAGCTCTGTCGTCCTACAATAAACGCTCCTATTCCTGCTGTATCAACGTACACAAGTTATTCGTCACCACCACCCCCACCCCCCCACCCCCCCACCCCACCCCACCCCCCCACCCCACCCCACCCCACCCCCCCACCCCCCCACCCCACCCCACCCCACCCCCCCACCCCCTCCCCACCCCCCCCCACCCCCGGCTATTTTGCTGCAGCCGGACTGCGGCAATGGCTCACACCATGATTTGCGAAAGTGTACAATTTCAACCAACATTTAAACATTAGATAATTTTATAAATTAGATTTCACATCAAAATTTTGGGGAAGGGGAAGGGGATATAGCTCAATTGGTAGAGTGCTTGCCTTGCATGCACAAGGCCCTGGATTCAATCACTAGCAACACACACACACACACACACACAAATCTTGGGGAAAATACTAGGAGATGTGGCAGTGTTCAGGTGGGTTGCAGATCTCACCCCATCCCCGCCACCTCCTGTTAACTATAGTCTGAGCTCTTAAGTTGACTACCCCCAAAATATCTAATTTCTTTAAAGGAAAAATAAGATTCCTAGAAAGAGTTGGGAATGGAGCTCAGTGGTAGCGCGCCTGCCTAGGATGTACAAGGCCCTGGGTTTAATCCCCAGCACTGGAAAAAAAAAAAAAAAAGGCATATTTGGGAATCAATACCTAGAGGCTCATTTTAATTTTGAGTCAGGGTCTCACTAAATTTCCCAGGTTGGCTTTGAACTGCACTTTGCAACCCTCCTGCCTCAGTTGCCCTATTAATTGGGAATACAGGAATATGCCGCCATAGCCTTTTACATTTCAGTCTTTATACACTTTGAAATTTGTAAAATGCATAACCATTAACTATTCTAAAAAATAGCATACTTAAGAATAATAAAACAAACTTTATCTGCTCTAATTACCAAAATTTACACAACGCATGCCCTTTAGAGGACAATGAAACTGTTACTAAAAGAACCACATAATTATCTAAACTATTTGCATGTAGACAGCGATACATAATTCTTAAGTACAAAGAAAGAAAAAAGGAATATGAATGGTCAGTGGATGCAAACAGTCATTCTAATTTTTTTTGTCTTAAAGAACTCTCAGAGTACAAATTCCACTTCTCTAAATAAAAATAAATGTCAACAACCAACTATATGGTGAATGAATTTTAAAACCATATGATAAAACTAAAATTTAGAAACTCTTTTTTCTTCTATCAGCCTCTTTTTATACTACCACATTCAAAGCATTCAAGTCTGCTGAAAGAATTGATTCAAAGGAGAAGAAAAGATACTTTGTTTGTAGTCACCAACAGTTTGGGACTCTAAATAACAGCTGTCCTCCAAACTAAAGGACAATTTTTAAATGCTCTCAGCACCAAATGGAGACTTGGTCATGCATTATTCTTAGCCAACACACTGTAGTAAGTTTATTACTTCTAACCTGAACCCAAAGTTAGAAATAATTATCACTATTAACATATCTAGAGTTTAAGTACCCAGGCTTTGGAACCAGATTGCCTGGATGCAAAATATTAGCTGTCCCCTAACTATATATGTTATTTTGGGTAAATTAATTAATTTATTCAATTTCCATATCTGTAAAAACAGGTACAGAGTAGCATCTACCTTTAGGTTGTTTTGAAGAATAAAAATCTTTCCATATTAAATGGTATATTTTACAAATATATACTATCATTATTATCACCTGAACACCTTTGTAAAACAGTATCCCAGCCTCAAATAACATCTTTTAGTTTGTCTAAAAGAAATAATTGTCTAAAATAATAAAATACATGAGAACCGGTGAGCCTCCTTCATATTTAGACAAAAAAAAAAAACTTCCAGTTAAATACTACAATCTGTTTCTCAACCAATTCTGTGCCTCATAAATTTTTCACAATTTAATATTCTACAAAAAAATAGATGTGTTTTCCCTTACAAATCACCGTTGGGGGCATTTTGTTTTAAATCCTTTTCTGGCCTTTTTAAATGAAAGTTTTCTCTTTAAAAAAATAATGCGGGGGCTGGGGATGTGGCTCAGCGGTAGCGCGCTCGCCTGGCATGCGTGCGGCCTGGGTTCGATCCTCAGCGCCACATACCAACAAAGATGTTGTGTCTGCCGAGAACTAAAAAAATAAATAAATATTTTTTAATAAATAAATAAATAAATAATGCAATAGCAAGAACTGTGTGTGGTTATAATCACGCTCTATTTACTGTTTAGCTTTTTAAGTTGAATATTTTTTCCATGTTACAAAAAGCTCCAAATTTTTATATATATATTTTAATTCAGTAGTAGGGATTGAACCCAGGACCTCACAAACACTAGACAAGTACTTTACCACCGAGCTATAGCTCTAGCCCTTTTTGCTTATTATTTTGAAATAAGCCCTCATTAAATTGCCCAGGCTGGCCTCAAACTTGGAATCCTCCTGCCTCAGCCTCCAAAGCAGCTGGGGTTACAAGCATGTGCCACCACACCTGTTTTATCAATCTAAGTTTGGCTGATCACAAAATTCCACTGTAAGAATTTAGAACACTTTAAATCGTTCCTCTTCTGCAAGCTAATTTTATTATTTCTAGTCTTGTATCATTATAAATAATACTGTGATGAGCATATAAATGTTTTATGATTCTCAAAATGACACTATTACCTTTTCTTTGCTCAACACTTTCATAGGAACTCAATGCCATGAAGGATGAAAGTGACAGGTTAGTAGAGGGAGACCTTGGGGGACAAATAAGCTGAAAGGAAACTACGTGACTGAAAGAACAAACTGTTTAAAGGCTAATAACAATCTAATAAATTTGGGTTCTAAATTAAAGTGTCAAAATCTCTTTCATCTTTTTCAAGTAAATTGAGATAATTTTTCCCCACTTTGATACTGCTCATTTTAAAAGACACTATTTACATGAGAAGTTATAGTTAAGATAATTGGCTGTAGAGACAGTCAGGCTTGGATTCAGATGTCTGCTCCACTACCAACAAGCTGTGTGACCTATAGTAACTCATTAAGCCTCTCTGAGCTTGTTTTCTCATCTGTAAAACAGGAATAATAGCATCTACTTCATAGGACTGGTGTAAAGACAAATAATATCCTACGTGTCAAATTTTTAAGAGTGCTTAGCACACAGTAAGTATCTGAAAAGAACCCTTACCATTGTAACCATTTTTCAGTGTTAATTAAGGTAGCTTGAAAGAAAACATAAATATTTAGATATATGGATTGTATGTAAATTGGCTTAATCTGATGGCACAGAATCATATTTATAGTCTTCTTTATCATAAATAGCCTTAAAAATACTTTTCATGCAGCATGCAAAGCTAATTGTAAAAGCATGGATGGAAAGACAAGAATTTTTGTAACATCACTCGCCAGGGCAGTGTGGTCACTTCAACATTAAGTTTTTAAAAAGATTAGGGCTGTGAATGTAGACCAGTGGTACAGTACTTGCCTAGGCCCTGCGTTTGAGCTCAAGTGCCACAACATAAACAAATTTAAAAAGCAGATTAAATATTATAGTTTTAAACAAATCCTAAACATAATTTTTTGCTCCTTGTAGCATATTTCATTGTAATTGTTTATCTTAAAACAAACTGAGAAATTCTTGGGTATTTTTACCCCCCACATGATTAAGAGGCCTAGTCTATTTTAAAGGATGCTAAGTGAACCAGGAGTTACTTTACAGACTAGAATAACGTTACTCCCTCTTGATGCTCCCCGCCTTAGAAATATTTGGTAACACAAAAAGTAAGAGAAAAGAAAAATGCATTGGCCACCACATCTCCACTTTATTAATCTAGGCAATGACAACCCTTCAGATGATCTTCAGATGATTTTAAATACTACACTAAATTTTGCTGTTATTTAACAATCAACTAGGTGACTTTGGACAATCAAGTAAGTATTTTTAAACAGCCAAGGATGTTATTTCTGGAATTCAGAAAGTATATATCAAGTACTGATTGGGTGAAATACTGAATACATGACTTTAAGATGGAAAGCTGGGATTCATTTACAAACTTTAAATACCTGTCAAATATAATGCTAATCACTAAAAAGAGAATAGATAATTTTTTTGTAGTCAAAACAATCTGCAGAAAACATTTCCCAATTAATTTTAAACTTTGAATCCTAGTGGTTATCATAACAAATGAATAAGCACAACGGCTGAGAGGAAAGTCATACTAGTAGAAAATTTTAAAACCCAATTATGATAGAATATTAAACAAGAAAAGATTTTGATTTAAACAGATTTTTTTGAACTTATAATTTAGATGGCTCATTTTAAATACAACCCCCAATCCCAGATTATATGAACCCAAGCAGCAATAAAATACTATGATCGGCATAGTATTTTCAATTAAACAAACATCACATATATTTCATTAAGAATCTACTGGGCGCGTAGCACACACCTGTAATCCCAGCACCTTGGGAGTCTGGGACCGGAGGATCATGAGTTCAAAGCCAGCCCCAACAACAGCCAGGCACTAAGCTACTCACTGAGACCCTGTCTCTAAATAAAATACAAAAAATAGGTTCTGGGGATGTGGCTCAGTGGTTGAGTTCCCCTCAGTTCAATCCCCGGTACCCGCTCCCCCAAAAAAAGAGAGAGAGAGAGACAAGATTGTTTGCCAGCTTATTAACAATTAACAGAAGAAAATGAAAAAAATATCTTTAGCTCAATAATAATTGGATGATTGGGCGAATCAGGAGATGCTAAGCAAAATCACTTTCCACTTAATCCAATCCTTGCAGCCTCAGTTGGGTTCCCTAATTACTCCAAGCCCCCAATTTTACTTCACCATCACAGGTTGGAATTATATCTACATTTTATTCCTCATTTCCTGTAGATGTAGACTGGGGCCATCGCTTTTCAAACTGATAATCCCTCAATAAACCCTTTATCAACCTTTTATTACCTTCCCAATAGTGATGATTCCCAAATTTTACCTCTCTCCTTCCAATTCTTCTCCACCTCCCAAATCATACCTGAAAGGAGTTAGTTTTGCCTCCTCTGACAGTACTTTCTGTTAAATAATAGCATTTAGCACAAGTTCTCTTTTAGAATTTCATTTTCCTTTCCACTCATCAGTAGGCCCACTGATCCAACTTGGTAGCCTTCCCTTTGTTCTCACTATAAAAAGTTGCTCTCTTCATGATTAAAAGTGACAAGTCTACCTATGTCTCATTCCTTCCCATTCAGATAGATCTTCATTAAAGGAGATGATTCTTTTTGCCATTTGAAATTCTCTCTTCCTTTTTATTTTCTTTTTTTCTTTTTGGTACTGGGAACTGAACCCTGGAATGCTTTACCACTGAGCTACGTTGAGCTAGCTGCAAACTTGCAATCCTCTCGCTTGCACCTGCCAAGTCTCTGGGGTTACAGGTTTGTGCCACGGTGCCTGGCTAAACATCTCTTAAACTCATAGAATCTATTCTTTTGCCATCTTCAAAGGTAAAAGGGAAAAGTTTCCTGATCCTATGAAACCTCCTAGGTCATTCAACTCTCATTCATTTTGCCACCAAATACCATCCTCATTTCCATTTCCCTCTGTCTCTCTCCATATAAGGGTAGTAAAATGATTTTTTTGAAGGTAACAACACTCAACAGATCACACTGTTCATTTTCTTCTACTTTTCTGTAGTCTTGTTTCACTAGTTCCCTGTGGCATTTGGAACTGCAGGTCATATATACTCTTTTTTTTGTTTGTTTTGTAGATGGACACAACACAATACCTTTATTTTTATGTGGTGCTGAGAATCGAACCCGGGTCGCACCCGTGCTAGGCAAGTGCTCTACCACTGAGCCACAATCCCAGCCCCATATATACTCTTAAAAAAATTATATATTTATATATATATATAATATATATATATATATATATATATATATATAGAGAGAGAGAGAGAGAGAGAGAGAGAGAGAGAGAGAGAGAGAGAGAAAGAGAGAATACCTCACAAATTTGCATGTCATCCTTGCACAGGGGCCATGCTAATCTTCTCTGTATTGTACCAATTTTATTATGTATGCTGCCAAAGTGAGCACAGGTCACACTCTTGACTCTCCTAATGCACTTCCTTTAGCACCATATTTCCCTAGTTCCTTTTACTCTTCAAACACTCCCTTCTCTGTCCCCCTTTTTCTCACTTTTGTGAGCCATCTCCAGCACTTCTTTATAAACACTTCCATTCTCTTGAATCCACTTCCTCATATCTTTTGTTTCACTCTAGGACATAGCATGCTCATTCCCAGACTTCTAACAATGTCTTCAAGATTCAGCTAGCTCAACAAGCTCTGCTTCCTAAATTCAGATTATATCAGAGCACACTTTCAACTTTTATTATATTTATTCATTGCTTTACAATCTATAATGGCTTCGTATCTTTTGTGTCTGTGTGTGTTTTCTTTTTCTTTCTTTCTTTTTCTTTTTTTGTTACTGGGGGTTGAACCCACTGGTGCTTTTCCGCCAAGCTACATCCCCATTCCTTTTTTAAATTTTTTTTTTTTTTTTTTTTAATTTTGGGAGAGGGTCTCACTAAGTTGCCCAGGACCTTTTTAAGTTGCTAAGGTTGACCCTGAACTTGCAACCCTCCTGTCTCAGTTTCCCCAGTTGCTGGGATTATAAGCATGCACCAGCATGCCCGGCTTGAGTGTGTTCATCAGAGTGTGTTTTTAACCCAGATTTTAAATTGTTTTGGTAGGAACCTTTTTTTTCTTTTCTTCTTTTTCAGTATTTCTCAAAATACTGAAAACAATTCTGAATATAGTAGTATAATTAGTTTATATAAAAAACAAAAGAGAGCTGGGGATATAGCTCAGTTGGTAGTACCTGACTCACGAGCAAAGGCCCTGGGTTCAATCCCTAGCACCACAGGGAAAAAAGACATTCAAAACAAAATTAAATTTCTATTGTTTGTAAAACATTTGTAATTGTTGCTATAGCTACAGTCAAAAATTATTATGAGTATTTTTCTGACAATTTCTACATTTTTCACATATTCAAGGACATATGGCAGATTTACCCTCTTCATTTCCTTTAAAATGTTAACTCTTTCAATCCTAAAGTGGCCTATATGTAGTTACTCTGTCTAAAAAGATCTGATATGTAAAAAAAAAAAAAAAACTGATAATCAAAGCATATACTCAGTGAGAGGCCTACTCAAAACAATTTAAACTAGGAAATCTAGTGATGAAGAGATAGATCATATTTTGTCTCAGAATTAATCAGATTTCTCAGGTTGTTATTTCCTAGAAGACAGAAGTGACAGGTTAAGTCTTGTAAACTGAATTGGTGGTCTGTAGCTAATCATTGTATACATTTATGATTCAAAACCAAAGGTTATAAAATATTATCAAACAGATAGCATTTCCTTTTTTTTTTTTTTTGGTGGGGGAGGGTACCAGGGATTGTACTCTGGGGCCCTGGACCACTGAGCCACATCCCAGCCTCATTTTGTATTTTATTTAGAGACAGGGTCTCACTGAGTTGCTTAGCACCTCACCTTTGCTCTGAACTTAGGATCCTCCTGTCTCAGCCTCCCAAGCTGCTGGGATTACAAGTGTGCACCACTGCACCCAGCTAGATAGCATTTCCATTTTACAGAACAGACCCAGAAATTATTTATCCAAAATCACTGTACAGAAAGAACCAAACTTTAAATTGAGGACTGCCTAAATGTAAAGTCTAAACTCTTTTATGTGTTTCCTAACTTTGTTTGAATGTGAATAAACAAATCATGACATTATCTGGATTGAGTTTTCACAAAAACAAAACATTTATGAAGGGATATAAATAGACATAAATTTTGTTTTGTTAAAGGGTTAACACTAACTCAGTATTTTGATGGTAATTCAAATACTGACTTTTTAAATGACAAATAGTATTATTAGGAAAAGTAATATTATGAAAAGACTGAGGATATAGCTCAGTTGGTAGAATGCTTGCCCCGCATGCACAAGGCCCTGGGTTCAACCCAGCAGCAAAAAAAAAAAAAAAAGGAATTAAGTATCAAATAATGCAAAGAGCAAAAGTACTAATTATCTTAATGGCTGTGAGCCAGCCTCTAGAAAGGTAAATCCAGTATGTTTGCATCCACTAGGTCAAGTGGATATCAAACATACTGATTTTATTTTCTATCATTTGGGTCTAGATATTAAGTTAAGTCAATAAGCCTTTCCCAGAGAAAACTAGCATAAACTACATATAATTTTTCTATGTTTTTGTATTTACTGCATCCAAATTCCACTAAACCTAAAGCAAACAGGACCAGGCAACAGGAAGAGAATAATAATTGTATCCCCATATACACCTTCTTCAATTTGTTTTGGGATGCCCAAATGTCCAGCAAAAAAACCTACAATTCTAAGCTTCCTTTACAAGAACCAATAGAAAAGGAAGTTCTTGGGTAAGGCTTTCAAGAAAATTCTTTAAAAGAATCTGACTCAGCTGGAAGGCACTCTTATATGTACATTTTCCCCACTTCTTCCATGTTGTTTCTGCCTGGAAGGGCAGTTTGAACAGAATGCTAGCAGTTATTTGCCACCCTGAGGCCATTTTGATGAAAGCCATACATTACAGAAATGGAGAAGAAAAACAGATGTCTGGATTCACAGCTCTGGATAATTATGCCTGGACTCTTAAGAGAAAATCCCAACAGTCTTTGTGCTAAGTCTCTTACATTAGCTACTTATTCTAATTTCTAACTGACACAAGAAGAAACACAAATCATTCATTGCAGTTGTCTTCTAGTGATTATAACAAATATCTCAAGAAGCATGGAAATGTGTCCTTCCTGTGTAGCACCAGGAGCAATTTAATCTTAGCATCTCTATATGATCTTTAAATCCCTCTGAAATTAAGAGAAGACTGATGTAATAACATATGTATTGAAAAAGATTCAGATGAAACAGCTCGGTGTAGTCTTCAGTCACAAATTTAATGTGATATTTTATGTGCCCACATTAAAATGTTTTCTTTTATTTAAAAAATGAAGGATATTCTCATTAAATCTGTATATTGGAGAATAAAATATTCTAGCTTTTTTATTATGTCTCTAAGAATTATATACTGTAAACTATGAAAACAGAATGTGTTGACTTGAGTTATAACTAAAATTAGAGTATTATGGGGTACTATGTAATAACACATACCCTGTTTTTCATTTCTATACTCCTTAAAGTAGTGCTAGAGTTTCAAAGTTCCAGGTGAACACAGTGAATGGTATATGTCTACAAGTTTTTTCAGTGTAGGTTTGATAACTAAACATTGCTGAAGTTTCCTTTGTTTATTGTATTTATTTATTTTTTAATAATAAAAAAAATCAAAATGTATTCCCGCTCTTCATGAAGTACAGCTAAATTTATACCTTTTGGGCCTCAACAAATATTCATACAGTGCTTAAAAAATTGAAATATTTTTATATAAATCATTATCATAATTTATTGAATTGGGCACAGAAAACAGCATCAGAATAAAATTAAAACATTATGTGAAGAATAAACTTAATGTTATGTTTACCTAATTCCATGAAATTATACATCAGCTCAAGTCAGTAGGAATATGAAAGACACTGAGGAAGGAATTAATCTACCTTTCATAACTGAAATTTTAGTTCCAAAATATTACATTAATTAAATTATATTAATAAAATGTTATTTCCTTCCTTCAAAAACTGACTTATGCAGGCATGATGATGCACACCTGTAATCCCAAAGACTCTCGGGAAGCTGAGGCAAGAGACGCAAAAGTTCAAAGCCAGCCTCAGCAATTTAGAGAGGACTTAAGCAACTTAGAACAACCTGTCTCAAAATTAAAAAATAAAAATTTAAAAAGGACTGGGAGGTGTAAAAAGCCCCTGTAAGTTCAATCCCCAGTACCAAACAAACAAACAAACAAAAAACTGGTTGAGGCTTTGTGTGTGTGCCTGTGTGTACGTTTGTATTGTGTTTGTTTTTTGTAGTTCTGGGGATTGAACCCAGGGCCTCACACATGCTAAGTACTGTACTCTGCCACTGAGCCATATCCCCAGTCCTACATTTTATTTTTTGAAAGAAGTATTTAACTACAACAAGAACTAAAATAATTAACCACCCATAAATAATGTAAATCTTCATTTTTAAAGCTATACTTTTCTAGAAGAAGCAAAAGTAATACATCATGCTAAGAGAAACTAAATTTCTTAAAAGGATTCTCTTATTTTTAAAAAAATCATCAGACTACATTTCTTCAAAACACAAAACAAAATACAACTTTGAGTATCTTTACTACAATTTTTGGTTACATAATCATTCTAACCTTAATTTAGGTTATTCAACAAGAATGTTTCATTTTTGTTCCATGGACTCTATGGTATGTTATAACTCAGGGAATAAACATAAGACATGAGAATGATATTATACAGAAAACATTCCATCAAGTATCCTTTCAATAATACAACTTCCAATGTTCTATATGCAAATTTACCTGAACTGAATAGGCAAAAAGAAAGAGGAAAAGTATTATTTTTTTTAATGTCACTTAGTTGTTGATGGACCTTTATTTTATTTATTTATTTTTTTTATGTGGTGCTGAGAATTGAACCCGGTGCCTCACATATGCTAGGCAAGAACTCTGTAAGCTACAACCCCAGTCCTACATTTATGTCTGAAAAGAAAAAAAAGTACAACCTACCAAGAAAGAATATTTTTATTAAAATTAATTTTGTTCTCATTTTAACTCAGAACACACGAAATCAATACAACTTTGACAAAAGTGATTAAAGGTTATCTTTTTAGATGTTTTCAGGAGGGGGGTATAGGTAGAATGAACTACACGGTACAGTTTCTTCTAAGCTGTGCATTAGTAGCCTTTCTACATACGGAAAAAATGATCTCTTGTATATCTGTACTTTCATGTTAAAACCAATAAGACAGTTTTCTATTGAAAAATTTGATCATGTCATGTGATAACTATCTCTATATAAAAGAAAAAGATGATCTTCATCAAAAAGAAAAGACTTTAATTAAATCCCAACACTTGAGTTGGGAAGATGACTATTTCTATTTTCAGAGTTTGGGAAAATTACATTTTACAAGGGCATTTAAGCTAGTTAGTTAGATTGAGAGCATACTGATATAAGTAACAAGAATTGCTAAACACTAAATTTCCTTTTCTCAGATATTTCTGAAAAGGAAAATCTTACAACTAGCTACAACAGATTCAGAAAAGGGGTAATATAAAATCAAAACATGTGGTACTCCTCTTCACTTAAAAAACAAAAATACCGTACATATTTTAAATTACAAATCTGAAAGAAATGACTTAGAGGAAACACATATTCCCTTTCAGATGTAAGAAACTAGTATACAAATTTCAAAACCTCTAATCAGAAAGTAAATTACTTGGTGTAGTGAGAAAATGTTCCATATCTGAGCTGTTTGATACAGTAACTACTAGCTACAAGTGGCTACTGAGCAACTTAAAATGTGGCCAATGGCAGGATGTGATAGCACATGTCTGTAAATCACAGTGATGTGGGAGGCTGAGGCAGGAGGATTTGCCAGCCAGGTCAACTTAGAGAAATCCTGTCTCAAAATAAAATGAAAAAGTCTGGGAATAAAGCTCAGTGGTAGAATGCTTGCCTAGCATGTGTGAGGTTCTACCATTAAAAAAAAGAGAGAGAAGAAGAAGAAAGAAGAAAGAAGAAGAAAGAAGAAAGAAGAAGAAAGAAGAAAGAAGAAGAAAGAAGAAAGAAGAAGAAGAAGCAGCAGCAAAAGTGCCAGTCTCCAAAAAAGTGGCTAATGATATGAAAAATTGAATTTTAAGCTGTATCTAATTTTAACTAATTAAAATATAAGCTTCAATAGCCACACACAGCTAGGGACACTACATTGGGTGATATAGCTCAGGGTAACTGAAAAGAAATATTTGTGCCTTAAATCCTGATTTAAATAGTAAAAAAAAAAAAAAAAAATCCTGTAGATGGACATATACATAGATGCTTCTTCTAAACCTTTTTTTTCTTCTTTTTAAAATTCTTATGACTTATGAGGAGAAAAGGGAAAAGGATTATAAACAACATAAAAATGTTGCTGCACTTGTGGGAACCAATTTTCTGTACTCACTTCCTCAAGGGGTCTAGAAGATTGGTTGTAGAGTAGGCGATATGTTATTATTTCTTAAAGAGTTTCTAAAATTGTAGCTGTCTAGATCTCTCCCAAAATTTCTGGTTTAATTGTGGGGGGACTGATACCTAAGCATGAAAATTCCTTAAAGCTATCCAAGTGATTCTAAGGTACAGCCAGAGTTGGGTACCCCTACACTAGTAAATCAGAAACTATTTATTAAGCATAGAAGCAATATGCAAATTCAGACTTTTCGGGGTGGGGTACCAGGGACTGAACCCCAAGGGCACTTTACCACTGAACTATATCCCCAGCACTTTCTACTTTTTATTTTAAAACACAGTTTTGTTAAGTTACTGAAGGCCTTGCTGGTTGCTGAGGCTGTCCTCAAACTTGTGATCCTCTTGCCTCAGACTTCCCAGTCACTAGGATTGCAGGTGTCCACCACTGTGCCTTGCTAAGACATTCCTTCGATGGCAGGTAAAGAAAGCCTTCAGACAACCCAAATTCAAGTCAAAACCCCATAGGTTACACATTCTAACATTCAGGAATGACTTGGGTAAACAGTCCTAAGTTTTTATAATTATTGAATGCTATTTAATTTTGCAAAAGAGATTAGCAAGGAAGAAACAAGCTAGATAGTACTGACTGTCAACTTGCACTTGCTACTTTTGTATATATTATTTAATTTCAAACCCAAAATACCATGGAGGTAGTTACTATTCCATTATTTAAAAATTTTTTCTAGGATTTGGATAGTTTGTCACAGTGAAGCCCTTTACACTCTGATGCAAAAGCATTCTCTTTGAGACAGCTTGTTTCAGAAAATTTCCACACATTTCTAGTGTGAAAGCAAAACAAGAAAAAGAAAAAGCAGGGTTCAGTGGTGGAGCACAAGATAAGGCAAGGAAGTACTTGAACCAGTCCCCATTCCTATAATTCCTATGCATCTGTTTGCAAACTCTGGGGAAAATAAATTAGGTTTATAGTTCAAATCTATACCAGTCTCTATACTAGATCATTGAGGAGTTGCTTTTTTTTTTTTTTTATCCTAAGAAAGTAAACAATTCATCTACTGCTTCACAAGCTATTTTTAAAGTTCTCACATTTGGAAACAGGGTACATACAACAGGATGCTTATTCACAAAATAGGAATAGAAGAAGGATGTTAAGCATGTTTTCTTTTTTCCCCCAGACTCAAAAGATTGTTGGAACTTCTCCCAAAACAGTTTACAGACCACAGTTTTTAATTTTATTTTATTTATTCATTTTTTGGTGGGTGGGGGTGGGTACCAAGGATTGAACTCAGGGGTACTTGACCACTGACCCACATCCCCAGCCCTATATTTTGTGTTTTATTTAGAGACAAGGTCTCACTGAGTTGCACCTCGCTTTTACTGAGGCTAGCTTTGAACTCGAGATCCTCCTGTCTCAGCCTCCCATCTCTGCCTCCAGAGGCACTGAGATTACAGGCATGGGCCACAGCACCCGGCCAGACCACAGTTTTGATAAACATATTTAAAATGAGTATGGAAATAACTTTAACTTAGGCCACTGAAAGTCATATATTAATTTACTTATTAAAAGCTATCTTTAAAAAAAAAAAAAAACAGTTCCTGAATTGTTTGACCCATCTCAATATTCAAATTACAAGGAAAAGGTTTTCAGGGAAAAAAAAAAGTGTGGAGGAAGTACAGAACAGATCCCCACCACTCACATCAACACTGATCTTTCTTTCCTAGACCCAATATCTTTTCTCCTCTCAGACTCCTACCTTTGAAAGTGACATTAACTCAATGAGTCAAACTGGGTTACATCAGAGACCTAATAGAAGAATACTTTCAACTAGCTATTCTAATTAACGGCACAGATTTTTCCCAATACATATTTCAAGCCACATATGATGGTACATGCCTATTATCCCAGGTACTTGGGAGACTAAGGCAGGAGGAATGAAAGTTGGAGGCCAGCTCAGGGCATTAAGGGAGAACCTATCTTAAAACATAAAAAGAGCTGGGGGTATAGCTCAGTGGTAGATTGCTTGCCTAGCATGCACAAGCAGTCCTAGGTTTAATCCCCCCTGCATTGAGGGGAATACATATTCAAAAATAAAGGTATGATGACAAGGAATTAACTTCTAAATGCACTGGCTTGGATTATGGTTGTGTTTCTTTTCAACTTCAAAATTATTTGACTACACTATAAAAACATTTTGTAGTTTATTTAAAAATTATATTTGTAGTTTATTTAAAATTTATTACAGGAGAAAGACATTCCAGTTTCTTTAGGACATTTGGGGCTGGATAAACTGGGAAAATATATACCCAACTGATATGGAAGAAGCTACAAGGCTTCCTCATGCAATCCTTAACCTATTAATAGTGGGGTAGAGCAAGTTTTTCTTAATAGTGAAGAATACATCAGTTCCATTCCTTTAAAGATGAACACCTAGCATACAAAAGAACAGATATTCAATTCTTTCACATTCAAGTCCTACATTTAAAAAGCTGCCCTCCAGAGAGGGAAAGGGGGGGGGGGGGATGTGTGCTAAGTTTTTATCCCTACCACAGTATTAAAATATGCCTTTTAAATTTATGCTGGTTTGTTGGCATAGAGGTGTATGCCTATAAATCCAGCAACTCAGGAGGCTGAGGCAGGAGGATGGAAAGCTAGCCTCAGGAATTTAGTGAGGCTCTAAGCAACTTAGCAAGACCTATCTCAAAATAAAAAATAAAAAAGGACTGGTAATATATCCCAGTGGTTAAACACTCCCTGGGTTTAATCCCCCATACCCAAAGAAGGTGTATGGATGCATATGACACTGGTTTTAATGGTGTGTGTGTGTGTGTGTGTGTGTGTGACTTGTAACATAAAAGACCATTTATATTTTTGGATGCTGGGGATCATCATTAAAAAAAATGTACACTTTACACACTAGTAAATCTTTTGGTAAGATAAATGTAAATTTAAAGTAAACCTATAGGGCTGGAGATGTGGCTCAGCGGTAGCGCGCTCGCCTGGCATGCGTGCGGCCCGGGTTCGATCCTCAGCATCACATACCAACAAAGATGTTGTGTACGCCGAGAACTAAAAATAAATATTAAAAATTCTCTCTCTCTCTCTCCTCTCTCACTCTCTCTTTAAAAAAAATAAATAAATAAATAAATAAAGTAAACCTACAAATGGAAAAGGAAGTCATAATTCTCTAATTGCACAAGTGAAAGACACTATAATATTAGTCTCTATTCTTAATAATTAACCCTCAATATTTTTTTTAATTCTAGCTTCCATCCTATCCTTTCCCCACATAAACTCCCACAAAGTCTCCAGAACATCAAAGTTAGAACACAGTGTTATGAAAAAAATTACAATAAACCTAGGATTTAGATGATAAAATAGTTAATGTGCTTCTGTATGAATTACTGAATCAATATATGCATGAACCTAGTAAAAAGTGCTTCTAGTTATATTTTACAAAGAAATAATTTGTAGATTAGAAGCCAATGAGCATGAAACAAGTTTTCACCTTGACCCTACCAACCCAGTCAATAAAACTCTGGGAAAATATCAACGCCTGTTTCCATAATAAGAAAACTTAATTTTTCTCCCACACTTTAGTAAAATCTATAAATATAAATTTTTAAACCATGCTAATTAGTTACCAGAGTCCTTCAACCCACAGATCAGGTGTCCTACATTTTGTTTAGGTCCCGCCTTGAAAACAAACCCGATTGCCCCATTTTCTGAGAGGTAAACTCAGCTCCAGGCAGCTCCCTATGAAGTCACCGCGTTTGTTGTTTCAAAGATGCAATTAAACGAAAATGACACAAGTCTGTAGAAGAGATTAGCTGGAAGTGTGTGGAGGTGTAGATCCTATATGTGCAAAGCTAATGAAAACTGTGTTACTGTAAATCTTGGGGGCTATGTTTTTACCCATCCTCTCTTCTCCAATATATTTACAACAAAAAGAAATTCGTAAGACTTTTCTTGACTTGGGTTTAACTTTAGTTTTTCAGCTTCTGTACTTCAGTACCATGTAACGAGCAAAGGCGCGGAGGGGAGTGCGGGGGAGAAAAGAGTTTTAACTTGAGCAAGAAGAAAAGCAATAAAAGCTTGCATCAGAGAGAGTCTCCCTCTGCCCCCTTCCTCTTTCCCCACCCCCTCTTCTTCGAGCCCTTACACACACACATTCTTCTGGGCGGCCTCTAACCACACCATCTCCACAATCATTTACAGAAATTAGAAACAGACTTCGGGAGCCTTCTCTTAGCACGCACTGAGCAGAGCTGTCTGTACAGGATGATGGGGCAATGTCACTCCCTATTACCCCACAATCTCTAGCCCCCTCCCCCCGACTTTGGGGTTTCATTCCCAAGAATCCGGCTTTCTTCCGCAGAGATGGCTCTGCCTAAATGCAATTTCTTCTCGTCCTTTCCCACCCCGGTCACCCTATCCTCACTCTAACATACAAACACACCCTACCAGCAAAACCAAAGAAAAGTTTCTTTCACCAGGGCAACCGAGGGGTTTAGGGGCTGGAGCAAAAGCAGAGAGAAGGTAGACGACGAGCGAGGGGTACTTTGGTTCTTGAGCATCCAGTCCAGCGCCCTGGGCCGCCCTAGTCCTTACCTGCTCGTAGGGAGACCCGTTCCTGCTACTGGAGCGCGGAGCAAGGGTTGCGGGAACGCGACGTCCCGGCTGGCCGCCGGCAGCTGCCGCTGGTGCGGAGAGCCACCACCTCTTCTCCACCAAGCTGCTGCGGGCGTGGGCTGAAGGAGCTGAAGTAGAAGCCTGGGAGAGGAAGAGGAGAAGCAGCATCTCCTCCTCCTCCTCAACGCCTTGGAAACGCCCCTCCGGCGGCGACCCCCGCCGGCTGCCTGACCCCAGAGCGATAGCGCACTCGCCGCCCTACGGTGCTCTGCGCCCCTTCAAGAAACTTCGCCGAACCCTCTAGCGAGAGCGCCTCAACTCCGGCAGCAGACTCTGAGCGCTGCCGAGGCGGCTGAGGCGGACCGGGGAGCCGGGGAGTGCTGCTCCGCCGCACGACGGTCTTTAGGGGCCGTGACCATAGTGTGTCACCCTCTCCGCGGCGCGGCCGCCTGAGCTTCTGGCACTACGGGAGCTCCACCTCGGGCGGCCGCCCCGACCCCGCCCCTCAGTCCTGTCACTCAACTTTTCCCGGGCTCCAGAAGGACCGCGGATCTCCGACCCTGAGCTCCACTCGACTTCATTGGCTCGTCTGGCTCTAGCCCCGCCCCCTCCCCAGGGACGAGGTCGGCTGGGAGACCGGCGCCCGAGTTCCCATGACAACCGGTGCCTTGGGCCTGGCTTTTAGTGTTCCTCTGAGTAGCCTGACGCTGAGGTTGATGGCCGAGCCGCAAAGTTCCGAGAGCCTGCTTTCTGGACTTTTAGGCTGAGTTGAAAATGCATCCCAGGACCGCCACACTTCCTACTTAAGAAAAACCTGTGTGGCCTGCGGAGTGCGTGCCCCGGAGAGGAAGAAGCGCGAACTGCTGGCTCTTCTCGGCTCCACCTCAGTTACCCCTCCCCCCGCTTGTGCTCCCCTGCCTCAGCCTTGTTTCCATAATCTCTCCTGGAGATTTGGGCTTTGAAAGGGTGAGGGGAAGGTGGAAGAGAAAGACCAGAGCTGTGCCAGTTCCCTGGAGCCATAAAGCAAGTTGGAAATGGCGGGGTTAAGGAAAACAGCCCCGTGGTTTAAAGTTGTAAAGTCATCTTCAAAGGTGTGGTGGCAACACAATTCAGAATGCCCTCGGGAAAACTCAAAAAATACTCAAAAATTTCAAAAGTATGTAAACGCTGGTCTTGGTATTTTCTCTTATACAAATAAGAATAGTCCTAAAGTTTAAAAATTTAAATTAAAGAGGTTTAACGTAAGATAAAAATAATCTCCATTTTTCTCTACATCCTACAAGATTTTTAAGTTTTAATAATTTACAAGTAAGTCTGGAAGAATTTATGAGCAAACAGTATTTAGTTGTTTGGGTTTTGAGTTTTAGTTTATCCTAGAGGTACAAGGTAACCTGTTCCACTCAAGAGAAGGAAATACTCTTGCCCTTGTCCCGGAGTTAATTTAGTCTAAAACCCCTCGTGCTGATCACCTCGGTAAAGCTTTATTTCATGCCTGGCTCCAAAATGGAGAGATCTGAGGCTTATCTGGCTTCCCCTAGAAACTGCAATCCTAGGTTCCCCAGCCCCTGAGGCTGCCGTACATGTATGATGAATGAGGGAATTAATAGTAATGATTTACCTTTGGCTAGCACTTGAGTTTTCATTATCTCATTTACTAAATGAATAACTGTGATGGATGTCTTCAGTCAGATGTGCCTTGCATTGAATGTGATTACTCACAGTGCTAAACAATGGAAAATACACAACAGAATTTTAAGATAAGGGCCCTGCCCTCAAGGAGCTAACCATGGAGCTAAGCAAGCAAGCTAGCACTCTTGAAGCAATTTGAAAACAATTATAGCTAAAACATTCAGGCACTTTGGAGTAACAAAGCAGGTAAAAGAAAGTTGGGAATTTAATTTGGGCTTTGAAGGGTAAGTACTGGAATGAATGAAGCAAAGTTGAGGAAAGGAATTGAGGGAAACATCAAACTAGCAGCAGGAGGAATGAGAGGGGAAATAAATAGCAGTGAGAAGACCAGTGTAGTTGGAGTGAAAACAGAGGTGAATGGCTTAGGGGGCTGGGTAGGTGGGAGGGATGTCCCAGCCCTTCCTCCAGTTTTAAATATCCTGGTTCCTGTATCAGGGAGGTAAAATAAAGAGAGAGGGGCAGATTTTGGAAGAACAAAAACTTTCATGGAACATCTGCTTCTGTTTGTCAATGAAAGAAAGTTTATATATTTATTGGAAAGAAAAATAGTATTCATAATACCTGTTAAAGCTTGTGTAGTCATGTCAAAAATAAGGTGTAGAGAGAATAGCATTGGAAATTTACAAAAAAATTAGAGAAACCACAGTGCTGTAAGCACTTTCTTTCTTTCTTTTGCATTAAGGACATTTCAGGTGGTTGCCCTCCAGGCCTTTTCACCAGTAATCCCTTTGTTTGGGATGAGCTGAAAGGCTGTTTTTAAAGTAAAGCTAGATTAAAAAAAAAAAAAAATACACAAAAGGGAAATCTACAGGTTAATCTCCTTTCAGATGTAATGAAAAATCCAAATGAAATATTACTAAATAGAACTCACGATTGGTATGTGAAAATTAAGAGGAATTATTCCAGGTATATAAAAATCATTCAATAACAAGAACATTTTTATATAGTTGACTATATTAATAGGTCAAAGGAGAAAAACAGTATGTCTCAATTAAGGCTGAAAATGTTTATAAAATCTTGCATCATTCCTAATTTAAAAAAATGTTTTAAGAATTTGGAATAAATGATTTAAAAAGTAGATATGTTGTACCAAAGCCAGCAACTTACTTTATAATAAAACACTATAATTATTCCTGTTGAATTCAGGAACAAGGCAGGAACACTTACTATCAGACGGTTTAACAATGGAACTGATAGTCAATGCAATTAAATATGAACTAGAAATAGATTAAATGTTGTACTGCACATACTTATGTCAGGATTGTCATTTGTATGCAAATGATATGAAAACCCAAAGGAATCAACTAAAAAACATTAAAAGCATTAATAGATGAATTACTTTTAAAAGCAATGAAAAACTAATTAAAGTAACTAGTTATAAAATCAACATACAGATTGAGTTTTCCTGTGTATAAACCATAAGCAATTGAAAAATACAATATAAAAGGAGTTCTTTTTCTGTTCCACTCAGAGAAGGAAATCCCCTGCCCCCATCCTGGAGTTAATTTAGTCTAAAACCCCTCGTGTTGATCCCACCAAAAATCAAATATCGAAAAATAAATACTAAAAGAAATTTATAAAAAATTTTAAAACAAACTTATAAGACACAAGAATTTTAAAAATAGAAAGGTACTTTAAATACCAAGATTCAAACATTGTATGATTATAATGTCTTTAAAAAGTAATCTATAAACCAGACATGGTATCGAAGGCCTATAATCCCAGAGGCTCAGAAGGTTGAGGCAGGAAGATCACAAGTTCAAAGCCAGCCTCAGCAAAGGCCAGGAGCTAAGAAACTCAGTGAGAACCTATCTCTAAATACAATACAAAATAGGGCTGGGAATGTGGCGCAGTGGTTGAGTGCCCTGAGTTTAGTCCCTGGTACCTCCCATCCCCAAAAAAACAATTATCTATAGGGGCTGGGATTGTAGTTCTGTGGTAGATGCTGGCCTCACACATGTGAGACACTGGATCCAATCCTCAGCACCACATAAAATAAATAAAGGTACTGTGTTCATCTAAAACTAAAAAAAAAAAAAAAAAAAAAAATTAAAGTAATCCATATACCTAGTATAACTCTAATCAGATTGCAAGTTCAAGGCCAACATTAGCAATTTATCGAGGCACTCAGCAACTTAGCTAACATAATACTTTTGGGATTTGATAAAATAACTTAAAAATTTATTTGGAAGATTATAACAAAAATAATCAAGAAGACAATGAGTGGAGAAATCACACAGAAAAAAGTACTAAAATAAATTATAAATTACAATAATTATCAGCAAACTAAAGTGGTCAACTAGATGCAGTATCAGTAAAAGGGAAATGTCTATCATTCAATTGGTGTTGAGAAATCTATTTCTCATATATCTTTTTTGATTCGCAACTACATATCCTTTTTCAAAGGTTATTACATATCTATGCCTTGATTTTTTACTTTATAATGTCTCTTTGATCTGTATATCAGATGTTTAGATGGGTCTAACTCTTTTGTGAGGTTGTACAATATTCTTTTGCTTAAATGTAGCATAGTTTATTGAATTCTTCCCTTTTCAGTGACACACAGGTTATTCCCAAACTTTTGGTGCACCTGACAAATTGAAATACATTTTTTTTTGTATTTTGTTCTGGATTACATATGATATAGATTTATAGGTTTAGCTTCTAGAAGTAATTGCTGGATTAAAGAATAGGCATATTTTATATGTTAATGGACAAAATCATTCTTCCATCTAGGAAGATGGGACAAATTATGTGGCATTTATACACCATGGAGTATTACACAGCACTAAAAAATGACAAAATCATGGAATTCGCAGGGAAATGGATGGCACTAGAACAGATTATGCTTAGTGAAGCTAGCCAATCCCTAAAAAACAAATACCAAATGTCTTCTTTGATATAATGAGAGCAACTAAGAATAGAGCAGGGAGGAAGAGCAGGAAGAAAATATTAACATTAAACAGAGACACGAGGTAGGAGGGAAAGGGAGAGAAAAGGGGAATTGCATGGAAATGGAAAGAGACCCTCATTGTTATAAAAACTACATATAAGGGGCTGGGATCGTGGCTCAGTGGTAGAGTGCTTGCCTGGCATGTGTGAGGCCCTGGGTTCGAATCTCAGCACCACATATAAATAAAATAAAGGCCCATCAACAATTTAAAAAAATATTTAAAAAAAAAAAAAACTACATATAAGAGGTTGTGAGGGGAATTGGAAAAAAAAACGAGGAGAGAAACGAATTACAGTAGATGGGATAGAGAGAGAAGATTGGGGGGGAGGGGGATAGTAGAGGATAGGAAAGATAGCAGAATACAACAGTTACTAGTATAGCATTATGTAAAAATGTGTATGTGTAACCGATGTGATTCTGCAATCTGTATTTGGGGTAAAAATGGGAGTTCATAACTCACTTGAAACTAATGTTTGAAATATGATATGTCAAGAGCTTTATAATGTTTTGAACAACCATTAAAAAAAAAATATAGTCATCCTAACAAAAATAGAAAATTTTATGGCACACAGTTTCTCCACATCCCTATCAATACGGCGTTAACAAAATTTTTTGATCTCTGTCAATATGATAGATCCAAATTATATCTGATTATAGATATAATTTTCTTCTCTTATATGAGCATCTTTTTGTATAGATAAGCCATATTTTTTCTGTCACCAAGAATATTCTCCCATGTTTTCTTCAAAAACTTTTTTTTAATATTTTTTAGTTGTTGATGGATTTTATTTTATTTATTTGTATGTGGTGCTGAAAATTGAACCCGGTGTGTCAGGCATGCTAGGCAAGCGTGCTACCACTCAGCCACAACCCCAGCCCCTCTTCAAAAACTTTTAAGTGCTTATTTTTCACATTTAATCTTTTTATCCATATGGAATCTACTTTGGCGGTAGCAGCAGCTGCCCAGTTGTCCCTATGTCTTTACCTAATAACTTAGTATTCCCCCACTAGAATGAAGTGCTTTCTATATATTTTAGGGTGTACTTCTAAGCTATCATTGGTTCAATAATACTTAGATTTTAATGCAAAACATGAAGTCATAAACTACTAGAAAGAAATATAAGTGGATTTATTTAAAATCTCTGAGTAAATACAGTCTTTCTATATGCACTGAAACTCAGAAATACTAAAGAAAATAATTTGTGAGAATACAGAGTTTCTGTAGTATAATGGAAAACAACAAACAAAATGCCTTAGAGGTTTTTTTGTTTTGTTTTTTTTGTTTAAATACTCTTAGTACTTATAGTCTATATAACTGGCAGAGAACCAATACCTTGAATTAAAAAAAAAAAAAATTTACAAGCCCAAAGTGATGGTGAATGCCTGTAATCCTGTAATCCCAGCTACTCAGGAGGTTTAGGCAGTAGGATTGCAAATTCAAGGCCAACATTAGCAATTTAGCTAGGCACTCAGCAATTTAGCAAGAAAGAGTCTCAAAAAATAAAAAGGACTGAGGTTCAGTGGTAGAGTGACCCTGGGTTCAATTCCCAGTACCAAAAAACAAACTTAAAAATAAGAATAATAGTATGATTGAGGGTTGTGCGTAATTGGAGAAAGACATGAATGAAAAATTTACAAAAGAACACATATAGATAGACAAACAGTAAATATTTGGAAACAACAAGTACTACAGAAAGAAAAATTAAAAGAGAAATTTCATTTGTAAGTATTAAGTTGGGAATATTTTAAAGACATATTATCTAATATTGATGAAAATATGTGAAATAGATAATCTTCCATGATGGTAGAATTATAGATTGGTTTATTCCATTTGTGAGTTCAATTTCAATGTGTTTCACTATTTATAATGTTTATAAACACAAATACACATACTGGAAATACAATTTTGGGGATCTGATGTCCATTATAGGGTCCAGTTTGGGCCATGAGTCCCACAGAAAATATTTCCAACTAAGTGTATCACAAGAATGATCCCTAAACGGTGAGCATTCTGAGATCCATTTGCCATTTGGTGCCAAATTAATTTTTTTTTTCATTTCAGTAAATTCACATTTCAGTGAGTTCACAAAGGTTTTTTTTTTTCTTATCTCTCCAAAATATTAAGATTGCATACTTTTAAAGACATAAATTTTAAAATATCACTTTTAACTTAAAGGCTGAAATTGATTCTGGGCTAATCCAAATTTGTAATCTGCAGTGTTTTCCCAGCTGGCTTCTTGTGTTGTCCTCAATGTAGAATATTTATATTCTAGGTTGGACTAGCTATGTTAGTATTGTTTTGTTTTTTTTTTTTAAGTCCAGAAATATATTATCTATCCTTTCTTTCTTACAGGTAAAAATTGTGATTGGAACTTTGCCCAGGAGAGAAGCAGAAGCAAGATAAGTCACCCACCAAAACATAAGCAGGTAATTGGAGCACAAACTCTGACAGTGTTTAAGGAAGATTCTGTGAGGCAGCACTAACACTTCCAAGTGAGCCAAGAATTAGCTGGGGGGGAAATGCAGTGATGGAAACCAGACAGGACTACAATTACCCTCGGGTCCACTGAATAAACAGGTTATTTTCTTTTAGTAGCTGAACCCTCTTAAAATTTGAGAATTCCCTTAGGATGTAGAGTTACAGGACAGCAATGGCATAGATAACTCTAAATGTTGAGAGGCAGCTTGGTAGCTCAGCACACTGAAAAGAGCACTGCATTTACACTCAGAAGACCTAAGTACAGTCTTTTCAAATTCTTTGGTCCTCATTTTCCTCATCTACAAAGTGAAATAACTAAGAATAGCTAATATGTTCCATATATGATAGCTTATAAATATTCAGCAGGATCAAATGAAATATGTGTACAAGAAGTATTTAAAAACTCTAAATCACAATTTAAAAAAATCAAAAACAAGGACAAGAAGTTGTATAGGTTTTTTGGAATTAGTGGAGGTTTAGATGAGATAATTTTTAAAAATAATCTCATTTTGAAGAAAAAGTTTGGAAAATGTTTTTTAGGTACTAGAACTAGGTAGCCTCTATGAAAGATTAAGCCAGAATTTTACTTTATTTTTATTTATTTATTTATTTATTTATTATACTGAGAGTTGAACCCAAGACACTTTACCCCTGAGCTACAACCCCAGCCCTTTCGTTTTTTCTCTTGAAATAGTCTTGGCTCAGTTGCTTAGGGCCTCACTAAATTGCTGAGGTTAGCCTCAAACTTTAATTCTCCTGCCTCGGCCTCCGTAGTCACCAGGATCACAGGGGTGTGCCACCATATTCAGGAAATTCAGAAAAATTTAATTGCGGTACTCCTGTAATTTATACTTTTCTTTGCCAACCAGCTTCTTCGATACTTCACTCTTCCAGTTGCCCCTCACTGGCCCCAAACTAACAGGGGTGATGGAATTAGGGCTGGTTGCACATTACTCTAAGTGCAATCATATATTCCTACTTGGTTTGTTTGTTCTTCAAGGCTCTTCCTGAACCAAAATCTTTTCCTTACTTAAATTCTTTAGCCAGAAATTCTCACATTCAGTTACTAAGGAGTTAAACTGCAAAGGTGTTATCTTCAGAAGATTATAGTTAAAATTCCCTTTACCTTCTAGCTCTTTCTCTTCACACATTACCCTGGATTGGTTTATCAGATTAGCTAGTTGTCACTTTAAACCCTGAGGGAGAAAGATACTGAAGCAGTAAATTCTAATTAAAGAAGAGAAAGGAGAAAAGAGGGGAAGCCAGTTTCTGTGTGTGTGTGTGTGTGTGTGTGTGAGAGAGAGAGAGAGAGAGAGAGAGAGAGAGAGAGAGAGAGAGAGAGAGAGAGAGAGAGAGAGTTGGGGGGATGGAGAGAAATTTGGTGGCAGGAGAGAGGAGAAATCTGTGGTATGTGGGTGACCCTTAGGGCTGATGATACCAAGGGAGGAGATCAGGGAAGTATATGTGGTCCTAAAGAGGTGTGGCACTGAAGTCAAACTGCGTAATTTACAATTTTTATTAGGGTTGGTCCTGTCTGACTCATTTCTACTACTTGTCCTGGCAAGTTATGTAACTGCCTATTGAATTTGGTTGAAGGGAGTATGGCAAATAATCATAATCCTTCTGCTTTTTGAAACTTAGCTATGTTAGAACATACTGTAAGCAATTTAATATGAATATACTGTCATCTAAATCTGACCCAGGGGACTTGTCTTTTGGTTCATAGCTGCTAATCATGATTTTTTTTTGTTTGTTTTTAAGTATTCCATCAAATGGAGGCCAAGACAGAAGTTAAGCTTTCTAGGTTATGTTCTCTTTTAAAGTGGTGATTGTACACTGTGATGTGAGTAAGTTGCTAGGCAAGAAAGTTGATCATGAAAGGCTTTGTCAGGTGGAGCTGGAATTTTTAATAAAACTAAACATCTCTTCAGTTAAAAAAAAAATTAAGTTGATTGCCTTAATTTTTACATTTCCCTCCATAATGTCTAATGGAAAACTTCAAGGAAAATGATCTTATATATAGAGACTAGTTATCATTTTGGAACCCAATCCAGACTTATTATACTCATATAAAAGGGGGAAGTGCAGAACCTGCTACATTTGATAACAATATGAGAAGAAATTTGTCTTAGAAAGCTGAAGCTGTTAGGATGCATAGTTATTCAGTAAAAACAAAGAACTATAAAACATTATACATAAATAACTTAAGCATTTTATTTGTACTAGAAACCGATCATTACATTCATTAGCCAATCTTTTGATGCTGGGCCAAGTCTCTTTGACCATAGATGTGCTGTTGAGAGATCTAAGTTGTCTTTTTTAAAACAAACTGTTCCCATATGCATTCTATTTTAGTTTTTGTTAAAAGAAATGTAAAACTTAAAAACACTTATGAAACAATATTAATTTAGAATACTTCTATATTTGCGTAATATATTCCAGTTCTCTTTCCCATAGTAATTTATGGCAGTAACTTGTCTTTTTGCAGCATCCAACTTCATTATTTTTTAAATTGTGGTAAAATATATATAACATAAAATTGTCACTTTAAACTTTCTTAAGTATTGTGTGTGTGTGTGTGTGTGTGTGTGTGTGTGTGTGATGGGGTTTGAACCCAGGGATATGTGCATGTGAGGCAAGCACTCTACCAACTGAACCTATATCCCCTCTCTTTGATTTCATTTTTAATAGGGAAAATCTCTTTTTTACTTACGTTTAGTAAATCATATAAAAATTAAATTATCTATTTACGTTAGCAGGAATAACTCCTTAACAATTTGGAACTCTCACTAAAAACAATTGCTTTTTACATAAGTTTCATAAGAACAGGAGTTTTGTCTGTTTGTTGACCATCCCAGAACAGTTCCTGTTGCATAGTAGGCATTGATGTTACTGAAGGAAGGAATGAAAGGCTCTCTGTAGTGATAACTTAGCTGGAGAAACATACATATGTAGGCATATTATAATATAGACCATTTATAAACAAATCAGAGACCACAGGCATTATTCTGGGTGTTTATACAAGAAATGGAGAACATTGGTTAATGGTTTGATTAGGTGGATGTTATTTAATAGAGCTATTAATTTTGAAAAATTTCTGCATATAATGCTTAGTACAATATTTTGCATGTCATAAGTATTCAGCAAATCTTAGTCTTTGTGAGTTTGTTGGTTCATCTCTTTATTCTTGGAGAGGGAGAAGGGAAGGGCAAGGACAAGAGACAATAACAGTGCGTACAGTAGCTCAACAATGTCTGAGCCAGCTTCACTGCGATTCTCCCTGCCTTTCTCTTGCAATTAAAAAAAGACTGCTGTAATTCCAGGCATCCAAACCTCTTTGAACAGCCAAGGACTACCCTTGGCTGTTCCTTTTTCTATATAGAAAATTTAAAACTTTCCAGAAAACACTTCTCTCCAATGCTCTTTCACCCTCATGTATTTCAGATTATATGACCATTTCTGATTGCAAGAAGAGCAAAGAATCAAGTACTTAGCTTTTCTAGCCTTTAGTGGAGGCAGGCATGGGAAACAGGGATTGGAAACAGCTATTGGTTTATTTAGACAGTAATCAGTCTCAGCTATTTTAATATCTATAGTGTGGATATAACTACATGCTGAGTTAATCTTCAGTAGGTAGTGAGGGTAGATAAATAGGTAGGTTATTTAGACATTAAGTTTTTCCATGAATCTGTATGTAAACAAATAAGATCTTATGTGCGTGATTTCAATTCTAAATAAATTATTTGGAATTTGAATAATTCAATAATATTTTCATAAGATAATGATTTTATTTATATCATCTCAAATGTGATATAGTCATGTTCAGACTGTAAACACAGTAATATAAATATACAATTATAAATTAAAATTCAAAAATCTTATAAAGAGATTACATTTTATATAAAGTATCATTGATTTTTCAGTACCATACAAAGTTTCCTATCAAATTACTAGTCTTTCAGGGCCTATCAGTTTAGCTCTCAATTTCTGTTTGACAGTCGTCAGTGTCAGGCCACTGACTCTCATCTCACCCAATGTAATTTGTGTAGGTGTGTTTCTTTTAGATGACACAGACAATTAATATATCCTAATTAATATATTAATCTATGTAAAATGTAATCTCATTAAGGCACAAGAAGTGTGTTATGAGAGTGAAGACAGAACCTATAAAAGTAATTATTTGATATTATTTCATTAGATTTCAGATAGCGTTTGTAAAACTAAAGTTTTCAATTTGTATTTCCATGACATATGCAAAAATCCTTGTTTGATTTTGGGTTTTATATTTTGATTTTATATTTTGTATTTTGGGTTTTATTTTTCTCTGAAAAGCATGTATTGATCCTAAGAATATGGTATTCAGTCCTTGAAAATAATACAAATTTTATTCTGTATTTCTGACAAAGTAAACAAAAATGCATTAGAAAATGTGCCTCGGACTTTTAAATAACTTCCTCCCAAAGGAAACTGTTTACTACTTTAAAAGATCTAAAGGTAGGGCTGGAGATGTGGCTCAAGCGGTTGCGCGCTGGCCTGGCATGTGTGCGGCCCGGGTTTGATCTTCAGCACCACATACAAACAAAGATGTTATGTCTACCGAAAACTAAAAAAAAATAAATATCAAAAAAATTTTAAAAAAAATCTAAGAGTAGTTTTAGCTTAACTTTTCTATTCTTTTCTAGATGAATTTTAAATTTATTATTATTTTCATTTTATAGGTGATAAATGGTAAAATATTTCATGTGTTCTTGAAGGCAAAAAAAATTTTTAAATAGAAATAAAGAAAGGAAAATGTTTATCAATTCACTTTGAAGCAGCTGAGAATTCCTATTACTCTTGGCAACTAATAATAAATGATATTTTAACAAAAATGAATTCCTGGGTTGGGGGTGTAGCTCAGTGGTAGGGTACTTGATAGCATGTGTGAAGCTATGAGTTTGATCTCCAGCACCACAATAAATAAATAAATTTATATTTGGACATCAATTGTCCAAACCACTTGATTCATATGTCACCTCAGTAAAGACAAAAAAATTTTAAAAAGATAAAGAAGGCTGGCAATGTAGCTCAGTGGTAAAGTGCTCCTGCAGTCAATCCTTAGTACCAAAAAACAAAACAAAACAAAAACAAAAACAAACAAACAAACAAACAAACAAAAAACCACAATAGATTCTGTTCAAAGATGCATGGATAGAAGTTGTATATAAAGAATTTAGAGTTCTTATATTTCATCTTCACCAAAATGCACATACAAACATATAATGATGAACTACTCCAAGAAAGATACCTTGGTTCTGCAAAACTGAACAAGAATGAACATAACAAATTTGTTCAGAGCAAACGAACACCCACCGGGAATATTTGGTGTGATTGAAACATTGTCAACTGAGTTTTACTAAAATGCTTACCATTTTTCTTTGGTTTTTATTTTCATGCTTGTGAGCATACATAATTTTCATGGAAGAATCTTGATTAATTTTCTTTATTTGAGAGATGATATAATTAATATTTGACTGAATTTTTTACCATATTTTAATTACATATTATTTATCAACTTTTAGCAGGTTAAAAGGGGAGTTTGTTACTTTCTTACTTTGTTTATGGTTGTTTTCCAATAAATAATAAATTCCTTCTAATTATTTTACACATGTGTAAATATTTCCTCTTCCTGTTTTTGGCATGAAGGTGCTATTTTATTTCTTTCTATAGATTTTATTTCAGATAAGGGTATGCCTTTATGCCTTAAATTGATTGATTGCTGGTTCTTCTCCCTGTGTTCTGGGAAGTGAGTTGAATCCATAGAAGACACAGAAATTTCCTTTCTCTCTTGAGATGTAAAAGGGCCAACTTTTTAAATATGTACCTCCCAAATAATAGTAATTTGAATTAGGGCATAAGACCATTCATTCAAAGACCATTTACCATAGCAAAACCACAGGAAAAATTCCTACCTGCCTTTGATTTCACAGTTCTAGGACAAATCAGCTTCACTGAGAAGCCCTAGGTCAAAGGATATTCCTGGATTATATTGATATATGGTTGTCATGTGCTACATTTTTCTTTCTCTCCTCTACCAAATCCTATATTCTGAGCTCTACTCAAATAAGTTTCCCTCTGGGTTGTTCATGTTGCAGGGGGTAGGGAAAGGGTTACATTACCTACACAATCCTAAGCACCTTGGCTTCTATTAAAATCTTGCTAAAAAAAAAAACTTGATTTTTTTTAGTATTATTACGTAGTCTTTTAGCATTTATTTTATGATCTTTGACTATATCAGGTTTATACATAAGCATATACATATACACATGCAATATAAAAAAATATTTGCTAAAGCTTAATATTATTTAAAATTTACTTAATTACTACTAACAAGTTATGGAAAAAATAACAAAGTTGAGTGAAATTAACACCTTTTTACTTTTATACAAAGGACATGTTGAATATTTGTCTCCAATACTCAAAATTACTACTTGTTAAACTATAAATTTTCTTTAGGTTGACTTAATTAGTAACTTTTTAAGAATCCTAAAGGGGCTGGGGATGTGGCTCAAGCGGTAGCGCGCTTGCCTGGCATGCGTGCGGCCCGGGTTCGATCCTTAGCACCACATACCAACAAAGATGTTGTGTCCGCCGAGAACTAGAAAATAAATATTAAAATTTCCCTCTCTCACTCTCTCTTTAAAAAAAAAAAAGAATCCTAAAAAACATAGAAAATATATGCCTGATTTTTAAAATATTTTTTCCTCAGTATGAACTGAGAAACTGTAAAAATCTGTTAAATGACTATTATTATAGGCAATATTTTGATGATTAAATGAGTAATAATTCTAAGATGGTAAGACTTCAGCTAGTGTATTAAAATGTATTCCAAAACATTATATGAAATAAAACAAGATATAGAAGAGTATATGGAAAATATGAATATATATATATATTATGAAATGTATTTCTTACATTTATATAAAGGAACATCAAGAAGTTCTTATTTTTTAAAAACATTTTTTTTTTTAGTTGTAGGTGGACACAACACTTTTATTTTATTTTTATGTGGTGCTGAGGATTGAACCCAGTGCCTCATGCATACTAGGTGAGCGCTCTTCCTCTGAGCCACAATCCTAACCCCAAGAAGATCTTATTTTTAAAAATGGTTACTTATGGGATGGGGATGTGGCTCAAGTGGTAGTGCGCTTGCCTAGCATGCGTGAGGCACTGGGTTCAGTTCTCGGCACCACATAAAAATAAGGAAAAGATATTGTGTCCAACTAGAATTAAAAAATAAATATTTCTTAAAAAGTGGTTATTTATAGGGAACTGGGAAGAATGCAGTGAATGTGAACAGTAGCAGGTGCAAGAACTCCTACTGTATACATTTTGATATCTTTTAGCTTTTTAAAACATGTGAAATGACCTAGTCAGAAATTAAGAGAATTCATAGAGAAATTTAAACACGAGAGGACACCTAAGAAAACTAAGATAAGGGGTAAGAAACAGAGATGGGGAAGATTCCTGCAGTTGGCTTTTGCTTTGTCTGAATGTGAAAGGTGAGATAACCTGCGGATTCAATGTATTGTTGTAGCAGCGGCATAAATTTGGTATCTCTCTTTCTATTCTCTGCTGAATGTCCTGTTGGTGGTAGAAGATATTGAGGTTGAAGGTGCATTTCTAAACTAGATTTGTGTTTTTTATATGAATTTTTAAAAATTGTATCTATGAATTTAAAATAATTTATTAAGAGTAAAAAAGTATCATCCTTATTTTACTTGCTTTCAGGGTTTAAAAAAAAAAAAACAGCTTCATTGTTCCTCTAATGTGAATGTTTCTATATATGTAATGATAGAGTTGGTAATCTATCATTATCTTGTAAAGCTATTTTTTGTTTGCTTATAAGGTCTGAATAGCTTTCCATAACAAATCTGGATCTTCTGGATTTTCTGTCTGAAATGCTTCATTATGTTACAAGTTGGAACTTGACATGCAAGATGTCAATCAAGACAAACGTTTTTTTCTTTTTGTATATTATCTTTTCCATGAGCTTTTTTTTTTTCCATCTCTGCATTCATTATAAAGATTTACTGAGAGATAACTCTTACAAATTACATTTTAAAAAATACTCTTAAAATAGGACATGGTGATTAAGCTGAAAATAGTCTATCATATCAGTGTTTACCATTATTTTAACTTTTAAAAAGAAACATGTTGTATGTAACTCAATTAGTTCTTCGTCAGGTCTTTTAAGAGAACAGCAGAAACAACAAAAACCACAAAATACAGTAATAGTACATTGGTTTTTATTCCCCCTACCAGGGTAAAGGCAATCACTTCCAATTCTTTAAGCTCTTCCTTCTGATATTTACTGTCTATTTCTAAATTGCATCTCCCCCCTCCCCCAGTACTGGTGGTTAAACCCAGGGTAATCTACCACTGAGCCACAACCCCAGCCCTTTTTAAAATTTTATTTATGTATTTATTTGACATAGGATTTCTGTAAGTTTCTCAGGCTGACTTCAAACTTGTGATCCTTCTGTCCCAATCTCCCAAGTAGCTGGGATCATAGGCATGCATATGCACCCATCTAAATAGTATTCTTAAACCACTTTTGATTCAGTTTAGTTTAGTTTTGTTTGAGATAGGGTGGGGGTGGGGGTGGGGGTAAATTTCCCAGGCTGGCCTTGGACTCAATCCTCTCACCTCAGCCTCCGGAGAAGCTTGGATTAAGGCCTGTGCCACTGCACTTAAATTTAAACTGCTATTGAAAGGCAGCAGAGTAAAGTTGTCAAGAGCTGTTAGGATTTAAATCTGCTGGGTCACTCGCCATTCCTTTTTATTTTTAGGTATTGTTTCTTAACCGCAGCACAATTGATATTTTGTGCCCTATAATTCATTGTTGTAGAAAGCTGTCAAATGCATATAGAAAGCTGTCTTATGTGTGGTAGATTGTTTAGCAGAGTCCCTGATTTCTGTCTGCTAAATGTTAGTAGCACCCCCACCCCAGCTGGTAACAATTTTAAAGATCTCTGAATGTTGCTAAACTAGGGAGATGGGGTAGTAAATAAAATCACCTCCAGTTGAAAACCTCTGATCTTGGGGAAGTTGATTCAGTTTTCTGTAATTTTACTCTCTCATCAGGAAATTGGAATTAATATCAAAACCTACCTTATAGAGCCAATACCAGGTTAAATGGTATTTGCGATCCACTTACTTCCTGATGTGTATGTAGTCTTTAAATATTTTCACAATAACACACTATTTTAAATTCTTAAGCTCTTTGTTTTATTAATAACATCCTTCTCATTTTCCTAATGCAATTATTATGATTTCTGTTTGTGTCAGTATTCAATCTTTATAATGATTATGATCAAGCAGTAATTTTCTCATGCTATTCTTTTCCTCCTAAAGTAAATAATTGCCCCCTTTTGTTGGCTTGTTTAGTTTTCTATGTACCTAAATCTCCTCAAATTGTCTACCAGAAATGTAAATATTCTTTCAATAAGATTGGGTACAGTTGGCAAACAATTTTTCCCCTTCAGGGATATTTTTACTAGAACTTTGCAGTCTCCTGTTCCAATATGGGCTTGTTACTCTACAGGCCTGACAGATCTCATCATGTGCCCATCTAGGCATCTTGGGTTTGTTGTCTCCATTCAGCAAAGAACTGAACAGGACACAGAGACAGCAAGCAAGCAGCAGTTTATTGCAAAAGTGACAGAGACAGACTTCTCTGAAGACCAGAAAACTGGAGACTCCGGACCCTGGAGTCCCAGGGGGAAGTTTTGGCTTGTTCTTTTTATGGTCTCTGGAATTTCCTCCTTCCCTTATCTCTGCCCCTGGTCTCCTCACTACTGTTCATTGGTGTTCCCCATGTCCACATATGCATTTTAGTTTTTCTCTCAGATCTCCCTCTTAGGAGCATAAGTACAGATGTGGCTGTCTGGTTCCCCGGCTTGGATACACAAGCACTTTTGTCACTGGGGAAGCTGACCTCATTGGAAGACCCTCTCTATGCTCCTTTGGTCTGGATCTGCCTTTGACTTCCTCATTCACCATCTTGCCCTGGCTGCCTGTGTCCTTCTACATCTCCCTCAATCTTGGAATTTCTTTGTACCATTATCCTGGGGATCTCCCTATCCTTAGGGTGTGTTTGGTCCCTTATTTCTGGATCTTATGTCTCTTTTCTTCTACTTTGTTTCCTTATTTTCATGGAATACAATTTCCAGTAAACCTATTGAATGTATAAAAATATGCTTATTCTAAATATAGTGTTGGAAATTATTTTCCTTCAAAATATTAAAAGCATTGCTCTATTGTCTTTTGACGTTCAGATTCAGAGTTACTGTTGAAAATTTTGCCATTCTAGTTTGAGTTTTTAATATGTAAAATGTTTTCCTCAGTGGAGGATTTAGGCTCTTTGTCTACAATGCTCAGAAATTGCACGTAATGTCATATATATGTCTTTTAAAATCATTTCAGTGGGCAGTGAAAATTCAGGCATTTTGATTTAGGAATATAATTACTGTTCTTGTAATATAACTGCACTAATTTCCCTTCCTGAGGCCCCAGCCCAACCTCAAAATTTCTTTGAGGAGCTACCATTAATAAGATGCTTAAACTTTAATTTTCTTTCTTTCTTTTTTTTTCCTCTCCTGCTAATTGTCTTCTTTTTGTCCTTTTTCCCTTTTTTTTCTGTGAAGTTTTTTTCCCCACCCTATTAAAATCTTCTTCTTCCTTCCTCCTCCACCTCCTCCTCCTCCTCTCAGTGGTGTTTTTCTGCTGAGCTACATACCCGAACTTTATTGTATTTTATTTTAAGGCAGGGTCTCACTTAAGTTGCCTAGGCTGGCCCTGAAGTTAAGATTCTCCTGCCTCAGCTTTCCAGGTTGCCACCATTGAATTTTTATGTCCTGAGTTTTAAAATCATAGCAGCTCTTTCTGGTGTTTCTTTAAAAAATATACAGTGTTAACCAGGTGGAGTTGCTATTATCCTAGCAACTTGGGAGGTTGAGGCAGAAGGATTGAAAATTTAAGGCCAGCCAGCAACTTAGTGAGACTCTATCTCAAAATAAAAAAATAAAAATAAAAATAAAAAAGGGCTGAGGACTATAGCTCAGCAGGTAGAGCACCCCGTTCAATCCCCAGTATCAAATAAATATATCCATACATAAAATTATGTACATAAATAAATAAAAATTATCTTTATGTGCAGTATCTTGTCATCTCTTTGAAGGCATCAATATTCTTTTTTTTTTTTTAAGAGAGAGTGAGAGAGGGGAGAGAGAGAGAGAATTTTTTTAATATTTATTTTTTAGTTCTCGGCGGACACAACATTTTTGTTGGTATGTGGTGCTGAGGATCGAACCCGGGTCGCACGCATGCCAGGCGAGCGCGCTACCGCTTGAGCCACATCCCCAACCCCAGGCATCAATATTCTTAAATGTTTTCTCTGCTTATTGTATTGTTTACCCCAAGTTCCTTTATTTTTTTTCTGTTTATTTTGATCTTATCTTTCATGTTAGAGGTTTCCTTCAGATGTTTTAAAATCATAGTGTACTTTTTCATATTTAACAGTGAATTGCTTAGATCAAAACCAAGTGGGATTTATTACAAGAATGTTGGTTTGCTATTAGAAAAGCTATCAATGTAATTCATCATATCAATAGAAAAAATAAAAGATCATCGGTTTATAAAAAAGCATTTGAAAATAATTTAAGATCTATTGATAATTTTTAAAATTCAGCAAATTAAAAGTAGAGAATAACATCCTCAACCTGATAAAAGATATTGCTGTGGTTTGGATATGATTTTAGCATGTCCTGTAAATGCCCAAGGCTTGGACCTTAGTACAGTGATGTTGGGAAGTAGTGTGGACCTTAAGTGGTGGGACCTAGATTTATAAGAATGTGAAGTTGGTTTTCTATTAGAAAAATAATCAATGTAATTCATCATATCAATAGAAAAAAATAAAAGATTATCAGTATATAAAAATCTCTGCCCTTGGAAGAGATTATGGGATACCAGTTTCCCTCTGCTAAAGTGATTTCTCCCTCACAGGTGCTCATGCCTTGATGCTATCCATAGTTAGGTCTTTACCAGAGGTCAAATCAATGGTACCTGACTTTGGACTTTCAGCCTCCATAATTGTGGGCTTAATAAACCTCTTTTCTTTTTATTTCTTTGGTGTTAGGAATGGAACATAGGGCCTCATGAATGCCAACTATATGTTCTACAGCTGAACTACACCCCTATCCCCAATAAACCTCTTTTTAAAATAAGTAGTCTGCCTCAGGTATTTCATTAGAGTAACGAAAAATGAACTAATACACCTACAAACATACTAGAGCTAAAAATCATATTTAATGATGAAAGATATTTATATTCTTCCTTAAATCAGAAAAAAAGAAAAGATCTTTGTTGTAACTACTTCTGTGTATTAACTTGGAGTTCTCCAGAAAATAGATCTAATAGCATGGAGCTCTCTCTCCAAACTTTTGGTGAGAGATATTTATTATGAGGAATTGGCCCATATAATTATGGAGGTTGAGAAGTGTAAATTGCAGTCGAAGGCTAGGAAAAGACCAATGTCCCTTTTCAAGCAGACAGGTATGGGAAAAAGAAGGAAATTCCTATTTCTTCCACTTTTATCTTGTATTCAGTCCTAACAGATGAAATGATGCCACATTAAGGAGGGCCATCTACTTTACTAAACCCACTGATTCAAATGCCAGTCTCATCCAGATATATCCTCAAAGACATATCCAGAAATAATGTTTAACTTGGGTACCCTGTAGCACAATAAAATTGACACATAAAATTAATAATTGTATTTAATTAAATAGATGTTTAGTGGTTTACTGATGTATCCAGCAAAGGACCAAAGTGATTTCACCAAAATAAACTCATTTTTGTTTTTGTTTCATGACCTGTAATTTCTTAAGATATTCCATGCCAATTTTTGTTTTCCATAGGTTCATTATTATCATCATAACAACATTACTTGTTTTGATACTGGGGATTGAACCCAGGAGTGCTTTATCACAGAACTACATCTCCAGCCCTTTTTTTAAATTTAAGACAGAGTCTTGCAATGTTGCCCAGACTGGCCATGAACTTGTGATCTTCCTGCCTCTTCCTCCTGAGTCATTGGGATTACAGGGGTGAGCCACTACTACCAGCTTGCACGTTACTTTTTATCAGCAACAGTATTTATTGAGTTCTTTTTGGTTGTAGTTTCTGGGGATAAAAATAGTGTATGTTATATCTGACTTGAATAGGGGCTCATACAGTAAATATATACAGTATATCAAATGAACAGAAGGAGGAACAAAGTGATTAGCACATTGTAGTACAGACAAAACTTGTTCCAGGAGATCAGGGAACAAAATGTTCCAGGAGGATCTGAACATGTACAAATCTTTTAGTGAGGAGATGGTTAGGAAAGGCTTCATGAAGAGGTAGCAGTTAAACTACATATTCAAGAAAGGGTACAACCTTTTTAATGAAGTAAAAGGGGAAAATCATGAAACTAGAAAGAATGTGAATTTGTGTTCAAGAAACCATGAATAGAGTAGTTTACTTTGGACAGAGGTTTCATGTAAGGAAGTATTTGGAGCTACATTTGGAGTGTTGATAGGAATGTAATGAGAGAGGCCAAGTGAAGGAGTTCAAAAATTTTTTTTATTAGTTTTGTATTATTTTTTGGTGGTATTGGGTGGAGTGTAGGGGTATCAAACCCAGGGACTCATGCAGGCTAGGCAAGTGCTTTGAGCTACATCCTCAGTCCAAATTTAAAATGTTAATGCAGGAAATGATTAGCTGTCAAAGATGAGGATGGGAGAGGAAACAAGTATTCTAGGCAAGCTAAATCTTATCTATTCCTGGGCCAAAGCATTGAATACTGTTAATTATTTTTGCTACATAAAAATGCTACATCTATTTATTTTTTTCATTATGCATTATTTCCTTTTGTTGGCTTTCAAAAGGCTAAATACAGTTTTATCAATAGTGATTCAGAAGAACCTTGAAGATCTTCCTGTGCCTCAACTCTGTATTCCTTTTTAAATTTTCGATCAATTATATTTTGAATCAATTGAAGTGCTAGCTTTTAGAAAGAAGATTTATGTTTGAGAGCATTTTTGTAGTCTACCATAGTGTTAAGAAATATTTCACTTATGCATTTAAGATTTGTATCCTATATTCACTTTTAAAATCATTACAAAGTAATAAAAATGTTGGGATTTAAATCTGGTAGTTCATCTTAACATGGATTTGTTTCTTTTGAGAAAAGGGAGAGATGAGGGTATATATAATTTAAAAATAATATACTCTGGATTTCAACAATAAAATACATGATGCTCTGAGCTATTAAAAGCAAATTCCTGTATAGATAAGTTTGATCTCACTAATGTGAAGTCAGTACGCAGTAGGAAGGCAGACCTATCTTCTCTCCTGTCTCTACCACCTCATGTCCTGAGTGAACATGTGGGCCATCTGGCTGTCACACGTGCAGCCAGCTGCACTCTCAACAGGAGTGCCATGTGTATGAAGAATTCTCACAGCAGCACATTTGTAGGGTTAGACTTCCTCCCACTAATCTGGATAAGTTCTCAGGATGCCAGATCTTTAAGCACAGTTTCCAGTGTGGGAGGCCCTTGAACCTCCCCCATCATCTCTGGTGTGAATGAATGCAGATTGTTCCACAAGCCTAGGCAAATACTTTATTGTGTTACTTTCCAGAGTAGTTTGACCTTGTACACTTGAAAAATTCCTCCCTAAGACTGTCTTGCCCTACCGGAAATGCATGCTTTTCAGGACTTTGAGGCCTAAATACAACTTAACCGCATATTTGCCTATCTCATCACCTTAAAATGGTGGTGAAAGAGGGCAAGGGGTCTCTCTTCAAGGCTTCATACCTGTATGGGATCACACAGACTTTTTCCACCTCAGAGTAGGGAGTGGGAGAAGGGGATTCATGTGGTGGTGTCTCAGCATTGCTTCATCCCTGGGCAAATACATGTTTTACATAACTGCTCCTTATCGTCTTTCTGTGGTCTACTTTGCATTCCTTTTCAATCTTCTGCTATATCTTAAAGGAGAAAGAGAGAAAGACTATAAAGAAAAGGAGAAGCAAAGAGGCTTTGAATCAAGTCTTTGAGGGAGGCAAATCCTGTTCTACTAACACTTTCAGGAATTTTCCTCTTCTTTCCTTGTGTTTCATTTTCCAAAACACCATACTTCCAACACACCATACCTCCAACATGACCCGAAGGCTATTCACCTCAAAGCTATGCAAGCCAGAAATAGGTAGGTTAGATGTATCAAGCAGTCAGAAAAGTTACTTCACTCCTAATATGGGCCTAGTTACCAAAAATAGAGGACAAATGAGAGAGAGAGAGAGAGAGAGGAAAAAAAAAAGAATAGATATTTCAGCACATAAATCTGATCATTTAATTGGGTACAAATAATACTGTTACTTTAAAAATATTTTTTTTCATTTTTAACTGATACATAAAAGCATACAAATTGTTGAAAAAGTTTTGGTTTAGATATTCTGATTTCATTTCTCTCCTGGAATTTTCACAATTATTTTAAATGAACAAAATGTTTATGTAAGAAATCGAAAGTTTCTTATCAGGAGACTATAAATCAAGATATTATTATGAATAAAATTGCTTTCTGTAGGTGAAATGTCAGCCCCATGTCTTTCATTTTTACCAAGGTTTCCATTACTTTTATTTCCACCTACACATTTGTTCTCAAATCCTGTACACTTGCTTGTTCCTCTCATTATATTTCATTCACACCTCACAAATATTTACTAAGTGCTCAGTATATATAAGACACATGCCAAAGGCTATGTGGGGTTTTTTTTTTTTATATGCTTGTAAGGGAGGAAGAAATGAGCATAACATACAAAGGAATATTTGACTGGCACCATAGAAGTGATACAAAGAAGAAAATAAGAGCATTTGGATGAGAGAGACAGCAGTTTCAGCTGAAGGGATTTCAGATAGGCTTTATGGAAGAAGCAATTTATGAACTTGACCTTAAATAGGTGGGATTATAACAAAGAGCATTCTGAACACAGGAAACAGTGTAATCCAAGGAAGTCATATTGCAAATATGTCTTGTATATAGGGAATTATTTGCTGTGGAGTTTAACTTAGTGTTGGTGGGGATATTGCTGCAGACTAAATTGAGGAGCATGGTATCTGGTTTTAGTTTTATTGAGGTTGAGGCAAGATTAAGAATTAAAACTTTATTCTAACAGTATTAACTCTTGAATCTTTTGAACAGGATAGTCATGCAATAAAATGAATTAGAAGAAAGAATCAATCCAGGAAGGATCAACAGAGGGATTTACTAGACAGAATGACCCAGAAGGGAAGAATTCTGTTGATCGAAGAATGAAGTGGTAAATGTCCAAACTAATAGGATAAAAATCTAGAATGGGTGGGGTGGGCAGAGACTGATTTGACAAGAATTGTAAAGGAAGATGCAGTTTTGAGCTCTTCCAACTAGAATGTCAATTTTCTGAGATCAAGGACTATGTTTATTTGTCTCCCCAGTACACAGTACATTGCTTGGCATAGAGAAATATTTTATGATGAAAAAAATACCCTTATTTATTTTCTATTCTATCCTCTTTCATATTGTCTACTTTCAAAGAATTATGCCTCGAATAGAAAATCAATCTACCTTCTTTTCTTATCCTCCCCTTTTTCTATATAGCTAGTGCAGCTACTTTTCCATAAAAATACAGACTTCAATAACACCAACGCAGTTTTTCATTCACTGCAAATCAACACGGAAAGCAACAATGAAGAGGTGATTGGAATAAGAGGGAGGAGATTTGAGTGAATTGCTCTCAGTAAAAAAAATGAAAGAGCTTTTGAAAGCAAGTTTAAATATGCCCAGAGCACATGAGAGGCTGGACTAAGGCATGATAGAATGATTGTTAGAAATGCTACCACTGCTACCAACAAGCATTATATTATTCACATTATATCATAAAAGCTACTGATACACAGCAACTGACAGAGTCTCCTAGGAAATTGAACAAGGCTTGTACTACACATGAACACAATTTCAGGTGTTTTGCTCTAATAGCAGCAAAAAGACTGCTTTCTTTGCATACATAGTATAGCTCATTATATATATTCTGTTATGTCCTGGGACTGCTCAGGAAAGAATGCACTAATTGCATGAAAATGATTTGAAGGCTCTTTATTTTGAACTGAGAATAATTTCCACCCCAAAGCCAGTAAGAAGTATTGCACAATTTCTTCCCTGTTTTGCAATGCTACATTTACAGCTTGCTGCATTGGTTAAAAAGGGGAATGCCAATATATAACTACTTAACTATTTCAGATTAGCTGTTAGGAAGATAAGGGTGATGAATGGTGCTTAGCCCCAAATGGTGAAATTGACCTAATTTTAAACTTATGGATAGAACCAGCAGGTTTATCAACTCCTCCTTAAAGTAAATATTTGGGAGTATATAACAAAAGAGTGTAACTGATTTTATCCAAACCTTTGAACAAGAATTCCATTATAAGTGTAATAAATATTGAAAGAAGATGGGTCTTTCTTTTGAAAACTCTCTTGAGAAAAATAGAACTTACTTCCATTTTAAAAGAAAAATGTGATATGTAAAATGTACAAACATTATGGGTTCACAGTGGTGGACTTTGGAAAATGTTGAAAATTTCCACCAGTTGAGGTTTGCTACCATCAGATTTTAATTTGATTCTGATCCTAAAACTTTGAGTAAATTGTTCATTTATGGATTCGGAATATAAGTTAACAATACAGTACTTGCCTTGCATGCACAGGGCCAGGTTCAATTCCTAGTACTACACACACACACACACAATGCATTTTTATTAATTTGTATTGAAAATTGTGTCATTTCTTCTAAAGAATGCATATGTGTTTAAGTAAGACATTTATGTTCACAATGATTTAATTTACCAGAACTTTAAAATAATATTTTTTTTCTGAAGTCACAACTTTAATATTCTAAATAAAAATTGGCTCGTTTTGTAAGAAAGATGACTGGGTATGAGAGATGAAACTTAAGATATTTGAACAGTGTAGTTTCAAAACTAAAATGTTGTGTTTTTGCCTTTTCTTCAAAGATTGTTTTTGCCTTTTATTTTATACAAATTATCCAAAGTAGAACAGAGGAAAGAGAGACATCTTTGGAAAGAGAAGGAAAAAGAGAGCAGGGGAGAGACATTTGCTGTATCATGATTGGATACAATTTAGGAGAGTAGGGCATCATAAGAAAACCAAATAGCATAAGGAATCCAAGCTTGGAATAAATACTATCATAGAAATACCTCCCAAACAAGCATTCATCTAGACAAGGAGAAATTAATTTTTTGTGTTTTGTGTTGGGGATTGAACGGCCTTGTGGAAGCTAAACAGGCATTCTACAACAGTGTTACCTTCCAGATGTTTAAATATTTTTTAAATTCTGTGATTTTGGATAATTTCTTTGGAAAGAGAGTATTATCTCTGAAAGAGTGTTGCTAGTCAGGGTGGGGGTGAAACATTACAGCAAATGGATTTGGCTAAGCTTAAAAATAAACTTTTTTGGGGCCGGGATTGTGGCTCAGTGGTAGATTGCTCACCTAGCATGTATGAGGTGCTGGGTTCAATCCTCAGTACCCCATAAAAATAAATAAGTAAAATAAAGGTATGTGTCCAATTATAACTAATAAATAAATGAAATTTAAATATGAATAAATAAATAGATAAATAAATAAACCTTTTGGGGTACTTCACCAAAAAAAAAAAAAAAAAAAGGAGAATGATAGAATAAAAGCATCTTTAGGCTGAGGTTGTAGCTCAGTGATATAGTGGATGGGCATGCATTCCATCCCATCACCATCAAAACCAAACAACAATAACAACAAAAAGTATCTTTTAAATTTTGCTTCATAGAAGACATTTGCCACTGAATTCTCATAGAAAAAAGAATATATCGATTTATTTTAGTAGTCCATGTGAGGCATAATGCAAAAGCAGAGAAACTAGTTGTAACTGGGTTTATGGCAGGTCTTCAGTTCACAAGAACACAAGCCTGAACAAGCCAATGTGAGTCACTTCATGAGGTTCTATCATAATAATATTACCACAAAGATTTCTAGGCGAATGGCCTGTGTAGGCCTTAAAATATCCCTATAAATGACCTGAGACTGTATGTTGCACATTTCCTGAAAGTTTTATATCTAATCATAAGTAATACATATTCTAATTTCCTCAGGATACTTATTGGCATATTTGATCGTAATATGTCAAAATCATGTCAAAAATCCATTTTGCAAAAAAGAGCAACAAAATAAATCTTCAACGAGGAAATTAAAAAATTTCAAAGTGAAAAAGTGATTAAACTTAACTATGTAGCCAAGTGAGAAACATTTTGAGTTGAGGATGTTAAAACATTCATACTGATAAGAAAGAGAAATGAAGAAGTCAACAGTATGTTTACATGTGAGTAGTTTTGCAGCTCACACTGAATGATTTATTCTATGTCACTGAGCAAATCTCATTCTAATCTCTTTTTGTCTCCATTTCCGCAACTCTAAAGAGGGGATAATAATACCAACTTGTCTCGAGGGGTGTGGTGAGAATTAATTAAGGCCCATAAAGGGTTTCAGAAGCCCAAACATGAAAGATGCCATACTAAGTACAAAGCCTTACCATTAACACTGCAGTTGATGGAAAATAAGAGCTTGTTTATTAGTGGAAATATTCTGAAACATCAAATATGAATTTATATCCCTTGGATTTACGTGAATTAAAATTTATTAATTGGTTCATGAATGTGTTTATTTATTTGTTCTATATTTAAGTTGTCAACCTAGGCTAATAGATGAACCAAAGGAATAGTAATTTGAAAATCAAAATTATAACTAGTAAGGCTGGGGGTATATCTCAGTGGTAGCGTGGTTGCCTAATATGTTGAGGCATTGAGCTAAGTCCCCAGCACTAAAAAAAAGAAAAGAAAGTAACAACAGTGAAAATTATGGCTAGGCAGAATTTTAAATACATATTTTATTTATTTTTTGTCTCACCTCTGTATGTGTCAATAAGATAATCAAGTATTTAAAACAAATGACAGTATATAGAAGAGCTTCTTGGGAGTACATGAAATGAACATTTAATTTGTTGTAACCATTTAGCATCATAAAGATGTTATCAAATTATATCTGAGTTAGGGCATTGAATCAAGGGAAGCATGTTTCTCTAAAGTGCCTGAATTTAGGAGCCAACAGGAGGAGTGTATGAAAACAGCAATTTCATTTACAGAAATGTGATTCCTATTGCACCATCCCCCCCCACCCTGTCAAATTAAGTTTCTTCGATGCCAGATGACTAATATGAAAAAAAAAAAGTTCTGATGAATCAGTCACCTCTATGTTCTGTAATAAGAAAAATATTAGTTGCCTAAGTCTAGTTGAAACTAAATAGCTTTTTAATTGCATTCACTATAACAGCTTGTGCTAAGTGAATGAACTATTTTATCTTTTGAAATATATTAAATTCTAAGTAGTTTATGAATGATACCAACTAGAGCCAATAAGATTCTTGAGATATTATTTTCTAATGAATTGATTGCTCAGTTGGGCAAAGTCTTAGACGACATAAATTAGCAATGAAATTCTCATGTCTCTAGAGTTCCAGCTTTCTTTGTTTTTTTTAAACAGTGTACTAGTTTTTAGTGACGATCAGTAGGCTTTCCTTCTGTTAGTTCATGGGAACAATTCATCACCGATGTTTATTTTGTGATGGGTTGGGCTGTAAAACTAGTCTACAATAACATAACTTGGGAGGCTGTTATTTTAGAATTATTATATCCTATAGTGGTTGTGGTCAAGAAAAACACAGACTGGAAAACAAGTAGTAATGCATCTTTAAAGCATTTGCTATTGCCATTTTAAAACAGAAGAAGAAAAAGATTTGGTTTCACTCAGAATTTCTTCATATTTCTTTTGTTAAAAATGCATTTATCCTTTATCCCAAATTTTGAATGTCAACATTAACTGTCAAGGTTGACAGCCATGCAATTAACCAGCTTAATTTTGGTTAGAAGATGAATGATTCACTGCTTTCTTGTGTCTGATGAGTAGGAAGAGCACTGTACTTAAAATGGCTCTGTCCCAGAGGGCAAATCTTATGGGTTTCACTGCCCAACCTACTCAGAAAAATAAAAGTCAGGGAGGTTACAGTAGAGTTCAAGCTGAGCATGACATTTTAAAGGCATCTTATAACCTGATTTTCTTGCCAGCATTATGAAAGTGGTTCTTATTTTCCACATTGTTAAATTTAAAGTTTTAAAGATTTTTAAGACTCTGGGAGATATTTTCCAAGTTATCTTTTGGTTTAGTTACTCTTTTTTGCATCCCAGACTTGAAAGGGCTTCATGAACAAATAAACAAACATATTTTTGCTTTGCTCAGCATCTAATTTCTTGTAATCACAGCTCTCTGTTCTGAGAAACAAAAATATTTCTCCTTTCTCTAGTGTCTGTTTTATGTATTATCTCTTTCAGTTGACAGAAATAAACTGTTTTCATCCTGGAAGACTAAATCGGCAATTACTTTGCAGGTTCTTCTCCCCAGGGTTGTCTGGAAATATTTTCCTATTTTTGCGAAATCTTACATAAGGGTAAAAATAAGCATTTTATTCTTTTAGGTGCACATATATAACATGTGTTACAAATTTTATTATATCAGTGAATGAAGTTTATTAGAATCTCATCTAGAATTTTGTAAAGCGAGAATAAAGCATTCCATTTAATACAGTTCAACAAAGGTATATTCAAAATGTTTTACCTGGAGAGGAGGAAGGATGAATAAAAGCTCACTGTCAAGCCCTGTGCAGTGGCAGTGGCACAGGCCTGTAATCCCAGAATCTAGAAGGCTGAGGTAGGAGGCTCACAAGTTTGAAGTTAGCCTCAGCAATTTAGTGAAGCCCTATCTCAAAATTAAAAAAAAAAAAAGACTGGAAATAGAGTGACTCTAAGTTCAATCCCCAGTATTGGGAAAAAAAAAAACAGTGTTTGAGATGATAGATATGTTTACCTAGATTTAAATGTGTATGTGTATTGAAACATCATATGGTGCCACATAAATGTGTAAACTTTTTATGTTTTAATGTCAGTTAAAAAAGTAATTTAAATTAAACAATTTTTAAATAAAAGGAAGAGTAACAAAAATGAAAGACATTCTATTCTCTTTTCTCATCCCTTTGCATGGATTGTTCCTTGCCCCTGATTTCCCACCCAAGTGTTTCTGAGACAGCACAGAAGTTATTTCAGTTTGATAAAATGACCAGAAAAAAAAATGTAATAGGCTTTAAAATGCTATGGCTCAAACTATTGAAGTCCACACTTTAAATAAACAGAATGTAATCTTAGTAGCTGGAATAATCTCTTGGGATCTTCAAATTAAAACCCTTTATTTTAGACTGGATACCGTTCAGTGGTAGAGCAATTGCCCAGCATATGTAAGACCCAGGCACCACACACACAAACATACAAACACACACGCATGCACACACACACAGAACATCTTTATTTATTAATGGATTCCTTATATTATAAGGGATGATGTCATTAGTAATGCATTCCTATCTAGCCAAATGGTCACATTTAAAAAAAAAATTTTGTGACCCTAAGGGATGCAAACATAATTCATATGTGTTATTCAACCCTAAATTAGCTAATATTTTCCTATTCTCCCTTCTCGCACTTTTACTAAGGAACAAAATTTGTTTTCTTTCTTATATGACAGTTCATTTATATATTTAAATAACCAAAATGAAGGTAGTCAAAAAATGAAGAGTCTAAATATTGAAATTTACATAATATAGATTATGAAAAATATATAAACTACCATAATTTAGCATCAGAAATTAAGTTACAAAGCCAATAAATCATTTATTTAGCCATATTCAAGATGTTCTGTTTGGCACTCAGGATACAAAAGTGAAAAATTTATCATCTGTACTCAACAGATTCAGTTTAGTGGAAGAGGCAAATGCACGGAAAAATGAATATGCAGAAATAAATGTAGTGGTAGACCATTGGAAAGTTCAGGATGACTTGATGGGGACTGGGAGTGGTAGTGATTGTTGAGTAGTCTTGAATACAGAATGAGAATTAGCTATATACAGAAGAGGAGAAAGGCGTTTCAGGCAAAGAGAACAAAATGTACAAAAGCATGGAATTTTGAAAAGATATGTGAGAAGTTCACTGTGGTTTGGAGCTCAGGGTTGTGGTGAAAAGAGGAAGGAAATGAAATTGAAGCAGTATATTGGGGTTGCATCAGGAAGAGCACTGTACTCGGACAAGACTTCATAGGGCAGCTAGTGGAAAATCAGGGGAGATCATTAAACAAAGGGAAGTGTATAATCACATTTATTTGATAAGAAAATAAATATGATAGGCATGTAAAAAGATGAACTACAGGAAAGACTGATGGGGAGAGACAAGACATGGCAGTAGTCAAGGACAGAAATAAGAGCCTGAATTGAATTAGTAGCTATAAAAAGGAAGAAGATGGTCAGATTTTTTATATATGTCTGAAATAATATTGATAGGATTTGAATGTGTGTGTGTGTGTGTGTGTGTGTATGTGTGTGTATTTAAGAAGGGGAGCCACTTCAGAATCAGGCTCTTGCTTGGCGAGAGCTCAGAATGTTGGTTCCTTTGAATGTGATGGGAAGATTTAAGAAAAAAATGATCATTTCAGTTTTTTTTTTTAAATCTTGTATTAGAGATGGGGCATGGTAGTACACACCTGTAATCCCAGCTACTTAGGTGGCTAAGGTAAGAGGATCAAAAGTTGGAGGCCAACTTCTGCAACTCAGTGAGACTTTGTCTCAGAATAAAATAAAATGGATATAGCTCAGTGGTAGACTGCTTGTTTAGCACACACAAGGTCCTGAGTTCAATCCCCAGTGTTGCAAAAAAGAGGCAGGTGTAGTGGCACATTCCTGTAACCCCAGTGGCTTGGGAGGCTGAGGCAGAAGGATTACAAATTTGAGGTCATCTTGGGCAATTTAGTGAGAACCTGTCTCAAAAAATGGAAAGGGTTGGAAATGTACCTCCATGGTATAGCACTCATGGGTTCAATTCTGAGTATCAGGGGGAAAAAGTATATTAGGCTGAAATATCTATAAGATAGCCAAGTTCACAAGCATTTGAAAAGTTGGTCTACAACTTGAATATAGATAAGTTAGAACTGAAGATACAGACTTGGGAACCATACCCATGTAAATAGCTTCTAGAATGTGAATAAAATTATATATCTAAAAATGAAGAAGGAACAGACATCAAAGGATGAAACCCAGGAAGACTTAAGAACCTAAGACAATGACCCTTGCTCATTTTCAACTATTTCCTTTTGAAAACATGAAAATCTCAGGCTACCTCTAATTGTGGCAGTCCAAATATTTTCCATTAAAGACTCATGACCACCCACCCCATTCCTGCTTCCTGCATTCTTCTCCTCTCTATTTCTCTTAAGAATTCCTAATTTAAGAGATAGTCAGAAGAGAAGGAACATTTTTTTTTTAAACTGAGGGAAAATCAGGAGTGGATGACACCCCAGAAGGTAAGGTCATATTAGCATGACATCACTACTGCAAACCCTGAACAAATCATATCAGTTGAATCTGGACATTGCTTCCTTTCATGAAACTGAGTAGAATAGGCCAATCTGGTGACTTCTTGTGGCTCAATCAAAACTAAGTTTCAATATTTTTGGACTATTCAAGCTCATTATCAGCTTTGGGGACTCCTTGGTCCCTTCTCGTTCTTTCAGTAGAGAGCAAACAACAACGAATATACCACTTACGTGACTTTTCTCAACTTTATCTCTTGCCTCTCAGACTCTAAACATTCATGAACAGGTAGGACAATGGGAGATCCTTCCTTTTCTCATTGGCCTTTGCCTACCACCATTGAGTATTTACTACCAGATTTTAGGGAATTTTCTCAAAAAGTCCTAATTCAAATTGGGCATGGTAGCACATGCCTATAATTCCAGTGACTTGGGACGCTGAGGAAGGACAATCAGAAGTTTGAGGCCAGCCTCAACAACTTAGCAAGACCCTGTTACAAAATAAAAAATAAAATTAAAAAAAAGGGCTGGGGGTATGACTGGTTAAGCCTCCCTGGGTTCAATCCCTGGTGATGATGATGATGATGATGATGATAATAATAATAATAATAATAATTTAAATTAAAAAGTAAGTCTTAACTTAGACCTTAGGATCCTCTGCCCTGTTCTCTCCCAGAAGGCCATGACTGTCAGCATTCCATTGTTGTTGTTACCAAACCCTGTCAAGTTAGCTTGCCACAGTTTTGTGGATACTGGCAGAGGATGTGAGACTTCTGGGTCAGAGGACTTTACTCACAGCATATCAGGCAGCTTAGGCTTCATGTTCATGTCATTCATTCCCTTACAAGTCTCAGGGACGTGACGTGCAGCAGTCAAGGTGAGTGTTGTACCTGTGGTGAGTTTCATCACTGAGGGACTCTGAGCATAGGAAACTCCAAAGCATTGTAAAAGGGCTGCAAGCAAACTTGCCTAATCTTTACCCTGGAAGAAAACATTATCTTTATGTCGGGGAACAAACAAACCTACTCTTTGCTCTTCTTCCAAGGTTGTTCTCTATGCAAAAATCCTTGAAAAGATAATCCAGGAGAAAAAGCAGTTTCTCTTCGTATAGGACTTGCAGAAATGCAACAGACGCATGAAGAATTATCTCCCAAAAAGGAGATTCTAAGTGTTCTTTTCTTTTTCCCTCTCTTAAGTCCTCTCCTTTAATGTTTCTAAATTTTTCCTCTTAGTTTCTTTTACGATGTAATTTAATGCATTCAGATTATTTTTAATCAATACCCTTTAATGACAAAATTCAGGAAAAATAAATATCTACATTTAAACATATGAAAACAAAATTCAGACCCAAATTGTCATGGCAATGAAGTCGAAAGGGAATATTTCAGAAAAGGAAAACTCATTCTATGTTTTGAAAGGTATATTTTACTAACTTTAGTGAAAATTCAAAATTAGGAATGATATTTTTGACAAAACTCTATTATTTATGAGGTAAGCTTTACTACAAATATGCATAAAGGCTGTTCTTAAAATGACAACCAATTTTCTTTTATCTAAGTTTGCCTAGTGAAATTAATTCACAGGCAAAAAGTGTAACACAATTGGTAAATTAACATTGTTACATCAAATATGCAATCATGAAATAACACAAAACACAAATTTTTATGAAATAATATTAATGATGAGGCTGGAGATGTAGCTCAGTGATAGAACATGTGCTCTGCATACATGAGGACCTGGGTTCAATCCCCAGTACCTGATAATAATAATCACCATAATATCAATGAAATGGTTTGATTTGGTGGGACACATATGCATTTTGGTTAACTATCCGTTGTTTTTACCATAAGTATTAGAAGAACAAGTTTAAACTACACAAATTGCCACAAATATGAATAATTGTAATATATTAAGGATAATGTTATTGTATTTACCAAATTTTTTACTTTTAGGTAGACAAGGAGATTGTATTTACCTGCCTTCTTGAAGTTGCTCCCAGCTTTGGCCCATGAAATGTGTGCACAAGTGATGCATGTAACTTTCCAAAGGAAGCATTTATTACCAGTGTTTACCTGCCCTGTCCATTCTTCCCCTGCCAGTGCACTAGTGGAAGCATGTGCTGATAAGGAGGTACCATAAAACCAAAGCAGCCTGGAAAGTGAACCAACTTACAGAGCCATGTTCGCCTCAGGGGACTTTAAAGGAACAAGAACTAAACTTCAATTGTGTTAAGCTCCTGACACTGAGTTCTGCTTTAAAAAAACAGATTTTTTTTTTTTTTTGTAACTTAAACTCCACTTAGTCCATCACAACTGGTATAATGCTGCTGTATATTTAAAAAAGTGAATTCTGATGCATATTTTTATGTATTAATTTTTTATTTTTATTTTTAATTTTTTCTAATTAGTTATACATGACAGTAGAATGCATTTTGACACATTATACATAAATGGAGTATAACTTCTCATTCTTCTGGCTGTACATGATGAGTTATACAGCTTTTGTAATCATATATGCACATAGGGCAATAATATCCGATTCATTCCACTAGTCATCATTTCTACTCCCATACCTCCTCCCTTCCCTTCACTCTGTGTAATCCAGAGTATCTCTAATCTGCCCTAACACGCCCTCCTCCCCATTTATGAATTAGCATCCACATATCAGAGAAAATAGTCAGTCTTTGGTTTTTGAGATTGCTTAGCATGATATTCTCCAGTTCCATCCATTTACCAGCAAATGCCATAAAGTTATTTTTCTTCTTTTTTCCTTTCTGTAAAGTTTAATGTAAAATTATTTTGAACAACAAATATTGTTAAGTATTACAATAAACACGTACTACTAAGGACATTGTCAAAATTTCTTTCTTTCTTTCTTTTTTTAAATAAGGCTATTCCACGCCTTGAGTTTGTTCTTCTTCTTCCTCCTCCTCCTCCTCTTCTTCTTCTAGTTGTAGGTGGACACAATACATTTATTTTATTTATTTATTTTTATGTGGTGCTGAGGATCGAACCCAGTGCCTCACACTTGCCAGGCAAGCACTCTACCACTGAGCCACAACCCCAGCCCTGTCAAAGTTTCTATACACATTAAATGTTATTTTCACAGTTTTAAATATAAAATAAAATCCACTTTAAAAATTGAACAGTGATAACAGATATGTCTTGGTTTGTTATAGATTTAATACCAAGAACAAAGCCTAAACTGATCCCTTAAGCAGTCTAATTTTAAACTGTACAGTACAGTTTAGTGTTTTTTTGGAAAATAGTATCAGAGTTGGAGAAAATGCCTAAGAATCAAAAAATTATAAATAGTTTGAGTATATCTCAACACAGCTAACCGGGTCATACAAGAAAAGCACACATACACATGAACAAAACCCCACGTAAGTCATTCTTTTTTAAGGCTGAGTAATATTCCATTGTATATACCACAATTTCTTTATCTGATGCATATTGCATGCTAACTCATTCTTGTAAATCTAGCACACTCAAAAGACACAACTATCAATTGTCATGCTTTAATACCATTAGATCTCTTTGTAAGATCCAGTCTCCTCCAGAGTTATGATAATAGTTTTATCTTTGTGTGCTCTTGAGTCTTAAGTGGATTGTTCACCTGGGTATAATCTTAATGTTTATGAGAAAGATGTTCAGTATAAATTTGCAAGGAGAAGTTTTTATCTTTGAAATAGATAGTAAATGTATACTACAGGCACTCATAATGACTTGAAAGCTATCCCTGATGTATTCATACATAATAATTTGTAAGATTTATTTATTTAATTCCATGAAAAGCTCTTATGTATTTTTTTATTTCCCTTTTTGTTTAATATGCTCTTCTTCAGTGGAGATATATTTTTGAGGAAACTATTTCATCTAAAGAAACTTAAAATGTTATATGCTGGGCATGATGGCACATGGCTGTAATCTCAGCTAATCAGGAAGCTGAGGCAGGAAGACTACAAGTTAGAGGTGCCTCTGCATCCAGTGAGATCCTGTCTGAATATAAGATTTGGAAGGTCTGGAATATAACTCAGTGATAAACAACCCCTAGGTTCAATATTCAGTACTGAAAATAACTAAATAAAGAAAAAGAAAATGATACTAGATTCTTTTTAATTGCAAATATTTAAAATAAAATATTTGTAAGTGAAAATAAAAATGAATTTTCATTAATGCTTATTTCTTGTTGCACTGTGTGTGAACTTCTTCCCACTGTCACCTCATGGTCCAAGCTGATTGCTGTCAAAGAATGAAAAATGAACAATTGGTGTTTATGTTATGTTCTTTGTCATATTTTGTCTGAATAAAAATATAGTTCCTCAGTTATCTGAGAATTCATTACTAATAATTTTAACCTTAAGTTTTTAATTCCACAGACTATCTTTACTTCACTCAACTACAACTTGAAATTTTCAAAATCAAATTAATTGAGGGGTTGGATTACAAAAGCAAGTGAACCATAATAATGATTACAAAATGGGTGTTTGGTAACCTACTATTTTTTTTGTAGTTTAAATAACTTTTTAAAAATGTAATACCATTATTTCATCATAAAAAGCTGGGGGACTGGGGGGTGCAGCTCAGGGGTAGAGTGCATGCTTAGTATTGTGTGGACATCATAGATTAATCATACACAAACTAAAATAGTTATGAAGTCACTAGGCAATGTATCTTATGGGAATATAGAGGTAACCAGCCCACATAGTGATCAGGAAGCAGAGATAGAGAGTCCACTAGCCAGATACAAATGCAGTTTGTTGTTGACTGAAACATTATGTGACACATGACTGTTATTTTACAATATCACAGCACCCGTGCTCAGAAGGGCTTCTTGTTTGGCTCAGGGCTCTGTCTCTGGCATCTTGAAATTCTTAATAATTTTGACCAAAGAGTGCTGCATTTTCATTTTTTCACGGAGTCCTTCAAATTGTGTAGTCAATTCTATTACAGTGGTTTGTTTTTACTTTCAAAGGAAGAATGATATAGATATTCTTTAATGCATATGCAGTGATGGCTAATTTTTAAAAATATGAACTTGTACTTGTTGTCTTTGGATATATTTAGGCTTTTTTTTTTTCTGCTGAGACAGCACAACTGTAGAGGAGGAAAGGTTTTCTGAGGGCTCATGGTTTCAGAGGTCTTAGTCTATAGAAGTCCTTCTCCATTCCTCAGGGCCCAAGGTGAGGCAGAACATCATGCTGGAGGAGTGTAGAGGTAACCAGCCCACATAGTGATCGGGAAGCAGAGATAGAGAGTCCACTAGCCAGATACAAACATATACCCCAAAGCCATGCCCTACACCTACAATGCCCTACACCCCATCCGCTTCAGTCACCACTCAATCAATCCCATCAGGTGATTAATTCACTGACTGGGTTAAGCCTCTTGTAACACAATCATTTCTTCTCTGAACCCTCTTGCATTGTCTCACATGTGAACTTCTGGAAGACATCTCACATCCAAATCACAACAGGGTTGAAGCTAAACAATATTTGAAGTGCTGAAAAGCATTCCTTCTTTCTATTATCCCTTCTCTTCTTCTTTTCCATTAGGGTGTTCCTGCTGTTTCTTGAGGTTCCACTATTTGCCCACCATGGAAAATGTAGCAAGCATGCTTAATTTTTCATTTAAAGACATCCTTATCCTGTCGTGTCTGTTTTCTCTTTTACTACCATAGAGTCCTGCACTGTGCTGTAGGACAGCAACCTCAGTTGCTATTTTACTAATTCCTCTGAGGTCTCTTCATTGTGGCCCAAAACAGGATAGAAGCATATCTGCCTCAGCCTTCTCCCTTTCTCTCTGAAATGCCTTCTTTATTCAGTCTTATCAAAGATCCCATCCACACCAAGGATAAAGAGAAATAAAGGAAGAATATCAGGGAGAAAGCATCTCATTTCAGGTACTCACTCTCAGGATTTTGTTCTTTAACATGATACATTGATTCTACCCCTTTAGATAGGCTGGGGACAGCTCAGTGGTAAAGTGCTTACTCAATGCACCAGGCCCTTGGTTGATCCCCAGCACTGCAAATATATAAAGAAATAAGTAACAAAAAAAGTTTTCATGTAAACAATATTCCTGCACTCATTTCAAAACCTTGTATCTCTGTATCTTTGGCTGCAAGAGCCTTGTCCTGTGTTCTTAGCCTTATCATGATACACACATGAACCTTGTAATACTTTTTGGCTCCTTTATTACTTTATTGTCTGGTGACTTAATATTTGGCTATTCCATTACTTGTTTGCTTCCTTTGTTCTTCCCTTCGTGCTTCACCTTCCCTTTCTCCCATCCTTTTCTTTTGTTTTCTTTTTTCCTTCCTTTCGAACTCCTCCTTAGGAAACAAGTCTAAAGATCTTGTTTCCTCTTGAAATGGTGAAATGGAAAAAAAACCCAAAACCAAAAAAATCAACTCACCAACTTTCAATTTTGAAAGACGAGGGTATTGCCAGCTTGTGTCTGTAACCATGAAGTTGCGATGTCAGCAAAAGCCTTTTCTTTGTTCACCACAGGAAGCAATCTGGTCATAACAACTTCCTTTCAATAGTTCAATAGAATTATTGTCTCTGAAGCTTATCAGATAGACTCAGTACCAGAAATCCCCATTGGCAACAAAGTAGAAATGATCTCTTTTTATAATCACTAAATTATATTTCTCTCAAAGTGACATTTATTTGTATTCTCTTTGTTTATTAAGTTAGCTTGCATTGCTCCCTAATTATGGTAAAAAGTTTGAAAGTGGAGAGTGCATGCAAGTAGGTGATACTTTAAAGTCACTGAATTAAAACTATATTTGTGACGTGAAGTCACTGGGTGGGTGGAGGGGCAGAGAGAAATGAATAGTTAGATGTTTGTGGCTTCCTATATTGCCACATTTCCAGTAAGTATAGCTAGTAGTCGGTGACTATCATAATCTGTGATGGCAGCCTCATCTGTACTCCCTCTAAAATGATTTTTTAAAAAACACACCCTATTTAATTATCTTTTGTTTTAAATTTGAGAGATCTTTAACATTTCTGTGTTATCTCCCTTCCAGTCCTCTACTTCATATTAGAAAATTATTTTCAGCTCAGAGATTAAAATAATAAGAACTAGGAAGGCAATTCATGAACTCTTGGATTAAGAATAATGATTTAGGAGCTGGGCGCAGCTGCGCACTCCTGTAATCCCAGAGGTTCACGAGACTGAGACAGGAGGGTTGAGAGTTCAAAGCCAGCCTCAGCAAAAGCGGGGTGCTAAGCAACTCAATGAGACCCTGTCTCTAAATAAAATACAAAATAGGTCTGGGGATGTGGCTTAGTGGCCAGTACCCCTGAGTTTAGTCCCTGGTACCCTCCCTCCAAAAAAGAATAATGACTTAGGGCTGGGGATGTAGCTCATTAGTGGAGTGCTTGCTTATTATACACAAGGCCCTGGATTCGGTCCCCAGTACCAAAAAAAAAAAAAAGGCTTCTCAGGCATTCTTTGGGGGTGACAACCTTCTAATTGGACTCTTGCATCTCTCCCTCCCACATTCCCCATTCTCTCCCTCCCCATCAACAATACTAAATCCTGCAGAGGCAAATCCCCATTTCTACATTTTTGCTCTTCTTCAGTCTTAGCTTAAATGACATTTCTATTGAAGGAATCTAAAAGATACCACTGTGGAGATATTTTATTTATTCTTTTTTCTTATTGGTTGTTCAAAACATTACAAAGCTCTTGACATACCATATTTCATACATTATATTCAAGTTGGTTATGAACTCCCAATTTTACCCCAAATACAGATTGCAGAATCACATCGGTTAGACATCCACATTTTTACATAATGCCCTATTAGTAACTGTTGTATTCTGCTACCTTTCCTATCCTCTACTATCCCCCCTCCCCTCTCCTCCCATCTTCTCTCTCTACCCCATCTACTGTAAATTCATTTCTCTCCTTGATATTTATCCTTATTTTGTTTTTTTCCTTCTTTAAATTTTCTCACTGCTATTTGTGTGTTGTTTTTTTTTTTTTGTTAGTTTATTTTTCTTTCTTTAGTGGCCTGACTTTTTCCTCTGGTGTTTTCTGTTCTCCTTTCCCTTCTTCAGTTAGTGACTCACTTCATCTCTTTAGATCCCATCTTGAAGCATTCCTGTTCCTGTTTTCTTTGGACTCGGCTTGACTCCCACACAGTCTTATTCCCTTACACTCCCCTTAGTGTATTTGCCAGGGTTGCAAGTGTGCTTAATTGTACTTTTCTGTATTTAGATGTTAGTTCTCTTTTTAATGTTTTAAAATTTAAATTTTTTCTTGGAATAGATTATCCAGTCCATTTCCACCCCATTTCTCCTCCTTGGTTTTGAAATAAAGATGAACAGAATAAAGAGCAGTAGATTTTTATGACACAGAATTAAAGGGCTTCGGGCTGATGTTTTCCTTACAGCCCTGTGATTAGGCGTCTCTTCAGACGAGGGGTCGAGTCTCACATCTGGTGCATGGAGAATTTGTCCTCAGCAAGCCAGGAAGGACTTTCAGACATTATGTATTATGGGAAGCGCAACAAAATTCCCAGAGGAAGTTGCAAAGCATGGATAAAAGAATAGAAGAAAAAAGTACATCTGAGAAATTAGTTTGATAATGTCATGGTTACTTCTGAACACATATAAGAGTTGCTTGTAGTCATTATTTCCACAGCTCCATCCCTGCTTCACCCTTATATGTGTACCTATTTCTCCAGGGCTCCATCCAGCTCTCTCCACTTGGATGGACTGAGCATGTGGGTGAGATTGCACCACACGGCTTTGGGCTTGTTTGGCTTTGTGACTAAAACTGCTTCACAAGCCCTTTCCTGCCCTCTTTGGTTCTGATGACCAACTGTGGGAAGGGACAGTCTGCTCAGGGTAGCAGGAGCCAGGGTGCCATCCAGCATGACAGTATTTGGGTTCTTAGAAAGGATCTGGGATTGATGTCAAGGCTAAGCACTAAGTGCCTTCTCTTTTTGGTAACAGGCAATGCTAGCTTGTAACATATTCCTTGTGACAGAGGTGGCACGAAGTTAAGACGGAGACCATAGAAGTGATGGTATTATTCTTTGGACTCCGAAGGAAAACAAACAGTGTCTATAGTGTTTACCTGGAAGTTCTCTGAAAGTTAAGATTTTCACTGGCATAACTGGGACGTTTTGTCTTGTCACATATGTGTCTGAGAGATGTTGGGAGGTGGAAACTGAGCGAGGTTGTGGTTATGGGTCAGTGATATCATGGGGGAGTTTAACCCTCAATTTTATAGATGAAAGAAAATTGAGGTTCAAAGAGTCTGAAATACTTATTAAGTATCGCACAGCTTGTCCAGGCTCTCTAATAGTCTTTCCATTACACCACACTGGTCTACAGTGTTTGCACCTGCTGTCTGTACCAGAATTTGCTGTTATTAAAATGACAAAGCTTATGACATCTTATTTTAATGTAATGTCTCCTGATGTTATTTTTTTCTCTCTCTGATTAAAAATACAATGCATAAACCTTATGGAGAATAGGAGATTTAGAAACATATGGGCTGAGGATATGGTTCAGTGATATAGCACTCTGCATAGAACTGGGGGAGATCTGGATTTGATTCTGGGCATAACAAATTTTTTTTTTAAATTATTGGATGCTAGAAAATTTAAAAGCGTAGAAGAAAATAACAATGCTTTGTAATTCTATTATCCAGATATAATTATCACTAATATTTCATTCTTTTTTCTGATAATTTTCTGCCCATAGATATGTATGTGTAAGTGTGTGTGTGTGTGTGTGTGTGTGTGTGTGTGCATGCGCCAGCATACGCAAGTGCATTTATGAAATTGGGATTATATATTTAATGTCAGCCTGGCTTCTGTAGTGAAAATAGCCGAAACTGACCCAGTTTCAAACTTACAGAAGGAAAGGAATTTCTTGGCAGACGACAAAATAAAAAAACACCCAGGCCTTAAAAAAATAGGACCCAGGATGCTTCAGGGAGATCTACAGCAGGAATTTAGAGATGCTTTTCTCAGAAGAGAAATTAAACTCTGGATAGGCAAAAGTTGCATTATATAGAGAGGTCTTAATTTTGACATTTACCATCACATTTTGGTTGGATAAAGTGTAACTTAAAATTTTTCTGTAACTGAAGTCAGTTTGTTGGCAGTTCAGTGCAATCCTGTCTCTTCTAGGTTATCATTACGGTCAAAGTTTAGACTCCTTCTCAGGGCTGTTTTTCACTCTCAAGGTTTCTCCTATCCATCCAACCTCCCTCCCTCCCTCCCTCCCTGTGGTGTCTCTGGGAATTTAGGGAGCTCATTCTAATCCACTCTGCCAACAAAGGAGAGGTATCTGGTCTTTTGTGATCTTTGAATCCTTCCTGGCTATAAAGTTTTACCTTGCCTGGAGTTTGCTTGTGGGTTTGTTCTGGGCCCTGAGCAGAGTACATGGTGCCAGTTTGGTCATCTTTCTCTGCTGCTGAGAACCAGCTGCCCCTGGCTTTAGTATGGGGCCTTCTCATCCTTTGCTGTGTTCTTCTCCTACTTCTCCCTCTCCAGTATGCTGGCTGCCTCATTGTGCCTGGTTCCTTTCCATGACCATTTCAGTGAACATGGGGACTGTGGGGGTATGGTGGTGCCCTCGATCTTCAGTCCTCTCTAGTCCTGACTCACTGACATTCATACCCTTCTTCAGCGACCTTGTATTATCGGTAGGTATTCTGAAAGTGGTTCCTCACTGATTCTGTGAAAGAAGTCTAACAAAAGGACTTTCTTTTCTGATATTATGAGAACTACTTGGAAAGGGGTCAGAGCCTTTCAACGGACAGGAAGGAGGACAGTCCCCTCAGGGACTGTCCTATGTCTGATTTTTTTTCTTTCCCTCTTTCTCCAGGCTCTTCCCTGTAGCATAGAGATTCCCAGAAAAGGAATTTTTCTTCTTCCTTCTTATCAGGCAGGAAATTGACCAATATTTAACCTTATGTTAAATATTGCATTATATTTTATTCTGTGATTAACTTTTGTAATCTCTAAACTCTGGTCTTCTAGATACTGCCTGAATTTTCTAATCATGTTCCTTTTTATTAATTCAAAATAAAATATTTTTTTCTCTAAGTGGCCCTACTTGTTTGTATCAAAGGTTCTTTGCTTCAGGGTGTTAAACTTTCTCTGAGTTAAAGAGACATTCAAGCTTGTAATGAATTTCTACTCCCCCAAAGATAATGACTCTGATGGATCCAATGGGTTCTCAGCTAGCTACAGAGCAACAATATAATTTTGGGAAAGAAAAATCCTTCAGTTAAAAATTTCCAGCTATGATTTTATCTTTTTTTTTTTTTATTCAGTTCAATATCCTGTGTGTTTCACTGTTAAGAGATTCTAAGCTCTGTGTGGTGGCACATTCCTGTAATTTCAGTGATCCAGGAGACTGAGGCAGGAGGATCTCAGGTTTGAGGTCAGTCTTAACAATTTAGTAAGACCTCAGCAACTTAGCTAGACACTGTCTCAAAAAGGACTGGAGAGGTAGCTCAGTGGATTGGATCCCCAGTATTGGTGGGAGGAGAAGAGAAGAGGAGAGAACAGGAAAGGAACGGAAAGGAAAAGAAGAAGAAATGAAAAGAAAAATGAAGGAAGAAAAAGAGAAAGTGTGTGTGGGGAGAGAAAGGGGAAATGTGTGAAAAAAGGTTAAGCTGGGTGTGATGATTGCATACTTGTAGTCTCCTCTACTAGGGAAGCTGAATCATGACTTGAGCCCATGAGCAACATGGGAGGACCTTATCTTAAAAGCAACAGAAAAATTAAAATTTAAAAGTGCTCTAGAAAGATTTGCAAAATAGTTTTCTGAGACACTTGTTCTCATTTCACTTCCTACCAACAGTATAGCAGGGTATAAGACTTGCTGCACTTTTGCTGACTTTGGATAATGATTTAATCTTAGCTTCTCACAGCCCTCACTACCTTATGGGAACAGAAAGGGGTCATATTAACAACTGCTAATTTCAACACTGCCTTTTGTCCTCCTTGCTAGCTGATTTGGGATCTTAGTCATTTTGGAATTTCTCCCTAAGCCCCATCACCGAGTGTTTCTAAGTATGCTGGAGCTTTCACTCTTAGGCTTATATGCTTACTTCCTTCTGACTGGCTTTGCCTAGTCCAACAGCTAAGATGTGAAGCTTCAGAGTGTTCCATGTGGAGTGTAGGAGGATGTCTTGTCTCCCAGTGTGTCACTCTAACAGGATTGAAGCTGTGCTGGTGTGTTCCAATGGTTTAAAAATGTCAATGAAGTTGCTCTTTCAGGTTTTCTTTCTTTCTTTTTTTTTTTTTTTCTGTAAAGCTTCTCTCTTCCTCTGTAGAAGTTCAAACTGGTTTGGAAGACAAAGATTATAGGCATATAAGATTGTACCTATTAAATTGTTATTTTACTGGGCTAAATTATTACTAATTTTTTCTTTAGAATACATTCTTTTCCAAGAAGGTCTTCAGTTCACTTACAAATGCAAGCCCACCTCATAATTCTGACTCTGATGGGAGTTGATAATCACTTAAGACTAAAGCTAATGTGTCTATTGCAGCAGTGAAAAAAAATTGGGGTTTGGGGTGTAATCTGGGGCATAGCACATGCTTAACTTGCATGAAGCTCTGGGTTTAATTCCCAGCACCAAGAAAAAAGAGCTTTACATTTGATAGGTAAAAACCATATCTTATAGGCATTTAAATTTGTATTTCTTTACTGTTAATGAGATCAGAACTTTTTCCATATTTTTATTTCTTGTTTGCATTTATTTTATATGAACTGTATGGTTAAATCACTTCTTGTCTCATGTTTAGTATGCTTTTTAGTAAAAGATTTAAAAATATTAGACATAATAGCTTTTGAACTGTCATGTTAGTTAGAAATAGTTCCCCTATTTTAGCATTTTTGTTATTATTCTATCTACAAAAGTTTAACACTTTATGAAGTACCATGTTCATGGATAGGAACAGTGACTGTTTTAAAGACATTCCTACTCTCAAATTGTCTTATAGATGTATAGCAATTTCAAACAAAATCTAAAAAGGTTGCATATAAAATAATCACAAAGTTTTGTCTAAAATTTATATGAAAAAAGCTAAAATACTCAAAATACACTTGAAGAAAAAGAACAAAACACAGAAAGCTTTGACTTCCAAATATCAAGATTTATTATAAGGTTACAGTAATTACAACAATTATAGTAACTGTAGCACAGGTATTGGGTTTGAATACTCAGGTGGGAAAGGAATGACTAATTTTACTTATATCAAATAATTATTTCCTAAATAATTCTCTATATACCCTTGTAAATATATTTTTGATAATATTGCACAATGTTGAAATAAATGACCATTTTTATTTTTGAAGTAAGTGGTAGAGAGAAGTTACTAGGATCATGAAAACTAATTTGTTTGAGATTTCATCTACAACTAAAGAAAAATAAACTTGAATTTTTAACAAGGCTAAAACTTTCTTTTAAGAAGACAATATGTAATGTTCAACTTAGGGGAGTTTTAAAATTACATGGGGAAAGTTACTAAAATGTGAAACCACAGGATGAATAAATGCAATTGGGGTTGGAGGGGAAGGGAAGGGGCATGGGGTTATTAATGATGGTGGAATGTGATGATCATTTTTATCCAAAGTGCAGGTATGAAGGCATGAATTGCTGTGAATATACTTTGTATACAACCAGAGATATGAAAAATTGTGCTCTATATGTGTAATAAGAATTGTAATGTATTCCACTATCATATATAAAGAAATTACAGAGTAAAAAATGCAATTGTGTCTGAGCTCTGTGATTGCAATACATCAGTTTCACCTGAAGGATTGTTTTTTTAATACACATTTGTTTCTATCTATAAGAATAAACAATAACAACAACAAAAGCCCTTTCCTACCCTTGTCTAATATTCTTTGAATTATGTCAAGTAAAATTAAACATTGAAAACCCAAACTCTCTACAAAAAGCATGGCTTAATATGGTCATATTAGATATTATAAGCAATATGTAAGAAGACTGCCTACTGAGCATTTAAAAGATTTTTCTACTGTAGACTACACTTTTCTGGGCATTACTAAATTATTTAGTAGATACTCTTATTTCCTCAATCTTTATTTAACCCAGACTATCTCCTCATTTTTCCCACATCAATTTTCAATTGATTAGAAACCCTCACAGTTGTCAGTCTCCGGGAAAATGAAGAGATGAAATGTTCCTATCATATTTCTTCCTATTTCAGTACTAAAGGCTTACTGTGAACTACTTCTGGGATACATCTTATGATTCTCCTGGGTCTACTTTATTTCCCAAGAGTATAACAACCACGATTGGACAGAAATTTGGAATTATATCTATCACATTTGATAAAATGTTTGAAGTTATCTTGTATAGGCAAGCAAAACATTTTGAAATTTCAACTTTGGGAATTGGGTAGATCAAATTCTTTTAACTCAATTTGTTTTGTATTGTTTCTGTTGAGAATTATTGAACTACCAATGTAAACTAAAGAGCATGTGGAGACATAGATGTCTCATCTATGTCCTTTGAATTCTTGGTTTAATAAAATATTTATTTATTTATTTTTAGTGGTAGTTGGATACAATACCTTTATTTATTTATATGTGGTGCTGAGGATTGAATCCAAGGCCTCACAGGTGCTAGGCGAACTCTCAACCGCTGAGCCACAACCCCAGCCCATAATTAAGTACAATGTTAATAGAAAGGAATATAGCTAAGTCATGCTATGTCTTCATCCATAATGTTTGAATTATGTATTTTAAAGGAATTGTTAAATTTATTTAAGCAGTGGTTAGTTTGTATTATTTTTTAGTAATTTTGGAATTCTGTAAACTTTCTGAAACTCTGGATTTAGCATGAGAATCTGGATTTAACCACTTCTCAGAAATAAGTTTTAAGGGACTATTTCTTTCCTGTTACCTGCAAAACTCAAAATGGAAAAAAAGGGCCTAAAATCCTAGTTATGACAGAATAAAATAAGAGCTTCCCTCCCCCCCCCCCAGTGCTGGGATTGAACCCAGAATCTCTTGCATGTTAGGTTAGGCAAACACTCTACCATTGAGCTTCCAGCCCAGAATGAGACTATTAAACCATACATACAGGTGGGCATGGGCATGGAAAATGTGGTACTGGTTTTATAAGTCCCAGGCTAGTATAGTGCCTCGTCCAGGAGCAGGATTAGATACTTTATCCTTTGCTTCTTAATGTAACAGAAGAAGGTATGAATCTTTATTTATTTATTTATTTTAACAGTAGCAGGGATTAAACCCAGAAGTGCCTTACCACTGAATACATCCCCAGCCCTTATAATTTTTTTTTTAAGATCTGGCTAAGTTGCCCAGGCTAGCTTTGAACTTGTGATCCTCCTGCTTCAATTGGGATTATAGGCACTCGCCACTTCACTTAGTGGTATGAACCAATTTTTTCAAAAACATTTTTCAATTTTGAAATTATTTTAGATTTACGGAGAGTTCGCAAAGATAGTACAAAGTTCCCATTTACACCAAACTCTGTTAACCTTAATGATAATATCTTAAAATGCCATGTGCATTTGTCCAAATTTAGAAGCTGCTGGGGTGTAGCTCAGTGGTAGAATTTTTGCCTAGCATGTGTGAATCCTTAAATCCAATCCCCTGGACTTCAACAAACAAGCCAACACACACTAAGAAGCCCACAATGGCATATCACTATTGATTAAACTTCAGACTTTATTCAGATTTCAGTAGTTATTCCCACTAATGTACTTTTTCTGTCCCAGGATCCAACCTGGGATACCACATTACATTCAGTTGTCATGTCTATTAGCCTTCTCTGGTCTGTGGCAGTTTCTTACTCTGTTCTTGTTTTTCATGACTTGGAATAGTTTTGTGGTGTGGTGGTCATGTTTTTGTAGAAAAATCCCCTAATTTTGGTGTACCTGATGTTTTTCTCATGATTAGATTGAAGTTACAGATTTTTAGAAAGAAGTACCATTCTCATCATATCATATCAGGAGTACATGTGCACAGTATGACTAATGCTAGTGATGTAATCTTATCAGTTGTTGTTTTCAGGTTTCTCCATTATAAAGTTACTATTTTTCTATTTCTGAATTTTAGTTTTTAAAAACAAGTCATTATCTTTAGCTTAAACTCAATGGGGAGGGAATATGTAGGCAATTAATCTTTACCCTGTGGAAGGGAAAGCATTTGGAATTCATCTTCTTCCTTATTTATCTATTCATTTATTCCTTCACTCATTTATATTAGTGTGGACTCATGGGTATTTATTTTATACATTGGGTTATAATTCACTTATTTGTTTTATTGCTCAAATTGTTCCAGCTTTAGCCATTGGAAATTATTTCAGGTTGGTGTCTGTGTACGTTTGTCATACCCAATACTTTTGTATTTTGAGCTTTTTGCTACTACAGGAAGCACTGGGTTCTTTTTATATTTGTCTCCCTCCAGCCGTATAATTAGCATTTCTCTGAGAAATCCTGGTTCCTTCAATTGGAGAATGGCCTTCAGATGGATTTTGTAATGGATTATAACCTAGACAGACTTGGGCAAGCAGAACTCAGACAATTTTCACAATAGTGATCAATAGTATGATCCAAAGCCTAGGAATTTCACAGGAAACTACCCTACAGGGAGTTTTATAAATATTTCATCAGCAGTATTTAATTGAATTATAGGATTAGAGAATAATACTTAGATTATATCATCTTGGAATTTTTCATTAGACTGAGCAAGATTTATCCAAATGACATCATATTAAATCTTAGTGATTCATACCTGAGAGATGCTGTGGTGGAATTCAGTGCACTCTGAGAATACCTTGTATATAATTTTTTGGAAGTCAGGTAAACAGGAGAAAAATATAAAAATAATAAATTCATGCTGAAAGAAATTTGTGATTCCTTTAAAAAATTTAGATTTTTCTTCTAAATTGGTAATGAGGATATAATTCCTGAAAATGTTTCAGTGATACCTAGCTAAATCTCAAAAAAAAAAATGTGGGATGCATATTTAAAGTCATTGAAAATAGTATAAAGATATGTAATACAGTATCTTCACTTCTTGGGAAGTAAATAATATAAGGAAACATTATATGAGTGGGAAAGAAAAGTATTAATGAAGAGCCTTGGGAGCTATAAGGTAAATAAATTCAGTGGCTATGGCAACAGAATCCCTAGGGGAGACATTAGAGGGCTGTATCTTTGGAGGTACCAAAGACCTAAAATCTTAGATGGGTGATGTTGCTCCTGTGAGATGGAGGGGGTAGGAGGCAGGAATGGAGACAGGAGATAGGTTCCTTTCTCTCTATGGGAAAAACATGTTCACTAAAAAGAGAGCAAATAAGGTTCAGTCCTTGGGGTATGAAATCCATAAAGGTGGGAAAAACAAACAGAACTGTGGGTAGGCAGCAATACTTTGGTAAAATATGTTTGCTCAGTAATTCTTGGCTCTAAACTGTTTATGTACTTGATTTTAAAGAAACATTACTTACAATCAGGCCACAAAGTGGCCTAGAATAAACTAAAAAAGAACAAAGGTACACACAGAGCAAATACTCAGTCTTAAGAAATCACAGTGGGGAAGATATTTATCCAGCTAGACAAAAAGAATGAGTGTGATTGAAATCTCCATTTTGGGTTTCAACCAAACCCTGTGGTATACTTTTTGAATGTTTCATTTAACACTTAATACTTATTTATTTTGTTATGATAAAATGTACATAAATGATTACATTTCAATGGCGTTAAACATATTAATATTATTGTGCCATTATTAATATTATCCATCTCCAGAATTTTTTTCAGTCCATACTGATACTCTGTATTCATTAAACAACTCCCCATTTTCTCTCCCTCTGGTGCCTGGTGACCACTGTTCTACTTCTGTCTCTGTGTCTTTGATTACTCTAAGTGTGTCATAAAATTGGAATCATATCATACCTTTTGTGTATTACTTATTTTACTTAACATTATATCTTCAAGTTTAATCAAGGTTGTGGTGTTCCACTTATATTCCCACAGTAGTCACAATCAAATGATGTCAAGTCTTTGTCTTTCTCCTGAGGCAGTTGCATAGACTGAGGTGAATAGCAGGACTCACAAAACACACAATGGCAGGGAAGTGCATGCAGAGTCCATAATAGAGGTAGGAGACTGAAGTCTCCAGAACAGAGTTCCCAACCCCTTAGCTACCAGAGGCAGAGTTGGAGATCAAGAAAGTGGCACAACACTAGGAATGTAGGCAACAAGGACCAAGCCACAAGGCCAAAGTCAAGTGTAGGCGATGCTGCACTGGGGCAGAAATGGCAGCTGGTAAGGGTCTGGTAATCCTATTAGCTGCACTGTAGGATCACTTATGGAGGTCATTTTGAATTCAGAAAAGTAGAGGGAAAGACTGCAGTGAGTGACTCTGATGCTGAAGACGGAGAGACCACTGACCTCAAATGCCTAAAGGCTGGCTGATCCAGGACAGTTTCCAAGAAAAAGGTAGACTGTAGATGGGTAGCATTTGGACAGGCCGAGAGGAGTGGTAATGATTTATTCAGAGAAGTTGGCACTAGGATAAATAGGGAGATTAAAAACTGCCAGGTACTTTTGAAGCTAAAAAGGTCAGTTTGACTGGGGAAGGGAGTTTGTATGGAATGCAGAATGAGAGAGGAGCAGGTTGATGGAGCCAGTTTAAAAAGTGCAGCTATTGAGAAGTAATTGATTCAGATTATTTTGTAAATAATGGACACCATCAGAAAATGAATCAACCTTACTTTTTCCTTTGTCTCAACTTCCTTAGCCTTAATCTTGACTTTAATTCGAACAATTAGCATTCTTTGCTTTAGAGTAGGGTGGGAAACATCTGTATCTCCTAGGCGAATGCAAACTGTCTAAAGACAATTTGTCTTATTCAAGTTAGTGTCCCTAACCACATTAAGCACAAGGTTTTGAATTTCTTAGTCCTTCATTAAGCATTCTTTGAATTGAGTGGTTTTAGATTATTGAAGTTTTGAGGGAATACGGGGTAAAATGGTCAAGGTTATAATTTAGAAAGATTAATCCCAATGTAACGTAGGGAAAATAGAATCCGGCTGATCATAAGGGAAGGTATTTCAATAATGAAGTGATAAGGTAAATGAAGGCATTTCTCCACTGGGTCTTAACAAGAAGGGAAGGATTTGAAGAAAAACCTGAAAACAGACCACCGTCTTTATGTGCCAATAGTCTTTCAGTGGCAGATGGAAGCAGAGGTTAAGAAGAAAGAAAGAAAAAAGCTAAGGAATGAATCATCAGTTACTCCTCCTGCATATTTTCTTCTGTGGAATCTCCAACAAGTTACCTAATATATAGCCAACAAATAGAGTTTTCTTTCTTTCTGAAATCACAGAAGCAGATGCTTTTCTAGAAAATGCAATTGACATCAGTCAGAAAATGCTGTCTTTATTACTCAGAAAGCAAAATTAATCTAGCTGTTTTCATTTTCTCATTGGGTATGTTGGACCAGCTGGGGGCTCTGTGAGTTTCTATAAATGTGTTTAGTACAGTCTGTGGACCTAGAAAATAATATTATATTTGACACAGAAGCACAGTGAAGTGATTCCTAGCTATACAGAAATAAGATTACTCCTTGAGAATTAAGCCTATAAAATTCACCCCCAAGCAGTTGATCAGCCACCTGTGCTAGTAAACCACGAGATATTGCCTGTAAATCTGGGTCTAAAGGGTTTGGACAATCTTTGTGGGATACAAATTCTTTTTTTTTTTTTTTTTTTTTTAAGAGAGAGAGAGAGATGAGATGAGAGAGAGAGAATTTTTTAATATTTATTTTTTAGTTTTCGGCGGACACAACATCTTTGTTTGTATGTGGTGCTGAGGATCGAACCCGGGCCGCACGCATGCCAGGCGAGCATGCTACCACTTGAGCCACATCCCCAGCCCATGGGATACAAATTCGACTGCAATGCTTTGGCACATGGAAAATCATAATGCTTCATTTTTTCCCCCCAAATCAAATGAAATCCAGGTCTGTTCTCTCACTCACCAGGGGGCTGGTATTGAAATACCAAATGAGTGATTACTGAGGGCTCCTTCTCTTTTCCGGCTTGGGTTTTTACCTTCAGTGACTGCCCAGGAACAGCTGATGGTCCATTTTAAAGACAAGTGGCTCCTCTCACTCTCCCATTGGCCAGTGGGATCTTCTGCTGGAACTCTGACCTGGTGGCTGGCCTTCTCATGTCACTCCACCTTCTCCCTTTCCCGGATGTTTTGTTCTGGGAAAAACCACAACTTGCCATCTGTGATAATTCCGAATCCTGTCTGATTTCTATGTTGGAGATGTTCTCTCTCTGGTGGCAACTTCTATAATCTCTCCTCCACACCACCTTTGTTGGGGGGATTAAATTTAATCTCCTCCAGTCTACTTCAGACATAAAAGCTGTTTAATTCCTTCCCTCCTGATAAGAAAGTCATGAAGCTCACCCTTTAAAAAATAAGCATTTCCTCTTTCCTATATGTGACTGGTAAAAACAGATTATTTTTCCTTGGCGAGTCTAAAAGCAATAATAACAATATCAAGCACAATGGCAAAATAATCCATAACAATACCTACTATCATCTCAAAACAACCCCAAATATCTGTTAGTTATTGTTGTTAATTCATCTGATTTCATAGCATATACTCTAATCAAGGGAATGTAAGTTAATTCTCAGAGTGATGGTCTTTATCATAAATGTTCCACTCACCCATTCATTCATGCAGTCTTTATTTATCTTTTTTGTGGTTCTGAGGATTGAACCCCACACATGCTGGGCAAGTGCTCTACCACTGAGCTATATCTCCCCTCTTTTAAGTTTTGCTTTGAGACAGGGTCTTGCTCATACTAGGTTCAAATAGAATCAAGTACTCTGTGACTTGTTTGGGCAAAGACTGGTTAACATTAGAGTTTAATAAACAGAATGGAATTTGGAGAAAAAGTAGGCTGCAAGGGAGAATTTCTTAATAAATCTCCAGCATTCTTCAATCAAAATGGTCTGGCTACATTGGAAGGTCTATTTTTATGATGGAATGGGATGATGCCAAGTGGTCCTTAGCATGGCAATCATGGTGACCAGTTCAGAAGCTTTATTACAATTTCTATTCTTCTGGTCAGTTCCAGATTCTGTATGGTCAAAGTCTCATCATGGTGAAGAGACAGCTTTGAGATGTCCTCATCGTGTGACAATTTAGCCTCTCTAAGTCACATGCTTATTTCACTTATTTAGTTATATCTAAGTTCAGAAAAAACTTGTTTACATTAAGATGACTACAGAAAAAGTGCATCTATTTTTGGTGGATACTATAGTCTGAAAGTGTCTCCCCAAAATTCAGATGTTGAAACCTAACCATCAACTTGATGGTACTGGGAGGTGGAGGTAATTAGGTCATTAGGATAAAGCCCTAATGAGTAGTGTTAGTGCTCTCATAAAAGAGCCCCCAGAAAACTGCTTTGCTCCTTTTTACTTATAGTCCCTCACTAGACACCAAATCTGCCAGCGCCTTGAACTTGGCCTTCCCAGTTTCCAAAACTGTGAAAATAAGTTTCTATTGTTAATAAACCACCCAATCTGTGATATTTTGTATAACAGCCCCAAAGACTGAGACAGAATCTTGTTTCCCCACTGTTGGTGAGATGGGTAGTTGATTTACTCATGAAATGGAAATGTTCCATTCACCCATTCATTCATGCAGTAAGTATTTATTTATCTTTTTGTGGTTCTGAGGATTGAACCCAGGGCCCCACACATGCTGGGCAAGTGGTCTACCACTGAGCTATATCTCTCCTCTTTTAAGTTTTGCTTTGAGACAGGGTCTTGCTAATTGCCCAGGCTTGCCTTGAACTTGTGATCCTCTAGCTTCAACCTCCCAAGTAGCTGAGATTAAAGTTGTGTGCCATCTGTGCTCAGTGTGATAATTATTTATTGAATGTCTGCTTCATGCTGTTACTGGTCTAAATGTTGAAGCTAAACAAATTAATGAGCAAGGTATGGTTTTGTCCACTGGGCTTACATATTAACCCAAGTAATTTTCTAATCTTTTATCTCAATCTCTCCTTTTTTTTTGAGTACTCACTCAGGGTTTCCTAAATGCCAAGCTGTCTCTATTTATTTATGCCATAGTGGTGATGAAACTCGGGGCACTGCAGACCTGAGACTTGGCTCCCATAATAAATGATATTGGAAGTCACAAGTTCAAAGACTGGCTTTGAACTTGCAAACCTCCTGCTTCAGCCTCCAGAGTAGCCGAAATTACAGGGCAGTATGCTTGGAATTGCTTATATTTTCATTCATTTATTTGTTTCTCCTTGTGCTTGGGTTTCAACCCATGGTCTCATGGATGATCACTGAGTTATAATTCCCATATCCAAGCTGCTTTATTTGATCATTTACAGATTTCCTTGGTCTTACCCTGGAAATTCTAATTGAGTGAATCTGGTTTGGAGCTAGGAACTCTGTACTTAAAAAAACAAAAAACAAAAACCAAAAAAAACCTTAGATGGTTCATTGTGAAGCTTGGTTTGAGAATCACAATTTCCAAAAACATTCTTATCATTTAGAACTGAAATTACGGGGTGCCTGAATCATACATGGATAAGAACCATGTACATAGACAAGCACTATAGAATGTCAAACAGAAACTTTCTTTTTGTCATGTAACTACTTGCTAATATCCAAACTGAGAATAAAAGCCACAGTATGTTCTATATTCTAAATCTACAGTGGAGTTGGTGTTCTCTACCCTCCTGCAGGCTTTCTGAGAGAACTCTAGTTAGGGAAATCACCAAACACACACACTGACCTTACAGTGAGGGAGGCTGGAAAGAAGGAATCCAACCTCTTAGGGAGTGGGTTGTAGACTCAATTCTTTTTTCAAGTTAAGTATGTGGGTGAAAGGAGCTCAAGAAAATCACTTGAAAAGAAAAATAAACAGACATTTTGTTCCCTGGGTGTATGATCTCCTAAAGGAGCATAGTTGCTGACATGCTCCGTGAGCTATGTGGATGTGGAAAAAGAGGGCACTGTGAAGATGGCATGAGTGGAGCAAAATCTAGGCAGAGAGGGGCCAGAAAAGTTTGGCCTCCTTCAAAGAAAGTGATGGAGTTCTCATGTAACTGCAGACCTGAGACTTGGCTCCCATAATAAATGATATTGGAAGCCACAACTATCCCAAGGTTGGTGCAGTGTGAGGGGCAAAGAGGGCCTCATACATGGGGAATGCCACCAGGTCAGCATCTGCCAAAGAAGGTAACCAAACCTCTCATCAAATTGAAGAGCCGTGACTGGTCTGTACTGAGCCCACAGGCAATAGGCTGGACTCGTTCTTACCAGTCGACTGTGCAGAGGGCACAGCCCTGCTCAGTGGTATGAGGAGATGTCGTGTTTCTTCCTCCTTCCTGCCTGTCCTAATCCCAGAGAAACCCTCACGTAGAAGGAGAGGTGGAGGTGATTAAGAGCCAGAATTCCTTCTTACCCAGCCCTGCTCCTTACCCCTGCCAAAGTCCCTGGGGCTTTTGATCTAAAAACCGAAGGAAGACCTAACCTCTTCTGGGTCATAGGATGAGAAGAGTTTTGATTAACTATAAAATAGAAGGGTTAAGATAGAAATGACTCTGAAATACCTGAGTGACATGTCCTAATAACCATATTTGGCTGAAAAGCATGAACTTAGACAAGACATATTTGGGGACTTGCTATTCATCAGGAAAATAGTGGTACTGGGAACACTTGACGGGAAAATAAACCATTATGTGTCCATAGTGAGTTGAGATTCCTTAATAAAGTTTCCCTCCCTCCCTTCTTTCTTCCCTCCCTCCCCCTCCCTCCCTTCTTTCTTCCCTCCCTCCCCCTCCCTCCCTTCTTTCTTCCCTCCCTCCCCCTCCCTCCCTTCTTTCTTCCCTCCCTCCTCCTCTCTCTCCTTCCTTTCCTTTCCCTTCCCCTCCCCTCCCCTCCCCTCCCCTCCCCTCCCCTCCCCTCCCCTCCCCTCCCCTTCCTTCCTTCCTTCCTTCCTTCCTTCCTTCCTTCCTTCCTTCCTTCCTTCCTTCCTTTTCTCTCCTGCAGTTCTGGGGATGGAACCCAGGGCTTTGCTCTTCCTAGGCAAACATTCCAACTCTGAGCTATACTCCCAACATTACTTAACATTTTTCATTACAGATTTTAAAATAATTATGTGTGCACATGTTACAAAATTCAAAAGACATATAAAGGGTAAAGGTAAACATTTTATTTCCTTCTACTCTCCCTTAACCATGAAGTTCTTAAGTTTCTTTCTGGAAGTAGCCAGAATTGCTTTGTATTAAAGCTTTAAAATAGTTACATAATTCTCTATCAGTTCTATAGCATTGATGAACATGTACAAGAAGTACATGGATTAGATACATTTCCATGTTCTAAGTTTACTATTCGAAAGCTGTTGCCAGACTGCATCATCTCATCCTCATTATTTTCTGTGACCCTATGAATCACATTGTTTGAAATTCCCCAGAAGCAGATGTTCAGGAAATCCTCAGATTTTTTTTTTAAATATTTATTTTTTAGTTTTCGGCGGACACAACATCTTTGTTGGTATGTGGTGCTGAGGATCGAACTTGGGCCGCACGCATGCCAGGCCAGCGCGCTACCGCTTGAGCCACATCCCCAGCCCTGAGATTTTTGTGTTTTTAATTTTGGAACTTTGAAATGACTATTCCTATATTATATCTTAAGCTTTGCTTCTTCCTTGTATTTTGCTCATTTGAATAAATTTGGTTTATTTGTTGAAGGTTTCAGAAAACTGTTCCGAGATGTGTTTACTTCAGAAAGAACACTAAGAAGTCTTGGAACCCATTTCTGGCTCTAGTTATTTAGGATTCTGTGAAAGTCATGCAAGTTCTATAGTGACTTTCCTCAGCTCTAAAACTATTACATCTGAGGGTGGAGGTTGAAATGTTGATTTGTTTTAGTGACTGTTTTTTTAGGACAAGGGCGTAGGTGAGTCAAAAAAAGTTTTCACTGGCCTCAGTCCAAATTAAAATCCAGGTAATATTTTTATAAACCTGGGGCCCCTTCACTCCCATCTCAACCCTAAACTGGATTTTACCACTCTATTTTGCATGTGCTTCCTTTAAAAAAAATTTTTTTTAAATTTGTCCTAATTAGTTATACGTGAAGTAGGATGCTTTTTGACATGTTGTATGCAAATGGAGCACAAGCTTGTGTTTCTTTATGTTGGCCACCGTTCTTTTTTTGGTACCAGAGATTGAACTCAGGAGTGCTTAACCACTGAATCACTTCCCCAACACTTTTTAAAATGTTTTAGAGACAGATTCTCGCTGAGTTGTTCAGGACCTTGCTAAATTGCTGAGACTGGGTTTGAACTCGTGATCCTCCTCATGCCTCAACCTCCAGAATCACTGGGATTACATGTGCATGCCACTGCGCCTGGCTTGTTAGTGACCATTCTTTGGCTTGCAAGCTTCATAAGGACACAGGCTAAAAATAAATTTACTTATTAATTTTATTAATAAATTTACTTATTATTTTGCATTTCACAAAACAAATCAGAGTATTGAATACAAGGCTGATAAAAGATGATATTTTTGTTGAGTAATTAGGCTAAGGATTTTAGGGTTAATTCAGTAATGGTTTGTAAACTAAAGCAACACTACCTTAAAAAACTTATTCAGTAACTGGAAAGGGAGAGAGTTAAAATTGAAGCATTAAAGGACAGAAATGTGTTTAGAAAGCTAGAATGATAAAGGACTGCTAATTTATCAATAAAAATCCAGGATACCCTGCATTTATATGGCAAAAATTGTATGGTGTTAACTTAGGAGGTATAGGAGACTTGAGAAGGAGAATGGAAATAACGAGGAGACCAATGAAATCATTGGAGGAGAGAAGGGCTTCTGATACATGGAGGTGCCAGGACTGAACTTGGGTCACATAGTACAGAGGTAGATAGGGCAGGACTTGCAGACTTGAAGTCGGAGGTGAAGTGGAAGTGAAATCAAAAGTGACTGCTAAAGGTTTTAAACTCACAATACTGGGTAGATGACTGCAGAAAAATTATCTTTATTCTGGAAACTGGAAGAAGACTACGTTTGTTTAGGGCAGGAAAAAATAGTAAAAAGAAATTCATTTTTAAACCTTTTTGAATTAACCAGTGGAAATACCTGGTATATTTAGAGATATAAGTTTAAAGCTTGGGAGAAGTTTTCTGGATATAGAGATATGAGTATTTTAAGAAGGGTTCTGGGAATCGGGAGGTGGAAAAATTTTGCTGGAATACCTGGTAATTTGATCCAGGGTGAAGATAAGTATCTCCTGATGCTGAATTTGGATCAGGAAACAAATGAGTCAAATGTATATAAATATGCCCTTAAATATGTAGATATATTGCTATGTGATGTAAGCCTGAGTCTGAGTACTAGATTATAGTTAGATAGGAGCAAGAATTTCTATTTGATATTCACAGTAAGGTGACTATGGATAATGATAACACACCATATATTTAAAAAAAATAAGTGAAAGAATTTGGAAAGTTTTCACCATAAAGAAATGACAATTTTTTTTTCAATGCTGGAGATTAAACCTAGGGCCTTATACTTGCTAACCAAGTGCTCTACCACTGAGTTACAATTTTATCCCTGACAAATGTTTGAGGGGATACATATGTTTAGCCTGATTTGAACATCACACAACATATACGTATATATAGATAACACATTAATATGTATAGTTTTTAATGTTTATAAAACTGCATCAGTTGAAAAATAAGTTGAATTTTAAAAACCCAGGAAACACTTAAAAACAAACAAAACAAAACGCAAGCTAAAATAAGTGAGGGAAATGAAGCAAGATTTCTCCCTTAATTCTCACCAGTGTCACTGACAGCTTTATCTTCTATGTAGGAAATGAAGGGCAAGAGAAAAATCTTCTCCTATGCTGCTGCTTCTCGAGTCCCCTTGGTGCTCTCAGGTTACATATTTTTGGATAACTATATTGATTAACTATAGTAGAAGTGTGTGTGTATGTGTGTGTATGTGTGTGTGTGTGTGTGTGTGTGTGTTCCACCAATCCATAACCTCCTGCAAGGTTTTAGTAGCCCTCAATAAATATTTAGTGAGAAAAAAAGGAATGAATACATAAATTGATTTTTTTAACAAATAATTTGAGGTATAGTCATATTAATATTATTAACTTTAAGTTAATAGAGTGTATTTAATGGAAATTTAGAAAAATCATCATTTCCTGTGAGTCTTCAGAGGTTTGAGGAAAAATTCTGTTGGTAGGAAACTCATGATGGGAGAACAGTACAAAATATATATTCCCAGCTCTGTCACATTCTCTTCCCTCAGGACACATTTTGCTGCCTGGGCCTAGTGACAAATCCCATCTGTAGTAGGTCGGAATTTTCCCTCCCATGAGGACCTATGGGATGTCAACAGGAAAATAGCATTTGTATGGAGCACTTATTGGAAAAATAAAACCATTTACATGTCCATAAAGAGTTGAAATTCCTTAGTAGGTTTAAATTATTTTCTTAGAAGATTTAAATATAAATCTTCTAAGAAAATAATTTATATATGTGCATGTCTCAGAATTCAAAAGATGTAAAAGAGTATAAGTAAAAAATGAGTTTTTTTTTCTTTTTTTCTCTTTCTCCTCTTACAGTGGTCTTTTCCATTGTGGAAAGGAACAAAGTGGGAAGAGTTAGATAAAAATGAGTATCAACCAGTGCATGAAACAAGAAGTCCCAAAGGGGGCAAAATCAGACTCTAGGTGCGGCTTCTTCTGTAGGTTACTCCTCTCTTCTGCAATTGGATTTTGATAATCTGAGAAAGAACCAGAACTAAAACAAAAACAAAAACAAGAACAACTTTTACCAAGACTACAACAAAACAGAAGGAAATGGGGAACAAAGTTTAAATGTTCAGAGCTCCATCTTCTGGTCATGAAACAGGATAGAATTGAAATGAGGAGGTATTTATCATCTGACTAAATATATCTACAGAAACTGTGTTAAATGTATCATTTCATTTAATTGAGCTGTCTTGCCAAATAAGCTACAAACTCTTGAATTTGAAAATTCAAGCTCTTCAAAATCTGGCTCCAACCTCTTTTTAAAATCATTATTCATTCATTTATTTTCATAAGTATTTGCTAACCTACCTGGTAAACAGTATTGGGCTAGATTCTGAGGGAAAGACAGACCCATCAGCCTGCTTTTAAGAGCAACTCTTTAGTTCTTTAGTTCTCATATCATCAGAAAACAAGTTGATTATTTTACATTTAGTATAAACTATATAAATAATACATGAACAATACTCCTCTCTCCAAATTGAAAGCTGGCAGGAAATGGCTAAACTGTCCTTTGACTAGCACTTTGGTCATAATCCACCCAGCAGTAACTGTAGTTGTGGGTTCCACCCAGCAGTAACTGTAGTTGTGGGTTCCACCCAGCAGTAACTGTAGTTGTGGGTTTGTGGATGCTTCTGGATAGTATTTAAACTGTGTTGTATGTGAATGTACATATAGAAATTGGTGCTTCTAGTAAACTTGAATAGCGTGCATTCTGCATGAGTATGTTCTACACCAATAGCATAATACTGTATGCAATTGCTTTCTACACTTAGCAATACATCTTGGGAATTTACCTACTTTATTACATATCTATCTAGGTTGTTCTTTTTAACAATAAGATAGTATTTCAAAATATTGAACCTATCTCCTTTTTAGCTTGTTTGCTTAGTTACAAACAATGCTGAATGAACATTCCTATACACTTAAATATTTCAGTGAAGTGGAATTTCTAGCCATAGGGTCTGTATATTTTTGGTTGACAGATACTTTTACCCTCTGAAGTGGCAGTGGCAATGAAAGGGCATTTTCTCTATACTTATTTCTCCACACATCTACCAACATTTGATATATTGCACTTAATTTTGGGAGTCAATCTAATGGTTAAGAACTGATATTTTATTTATTTATTTATTTATTTATTTATTTATTTATTTATTTATTTATTGTCATTTCTACTTTTACTCTCCTGTTTGTATATCCTCTCATGTTCACTGACCATTTCATCTATTGTTTTGGGACTTGATTCTTATTATTTACATATTCATGTACTTTAATCTATGTTGGAAACTTTTATTTATGTTTGGTCTATAGTAATTCTTTTATAATCAGAATGATAATTTGTTATATATTTGTGAAGTAATTTTTTTTCTGGATTTTGTTCCTTTTAAAAACTTTGCGTAGGGTTTTATTCACCACATGTAAGTTTTAATTTTATCTAATTTATCAATGATTCCTTACATTCCCTTGAATAAATATCCTCATTTTTTAAAAAAATGCATCTTGTACAGTGTGGTCAGAGCTCTGCTCATATCCCTTCAGTCTTACTGCTCTTATTTATTTATTGGTGCTGGAGATGGAGCCCAGGGCCTCATGCATGCTAGGCAAATGCTCTACCACTGAACCACACCTCAAGCCCCATGTAGAGATACCTTTATTGTAAGCATCTGTGTCTTTGCCTGAGAGCTTCTCCTGTCATGCGGAAGATTAATCTCCATCCCTTACTCTGGGATCAATTCAAGCCCTGATTGTTTTGATTGGTGTTAATTCCCATGTTTCCCTGCCATTTGGGTGGACACCAGCTCCCCTGGTTTCCAGCTGGATTCAGCCCCAGTTTTTACAATGGTAATTTGCTTAATGATATACTCTTTGTGTACTACTTCCCTTCCCTGACTCCGTCCTCACTTTCCTACCAGTGGTTCCTGGGGTCATCTTCCAAATAAACTGTTTTACTTGGACCTTTGACTCACCATATGCTTCTGGGGAAACCCAAACTAGATGGTGTCTTAGTGAGCCCTTACTCTGTGTAAGACAACTAAGAGTCTGTGCCAAGAGTCCTACTATGAATTGCGTAGTTATGTTATCTTCATTTTGTATAGAAAGTATCCAAAGTTTAATTAGGTATTTAGGATGCTCAGCAAATGAGTGACAAAACTGTAACTTGAACCAAGGCCTTTTGGCCTTCAGAACACACATTTGTGAACTTTGGATTGAAAAACAACCACCTTTCTAGAATATCCTTCACTGATTTTCTCACAAAATTTCTCCTGCACTTTAGTGGTCCTGTTCAAAGGACAGTTCCTCAATATGGAATTCCTTGACATTATGTTCCAAGTCAGAATTAATTTCTTCTTTTCCTAATTCTCATATAACCTAATGCCTCTCTTACATAATTTATCACTTTGTCTTTTTTTATTGGTGAGCATGTATCATTTTCTGTATTTTGTGAGTGCCTAATACATATCAGGTGCTTTGTGAGTTCTTTTATTTTTAGTTTTTTTTTTCCCTTCTGTGGGGCTGGAAATGGAACCCAGGACCTTGTGATTGCTAGACAAGAGTTCTATAACTGCCCTACATCCCAGCCCTGATTTTTTTTTTTGGGGGGGGGAATGTGGGTGGAGAGGGTAAGGAAAGATGATAAACTCCTTGAAGGCAAGGATCATGTCTGTCTTGCCTAGCTCATGCCTTACATTGAGGAGGAGTTCAATGAGGGCTTGATGAATTGAACTTCAGATATTATATATGCTTGAGAAAGGACAGGAGAATTAATTAGGGGAAATAATTGATACATAGTTATACAATGATTAGACTATTTCATGACTTAAAGAAATTTGAAAACCAGTACAATTTGGATATATCAACAGATTTGTGAGTTAAGTAACATGCTAGTCCAGAGTTCATAGGATATTTTTTGGTATTTCTTCTCTAGTCTAGTACTAGGTATTATGATATAATGGAAAGTCATCTACAAATGAAAAGAAATGCCTGACACTTACATCTTAGGCAAGGAATTCAAATTTAGGAGAATGAATGAAAAAAATAGAACTTAAAAAACAAATGATCAAGGCTGGGAGTATAATTTAGTAGTAGACTGCTTGCCTAGTATGGGCAAAGCCCTGGGTTTGAATCTCCAGTACCACAAAATAAAATAAAAAGTTATCAAAGAGTATGTTAAAATGCTGATGGGCCGTGGAAGGAAGAAAATGTGGTTTTAGTTAGCTAGAAAAAGACTCCCAGAGTTGTAAAGTTTGAATCAAAATGAAGATGTAATAGGTGCTATTTTGGAGATGGTAGCGGTCAGAACGTTTTGGCTAGTATGAAAACATAGGGCAGGTTAAGAATTGCTTGCTGTATTTGTGGGGGATACAGACTAATGAGCTTTGCTGGTTTGGGGGACATGTAACCGACCCTTGCCCTAAACCCAAAGAGGGTCTAGGCAAACTGGTCAAGGCAAACCAGGAGGCAGGTGAAGCTGGACTTGGGAGTTGTACCAGCTGGGTCTTTCAGCACCCTTTTTCCTTCTCTGACACTTCCTTCCTTCCCATCCCTCACCCCAGGCAGTCATCTTGTGTTTCGACAGCTCTCACTGTGAGACGTGCTCACTCAGGTATAGATGATGATGATTTCGGATTTGGAAAGGCAAAGCTTTTGGTGGGTGGGGTGGGAAGAGGAGAGCCAGAAAGGGTTTTGTTAGTTAGGATACAAATGTGAGCAAAGGCAGAGATGTGAATGTTTATGGACAACCTGACAAAAAGACAGTGTTTCACTTGGGTAAGGCAGCACAATTCTTAATGTTTTTGAGTATGAGAGTTCTTTTATTAAGAAAAAAGTTGGTAGGTGCCTATATAATTGTGACTGCACTCTTAGTATCCTTTGAGAAAATACATGATGATGAAATATACTAAAAGATAATAAATAGTGTATATGTAGAAGGTTATTTAGTTTACAGACATTAATTGGAAGAATGACAATTCACAAATCCATTTACAGCCTTTCTTTTTGTTAACTTTTAATTTTGTTTTAATCAGTTTCCATGACAGTAGAATGCATTTATGTGCTTTGATATATCATACATATATGGGGTATAATTTCTTTTATTTCTGATTATACATGTTGTAGAATCACATTGGTTAATGCAATCATATCTATACATACGGTAATAATGTCTTGTTTCATTCTACTATCCTTCCTATCCCCATATGCCCTCCCCTCCCCTCTCTTCACTCCCCTCTACCTAATCTAAGGCAACTCTATTACAACCTTTCAATATCCCCCAGATCTTTGGTATACAGGTAGAGTTCCCTAGGGCTAGCATATAATTTCTGTAGAGAGGTTCATATTGTGAAACTCACCAATTCATTCAACAAATATTTATTAAACATCTACTAAGTGGAATGTGCTCTTTTAGGTTCTGGGGAAACAGCTGTAAAAGAAACTGTGACCCTTTTGTCAGGGAGCATTATATTCAGTGGAAGAGACAGATAAAAGATAATAACACAAATAACTAAAATATTTCAAAATAGTGTCAATTGTTATGAGGAATAAGGATTGCCTGTGTAGGCTGGGGGGAATGTTGCTTAAAAAGATAGACAACTTTCCAGTCCAATGATACTCGAGTAGATATTTTAATGAGTCTGAGAGAGCCCTGCAGTTTGAAAGGAAAAGAATTTTTGGTCAAGCAAACTACTACTGCAAAGCCCAAGAGGTGGGAGCATGTTTGTTGTCCTGAGTAACAGCAAGAAGATCAGTATGGCTAGAAGAGGGTTGAGAGATGGAGGATTATAACAGAGGATGAAGTCTGACAGTGGGTAGTCACATTATGTAGGGACTTGCAGCCCATTGTAAGCACTTTAAATTTTACCTTAAGTGAGATAGGAAGAAGCTATTGGAAGATTTTAATCAGAATAGTGACATAATCTGATTTATGTTTAAAAGTATCACCCTGGCTGTTTGTGAAATAGATTATTATTGGTAAGTGTTGAAGCAGGAGACTAATTGTAGAGATCCAGGCTAGAGATTAATTGTCAAATGCTCCTGATTGTTAAATAAGATGAGGACTGAGAACTGACCCTTGGGTTTTGTAATTATTAGGTTACTAAGGAAGTCATAAAAAGGCTTTGAAGATTTTATAGGGAAGTGATATCGTTAGTGTTATACTTTACAAAAATATGTCTACTAGGAGTAGTAGATGGGAAGAATTAGATAAAGAAAAATCTGAGGACAGATATTTTAGGTGCTCACTAAAAATCTAACTGGAAGATTATGAAAGTATGAAGTAGGGCAGTAAAGATGGGCACAGAAGGACCTTTCAGAATCTGATTTGCAAGAGCTAGACAATTTCATAGGATGTAAGACAGACTGAAGAGGCAGCTAAATTTTTGAAATTGTTTGACTAGGACAATTATGTTTCCATTAAGAGTTGAGAAAGAAACAGTATGAGTTTGGGGAAAATGATGCCTTTAACTTTGGATGTCATGACTTTTAAGTTCTAGGCATTTAGGTTGAACTCAAAGCTCACCTTTAAATGATTATTCTCCACATTTCTCGCAGCAGTTCCTCTTTTGATATTCTAGAGGCATCTGATAAATGATAATTTCCTGTCACATCCTGGGGACATTGGCACCTGAATCCCCCTCTTCTTCCTGGGATAAGCCTTTGCTACTTTACTTTTAGTCTGTACTGATGACTCACACAGAACAAGAGCCTCACAAAAAGTCACTTATTTTTATTTGTTTACATGCCAAGTTTCTGGTGTTTGCAGTGAATTTTGATGAAAATTTCTCTCAGAATGAAAATATAAGTCCAGAATACAAAAGGTAAAAATTTAAGACTAAAATGTGGGAGTCATTTTTATCAAACTGAATAAAAAGTCTAAGGGAAAGAATGTAAAAAGAGAAGAATATTATTTATAGGTGCCAGAGAATTCTATGTAGTGGAAAGTTAATTTAAAAAATGGAGGGGAGAGGATGCTCATTCAAAAGCTATCAAGAAAATTCCTCAAAAAGAAAACTTTGGTCAATCATCTTGAAGGGCCATGTTGCAGTGAAAGAAACAACCACCTTGGAGCAGGGTGTGGGTGTCTATGGAGTGATATAAAAGAGAAATAAATAGGAATTTTTAAAATGAGTTTTGAAAGAGTAGTCTGGAGGAAGCCCAGGAACTAGAAGAAACTGGTAGATGAAAAAATGGGAGGGGATGGAGTGGGATGTTGGGATGGAACTAGGACAGGAACTGGGCCACCAAAAAGATGACCAGGGCAAAATGCTTGGTGGTAGGTATGGCTTTGGACTTTTAAGAATGCAGTTTTTTAAAAATCAAACTTTTACTATTATAAAACTATTTACTATTTTACTATTGTCTCAATCGAAAAGGAATAAGATAAAGTTATTTTTTTTTTAGGTTTTACAGAGTATCACATCACTGCAGATCGAATCTTCACCACCTATTTAATTATAAAGAACTTTATGTTTCTTAAAGGTACCATGTTTCTACCATTACCTTAATAACATTCTAATCAATTTATATTTTTAAATATTAAGGGATTTCAAATACCTATTATATGAAAAAAGTATATTATTCTAACAAGGAAATTCAGGAATTTGATTTCCAGATGCAGCATATAGATTTAAGTTGTCCTGGGGTTTATATTTGACCTAACATGTATCCATAACTAGTGTAGTAACAACAGGGCTTTCATTTTGCATAACTAACAAGGCTAACTGATGAGTCAGACTAATGATATTGCTTTATGCTTCTTTAGCATCTTTCATCTGCAGCTTGCTAAATACTTTGTAAACATTAATTAAATAACACATCACAACACAGCTTGGAGGAAAGGTTAGTATTATTATCCTTTTATGGGGAGACAGACATAGAGGGCTTAGGTAAGACAAACATTAAATATATAGAATGGACTTCTATAGGATAAAGGTGCTAATAATGCTTTTTCTTGGGTAAAGAAGAAGCATAAATATAATTAATACAAATACCTAAAGTTTATAGGTGAATGTGAATTTCAGGAAATGTAGAACATTCTGTGAAATTCAGAGATCAGGCATTAAAATGATGTTCCTGATTAAAAGAGTGTATTATCATTCAGTACCCAAACTTATCTTTTTTTGTCAGATAAATGAGAGAAAATCAGGTTAGGATTACTATAATGTGCTTGAATTTAGTAATTCAAATGGAATCATATGATCAGGGTGTTCAGCGCAGCCCTGATTTCAAATAAGCTAATCTGCTTCTTTTGTAAGTGGATTCAAATTGTCCTTATTATGTGACCTAATTTTTGGTTTTGTGAGCCAAATCACCATAACTATTATGGCTAATCTTAGAGCTTTGTTTCTGTATCCTCAAATGAAGTAGGTATTGAGCAATAGTCAGGTAGCCTGGGTAATTCAGATAGCTAACATATCAATTATAAATTTCAACAGTAATAGAGATCAGAATTCAGCAATATGGAATTTTATTTTATTTTACTTTATTTTCTTTTTTTGTTTGTTATTATTTATTACAGTGTTTTGTTCACCAAATCAGAGTTATACACATGTTTATTTTACTTTATTTTCATAAAGGAAAATTGAAGAAAGAAAGCTTAAGTTGGTATGGCAGCTCTGAAGTGGCCTCAAGGACCCAGCCTCTTTCTCTACCACTCATAGCATGTGGTTTCCTTTCCCAAGGTTGTCTTATGATCTGAGATAATTACTAAGGTCTCAGATGTCACAAGCATGTTCCAGAAAGGAAGCAGGAAGGACGAAAAGGCATACTCCAGCTGTCTGTCTTAAGGAAATTTCTTTAAAGTTCCATTTACCATTCATCAACCTATAGGAGAGGTTGATAAATGTGGTCATTTAGCTGTATACATCACTACTTAGAATAAAATCAAAGTTCTATCATTCAATAAAAAAAATAGATGTTTAGTAGGTGACTAGTGGGTCTAAGCTATAGCAAGAAAACAAAATTACTAATTAAAGCAAACAAGCAAATAAAAAGCCCTCTTTGGAAAGTGAATTATATGGCTTGGCTTTTTGTATTGCTGATATTGACTGAGCCACTAACACATTTCCACTCATTTCATGATCTGGAGGCACCGCCTATGGGTGTGCATGGGTAGCCTGGGCAAGAAAATAACTGAACCAACAAGTGCATCAGCAGAATTGTCTGGGAGTGTTTTTTCCTGTGTTCCTCCCCACCTTGGCTTTAGTCATGAACTTAAGTCGAGGATCTGAGTGTGCTTGTGTCTTACCTGCTGCCAGTTAGTAAGGCAGCACCAAGACAGTGTAAATCTCTTCAATGTTTGATTAATATAAGGTGGAACGTAGAGCCATTTTCTTTTTACACAACTTCGCATACTGTGCTCTATAAGAATAAGTGTTATCATGAGATTTGCCTACGCCTTACTCATCAATATAGTCAGTGCTTATTTGCTTGAAAGGAGTAGTTCATTTAAAAATTACTTTTATTTTTAATTAACATGCAATATTTGTGCTTATTCATGGATTACAGTGTCATAATTTAATACACAAATACAATGTATAACGATCAAATAGTGAGAATTAACATTCTCATCTCTTCAAATATCATTTTTTGTTGTTAACCTTCAAACTTTTCTCCTCTAGTTATTTTGAAATGTATAATTAATTTTTACAGACTTTAATTGCCTATTATTTGGTGACCCCTATTCTACTGTCTATTTCTATGTGATTAACTTTTTTTTAGTTTCCACAGTGAGTAAGAATACACAGAATTTGTCTTTCTCTGCCAATTCTATCCATATTGCTGCAAATGACAGGATTTCATTCTTATTTTATACTTGAATTATATTCCATATATATATATATATTTACCACATTTCATTTTTATTGGTTGATATCTTACTTGATTTCATATTCTGACTATTATAGATAGTGGTATAATAAACATATATGTGCAGGTATCTCTTTGATATAATGGTTTTATTTCTGTTGGACATATATTCAGTAGCAGGATTGCTGAATTATATGGTAATTGTATTTCAATATTTTTTGGGGGGTACTCAAACCACTGAAACATATCCCTAGCCCTAATTTGTATTTTATTTAGAGACAGGGTCTTACTGAGTTGCTTAGCACCTCACTTTTTCTGAGGCTGGCTTTGAACTCAATCTTCCTTCCTCAGCCTCCCAAGCTACTGGCTATTTCAGTATTTTGAGGTGTCTCTGCTGTTTTCCATATTGCTATACTAATGTACTTTCCCATTAACAATGTATAAGAGTTCCTGTTTCTCCATATCCTTGCCAGAATTTATTCATTATTTTTTTTTGTTTATTTGGTAATAGCCAATCTAACTGGGGTGAGATGATTGCTCATTGATTTTCTCAGATATTATCTGAAACATTTTGAGAACTTTTTCATTTACTTTTTTTTGCCAATTTTATGTCTTTAGAGAAATGTCTTTTCAAATCATTTGCTCGTTTTATTGGATTATTATTATTGTTGGTGTTATTTTGAGTTCCTTATATATTCTGAATATTAACCCTTGAATAGTTTGTGAAATTTTTTCTCCCAAGCCTAGTAAATTGAATCTTAACTCTGTTTATTCTTTCCTTTGCTGTGCAGAAGCTTCTTAGTTTGATTTAATCCCTTGTTTAATTTTTTTTTTTTTTTTGCCTGTGCCTTTGGGATTTATCAAAAAAAAAAAATCTACCAATCACCAACGTCCTAAAGTGTTCTGCCTGTTTTCTTCTAGTAGTTTCACAGTTTTGGAACATACATTTATGTTCTAAATTCATTTTTAATTGAATTTTGTATATGGTGAGAGACAGGTGTTTAGTTTCATTCTTCTTATATGTATATCCAGTTTTCTCAGCACTATTTGTTGAAGAGGGTAACTTTTATCAGATATATATTCTTGGTTCATTTACTGAAAATCTCTGGCTGTAAATAGGTGGATTAATTTTTGGATTTTTCTCTTCTGTTTTATTGGTCTTAGGTGCTTTTATGCTATACTCTGCTGTTTTGATTATTATATTTTTGTAGTATGTTTTGAAGTCAGGTATTATGATGCTTCCAGCTTTGCTCCCCTCCTTCTGACTTCCTTGGGATTGCTTTGAGTATTCTGGGTATTTGTTGTTCTATATCAATTCTGTGGTCACTTTTTCAAATTCTGTGAAGAATGCCATTGGAATTTTTTTGGGGTACCAGGGATTGAACTCAGGGGCACTCAACCATTAATTTGTTGATTTTTTTTAATTATAAAGGGATGTTGAATTTTATCAAAGGATTTTTCTGTGTTTATTGAGATGATCATCTGTTTTTTGTCTTCAATCTGTTGATGTGCTGTATTATGTTTATTGGTTTGTGTATGTTGAAACATCTTTGCAGCCCTGGGATAAATCTCACTTGAACAGAGTATATAATCTTTTGATATGCTTTTAGATTTAGTCTGGCAGTATTTTGTTGAGAATGTTTGCATCTATGTACATCAGGGATATTGGTCTATAACTTCCTTTTTTGTTATATCTTTATATTTTAGAGGTCAGGATAATGATAGCTTCATAGATTGAATTTGGCAGAGTTCTCTTTTTTAATTTTTTATTTGTTCTAAATAGCTATACATGACAGTAGAATGCATTTCTATACATTATACATAAATGGAGTATAACTTCTCATTCTTCTTGTTGTACATAACGTAGAATCACACCAGTCATGAAATCATATATGTGCGTAGGGTAATAATATTTTGGAATGGTTTGAGAATAACTGGCATTAGTTATTCTTTAAATAATTTGTATTCAGCAGCGAAGCCATTATGTCCTGAGCTTTTCTTTGTTGGGAGACTTTTTATTGCTCCTTAAATTTCTTAGTTTGTTATTGGTCTGTTCAGGAATTCCTGTTTTCATGATTTAACTCTGTTAGGTTATATGTGTCCAGAGTTTGTTCATTTCTTCTAGGTTTTCCAACTTGTTGGCTTATTGGATCTAAGAATCATTTATATATCAGTTGAAATAACACCTTTTTCATTTCTGATTTATTTATTTGGGTCTTCGCTCTTGTTTTTCTTGGTTAGCTTGACAAATGTATCATTGATTTTATCTCCTCCAGGCATAGTCCACTTATCAACGCTGGATCTGGGTGCCGTCCTGGAAGCGGCTGCAGCTGGAGCAGTGTGGACTCTCCAGGTTCAGCACTCTTTTGATGACAACTCCTGACTCCAACTGACTGAGGTTCCTGTTGTGTCTTAGTGCACTCTTTTGCTTGCTGGAGCTAAGATGGACCTTGTTCTCAGTGCCGCAGAGTATTATTATTTTTTTACACCATACGTATATCCAGCCACATGGCCAGAGGATGACATCTTCCGACAAACTATTAGTCTCCTGATTGTAACAAATCTTGGCGTTTATATCCTTTATTTCTTCTGTGCCACATTGAGCTATTATTTTGTGTATGATCATTCATTAATGAAACATCCACAGTTTTTAAAGAATCAAGTGTATCAAGAGATTAAGTTCACTGTCCAGTCATTACCCTGGATAAGTATCCCCACCATTGCATTGTTCCTGCTAGAGTTGAGAGGTTACAGCAAATTATATGACAACATAGGAGAGTTTCCAAGTGGTTGGTTTCACCTCATTGTCAGTGTCATCTCCTTCCTTTTTTTCACCGATATGCTGATCTACTGGATTCAGAGGCCTTCATCAGAGACTTGTATACAAGCTCAAATATAAACCTCATCACATTTGGAAGATTCCCAATCCATTTGCATGCTTTTCACCCAGTGGATGGCTTCTTTCAGAGTCTACCTTACCATATATACCCTTTTATCTTTCCGTTACACAAAGTGGTTTACTTAGGTTTGTACCTCTTGGTTAATATCTGGACTATTTCCATTCATGATGGTGATTTTCATGTCCCCCAGATTTTAAAGCCATTTATTAATGGCTCAGCATATCATACAGATCACCACATGTTCTTTGACTATAACTATGGACAGTACTTCACACTTTGGGATAGAACTGGAGGTTCATTCCAAAATCTTTTCTCCTTTGAGGGGAAAGGACCACTTAGTTATGTAAAGAAGATGGCAGAAGAAAAATGCAACAGCCCTGCAGAAAATGGTTGTAAAAATGAAAAATTATGCAATGGAGAATTTACAAAGACTAAGTAATTATTGCCCAATTATTCTTAAATATTTTTAATAAGGAAAAATAATCTACACACAGCCAAGGTACACAGCAAGTAACTGGTATCATTTGAAAATTAGCATTGTGTGTTCAGCTAAGGAAGGATGATAATGGTAGGTCAAGGAAAGATGCGGGGACCATCAAGATTAGAGTCTCATGCTTAAAATGCCAGGTGCTGGCCAAGGGGACAATTTTTGTCTTTCCAGCCAGCAGATCTGTAGTTTGTATAGCCTCAAGAACAATTCTAAATAAGATAGAAAATATACTACTCAGGGGAATAGGCTATATCCTTTTTTTGCTTTAATCCACCTGTATTCATTAAGAAAAATTCATTGTGCTTAATAATACCAAGACTAAACACCATAACCAAAAAATACTAATATAAAGATGGTTCCTTGTTCCAGGAATGGTTAAGTCTTCAGTGTTGGTGTGATAATGAATATTCATAGGACTTTGTTCAAGTGGAAATGTCAGTGTGAAAAAGAAAACTTGATGTATTAGATAAGCTACATCAATAATTTAGTGGCAGGTATAATAAAATGATTATCTTCCTATACATAGGAGCCTCATTTTCTGGGACACCGTAAAATAGTCCATTTTACTGATGAATAAATAAATGGAAATTTAAAAAAAAATCAATTCTACCATGATTTAATCCAGATATTGGATTATTTCGCTAGAGATATTGATGCTTCTCATTTAAAAACATTATTTAATAAGCATAAAAAATGGAATCTGAATATAGTTAGAGAAATTTGATGCCAAAGTAATATATTTGGCACTACTGATTTTTTAAAATAAAATTTATGCACTGTACTTTTGATATGTTTCAAAGTTATAAATCCATCATTGTTTATAAAAGGAAGTAATTGCCAAATATTTAGGTCTTCTTCTGAAGATTTGTTTTGAAATCTGATTCTCCTGTTTCTCTACTTTTCCCCATTACCTCTGCAAAATGGCTTAACAAATACTTTCATAAAGAAATGTGTGTATTGTAACATAAATATATTGAAAAAACATGTTTTGTAAAGGCATTCTATTAGTTGTTTATCAATCAAAAAAAATTGATCATCTTGTTAAAAAAATCAACTTTTCATTTTATAGATCTTTTATACAGTTTTTAGACTCTGTTTCATTTATTTCTACTCTGATCTTTATTATTTGTTTTCTAAGTAATTTTTTAATTTCCCTTTTGATTTCTTCATTGATTCAATGGTACTTCAAGAATATGTGGTTTATTTCCATAGATTTGTATAATTTCTAAAGTTACTCTTGGAGTTGTGATGTAGCTTGGTGGTAGAGTACTTGCCTAGCATGTGCAAGGCCCTAGATTTGATCCTTAGTACTAAAAAAAAAAAAAAAAAATTCTTGTAGATTTTTAGTTTTATTCCATTTGGTCAGAGAAGATGCATGATATGATATTATTATTTTTATTTTAGAGCCTTATTTTGTGGTATAACATATGGCCTCTTTTGGAGAATGTCTCATATGTTGATGATAAAATATGAATTCTGCTGTTGGGTGAAATGCTCTACAAATATGTTATATCCAGTGGTCTGTAGTATAGTTTGACTCTGATGTTTCTTCATTAAGCTTTTGTCTAATGGTCTATGCATTGATGAAAATGGAGTTGAAAATTGTAACTGGAAAAAGATGTAGACAGCCATTTAAGATTCTTTCTAACTGAATGTGGCCTTTAAAAAGCAAATGTTCAATGGGAAGATTAGACAATCTGCAGATAGGGCAAAGGGGAAGGAGGTGGGGAAGGGGACAAGGGGGTAAAAAAAGATGGTAGAATGAGATGGACATCACTACCCTAAGTACATGTATAAAAAAGACATGAATGGTGCGAATATACTTTGTATATAAGCAGAGGCATGAAAAATTGTGCTCTACATATGTAATATGAATTGTAATGCATTCTGCTGTCGTTTATAAGAAATTAGAATAAAAAATTTAAAAAGAGCAAAAGTTAAAAATGAAATTATGTAATTTGAAGAAAAAGAGATGGAACTTGAGAACATTATGTTAAGTGAAATAAGCTAAATCTAGAAGGTCAAAGGTCATTTGTTTTCTCTCATATGTAGAAGCCAGAGAGGTATAAGATCTTATGAAAATTGAAGGGAGATCAGTAGAGGAGAGAAAGGAAACTGGGAGAGGGAAAAGAGGAAAGAAAGGGGAAATACTGGGCAATGATATTGCCCAAATTATATTGTTATATTGCATGCATATATGAATATGTAACAAGAAGTCCCATCATTATGTACAACTATAATACGCTAATAAAAAGTAAGGAATAAAGGAAAATAAAGTAAATGTCCCCCTGCCCAAGTGTTCAGTTCTCCATTTGAATTAAACATGGTCAAGTGGGCTTTGATTGAAGATGAGAGGGTAATTTGGGGATATATTCTGAAAGAATACATATTTCAGTGTTTCACAAATGTTAAATGTTTTGTTATTTTACTTTCTCTGAATGCTATTTAGCTGATCCACAGCTTCATCTATATAGATACACATAAAAGGGGCTAAGAAAGTTTGGAATTTTTTCATAAGACAGAAGAGAGAGTGCTTGTCTAGCATATACCTGAAGCCTTTTGTTAGATCCTCAGCACTCCTAAAAAAAAAAAAAAAAAAAAAAAAAAAAAAAAGTGGAGGCCACAGGGTCCCTCTACTGGTAGCTAGTATAAATACAATTCAATTACAACAAGCGGAGTTTCCTACACATTTGTGGTAATAACTTAAAGTTAAAAAAGTCATCCCAATTCAATGCTAAATTTTTTAACATTGCAGTGTTGTTTATGGACTAGTTTCCACTAAAATACTTTAAAATCTTTCATTTACTTAATATATGCTTGGGAGCTGTGGGTCATTGTCCGAATACATCTGTTTTCCTCTACCTATGCATGTGGACTTCCATTATCTTCCTGTCCATAAGCCACAACTGGTTAGTTTTCTTGGCTTTCATTGGTGTTAAGGGTTTCTAAAAATAATGCTTCTGTTGTTACTTCCTTGGTTTGGAACATAATTAGAGTAGACAAAAGAGTTAAGCAGATGGAGATTTAAGTGTCAGTTTTATTATAAAGTAATACTAAGTGATAACTGAAGAATGAGATCAGTTTTGCAGTAACAGTAGTTTTCTAGGACTACACCTAAAAATAGGTAGCTCTTCTCCTAGTTGCTTACAGTCCAGTCCCTTACACAAAGGGTGGCATATAGTTTGTTTTCCAAACCAAGATACTTTTGAGAGTCAAATGGGCTCTCTAATAGGATGAAATATTAGGACTGTCCTGGGCAAACTGTGCCACAAGATCTGCCTTTTGTCTCATGATAGCAGTCAAAGCAAAAAGCATATCCTCATCAGGCAGGATACTCTTCCAGGAGGAAATGGAGGAAAGGGGGTAGCCTAGCACACTCAGTTGTTTATTCCTAACACAAAAAACAGATGAATCCATTCTTCATCATTAGGGAGAAGGAAAAATAGGCCAAGAAGCCAATTGTATACATGAAAAAATTTCATCCTTGTAGACTCCAGAGGAAGGTAGAAAGAGGGTTTTACCTTCAGGCCTGCTTCTAATATTTGCAGTCAGAAAAGGGCCACAGTGAGCTGCTCTCAGTATAGATCCTGAAGAGTGGTGTGCAAGAGTCCACATTTAATGATATGATGATGCCTGGTAGATTGAAATTGGCCATGGTGGGAGTGTTAAGAGCATGGGAATTGGCAAACTAGAAATTAGGGACTTCCTGTCTCCTTCTTTGTAGAGCTGGTTGTTAAAAATTCACCAGTATACCACTTGATCAGAATTTTATTTGCCACAGGTTTATAGTTTTTGCTTTCCCCTTTCCTCATTATCTATTGAAGATATTCATGATAACTGTTATAGTCACATTTATTATTACCATTAAAAAATTCCAAGCTCTGCACCATCGTATACCTCCTATTGGACTTTTACTCGGTGGTCTAAATAGCTACAGTGGTCTGTGCTCTGAGTCCTCTGTCCTGGCAGAGCCAAGGACCCTGAGAATGGGTTTTCCATTTGGTTCCAAGACTAGCCATTCAGTGCATGGTTGGGGAATTCCTTGCCAAGTCTACTGAGTTGGAAAGCGTAAGTGTCACTTTGATGCTTTTAGACTCTTCCAGGCCTTGGTAATAAGAAGTAGGATTATTCATAGGGGAACTGAAATTTCTGGCAATAGAATTGTTAGTATATCCATAAAACATTTGAGTTTCAGAAGTTAGAATCTCCAAGATTTGAGTCCTATTTTTTTTAAATTTTTTAATTGGTTGTTCAAAACATTACAAAGCTCTTGACATATCATATTTTATACATTAGATTCAAGTTGGTTATGAACTCCCAATTTTACCCCATATACAGATTGCAGAATCACATCGGTTACACATCCACATTTTTACATAATGCCCTATTAGTAACTGTTGCATTCTGCTACCTTTCCTATCCTCTATCGAGTCCTATTTATGTGGAGTATAACTGTGAAACTTTGCAAAAAATTTTGCCAATTGGAATTGTCTTTTTTTTTTTTTTTTTTTTAAAGGGGAACAAGTGGGCTGGGGTTGTGGCTCAGTGGTAGAATGCTTGCCTAGCATATGTGAGGCATTGGGTTTGATCCTCAGCACCACATAAAAATAAACAAATAAAATAAAGGCATTCTGTCCATCTACAACTACAAAAAAAAATTAAAATTAAAAAAGGGAACAATATTCTCCCATAAAGAAAAAAATGTTTTGAGGATAAAATGAAATAACACCTGAAATGGATTATAAATCTTTAAAGAGCTACCTTAAAGTAAAGCATAAGCATTATAAGGACAGTGCATATTTTGTGGTAAATGGAGAGAGTTGTTAGTTCTGACATTTTAGCCAATAATTTGCCAGACAGGAAGCAGAGGTGGACTATCCACAAGGTTATCTGAATATGTGTTAACCCTCCAGCAAAGCAGTATAACTTGTTTTGGAGGAAAGAGGGAAAAATTAGGCATTTCTCCCTCAACCTCCCAGAATAAACTAGCATCTTTGGAAAAATAGAACTTTATTTTTTGGATTTCTTGATGCTTATTTTACAGTTTAATGCTTCTAAATTATAATTTGGAAGGAAGTGGTGATATTATATACATTTGTGTTCTTAAAAAGTACTTAAAATCTCTAAAAGTACTTAATTCAACCATCATGGAATAATTTCTGCTTGTGCCTTTCAATGTGTTGTGAAGGGCTGGATGAAGAAGTCATGTTTTGTATCATGTACTTTGTACAGAACATACAAAGCCTGTTTTTTCCTTCACATTACAGGGAGATCCTAAATATAAAATTACTTCGATGATGTTTTCTTATTAAACACCAAATAAATATATTTTAAATTTGAGTAGCAGCTGTATTTCAGATTATATTAAAAAATTAAAATTTAAAACTTTCAAGCTCTGTTAAGTGTTTTTAGATGTATCTTGGTCTCCCTCTGGTGGTATCTGAGGCAAATTGAATCAAAACCTGGTGCATATAGCTTATTTCTTTGAATAAATAATAGGTTTTGAACATTTAAGTCTCTATTACAATGGCTAGAAAATACAGAGTATATAATCTATATCTGACCTTATTTGCATCCTAATTAAGACAAATCATATGTAAAATACCCATTTCTAAGATTTGAGACATTTAAAATGTGATGTGTTTATATTATTAAGCATGATAATGGTATTTTACTTAGGTTTTGGCATATCTTAGATCATTTTTTGTTTATTGTTGTTATTGTTTTGAGGTTTTTTAAATTACTTGAATGTGTGTTTATTTTTTTTGTAATAGTGGTGTGTGTGTGCATGTGGACACATGTCTCTGTGTGTTCTTTTCCATACAAAATATAGCCCTATATTCAATTGTAAATTTCCAAGGTTTGATGTTTTATGTAATATCTTCTGGTATAAATTATTGAAAAAAGAAATATGGAAAAAAGAATTATTTAATAAGTTGTTTGTTGGTAGACACTGCTATTACTCTGGTGAGATTTTTCTCATAAATATTAATATATTACAAAAAGTATTAAATCAGTATCTTATCAATTCTCTAGATTCAACCATAAATTTTTAAGGAATCCTGAAGATAGAAGAACAAGGTAGAATATACCAAGTAGATGTGATTGGTTAAACACAGTGAGGTTTTCTTTTTTTCCTTTCTTTTTTTTTTCTTTTTTTTTTTTTTGTGATGCTAGGGGTCTAATTAAGGATTTCACACATGCAAGACCAGTGCTCAGTGCTCTACAACTGAACAACACTTCCTGCCCAGAAATTCCATAGAATATAAATGCATATTTCTTTCTCTTAAAATATTTTTTTAGTTGTAGATGGACATAATGCCTTTGTTTCATTTATTTATTTCTATGTGGTGCTGAGGATCAAACCCAGTGCCTCACACATGCTAGGTAAGCACTCTATCACTGAGCTACAACCCCAGCCCAAATGCATATTTCTACAACAAATAAATTGTAAGGAAGTAAAAACAGAGATGGAAGTAGAACTTGAAAATCAAAAGAGACTTAAATTACTATAGTCATGTTATATATATAAATATATATATATATATATATAAATGTTATACACACATATGCCCTAATTAAGATAAGTAGAATGAAAAACACCTATTTCTAAGATTTATGAGACATTTAAAAAATGACATTAGATGTTTATATTATTAAGGAATTTTTAGGTCTGATAATGGTATTTTAGTTACATTTAAAGATAAGTTATTGTCTTTTAGAGATTCACCCTGAAGTGTTTACAAATGAAATTACATGATTTCTTGGATTTGCTTCCAAAGAGTTCAATAGGAAGGGATGAGGGGAGGTGTGGCTAGGGCAGACTCAACCATGGACTTAAGGTTGCTGCTACTGGACAGACACTGGCAATTTATTTTATCATTTTATCTACTTTTGAGTATGTTTTGAAATTCTCCATAGTAAAGCATTAGGACTATCAATGAACTGGTGAAAAGTATCTTTAATAACAGCTCTATAAATGAATACAGCTTATTTTACCATATCATTAAACACCATTGTTCAGTGGACTAGTAAGCAATTTTCCTTACTAATCTTAACCCAAGCCATGCTACATTTAGGTCTCATTATGTATCGGAGGGGTATCCTAAATTTCTTAAGAGCAGCCCTCAGAAATCTGGCTCAGTCTAAACAGAGGCTTTATTTTATTTTTTTTTTTAAATATCTGTAAGAAACTGAGTTAGTTTTTTCTTGGACCTCAATTTTAATCTAAAGCAAAAGGAATCTTAGAATAAGGTTGCAGGCTTATTAAAGAAGAGAGGGTATAATAAACTCAGATTACCCAATTCCTTGAGATTCCAGGCTTATTAAAGAAGAGAGGGTATAATAAACTCAGATTACCCAATTCCTTGAGATTGAGCCAAAATCAATTTAAGGACAAGTGAGGGAACATTCAGAGGTATTGTTGCTTAAAATGTGCATTGTAGAGTAGTGACAAAGCACAAGAATTCTTCCTAGGAAACTTGGGAAAAAAAGTGGGATTTTAAGACAAAATGATAGTCTAAAGCTTTAAAATTTAGAAGAAAAGACAGTGGAGGTATGTTTCAACATTTTGTGAACAAGAATTTTCTAACAAATTTTCTCTGTCCAAAATATAAGAAGTCACCTTGTGAAGTTGTCTTTAGGAATGTAAACAGTCTGGACTTTTATTTGTCAGGGAAATAGCAGAGAAATTTTCAGTGAACGGGAGTTTAGGTTTAGATAGACAAAACTCATGTTTAATTACTAACATTTGATTATTTGAATAATAAAAATGGAAATGTTAAAGGTCCTCTAACATCTGGAAGGGAGATGAATTTCAGGATCAAGACATTTTCCTTATGCTCCTATAGGACATACTTTCAGCTTATCTGTAAGGTAAGTGAAGAGCTTAAAAATTTGGGCATCAGTATAATAATACTGATGTTACATGTGTTAATACATGTGTTAGTATATGGGTATTAGTCTTGAGTACTGAGAGCAGTGGTGAAACCATTTTCCATGGATCCTGAATTTGCAGAAGAGCCTGGAGGTGATTCATTGCTAAGAACATTTTTAATTGAAGCTCCTAAAGCATTGGTATATACTGGAAGGCTCCAAGACATTTAGGATAGTCTAAATCTCCATTAGGCCATTCCTCAGAGAGACAATACTGGCTGGTTGCCAATCGAGGCTTTGGTGTACCAAAGTTGATGTAATATTACCACGTAGGTCTGGAATCTCCCGTGGGTCTGGAATCTCCTGAAGTGACAACATTACCAGCACTCCTGCTACCACTGTATTCATTAACATAAGCTGGATAAGCCAGGTGACAAATGACTGTGGAGTCTTAGTGGGTTATGACAACAAAGGTTTGATTTTAAACTTAATTACATGCCTACCATGGGTTCTGTTCAGGTCTCCTCCCTCTGGGATCTTTGCTAATTGAAGTCACCGTCTGAATCCTTGCCAATCATCATTGTTGAAGGAAAGAAACTCTTAAAGGGTGTCTGGGTTGTGATTAAGATAGCATTTTGAGTACATTAGGTTGGGGATTCAGGAATAATTGGACCCAGCCCTTCACCAATAATTCCTCTTTACAAGGTCCTGAAAAAAAATATCCATGAAGGAAATAGCAAGAAAATATGCCACATCCCCATGGGTGTATATCCCAGTGAAGAATCCAGTGAATTAGATAGAATGGCACTGGAAATCCCTCAGCACCAGCCATGTTAGCCTGAGCAGCTTAGGCCCCAAAGGGGGTTAAATACCTGCTTCACCTCCTTTTGCTCCACAGCATGATCTGAATCATCATTCTTCTATTTTTTCATTTGTCAAACAGAACCTGGAGTGCAGAAGATACAGGGAAGGAGCTAGAAAGAATCTATATGAAAACCTAGTGCAGAGTTGGTGTGGGCGGCACTCCTAACCAAGCCACATGGAGAAGGAAGCCAGAGAGCCTGGAGGGAGACACAGAACCAGCATGTGCCAGTGGGAAGCACGTAGGGTGGGAGATGACTGGGTTGTCTCTGGAGGAACAGGGAATTGGAGGAAGAAAGGGAGATTGGACTACAAACATTCATATGCTGCCTTTTTAGCAAATTTTAAATCTTCAACCAGTCAGGGCAGTCAATAAAACTGTTTGTGACTTCTTCAACTATAACAACCATTCACAGGTAGTTACTAAGAATGGAAGTAAAAATCCTGAGAAAATGAAGTTTCCTAATCAGGAGGCTTTAGCTAGACAGGGTAGTAGTAAATGAGGGAGTTAACAGGGCTTTGATAAAGAGATTTTTTCCTCCCCTCTTATCACTGGGTAACAATGACCTTAAATTGAAGTGTGTATAGGTCAATGCAGTTAATAATCTTTTATTTCTTAGTAGGAAGGTATGTCCTTTTAATGTATGAACTTTTAAAAGCCATTGGTTGTTATTTATGCTGATTTCTTATGATTTTTTTCTATAGCCTTTTAAAGCATGTGTAAGTATTTTTACTTTATCTTCACAGCAGGAGAACTGTTCTCTCTCTCTCTCTCTCTCTCTCTCTCTCTCTCTCTCTTTAGCTTGCACATACAGTGTGGTTAGGGACCAGGAATAGGTGTGAATGTCCTCCCGGGTTTCTACTTTGGTTCCCTCACGTCTTCCTTTGTAGTAAGGATTCTTACTCCCCACAAAAAGTAGTCCCAATGAATTAAGTTATTTTATTTTAGTTTTTGCAACTAGTGGTTTGTTAATGGGTAGCACCTCCTTTTTATAAAATAATGGTAGAAAATTTGATTTACACATTCAGATATGAATTGACTAAATTAGTTCACACTATTATGTTTTGTGAGCTTTATTTCTGGGTGTGACAGGAGGAAGAATACTGTCTTCAGATGTGGGGTGCAATTGCTAGAACAGTTAGAGATGGGCATGAAAAACCCCCCAAAGGCAAGTCTGGAGAAGGAAGGATAAGAACTAAGACACCAATGGGCAGGGCAGTCATAGGGAGAGGAGAGTTTTAAGGAAATATTTAACTTAAGAGCTGTGGCCAATCCTTTCCTTTTCCTCTTCTTTTTCCTAAGTAAACACCTAATTCCTGGCATCATATGTGGAAAGAATACACATGCCCTATACCCCATGCCAAATAAAAAGCATCTCTCCATCCTTGTTAACTATATAATGAGGTTGGTCATTCAGTGCCTAGGTTTTGGGACCAGGTTTCATGAGTTCAAATTTTTACGCCCCAATATGTGTGAGCTATGTGAATTTAGCAAGTCATTGGATTTTATTAGGCTTATTATTTGTAAAGTGAGAATAGCCAGTGGAATTCATAGACTTGTATGGTGCTATCGTCCTTTAATCCCAGCTACTTGGGAGGCTGAGGCAGGAAGATTGCAGCTTTGAGGCCAGCCTGTGCAATTTAGAGAGGCTCTGTCTCAAAATAAAAAATACAAAGGGTTAGTACTCAGTGATAGAGTGCATCCTCAGTCTGTGTGAGGCCCTGGGTAGAGGCCTGGTATCACTAAATAACTAAATCAAGTATACTTTTTTCCTCACTTCCTAGTGAAGAGATTAAATGAAATGATTAATGTAGCATGTTTAGCATAATGCCAGGAACACTGTAGGTGCTCAATAATGGTTTGCATTCTTTGTGTACCTAAAATTGCTATGGGAGTCTTCTTGGATAAGCAGAATTAATATTGTCAAAATGGCCATAATACCAAAAGCTCTATACAGTTTTAATGAAATTCCTATTAAAATTCCAATGATACTCTTTATAGAAATAGAAAAGGCAATCATGAAATTTATTTGGAAAAATAAGAGGCCCAGAATAGACAAAGCCATCCTTAGTGAGAAAAGCAAAACAGGGAGCATCTCAATACCAGACCTGAAATTATACAACATAGCTAGAGTAACAAAAACAGCATGGTATTGGCACCCAAACAGACACGAAGACCAATGGAACAGAATAGAAGACACAGAGACAAGCCCACATATATACAGTTATCTCATACTAGACAAACACACCAAAAATATATGTTGGAGAAAATATAGTCTCTTCAACAAATGGTACTGGGGAAACTGGAAATCCATATGTAGCAGAATGAAATTCAATCCCTATCTCTCACCCTGCATGAAGTTCAATTCAAAGTGGATCAAAGACCTAGGCATTAGACCAGAGACCATGTGCCTACTAGAAGACAAATGAAGGTCTAACACTTCATCATGTTGACTTAGGAAGCAACTTCCTCAACAAGACTCCTAAAGTGCAAGATGTAAAATCAAGAATCAATAAGTGGGATGATATTAAATTAAAAAGCTTCTTCACAGGGGCTGGGGATGTGGCTCAAGCGGTAGCATGCTCGCCTGGCATGCATGCGGCCCGGGTTTGATCCTCAGCACCACATACAAACAAAGATATTGTGTCCACTGAAAACTAAAAAATAAATATTAAAATTCTCTCTCTCTTTCTTTAAAAAAAAAGCTTCTTCACAGTAAAGGAAAAAATAGAGAACATGAAGAGAGAGCCTACAGAATTTGAGAAAATCACCTGCACCTCCAATACAGCATTAATCTCGAGGACATATAAAGAACTCAAAAAAAATTTAGCACCAAAACCCCCACAAATAACCTAATCAATAAGTGGGCAAAGGAACTGAACAGACACTTCTCAAATATATGAAAAATCTTCAACATTTCCAGTAATTAGAGAAATGCAAATTAATATTACATGAAATTTCATCTCAAAATTGACAACAATTAAGAATACAAGAACCACAAATGTTGGCAAAGATGTGGAGGGAAGAGTACAGTCATACATTGCTGGTGGGACTGCAAATTGGTGCAGCCACTCTGGAAAGCAGTATGGCAATTCCTCAAAAAACTAGGAATGGAACCACCATTTGACCCAGTTATACCATTCCTTAGTGTATATCTAACAGAGTTATATCAGCATACTACAGTGATGCAGTCACATCAATGTTTATAGTAGCTTAATTCACAATAGCTAGTCTGTGCAACCAACCTAGGTGCCCTTCAACAGATGAATGGACAAAGATAATATATACAATGGAATATTACTCAGCCATGAAGAAGAAAGACTTTATGGCATTTGTGGGTAAATGGATGGATCTTGAGACTACCATGCTAAGTGAAATAATCCAGTCCCCCAAAACCAAATGTCAAATGTTCTCTATAATGTGTGGATGCTAACACACAATAAGGGGGTAGTAGAGGCAAAGAGTAGAAGTTTATTGGATTAGACAAAAGGGAATTAAGGGAAGGGAGCAGAGATAGGAATAGGAAAGACAGTGGAATGAATTTGACACCACTTTCCATTGTACATATATGAACACACTGCAATGAATCTCCATATCATGTACAACCACAAGACTGGCTTCTGAATTATAATAAGATATACTGCATGTTTGTATAATGTATCAAAATTTACTGTAACTGTCATGTATATCTAAGGAGAACAAATAAAAAATTAAAATTACTGGGGCTGGGGTTGTGGCTCTGTGGTAGAGTGCTCGCCTAGCATGTGCAAGGCCCTGGGTTTGATCCTCAGCACCACATAAAAAAAAATAAAATAAAATAGAGGTATTGTGTCCAACTAAAAATTTTTTAAAAAATTAAAATCACTATGGAGGATTATGATATAGCTCAGTGATATATAATGTGCTAAGCATGTGTGAGCCCATGGCTTTAATCCCCAGCATCAAAACAAACAAGCAAATAAATAATCAAGCAAACAAACACAAATAAGTAAACAAAAACATGGTGACTATGGTGGATGAAATTTCCCAAGGTGACTTGATTTTTAAGCAATTTGGGCCCACTGTAAGAATTCATGTTTTACTTTTTGGTTTAGAAAATAGGTCAAAAATACCTCTTGCTTCTAATAATCAAGGTACCTGAAAACTGCAATATAACATTAAATGTTGATTTTCCAGTTGCTCCATGGCAGCGGGTTAAAGAGGGAATTCACTGAAATTCAACATCAGACAGTCAGAGTCTCATGGAGACTCAGAGATTCACATGCATTGAAGAAAGAACAAGAAAGAGGACGTTGGAGCCAAGTGGGTTGAGGCCATGGTAGTGGTACTGGTTAACTACAGGAGGGACGCTACAAACACAGAAGCACAGTGGACAAATCTGGCATGGAAAAACTTGTAGATCACAAGAGCATCCTGAACTTAGCTGATCCAGAGGCGACACAACAAACCGGTGTCTTACATGTGCTCTGTATTTCTTAACTGGCAAGCAAAGAGCTGAGGTGGGAGCCATCTTGAGGAGGCCCTGCTGCAGTTTGTTGCTGAGAGAGCCTAGGAGATCACAGCGAACATTGCCATAATGTCCTGACAGACATCTCCCAGAATGCAAGTAAAATAGGCACAGGGATGGCTGTAGCCAGGGGTGTTTAAGTCAGAAGAATGGAGGAGTGTGCAAGTTTCTTTACCTTTGAGTCTGGTGGCACACATGACCAACTGAAGGGGATTAGGGAAACTGAACAGGTGGGCATGGAGACACTCTGGGACTAAGTGTGCGAGATTTGTGGGAGGGTTGGCTCCCTGCCCCTTGAATAGACATCTTGGGAGCTTCCAGAGATCCAGTCTCCCAGCAGAGACTGGGATCTGCCTGGCACTAAGGGTATGCTGATCTAATTTCTCCAGAGGAGGGTCCACCCAACAAAGGTCCTAAAGCCTGATTAGACCTAACCCCTGACCCCTGGAACTCCCCTCTTAGAACTCTGAAGCAGCCTCATCCTGGGAGTGCATCAGTGTGTTCTGTCTGGACAAAACTTCGACTGATAGCAGTTCCCATTCCCTCCTACCTTATACTGGTTTCTATTTCCACCAACTGCAGTTTTAGGCCATTCCAGCAGGCAGTTTGGTGAGCAGCACAAAAAGAGAAAGGGGCTAACAACTCCAAGTTCTTTCTGTCTCTCTCTCTTTCAATATTAAGTCCAAGATGAAGTGGAAAGAAGGATAGTCAGGCGTAGGCACTGACCATTCATGGATATTGTTTTTGCAGTTGGCAATTTCTGATCCACCATTCCTGTTTGTGGTAATTAGTGTTGTAGAAATCATAGTAGGTACTGGGCGTTTATTTTAATGCTATATATATTTTTTTCTTTGGTTGTGTTATTGTTTCTCCTTCTCTGTGAGGTGCTAGAAATCTACAGGGACACTACAAATTCACAAGGTAGGGACTGCTCCTGAACTAAACCCAGCCAAGAGACAGTGCATCTTGCTCCACAAATTAACTGCACTCAAACCTCACTGCTACTTCAATACAATGACCAGGCTCTTGGAATGGTTGTGTGTGGGGGCTGCTGGTGATGGTGGTGGTGGTGATGAGGTTCTACTCATGAACATACACTCCTACAGTAAAAGCAGAGAGAAATAGCAGAAAGACTGTGGGTACCACACCCATAAGGGGTCTCAATCTAGTCATTCAAAGATACTTTGTCAAGTGAAGGCTTTGCCCTAAAAGGGCCCACACATGAGTGGAAGACAAATCCATCCCAACAGATGCATAAAATCCAACATAAGAGTATAAGAAATATGAAAAAAACAAGGTAATATGATGCCTCCTAAAGTTCATAATTCATCTGCAATTGACTTCAATGATATTGAAGTGAATAAAATATCAGATAAAAAATTCAAAAGAATGATTATAAAAATATCAATGAATTTCAAGAAAATACCGAAAAACAACTGAATGAATTAAGGAAGTCAGTACAGGATTTGAATGATAAATTTAATAAAGAGTGATGTTGAAAAAGAACAAAATAAATCTTGGAAATGAAATACACAACAAATTAAATAAAATGTTCAATAAAACGTCTCTCTAGTAGAGCAGACCATGCTGAAGATAAAAATCTCAGAGCTGGAAGACAAAGTGGCCAGCCTTGATATATTATATTAGATACATTAAATAAAAGAAAATAAGTAACTGTGACCAAAATATACAAGAACTCTGGGACAATGTTAGGAGACCACATTTAAGAATCATTGTAATGAAGAGAGTTGTGAAATGCAGGCTAATGGCATGGATAACCTCTTCAGGGAAATAATACAAGAAGAATTTTCAAACTTCAAGAATGAGATGGACATACAGATACAGGATGCATTAAGAACTCCAAATAACAACCATAGAAGTGAAAAATTGTGCTCCATCTGTGTACTAATGAATTGAATTCTGCTGTCATGTGTAACTAATTAGAACAACAACAACAAAAGAATACCAAACAGACAAGATCAAAAAAGAACCTCTATTGACATATTATAATTAAAATTCCTAACATACAGAACAAGCATAAAATTTCAAAAGCTTCAAGAGAAAAACATGAGGTCACATTTAGAGGCAAGCCAATCATAATTACTTCTGATATCTTATCACAAACTATAAAACTCAAAAGGACTTGGAATCATGCATTCCAAGAACTGAAAGAAAGTAACTCTTAACCAAGATTATTATATCAGAAAACTATCCTTCAGAATCAAAGAATAAATAAAAATCTTCTAAGATAAACAGATACTAAAATCATTCACAATTACTAAGCTGGTAATTCAGAAATTACTCAAAGAAATACTTCACACAGTAGAAATTAGAAAATAATCCCTAGAGCTCACAAATGGATAAATCTCATTTGAAAAGTAGTTGAACAAATGAGAAACAGGACAGATTAAACATTAGAAGTAAATAAAAATGGCAGTAACTAATAAACAACTCTCTATAATAACATTGTAAAAGTCTCAAATCTCCAAGGAAGACATAGACTGCAGAATGGATTAGAAACAGACCCAACTATATGTTGTTTGCAGGAGACTCACCTTACAGGCAAAGATAGATTGAAAGTTGAAGAATGAAAATCAATATAGTATGTCAATGGAGCCTGAACAGGAGTAGCTATTATCATATCCAACAAAGAAGACTTAGAGCTAAAATTAATCAGAAGAGACCAAGAAGATCACTTCATACCGGTAAAGGTTACAATCCAACAAGAAGATACAATGATAGTATGTATTTATGACTCCAAACATGGGTGCACCTAATTACATAAAATGAACACCATTCAAATTAAAGATTCAGACACAGTACAATAATACTGGATGATTTCAATACATCTCTTGCACCAACATATAGGTCACCCAGACACAAATTCAGTAAAGACTCTGGACCTAAAAATACTATGAATCAAATGGACTTAACAGACATCTCTAGGATACTTTATCCAACAACACTTACAACACTTTCATCCAACCAAATACATTTTATTCTTAGTTGTTCTTGGAGCTTTTTCACAAAATTGACCATGTTTTAGGCCACAAAGCAACTCTTAGCAAATGTAAAAAAAATTGATGTAATTCTTTGCATCTTATCTGATTACAATTAAATTAGAAATCAACACTAAAAATTCCCTCCAGAAACTAGGTACACAGAGATTGAACAATATACTTTTGAATGATGAATGGGTGATAGAAGAAATCAAGGGAGAAATTTAAAAAAATTCTTAGAATCAAATGAGAATAGTAATATAACATATTGGAACTTTTGAGACACTATGAAGGCAATTCTGAGAGAAAAGTTCAAAGCTATAAATGCCAACATAAGAAAAGCAGAAAGGTACCGAATAAACAGCCTAATGGTGTGTCCTAAGTCCCTTGGAAAACAAAAAAAAATCCATTTCAAATTCAGTGTTGGCAAGAAAGTAATAAAGATCGGAGTTAAAATCGATGAAATTGAGAATAAAAATGATACAAGATGAAACAAAGAGTTGGTTCTTTGAAAAGGTAAACAAGATTGATAAGCCCTTGACCAAGCTAATCAAAAGAAAAGAGAGAAGACTCAAATGAATACTTGCCCCAGTTTATTGAACAATTCACAAAAGCCAAAAGACAGAACCAGCTGAGGTTATCAATGAATGAACTGATAAAGAAAAATATGCTATATCTACAAAGTGATATTTTACTCAGCCATAAACAGTAATGAAATTATGTCTACTGATAAATGAATGGAACTTGAGAAGATTATATTGAGTGAAATGAGCCAAACTCACAAGGTCAAGTGCTGTATGTTTTCTTTTATACATACGTGGAAGCTAAAGTGGGAAAAAGAAAAGAAAGGTGTGTGTGTGTGTGGGGGGCGCAATCTTATGAAAATTGAGGGGAAATCTGTAGAGTAGTGGAACAGGACCTGGGAGAGGGAGGAGGAGATGAAAATAACATTGGAGAAGATGTTGGCTGATTCGAGTTATATCATGTGCGTGTACAAACTGTAACAACAAATCCCACCATTATGTAAAAAATATAGAAAAATATTATAAACACTCAAAAAATTAAAGAAAAGCTAGGATGATTGTCAATGAGTATTTGCTAATGGGTTTGTTTATAATAATGATGGCCACAGAATGTTATTAAGTGAGGTGTTGTGACCAATGCCTATAGCCCCAGTTACGAAAAGCTGAGACAGAATAATCTTTTGAGGCTAAAATTTTGTAAGTAGCCTGGCAGTCATGCTCTGTCTCAAAAAGAAAAAGCAAATAATGTCTATGAGGGAGGGTGCTATTAGGTGATTGTTATTGTAAGTTATTCTTTGTTTAGTTGATCTTCTCAACTCCTTATGCTAGATCAATTTATCTGCATAAGAAAGGAAATTTAAAAAGGTATCTAATATTCTCTAATGTGTTCTAGGTATTACTCAGGATCTTCTTTCTTTCATTGCCCTTTCCCCATTCATTTATCCCTAGATTTTAGTTTGGTCTCTCTTTTGTCTGGTCCTGAATTCTAGCATTCTATTCTACCTTGTAATTTGCTTCTGGCTGCTTCAGATTTGGTAACCTTCAAATGATAGTCTTTCTGCTGTATTGGGTCCTGTTCCTCTTATTTCCTTCATTTAGAGCTTTTCCTACCTGGACAGGAGTAGACTTAGGCATCCCTGAAGCCAGAGCTGTTAGGAGAGAATAACAAAATTGAGAAATTGCTCCTTGATACACCCAGCCTTGCAGTTGACAGTATGTCTGGTAGTTTTAAACACTGATGGGCATGTAGGTTCATAGTCAGAATCTCAGAGCTGGGAATGGGGTTGGGAGGATAGAACATAGGAAGCTTCTCCAGGGGCAGGACAGGAGCTAACCTGTAGCAGGTACGGATGCCTTTGTTGGGCAGGCGTGCTCGAGCCTCACTCTAGGAGTGCCACCGTCCTTCCTGCCTTGTGCCGCTGTCCATGGATAAAGCAAACATTGTTACACCTATAGTTGAGGATCTTATGTTCTTTGCCTATGGTTGTGGGATGTTTTAATCTGTCACAGCACTGTCACCCTTGTGACCACCATGCTCTGCTCTAATTCTTGGACCATACAATTCAACCCATGTCCAAAATAGCCCTCAAGACCCTGTAAGGAGAGCTAAGAATTCACACACTTTCAGGCAGTGGTCTACATCATTTTTTTTCTATACAAAACCCAAAACAAAGGAGCAAACTAACAGTTATTCTGAGGACTTCAGGAATTTAGGACAATAAGTTTTTTAAGTCAAGGACTTTGTCCTACGGCCCCGCTACCCCCTTTCCCCCGCATTTCCTGGCACAATATCTGGTATATAGCAGTGTTGGAGTTTTAGGAACTAAATAAATGACTTTCTGCTTTGATTTTTAAATTGGGAACCAATAGAGAGATAGACACAGAAGTCAAACCTTGGAAGTTAACAGGCCTCTGTTGCTTTTGTTTGAATCAGTAAAGCTACCTCCTTTTCTTCCTTTGGGCATATGGATTAGAAGAAAACACCCACTTTTGGAAGATAATTGTAAAGAGAGATTTCCTCTGGGTAGATGAATTAGAAGAAAAGTCCCAGGGTGCTGGGTTGGTGTGTGGAAGCTAAACTGAATTTAATCCCTTCTTGTCCCCTGGGCCAGGGCCTTCATGCAGGGTGACTCTGGAGATAAGGAGAAGGTTTTGTTTTGTTTTTTAAATAAAAATTGAATCAGAATACATTGCTTTGATGTGCCACCACAGTGGGCTTTCTAACAATCTTTCATTAACTTATTTTTCAATACAACATCGCTCTCCTTGTGGGGTATATCCATCAGCTTTTTGTCCCTGTGACCAAAATACCTGATGAGAATAAGTTAAAAGAGGGAAAAGTTATTTTGGCTCAGGGTTTCAAAGGTTTAGTCCATGGCTAGCTGAGTCCATTGCTCTGGGCCCACGATGAGGCAGGACATCATGGGAGAAGGGCCCAGTGGAGGAAAGCTATTCAGTTCATGTCTGCCAGGAAGCAGGTGGGGAGGGGGAGAAGAGCTGCAGAGAAGAGGAACCCTTTCTAGGCATGCCTGCAGTGACCTGCTCCCTTTAGCCATACCCCACCTGCTTACAATTACCATCCACTAAGTCCATCTAATCTAGGATGGACCATTTAGGTTGCAACTTTCATAAATTAATCATTTCACCTCTGAATATTCCTGCATAAACACAGGAGCTTTTGGGGGATAACTTCTATCCAAACCATAACAATAGGAATAGAACTTGTCCCACTGTGCTTACTTCATAGTTGAGAGTCAGCTTCCCGGTTGCCCTCCCTAGACCAGCAGCATATTTGATTAAATCAGGCTCAGAGTAGATGGCCAAGTTGGTTCATTTTTTTTTTCTCCCAAAGTTCATAATAATATAATTAATTTCTTTCCCTAGGAAGGAATAAGTAGGGAGGTAGGGAGAGAGGACAAGTGTTTTACTCTTGCAGAAGTTTTCACTCGATGTTAGAACTTTTGGAGGACACACTCAAATTATATCCAAACCATAGCATTCAGCCCTGAGATTCATGCCTTCCTCTTAATGCAAAATGCATTCATTTTATTTGCTTAGTCCTTATTTCTTAGCTCATTCCAGCATTGCTCAAAAGTCCAAGTCCAAGTCTCATCTGAGACTTGAGGCAACCTCTTTCCAGTTGTCTGTTACAAAAACAAAACAAACACCAAACAAGTTGCATACTTCTAAGATACAATAGCAGGATGGGCACTTGATAAACGTTTATAGACATATGCCAGAAAAAAGAAGTCAGAGATCCCTAGAAAGACTGAAACCCAGCAGGTCAGACATTAAATCTTATAATACTAAGTCTGACATCCTGGTGCACACAGCGGTGGGGAAGACCTCCATGGTTTGCTGGTCACAGCTCATGTGGTTGCTCTCTCAGGCTGCATGCATTTATCTGTGGCTTTCCAAAGGTGTCACTGCATACTGCTGGTTGTTCTTACCTTTATGGGATCCCATCTGTGGCTTCACTCTCATGGCTCCACTAGACATCAGCCCCATTGGGGGATCTCTGTTCTGGCTCTGTCTCTGCAGCAAACTTCTGCCTGGCCTCCCAGGCAGAAATACCTGTGGAAGCTGTCATGATCCCATAACCCTTGCATTTACCAAACCTGCAGGACAAGTATGGGACAATGTCACCAAAGTTTGGTGCTTGTACAATGGTGCCTGGACCAGCTTGAACCATGGTTGCAGCAGCAGAGACATTACTGGAAGAGAACCCTGAGGTGGCCCTGGACAGCTAGCCCTATGGAGAGCATGCTGGGGCCCTTCCCTGAAATAATTCTGCTCTTTCAGGCCTTTAGACCTATGATTAGTGGGGCAGTCTTAAAGATTTCTGAAATGCTCATAAGGCCCTTTTGCACTTATCTTGATGATTAGCTTCAGTGCTGATCTTTTTAGCAACTGCTTGGTTGCTTTGCTCACCCTTACATGCTTTTTCTTGCTCTTTCTCAGGTCAGGCTGAAAATTTTCTAAATCTTTCTCTTTTGTTTCCTTTTGTTCCTTAATTTGAGAAAAAAAAAAACAATTAAAAAGTAACCAAGCAGTAATCTACATATTTTGTTGTTCAGAAGTTTCTTCCATCAATTTTCATTCTTTTAAATTTGGCCTTCCATATAGCTCTAGGCATGCATACCGTTCAGCAACAATGTTTGCTTCTTCATAGTAAGGATGGCCTTTACTCCAATTTCCCATAGGACCCTTATTTCCATTTGAGACTAATTCACTAGTGTCCTTGTCTTCTAAGCTCTCACCAGAATCATATTTTACATCCCACTTGTAGCTTTTTAGGTATTTCCAAGACTATTCCTCTAAACTCTTCTAACCTCTGTCCATAACACAGTTCCAAAGCCATGTCCACATTTTCAAGTAGAGTCACAACTACTTCATTCCGGGTACCATTTTTTTTTATATTATTCTGTTTTCTGTTACTATAATAAAATATTTAAAGCTGGGTAGTTTACAGAGAAAATAGTTTTATTTGGCTTACAGTTTTATTTAGTTTACAGTTTTGCAGATTGAAAGTCCAAGATTGGGCAGCTCTATTGGTTCAGCTCTTGTGAGGGTCTTCTTTTCTGTCATATCATGGCAGACAGCAACCTGATGGGAGTGTGTGCAAGAGGGAGAGATCATATAGACAGGAAGCCAGGGGAGTGAATAAATTTTGAGAACAAGAATATATACTATTTATTGTATTGCTAGATCTAGGAAAGAACCATGATAGAATAGTCAGGAGGCAAGTTTTGTGGGCTAAATAAATGGTTTGCAACTTGCTAAAATATTGGGAGTATGTAAACCATAGACTTTGGCTTGTTTCTTGGAGGACTTTACTAAACTTTGATTTCGGAGGTGGCGGGAATGACTGCTGATAGAGCAAAAAGGGTCATTTTAAGGATTTAAGTGTTCAGGGTGTAAGTTGGAAAGCACCCAAGAAATGATTTGATGGAGAAAGGTTAGTCAACTCATTTGGATACCCTTCAAATTTGACTACAAAAAGGGAGGAGAGGCTGGCAGAAGGTAGAGTGGCAATTTCTTATCTTGAATACATTTGAATATACTTTATCTCTAGCGGATTTAATGAAGGTGACATTTTATTCCTTGAGAGGAGGAAAAGGAAGACAAGTCCATGAATTCTCAAAATGCTCCTTACTGAGAAATCATTTCTTTTCTTTTCTTTCTTTTTTTTTTTAAAAGTTTGTTCTAATTAGATATACATGACAGTAGAATGCAATTTGACACATCATGCATAAATGGAGTATAATTTCTTATTCTTCTGGTTGTACATGATGTAGAATCCCACTGGTTGCATAGTCATATATATATACATAAGGTAATAATGTCAGATTCATTCTACTATCCTTCCTACTCCCATACCCATCCCCTCCCTTCAGTGTCCTCTACTTAATCCAAAATAAATATTCTTCCCTAGCCCTCCGACCCCCACTGTGAATTAGCATCCAAATATCAGAGAAAACATTCAGCTTTTGGTTTGGGGGGATTGGCTTATTTCACTTAAGCATGATATTCTCCAGCTCCATCCATTTATTGGCAAATGCCATAATTTCATTCTTCTTTAAGACTGAGTAATATTCCCTTGTGTATATATATGACATTTTCTTTATCTATTCATCTATGGAGGGACACCTGGGTTGGTGCCATAGTTTAGCTATTGTGAGTTGAGCTGCTATAAGCATTGATGTGGCTGTGTCCCTGTAGTATGCTGATTTTAAGTACTTTGGGCACAAACTGAGGAATGAGATAGCTGGGTCAAATGGTGGTTCCATTCTAAGTTTTCTGAGGAATCTCCATAGTTATTTCCAGAGTGGTTGCACTAATTTGCAGTCCCACCAGCAATGTAGAAGTGTACCTTTTCTCCACATCCTCACCAACATTTATTGTTGCTTCTATTTTTGATAATTGCCATTCTGACTGGAGAGAGATAAAATTCTAGAGTAGTTTTGATTTTCATTTCTCTAATTTCTAGAGATTTTGAACATTTTTTCATATGTTTATTGACTATTCATATTTCTTCTTTTGTGAAGTGTCTGTTCTGTTCCTTAGCCCATTTATTGATTGGGTTATTTACATTCTTTTTTGGTGTTAAGTTTTTTTAGCTCTTTACATATTCTGGAGATTAATACTCTATCTGAGGTGCATTTGGTAAATATTTTCTCCCATTCTGTTGGCTCTTCAATTTTTCTTTTCTTTTTAATATCACCAGAATGTCACACCAGAGAAAGAAGGAAGTGAGAAGACTTATCTTTGGATCTTTCTGAGTGAGGAGGAATCTAAGTATTTGTTGTTTAATTTATTGCACTTTAATTATATTACTAATATATATTAGTTCACCAAATTAGTCAAGTATTTTAAAGTCCTAAAAAATATGGAACAAGTAAGTTTAAAAAAATTTTATCTTGTTTTAATTATAAATTATTTTAGATCTTCATTGAGATAGTAAAGATGTTACTCAAAATATCCTTTTAAGTAATACTATCTAGGACTTTAACAAAAGTAAAAAAAAATAATTTTGATGGTGGAGAAAAGATCAACCATTGGGCTGGTAATTGGTTAACTATGGAGTGAAGATGGATAATTGGGAGGTGGAATAAGAGTGGGACCTACTTGAAAGTATACATCAGTTATCTATTGCTGCATAGTTAGTTACCCTGAGGTTTAGTATCTTAGAACAACAGTTGTTATTTATTCCTGTTAAGGTATGATGTCAGCTTGGTAGTCTCTATGTTGGTCACAATTGGTTTTACTCAAAGAGTCTACAGTTTTTTGTCTCTTTGGGGCAATTTGAAGGAATAGTTGGGGACTGGTCAGTAGCTTCCCTTATATATGTGGCGGTTGGGTGTCTGTTGTGTAGGGTGTGTTGGTCACCTTTAGAGGCCTCTCATCCTCTAACAGGTTAGGGCTGGCCTGAAAAGTGCTGGTCTCAGCTTTCCAGACAGCAAGAGAGTCGGCCCCAATGTCTGAGCACTTCTCAAGTCTTTATTTTCTAATGTCTCATTTGGCAGGTCATAGAGATAGGGTGGTAGTTTTTTTGTTATAATGAAGTAATATAAATATATTGATGGTAAGTATAATATAGACAGTGAAATTAAATATTGTTAAAGTGGGATTAAATATAATGATTGCTATTATTCAGCCTATATGTGTGATAATGAGAGGAGCCTCAAAGCTACAGAGAGAGAAAGAATCCGAGGTTATTTTTACCATCTACTACAGGATTTTAGGCTGATGTGAGATTGCTGGTTGGAGAGGGTGGGAGAGAGAGAGAGAGAGAGAGAGAGAGAGAGAGAGAGAGAGAGAGAGAGAGAGAGAGAAGAGGAGGGGTGGATCGTAAACATAAACCTTGTCTACTTTGCAACTTTTCCTGGGGTTTACCCTAACTTGCTCTATGTGTCATTTTGTAGTATAAAAAACTCTGGAGGTATTGATTAACCAGATTCAGAAACCAAAGTAGCAGTAGAAATTACTGGGAAATAGAAAACTAATAGAAGAGACTATGGGTGATTAGAGCCTATATACTATAAGAATGTTTTAAAAAGTTTTATAAGACAGCTCTAGATATTATTTTAGCTCAGTCTAGTAATCTTGGTGTAGTATTATCCTCTCGTTACCTGGACTGGAAAGCTTGGTAAGGGAATTTTATCCAGCTCATAAAATTGTGTGCAAGGGGTGTGAGAAAACCAAGAACATTACTTATTAAAGCTGAAGTTAGACTTGGATGAAAAGATATCATTAAAAAAAATCTCATTTAAATTACGGTTATGGAAAAGTGTGGTAAGAGTAGATATTTTACACTAGGTTCTTTTTCATTGGCTAAGTCAAGAGAATAAAAGGACAATGTCTATGGCTTTTATTACTGAATCGAGCAGGATGGAACCTTAACGAGACGATTAATGTTCTAATGATCTGAACAGAGCCTTACATCAGATATGGGAGAAGGGAAAATGGTGTGAGGGAGCTGTTTTCCTTTCAGTGAGCTCAACTACCAAGGGACTAAATTAAGATGGTAAGTAAAAAACTTGCCTCATTCTCTCATCTGGGTCTTCCCCTCCTCTCCCCTCCCTTCCCTTCCCTTCTCTAGGCAGCCTCAGATCTTGAGACATATGAGTCCCAATTTCTTCTCAGTAAAATGAGGACAATAATATCTTATTTCTCAGATTACTTGGCCATCTACCTTAAAATCAAGGCCTGGGCTTTACATCACCCAGAGCTTCTTTACTTTTCTTGTTTTTGCTTATTTGATATTTTTGAAAAAAATTAATATATGTCATATGTACATATTCTTTTGTGGGTTTTTTTTGGGGGGGTGGTACTGGGGGTTAAACCCAGGCCACTCTACCACTAAACTATATCCTTAGTCTAAGTTGCCCAGACTGTTCTTGAACTTGCAGTCCTCAGGCATCACCCTCCCAAACAGCTGGAATTATAGGTGTGAGCCACCAAACCCTAATGCACATTTATTCTTTATCAAGATTTAACAATTTTTAACATTTGACACATTCTCTTTATCATATTTATTCTCTCTTCCTCTGCACATGCATATATATATATATATATATACACATCCTCATACATATTTTTATTTATTTTATGAATATGATGCATCATTCCCTCTTATCTCTTAGTACTTTGTTTCGTATTTCCTAAGAAAAATAGATGTTCTCTTAAATTTCTAGAGTGTAATTATCAAATTAATTTTTTTACATCGAAGCTATACTTTTTACCCAATAGATAGATCATAATCCAACTTGTCAATTTTTCTAATAATGTTCACATTTTCTCCTTTCATACAGTATCCATGTCAGGATCATATATCATAATTTGTTATCTCAAGTCTTTAGTCCAAAGCTGGAAGAATTTTTCACTTTTGTTTGTCTTTTATGACATCACTATTTTCAAAAAATACAAGGCAGCTATTTTATAGAATGTTCGTCACTTTGGGTTTATCTGATGTTTCCTGATACAGACTCAGACCATGACTTCCTAGTGGCACATGACTTTACCCATGTTGTTAGTCAGCTTCTCATTGTTGTGATAAAATACCTGAAAAAATCAACTTCAAGGAGGAAAGATTTATTTTGGGGTCATGGTTTCAGAGGATTCTCTACATGGTCAGCTGTCTTCATTCTTTCTGAGCATGGGCTGAGACCGTAATACATCATGGTGAAAGGGCATGGTGAGGGAAAGCCACTTAACCCATGGCAGACAGGAATCAGAGAGAAAGTGAGGGAGGAATCAAGGACTCTCTCAGTGCACACCCCCAGTGACTTCCTTCCTCTAAGTAGGCCCTCCCTCCTCGAGTTTCCACCACCTCCTAATAATGCAATCAGTATTTACTTCCTTATTTACCTGTTAATTTGATTATTTATTCTTTGACAATTCATCCAATCACTCCTTAGTTTGCTTACTCAAAAACTATCAATTGGGGATGGGATATAGTTCAGTGGTAAAGTGCTTATCTTACAGGTACAAAGCCCTGGGTTGGATTTCCAGGACTAAAAAGGAAAAAAACAAAATGAAAGTTACTTACCTATTAAACACCTACTAGGAATAAGACATAGGAGATGTTATGTTGAGGAGGAAAACAGAATACTGATATAGTCCTAGAGCTGATAGTCAACTGAACAGTCTGAGAGTAATCAAAGAGTCACTCATATAAAAATTATATTTTTAATTTTTAAATATAAAAAATTATAATGCAATTGTTTTCCAAAGGATATGTATAAGAAAGTATAAGGAGAAGGGAAATGACCTTGTTGGGGTAGTTGGGGAAGCTGTCTCCACTAAAATGATATGCATGCTGGGATCTAATTAATGTTAAGGCCAAGAATCAACTGGTAGGGAGGGAAGAAATAAAGGAAGAATGGGAGGTGGTGGTAATAGGAAAATTATGGTACTTGAGAGGCATCAAGGGAACAGAACACCCTATGGATTATCATCAATCCTTTTGCTAAAGATCCTGCACTATTCACTTTTCACATTTCCAAGAGGGTATTCCTTCAATTACCTACATCTCTGTCCTTAGGACAGTGTTGCTGTAAGTCACTGCTTTATGTGAATTAATCCCATTGCAGATTCATCACCTCCAGTGTCAGTTGTCTGCTTGCTGATGTTTCTGTGTTTTTGGGTAATTCTTTTTCTATTGCTGTTGCTCACAGCTATTTAAAACCTGGCATACTTTTCTTGAGCAGTCTGGTTCATTTCTTCTTTCTATGAAATTTGTTGAACACACAGCAAATAGAAGCTATTATGTAAGAATATCCTAAATATTCATTGTCTTATATGCTAGCAAATTTGGTGCTATCTTTCTAGTCTCTTCACGTCCAGCACCAAACATATTTGAGTCTTCTCTTATTTTGTCTCTGTTCTCCTCTCTATTGAAAGACTTGGATTTTTATCCTGTTTTCATATTTGTGGTGTAATTCTTTAGTGGGTAGGTGAGGCGGAGGCAGGGGTGGGGGGTCTGGCCTGAATGTCCTTTGGAATGAAGCATTTGTATATAGTCTGAGCCTGAAATAGTGGAAAGAAGTGCTGGTTTGAAAAGCTACAAAGGAGTCCATGATTGTTGTTAACCTAACGGGAGGACTAGTTTGGAGAATTGTATTATGGATACAAGAAATTAAAAAGACTCAAATTATAACAAGATGATTTTGTTGATTGAATTTCTGTGTTGAGCTTGTTGCATGTGGCTTATCTTTATAAACTTTATTTGATATCAGTTAGTTATTGTTATGTAATAAACCACCACAAAATTTACTGGCTTGGGATGATAACTGCTTATCATTCCTCATCAGGCTATAGGTGGCTGGGCTGGACTGCTCTTGCTCAGGTGTTGGTGATCAGCTTTTGTATTGCCTTTAGGCTGGTTGGTCAAGGATGGCTTTGCCTCGCAACTCAACTTGATTTCACAAGGATGATTTTCACATCCTTCTAGCTGACTAGACTGGGCATGCTCCTAGTATGGTGGGAAGACTCCAAGAGGAAAAACTAAAATATGAAATCACTTTTTCAGGTCTCTGCTTGCATCAGTTTTCCTAACATCTCTTGGCCAAATCAAATTGTATGACTAGACTAAGAATCAGTTGAGGGTGGCCTTACCCAAGGGCATGCATATAAGAAGGTATACAAAAATGAGGGCCATTTATGGGCTGTACTCTCCATAGTATAATGTTTGTGCTCTTAATATTACTATTACCTTGATACTGTTCCTAATTCTCAGCTCCAAGGGACTGTTGTTTTTTTTTTTTTTTTTTTTTTGGTTTAATAGGTCTGGTCTTCAAGTATTTGATGCAATTATCCATTCCTATAAAATTTAAATTGAGCTATTTTATAGGTGTTTTATTTTTATTTTTTAATTCTTTTTAATGGTTTTTACACTTGTTTATAGACCTTTATTTATTTATTTATATGTGGTGCTGAGAATAGAACGAAGTGCCTCACACATGCCAGGCAAGTGAACTACTGCTGAGCCACAGCTCCAGACCTTTATGAGTGTTTTATATCATTTTCTAGGTTTTTATAAATATCCTGTACATGGGATGATAGGACATAATAAGTTAAGAGGCTTCCTCTTTTGATCTTGATAACCATGCTCTTTCCTGGTTTACTTCCTGCATCCTGATTCCTTCTAGATTTTTTTCATGAACCCCTTTTCTTTTCCCTGGTACTTAATTGTTGGCTTTCTCAAATGTGTGGATTGTAGCGAGTCCACAAATAATACCTTCTCTTCTCCTAAGATTTAAAGCAACTGAAGAATAAGACATACAGATTGAGATAAAGACCCAACTTTAAATCAGACCAAACTTTAAATTTGGTAGAAAATGCTACCAAATTCCAGGGCATTTACAATGAGATACCAAGTATTTAGCCATTAATTAAACATCCTCTCCTGGTCACAGCTGGAGATGCTTGAGAGCAAAAACTGTGAGTGTCCTGTAGAAAAACTGATAGTGAAAGAGAGATGCATGCTCAGGTCCTTCTCTCAAACTCCCAAGTGGGATGTAAGAGATGGGGAAATAGGTCAAAAATGATTGTGGAGCAGCCCGTGCCCCACTAGAGTAATTTTTCCTGCTCAGAGGGTGATGAGACACTTGAGAAAAATAAAGTCTGAAATAGTGAAGAAATAAGAGGCAGAGCCAGGAAATAGTTTTAAAGGTGAAAGAAATAGGAGCACCTGATAATTTCTTCCAGCCCATACAGGAGCAACTAGAACACAACAACTAGAAAGTTTCAGCAGGAGGAGTCTTGCTTCTCTGGTGTGGCAGGTGATTTGCAGCAAATAGGTTGATTGACATCTTGGCAAGTCACACCCATCTCTGAGAGGCTATGTGTCTATGTGGCTCCAGAAAGTCACCCCATCTCCAGTGCTGTGTGGAACCTGGCAGAGCCAGGTCTGAACTTCACATGTACCAGGAAGTCTCATCAGCAGGGGTACTGCTGGGAGTTCCTAGATACCAGACTTTTCCACCTAATGGCTTCGATGTCCGTTTGTTTTATGCACAGTTCAGGGATGGCTCTCAACAAAGAACACTATTATAGTGGAATTCCTCTGCATACTAACTTGAGACCAGTAGGAAAAGATTCTCTCCTAATTTTAGAGTTCCATTATTGTTCTTCTGCTTTCATCCCATTCTTTCTAGTAATGCCATTTATATGCATGATTTTAGCTACCTATGTATATTCTCTCTCTTTTTTTCTAGATAAACCTCTTTCTAAAGTCTAGCGCAGTATTTCTTAGAATAATGGATATCTATTTTGAATGTTGAACAGAGTCCATGAATTTGATATATGCCAAATTTAAGTAATCATTTATTTTTCATTAGTTAAAAAAAAGTCATCTGAGACATTCCCAACTTTGATTTTTTTTCATTCTGTTCTTTTTCTGAGATTAGAATGTCCAGTTACCCAAACCCCAAACCAGAAAGTTCTCCTGAGCTCTTTCCCTTACTTCCTATTATCAAGTCTGCCACCACACCTATGTACTTGTAGGAAAATTAAAATTGTTTTCCTTTTGAAGCTTTAATACTCTTAGTCTATGAAATAAACTCAGATTATATACAGATTGATGGGGGAAAAGTACATGTTTATTAATGGGCAGAAACATAGGAGCCATAGACAAATATGGGACTCAAAAAAAAAGTCATATAGTTGAAGTTTACCTATCATCTTCATAGAGGAAGGGGCTGTGGGAGTGTATGCAATTTTAAAGGTGTAGTAAATGATTTTTAGGACCCAGAACACACAATGGCCTGGGACAAAGTCCTCTGGGCTCTAGATGGTATGTTTGGTTTTTAATCTTCCTTCCTGCAATATGAATTTTATCTTCTCTGGTTGATGAAATTTCAGTAAGACAACTGAAGGCAATTGTCTTCCTTGTTTGGCAGATCCAGTCAAGTTGCTAGGGAACTTAGAAGAATGTCTCTGCTTGTATCAAGGGCAAGGGATGGGCAGAAACAAGGGAAGGTCACAGGGACCTTGAATTTGAGGCAGGACTCAAGGTTTCCCAGTATGTCAAAGTGCCAGTCTTTGGTATATCATTTTCTGACTCCCAAAACCTCAGCCCTGAAAATATCTCATATAATTTCTTTTATTCTGCATAATTACTCATTTAATTGATTCTTGGCAGCTCTTAGATTTCTACAAAAGCCTTTTTTTTAAAAGAGTGGAGTACCAGTTTTGTTCTAGGCCTTCATTTTTTAAATTTATTTTTATTTTTATGTGGCGCTGAGGATTGAACCCAGCCTTACACGTGCGAGGCAAGTACTCTACCACTGAGCCACAATCCAGCTCCTCTACAAAAGTCTTTTATGTATACTACCCTGTACTTTCTGTCTATATTATTCTATTTTTTGTAACTGTAAAACAATAAACAAGGCAAGTAAACCATATGAAGAAAAGAGTTTTATTTAACTCTTAGTTTTGGTGACTGATAGTCCAATCAAAATGGCTTAGGCTCCGGTGAGGACTCACCTTAAGTGTTTTACCTAATGGTAAAAGGCAATGAAATGGAAAGTAGAGATCATATCATCAAACAGGAAGCCAGAGAGACTGGGTAAAACTAGGCTAAGGATTTTATAAGAACCCTCTGTGAGAACTAATCTGGGTCTCTCATGAGAAATGCTTGAATCTCTCCCAAGGGCAGTGAGGACCAAGCTCTCAATACATAATGCTTTGGAGATCCAACCCAGCTATAGCACTGTCTTGCCTTCTAAAAATTTATCCCATATAATTCACAAGTGACTGTTGTACTATATTCTGTGTTATAAGAAAGTGCGAGGGGGCTGGGGATGTAGTCCTAGCCTGTGTTTAGCACGCATGAAACCCTGGATTCAATCCCTACCTCCCCACCCCCCTACACACAGAGTGCATGGGTTTTAGAGCAGAACCAGTTAGTATATGACTTTCTGGAAGTGACAGGTGCTCTATGTTTCAGGTTTATTTTTTTTTTCCATAAAATGAAGATCATAATACAATGTTGTCTAGTTCATATAAAGATTAGATGAATGTATAAACTTGCTCAAGCATAGAGCCTGGGCTAGAATCATAATGATTAGCATTTAAAGCATGTGTTGGGTGTCATGCTAACTGCTTGATGTGCACTACTTCATTTATCTTTGGGTGAATTTTATTATCTGCACTTTCCAGATAATGAAATAAGGCACAGTTTTCACAGAGCAACAAAGCAAGGAACAATGCAGGGAATCAAACCTAGTCAGCAGTCCTCTTTAGGGCACAAAGGGGAATGATCTTTCTCCTGCCCATCATAAAGGGTTGTGGCCAACACCTCTATAACAAGAGGGGTGTTTTCAGGCTAACAGGAGCAAAGCAGAACACATTTCTTCAGTCACTGTTTTATGTGACATGGAAGACTTCAGATTAAAGACCCTAATGACCCAAGGTGAACTGTTCATGTTTATGTTTGGGTTCTATGAAACACGGGCAGCTGTGTAGAACTGTGATTGGACAAAGAAGATATGAGCTAATGTTATGTCCTGTGTGGGGAAACCCAGGAATGTTTGTTCACATTCTTCTTGGCCTCTTGGTTGTAGCATTTCTTCCTCCCACATTCAGGGCAGGACCCTTCTGTAATCACAGTGTTAATTTCTTGATGCCAGCTTTAAAAAAAAAAAAAAAAAGGTGGGGAAAAGTAATATTTTTAGGTTGTATGGCTGGTTTTGGGGAAAAGAGATTCTATTTTCTATGACCCACCTTGGGGAAGAGGAATTCAAGTTTCTATGGCTTACCTTGTGGATAGTAAAGGATGAGAGGGATGAGAAGGAGGAGAAAATCAGAGATAAACTTTGCTTCTGAGGCTCTTCTGAGCCTTCACTTCAAGATATTGTTTTCTGAGCCTCAAGGCCTTCAAAATACCTGCTCTTAGCCACACAATCACAACTACTATGAGACAGAGGATGGGAAAGTGAGAACATGACCAAATTTATTCTCAGATCTTAGCTGTGAGATGAGCTTGGACAAATTCAAGTTTTTGAGCATTTGTTTTCTGTGAAATGAGAATAATATTAACCTGTTGTAACATGTCATGAGAGTTAAATAAGAATGAATTATATAAAGTATAACACACAATAGCCCTCAATAAAGAATGCTGTGATTATTGTTATTTCTTAGATTGAAAAATATAATCCCTTAGCCATTCTTTTTTTTTAAAGAGAGAGAGAGAAAGAGAGAGAGAGAGAGAGAGAGAGAGAGAGAGAGAGAGAGAGAGAGAGGGAGAGGGAGAGAATTTTTTAATATTCATTTTTTAGTTCTTGGCGGACACAACATCTTTGTTTGTATGTGGTGCTGAGGATCAAACCCTGGCTGCACACATGACAGATGAGCGAGCTACCGCTTGAGCCACATCCCAGCCCCCCTTAGCCCTTCTTCTTAAAAATCCGGTTGTATTCCTTCAGCCTCAAGGATAAGTCCCACACTCCATAGCATGGTCTTGCACACTGGTCTCCCCCCCTCATCTTTAATAGTATAGTCACTGGTGGTTCCCCCAAAGGACACTGCTCTCAAACACCTCTCTGCCTTTGTAAGCTTGCTTCCTTTGCCTGAACAGTGGCATCTCTTTCCCTTGCTCCCACCCCAACATTTTGTGTTCTGGCTGACCCATTCCTTAATGCATTTTTTTTTTTAAATCAAGTCATATTGGGTTAACATGCTCAACTCCCCCAATCACAATTGATGTTCTTTCTCAGATGCCTTTGTAAGTACAAATCTAAGCTAATCTCATTTTCACAAATGTTTGCTGGTCTTTTTTTCCTCACTAGATTCTGAGCTGTCAGAAGGCAACTATCCTGTGGTATTTATAGTTATTCCAAGACTTAACAGTGTAGGCACTCGTTGAATGCCTGATGTGTGAGGATAAAATGAATTAGAACTATGCAGAGTCTGGTTCTTGGCCAGTGATCAATACATATTTTCCAACACATTAATAATGTTTGTATAAGATAATATTATTTATTACATGCATATTCTATTTTATTCACTCATTAATTTAATTATTTCTAATAGTAGGCAAACTCTGTTGTTTGGCACTCTGTCTGCATTGCCCTCTGTTCCATTGTACACGTTCAGAATTCCAATAACATGTTTAATGGAATCTCTTTGCTGCAGTTTATTTATTTTTTTTATTTTTGCTTATCTGTAATCTGCTTAACTTTCCTCATGGCCTGAACAAAATGAAATAATTCACTTATGTATATTTAGAAACAATAGTCATAACCATACGTAATATATTTTATTAAGTTATCAGTTGACCTGAAATATGAGATTTTTTCACTAAATTAAACTGAAGAGAATCAGCAAGGATTCTGCAAAAAAGACATAAAGAAATAAACATGACAATCAACACAAAGAAGGTTGGAAATCCTTTTAGAAAGATACAGTTTGCTAATCTGACAATGTCTTCTCTTTTGACAAAGAATCAGTGTCTCCCCTGCTGAGGAGACTCTGTTAGAGGAGAAAGAAAGGGAATGACAGGGACATAATTTAAATGTTTTGACAGCTAAGTCAAAGAAGTGAATTGCCACAGGCATCTGCACGTTTTAACCCCTGCAGTAAAAGATACAATTCATTCTTGCAATGTCTAATTCCAAGAGTCAGATTTTTGGAAATCTGTACATCATATGCTTGACACAAAAAATAAAGTGAAAAGGAAAGCAAAAAATAAAAAAAAATAGGTGATCAAGTAATTGAATATATTCAAACCTCTGTTAGGTAGAACTGATTTTCCTTAATTTTCTTGTCTTCATTTATATTAGATATAACCTAGAGGGCCAGTGCACTGTGCCTTTTTCTCTTGGGCTCCAGAGGTAAAATTTCAACACATTCTGGCAGGATTAGCAGATTTAATGCAGAGGAATATGGTCACGATATGCTACAGTTTAGTATGGAAGTTGACTGAGTTAGTTCATCACAATTTGTAGATGCTTCTGGTCATTTATTCTCTCAGAACAATTCTTATTGGAAGATACAAGTCAATCAACAGTTTGTTGGAACAAGGCACGGTCTTTTTGGAAGGACAGGAGCTCCTTCTGTTTCCTCTTTGTCTCTTCCTTACTCCCTCTACACTCCACCCCTATCCTCCTTGCCCTTCAAACATGTCATAACTAGAAGGGGAGTAAGGAGACTGAAGGAAAGAAGCTAATAGAGAAGTAAGAGGAGGGTGGCTTTGGTACCTGGACCTAATATAGCATTTCATTCTACAAACAGGATTTATGTTGGACTAGCTACTGTTTGAAATGAAATCCAGTAGTGATACCACAGGTTATCTGTGAGGAGTCCTGCTTCCCCACATGTTGAAGTATAACATTAGAGAAGCACAAGAAGGCAAGCATATAAAGCAGGGTTTATTTAAAAAGGGGTAACATAGATTTCTCCGGGAGGGAGAAGAGGCCATGGCTGGTATCCTGGTATCCCAAGAAGCGAGGGTGTTTTGCCTTTTTATATATGATAGGCTTCCTTTGTTCTCCTGTTCTTTCCCCCCCCCCCGTATCTCTCTCCTTCCTGAATATGGGACTAGGCCCAGGAGGTGCTTGGTGGGATGGCCAAAAGGTGAGAAGCAGATGGATTGGGAAGGGCAGGATGGAGCAGCCCAGGACACATTACTTAACAACTTTATAACTCCCTGTAGGGAGGGGCAGTTCCTGGGACAGGTTACCTTAGCAACAGGTTGGAGCAGGGGCAGGTTCTTGATAAGGGTGGAGGAAGGGCTCTGAAGAAATTAACATTTCAATCCCTCAGTGGGCAGCAGTCTCCAACATCCAGGACTCACTGTTGGCCTCCTTGATCCCACCTGTCTTGATTTACCTATTTATACTGACTGCCAGTCTAATTATGGCTTCAGTATTTCTTAGCTTTGGGCGGCTTTAAAAATTTTCAGCTTACAATTCATTGTCACCTGCTGCTGTGCTAGGCACAGGAGAGATTTTAATAAACATATAAAAATGCCTTCATGGCCTGTCCCCCTGCAAATGAATTACGTAGGAGTATACCATTCATCAAATCCAATGTCTATTTTATAGTTTATTAATCCAGCACATTTTTTTTTTTTGGTGAATAAACAATGCCAGTGTCAAATATTTTAAAGTGAACCCTATCCTTAAAATATTGTACTTAATCATACTGTGAAAGAAATCCTTAATTTCTTTAAAAGTTTGATTCTTTTTCTTTACTACTGTGCTTTCCTGTGGTTTTCCCTTTAGAACTACTAAACTTCATGATTTATTTTCACTTGAATTTAAGTAGTAAAGGGAAACAAGTGCCACCAACTTAGAGAAATCAAGTTATCCAGAGTGGAACAGAAAGTACTTATTGCTTTGTTTGTCAGATTGGTGGTTTCTAACAGATGGCTTCTTGGGGTTAATTTGGATTTTTTGCCTTCTTAAAAATTATGAGACAACTACACTCTTAAGCAGCTGTTTCTAGCAGTATTTACTTGTCTTTAAATCTCTTTTCCTTCTAGTAGGCTCAGTGGCTGCTCAACCTTAAGAAGGAATGAATCTCCTTAAGCACTTACCTCACTACTGAAGAGAGACTTCTAGGGGATTCATTTTGTGTCACAGCTAGGGTCAATACTCAAATAGTGGATGACATTTTTAATGGACACTAATTGGGAGGTAAGCCAAGAGGAAGTACTTGGCTACATGTTGTAGAAAAATAATTTTAGAAGGTCAGAATAATAGTTTTTATTTTAAATTATTAAAATGTTTTATTTTTCCACTTGCACAACTTTCTTTGGCCTCAAATCTATCTCTGAGAAATTGATCTCCTGCAGGAATTATGAGAATTGGATTTTAAAGTTAATGACTAAAAATTTTATCACCTTTATTTTCAAATGTTTTCTTCATTTTGTGCCAAGGTAGAGGACAGTATTTACAAAGATTCTTGAAGAATGGTCAAAAAGTGCTCACTCATTTCTTTCATTTATATGGTCAGTCAAGCTTTGGAATGCTCACCTGTGTTAGTGTTACCTTAGTCAATACTTTGCCTTTAACACACTGTGTAGATTTGTAAATTAACCTGGGAAGCTGTGTGATCAGGTGGTCAAGGGTGATGATGAAGGCAGAAAAGAAATATTTTCCAAAATTTGGTTCATGAAAATATTTTTACTGTGCTTTGCCAGAGACAACCTATAATGGAAATTGTTGAATAATGTTTTAACATATTTGTGATTTTGGAAGACAATTGTTAAGTCTTTACTAAAAATAACTCCAATTTAAATATTTCATTTGGGTTTCATTTCATTATATAATCATAGGCAAATTAACTTGTTTTGTTTTTTTGAAGTGGTCTATTTATTCCAACCTGATTGAATTCAATTATGTTACGTAAAAGTTATTTTAACGTACTGATTTATTGCCAGAGATTGGTTCCATAAACCTTTAATACTTTCCAACTAAAAAATAGCTAACCATAGGTTTATAGATATTTCATATCAAATAATAACAGAGTACATATGATATGCCAAAAGGATCCAAAGATGAATGAGACTGGGGTCCTAATGAAAATATATACACCATACATGGTAAAGTTAAAAAAGAGCAATTTACTAAATACCATATAGTGTGTTGTCCCATTTACAAATAACAAAGTCCACGTGTATGCATAAAGATATGTGTAGATATGATATGATATTGTTAATCATTATTATCTCTGAAGGATAGCAGTATGTCTATTCAAATCATCTCATTTCTTTGGGAATCTCCTTGTTTCAAAGGAAAAACAGATTTCTGCAGTCATAGTCACAGAATATTACAAGTCCTTTACCCTCTCTGACTTCTGTAGTGGGCAAGAGATGGATATCAGAACCAAGGAGAGTCAGTGAATAGCCTGGATTAAGCCAGTTTGGATCCTCTCTGATAGAGATCTGGAACTGGGATACAGAAACACAAATGAGTGGATTAATTTGCTGGAGCTGGGGGACATGGCGCCTGGGTGTGGGTCTGTCTGTTAGAAATGGAGTAAGCTAGACAATGGATAGAGGAGGTGACTCTCCTGATTTCTTTCCAATTCTAAGATGCAGCTATGTGAATCTGACTGTACTTTCTACCTTTGAGTCCCTTGATATACTTCTATTTTTAAAATTTTTTTAAAGAAGCAAAAACATATACATACAAAACCTTCTTTATATTCAATCTAGTTTGAATGAAATCCTTGATAATTCAGAAAATCTTCACAGTAGGTCATTCGTTTCCTTTTTTTTTTTTTTTTTAATGCAGTCCTGCTGCTCTAAGGTAACTTTCTCTTAGACTGATATGTAATATCTACTCAAATACAACCAGTTTTGACTTCCAAAAAGAAATATAGTATTTGTGGTTTCAACGTATTTTAAGATTACTATTTATATGCCAAGACTTTTAGAGATACTCAAAGTTTTTACAGGTCTTATACAGAACTTCTAAAAAGGCAGCATTTTCATTACCAAATAAAAGTAAATCAGAAATAACATCATTTTTATGAAAATGTCAGCTCCCTATAGATTTTATTGTATAATGCCTTAGCATATTTAAAAATCTTATCCTATATTTTTAGTCTGTAGTTTTCTATTTTTCCGGTAGTTTGAATTTTTTCCTTATTATGTGGGTGAAATACCAAACACTTATCTCAGATGTTCACAAATGGTTAATTAAATAAAGCATCAATAATAAAAAACTGTAAATATTTGAAGATCTCTTAACAAGAATAATAAATATCACTTTGAAATGCTTTGCTTGTATAAAATAATGTGGAAAAATAAAACTATGGAAGACATAATATTAGTCTATTGAAAAAAGATATTTAGATGAACTAAAATGAATTCCTATAATGAAGATAAGTTTGAGTACTTTTTAGAGTTCTATTTTTCAAAGAAGGAAGCCTCTTTAACTTGGAATGTTCATTAAATACTAAACCAGCTGAAATAATATCAGAATTTGAAATATGATGCACTCTGTCTCCTGTACTGTAACTCAATTTAATAAGCACAATACATTTATTATGACAATTGGTTTATTTCTGATGAACATTGCTCTAAAATTTTCTCAATAACTGCAAGAAACCACTGAAGCCCTAAAAAGAGCAAATAACTGTAATTTTACCCATAGGGCAAAAGTCTTGAATTACCTCTGAGTTCTATATATTTTATTTACACTTTTAGTTTCTACAGTCATCCTTCTTTATTTCATATTTGAGGTACCCAGAAGTCACCTGGGTTCATCTTTGTTTAAAAAAAAAAAAAAGCAAAATGGAGCAGATGCATTTAGTAATTATATACAATTTCTGCTGCAGGCAGAAGCATCTTTCAGGCATTTTAATTAAGCCAGCTGTGTTTCAGCATGCAAAAAGTATATTCTGATTTTCACAAAGTCTGATAGCATGTATGATAACAAGAATAACATGGTAAAATGTTTGCAATTTTGAGGAAATAAGCTTTTTTATACAGTCAACTTTATTTTAAATTCTAAGTATATTTTTACTTTTCAAACATAAACCCAGGAATAATTATGTATAATTTAAAGAAAACATTGGAGACCCCTTTAATCCCCCCTAGAAAGGGACTGGAGATTGAACCTTGTGCCACTGAACTACATCCTCAGCCTTTTTAATTTTGTGACCGGGTTTCTTTAAATTGCCAAGGTTGGCTCAGAACTTATGTTCCTGAGTCATGGGGATTATAGGCATGCACACCATTTCGTCCTGTTGAGGCCATTTATTTTGAGAAGAGAAGGCTTTTGTTGTAGGTTTCCATTAGATTCAGTTTTTGTGAGTTTCTCCCCTATTTTCTAAGAACATATCAGTCAAACATTATAAAATATTTTTTTTTCTAAATAATAACTTCTCCATAGAATCAAAGTTTTTATTGTTATTTAAAAAATACAAAATATTTTAGTTCTTAACTTATAATAAAATGCTAGTAGATATATTAGCAAGAATGAAACTAATAACTGGCTTTGTTTTGCTAAGTATAATGGTCACTGATCTTAATTTCTAGATTTTGAGGAGCCTGACCTCATTTTGGGGTGTGTGTTTTGGGTGCTGGGGATAGAACCTAGAACCTCATCTGTGCAAAACGCGTGCTTTACCACTGAGCTCTAGCCCCAGCCCCAGGTAACTTGACTTTTGCTTTAATTTATTTTAGCATTCTTTCATTATTTATTTCACTACTTTTTAACTCTCTCAAATTTTAAAAACATTTTTAAAAAATAGAAACCTCTTCCTAAAAGAGGGTCTTTCCCTCTATATGCAAGGTAACCCTTTTACCTAACATTCAATTCCTACCTTTTATATTAGATTGTTATGAATCCTTTTGGTTGCAAAGACACAATAGTGGAGAAAGAAACAGGATGAAAAAACGGGAAAACAGGAGAGATAAAATGGTTACAAGGGAAAGAAATTCTATTTAACAGGAGGAAGTATAAGTAAAAAGATTAACTTTGGAGAAAAATAATGAATTAAAAAGATAAGGAAATGGATAAATACTAAGATAAAAAGACAGCATAGGATAAACCAAATATCCTGTTATTTATTTTAGTTAAATCAACTATAATTTTATGAATAGAAAGAAGTTAAATTTTCTTAGACATTAATACTGAAATATCTCTTTAGACTTGCATACTTTAGATAAAAACATAATCTTACACCATGAAAATGTTCTAATATTCTTTTTTTCCCTCTCTAAATATAATTTTCTGGGACAGGAAACTCCAAATGACATCAACTTCATGTTTCAATAACAAACCAAATTAAAATTATTTTAGAATAAAAATGGGATGCATCTTCATTTTAGAAGCCAGATGTCTTATTAAATAGAATTTCCTCTGTTGGCTGCTTTGTATTAAAGGCAGATTTAGAACAAGAACAGCTTCTATGAAATATAATTATACCCCCTGTGTGACTTTCACAGGCATGGAGGCTGGAATAGAAAAGTAACTGAAAAACAAATCCTCAAAATAGTGTTTATTTTTTGTCTCAAGAAGATGCTTAAATCCGCAAGTCAACTCTGATTTCCTTCTGATTTTCTAGAAGTTTGTATTGCCTAGATTATGTTGGATTGATTGGTATATCCATTCAGGGTTTCCTGCTATGGCTTTTAGAAAAAATTTCTCCTTGCCCTATCCAAAGTTCAGACATCAAAAGACTGTCTAGGTGGAGAATTTGCATTTCTTACGATTTTCTTTCCTTTGTAGGCTCAAAAGCTTTGAAATGGATGCAGCAACATCAAATACAGAAACATAAACTATGTCTGGTGTTTGGGAGTTACTAGGTATTTCTTTCTTTCTGTGTACCCAATCTGGTGAATGAATGGTGAATGAATGGCTTCATTCTCTTATTGAAGATTTTGATTTTGCTCTTTCATCTCCTTTTTAAAAAATTGTTACCACATATATGTCACAATGTAATGTATTTAATATTCTTTCTGCCACTTATGCTAAATCACATTGGAAATTATTGATAATTGGAAAAATTTTAAAAATAAAACATTGCCTAGTTCTTGAAGTTCACTTTCGTGCTTTCTGTATTATCCAGTAGATAGAACCATAGAATCCAAAAGCTGTATGATTGCTTGGTTCAACAACCTGCCCAATAATATTGTTCTCTGTGCAGATCATGTCTGGAATACTGGCACTTGTGATAATTTGTGACTTGCAAAGTAGCCCAATTCAGCTTTGGGCAACATTAGACAATTCTTTGTTAGATTATACTGAAGCCTTCCTGAAGCTTCTGAATAGGTAGGATAGTAAGACGTAGGCAGGCAGTTACGGAAATGCTCCCCCCCCCCCCCCCCCCCCCCGCAAAGACTTCTCTAAGTAGGTGGAAAATGCAGACTACTGCATTTATATTGCATTATAAAAACATTCCAACCACCAAAACACTTAGACCCAGAGAAATGGGAAAAGAGAAGGTAGGACACATTTGAGTGGAAACTACAGAGAATTTCAAACTCAAAAAGAAAAGAAAAAAAAGGGGGCATAACCAATAAGAATGTTGCAATGTTGCATTCCCAACCAATGAACAAGTCACCTTCCAGATGCCTAATTTACGTATAAATTAGGACCAATAGGCTTAGCATTCTTTTGATACCTGATTTGCATAAACACTGAGCAATGCTCTTATCCAGCAGCCATATAAGCCCCTAGATTAATAAATTTGAGGGCTGGGGTTGTGGCTCAGAGGTAGAGCACTCGCCTACTATGCATGAGGCACTGGGTTCAATCCTCAGCACCACATAAAAATAAAATAAAGATAAAAAGAATAAAATAAATTGGAGTGGCAACCTGCTATTGGGACTACTTTTGCTTGTTAAGAGCTGTTTCTTTTCTTTGCACTTAAAAAAAAAAGTTTCTCTTTTGTACTCACCTTTCATTGTCTATGGATTTATTCTTTGAGTTTGGGAGACAAGAACCAGAGAGGGAATTTCTGATGGTCTGCTGTGGAGCTATTACATAAACAAGCCCTGCCTGCCACAGTCATAACAGCAGAAAATCTGGTTTCACTTCCATTTATCGTTCATGATTCTAATGGCAACGTTCAGAAGGTCTTTATTCCATATAAGCAAATGCCCTAGCTGTTGCTTTGTTTTTTTCTTCCTCCTATCATCAAGACATTCTGGAAAAACATGTTCTGTTTAAATAATTGTATTTCTATTCAATAAGAAAACTTTTTTTAATAAATATTTTTTTAGTTATAATGGACACAATATCTTTATTTTGTTTATTTATTTTTATGTGGTGCTGAGGATCAAACCCACTGCCTCACAAGTGTGAGGCAAGTGCTCTGCCACTGAGCCACAACCCCAGCCCTTAATAAGAAAAGTTTTAAAGTTTATTTTGTATTATGAAATATTTTATATGCAAAAAAGTATATATGTCCTTATGGAGGGGGGATAGCTTCATAATTTTTACTGATTCCCTGTAAATTTTTCTGGAAGGCCTTATCTGAGACAAAAAAGTGACTTTAGAAGTGGGTGTACAGTCATGTAAAGGAGTTGTGGATTTTTCCTGCAAACTTAGGTGAAAGTACTGGTCTAGTCGCTAACAATAGTTTCTTTTGCTCCCCATTTTAATAGTACCTTCATATTATCAGACTAAGATTTTAGCCATATTGTTGAGCATGTACTTGTATTTTTTAAAATTTTACTTCCTGATTAGTAATGAAGTTGAATTTATGTTAGTATTTTTATAGAACATTTACTTTTCCCTTCTGTGACATAGTTATTCATAGTCTTTGCTTATTTTTCTCAAGTCATTTTTCTTATTGATTTGTAGATGCCCTTCATGATTTCCATATATTAATTCTTTGTTGATTATATGCATATATTTTCCTGTTTGCTTGTGTTATTATCTATTGACTTTTACATTTTGTCAAAAGACAAAATTATAACAAATTTGGTTTAAGACACTAATTGTCTTTTTTTTTTATGAGTCTAGACTCAAGCAATACCTAATTTTATAAAATATAATGACTATACCAATGAGCTGACAGAGGAGGTAGGCTTTATAGTCAGAAAAAGGACTAAAAAAAGAAGAAATAGTAAACAAAAAGTGGGTTGGTTAAAACAGAAGGGACTTCATTATCATGCCAGTTCACAAAAGCTGAAACCCTTCTGATAGTTTTTTGTGACTCTCTTATTTTAAAGGAAAACTGGCCTATTTCAGACTTGAGCTTTATTATGTGGCACTTAGCATGAGTGATTCTATTAAGGTCTGCATTCAGTCTAGAACAGTAGCCTCCCTTGATTTTTATTTAACATTTTTTTTTCTTTTTGGTACTGGGTATTGAATCCAGGGACTCAAGCATTCTAGGCAAGTACTCTACCACTGAACTAAATTCCTAGGTCATTTATTATTATTATTATTATTATTATTATTATTATTATTATTATTAACCATCATCATCATCCTTCGTTTTAAGACAAAATCTCACTAAATTTCCCATGCTGGACTCAAACTTGTGATCCTTCTGCCTAGCCTCTCAAGTACCTGGGATTACAGTTGTGATCAGGTGTAGTTCTATGTCTCAGTTAGTATAAGCTGAATCATGCCATAGTTTCAAAACTCCCAAGCCTCAGAGTTTGCTGCAGCAAAATATTTCTCACTTACATTCACACAGATTGACAAGTTCTGTCTCACATTTTCACTCCAGGAACTATCGCTGAAGAAACAGTTCCTATCTTGGACTTGCTGGCCTTGTGACATAGAGAAAACCTGAGACAGCATACCCAGAGTTCTTTTTTAAATTTTATTTTTAAATAAATTTAAGATATATAGTACAGTAGAGTGTATTTTGACACATTATACATACGTGGAGTATAGCTTCCCATTCTTGTGGTTGTACATGATGTGGAGTTACACTGGTTGTGAATTCATATATGAACAAAGGAAAGTTATGTCCGATTCATTCTACTGTCTTCCTATTCCTACCCCTCCCTTCCCTTCATTCTCCTTTGTGTAATCCAATGAACTTCTAGTCTTCCCTTCTCCCTATCCCCCACCCCTTAATCGTGTGTTAGCATCTGCATATCACAGAAAACATTTGGCCTTCATTTTTGGGGGGGATTGGCTTATTTTGCTTAGCATGATGTTATCCAGCTCCATCCATTTACTGGCAAATGCCATACTTTTTCTAATTTATGGGTGAGTAATAGTCTATTGGTTATCTATACCATATTTTCTTTATCCATTCACCTGTTGAAGGGAACCTAGGTTGATTCCATAGCTTAGCTATTGTGAATTAAGCTGCTATAAACATGGATGTGGCTGCATCACTATAATATGCTGATTTTAAGTCCTTTGGATATATACTGAAGAGTGGGATAACTGGTCAAATGGTGGTTCCTTTCCAAGTTTTGTGAGGAATCTCCATACTGCTTTCCAGAGTGGGTACAACAATTTCAGTCCCACCAGCAATGTGTGGGTGTACCTTTCTTCCCACATCCTCACCAACATTTATTGTTATTTGTATTCTTGATAACTGTTATTCTGACTAAAGTGAGATGAAATCTCAGTGTGGTTTTAATTTGCATTTCTCTAATTGCTAGAGGTGTTGAATATTTTTCCATATATTTATTTACCATTCATATTTCTTCTGTAAAGTGCTTGTTCAGTTCCTTTACCCATCTATTCATTGGGGTTTTTTCTTTTCTTTTCTTTTCTTTTTTTTTGGCATTAAGTTTTTGAGTTCTCTATATATCCTGGAGATTAATGTTCTGAGGTGTACTTGGTAAAGATTTTCTCCCGTTCTGTAAGCTGTCTCTTCACATTCTTGGTTCTTTCTTTTACTGTGAATAAGCTTTTTAGTTTGATACCATCCTATTTATTGATTCTTAATTTTACTTCTTGTGCTTTAGGAGTCTTGTTGAGGAAGTTGGTTCAGAGGCAGGTCCTTAATGCTTTGTTTACAAAGGACACATATCTTTTTATAGTCACATTTTGTTGGCCAAAACCAGTATGGGGTGAGGGTGTATGATCTCCCACAGGTGAGCCTGATGAGAAGTGGAAAATATTCTCCCAGTGGCACAATTTATCACACCAGCTTTCCCAATTCCTCTCTTTGTGGTGTGTTCATTTTATATCATGTTTCAGAAATAGTTCCTCAACTAAATGGCCATAGAAATATTCTCTTACATGTTCTGTAGAAGACTTGACTTTTATGTTTGTATATTTGAATTGTCTGGAATGCATTTTGGAATGTAGTGTGAGAGAGAAATCTAAATTTATTATTATCGTGTATTATTATTGTTATTGACAATTATTATTATTGTTATTACCTTGACAAATCAAATACCCTACCAGCATTCATGGACTTTCTGTTCCTTTTCCTCTGGTTTTTAAATGTGATCTCTGTCACATATTCAGTTCCCATGTAGATGAGAACCACTGACCCGGATCCTCTGGGTTTCTATAATGGAGAAAGCCTGTTTCAGTACTTGGTTTGGTCTCTGCCATCTTTGGGCCTGCCCTCCAGATTCAAGGCATTGGCCTTCTTAGTCACATCTCTGGCTTTGAGTTCCAGTTTCATTTCTGTTGAATTTAATTTTCTAGAGTTGATATTTAATTTTCTAGAATGTCATTATTACCCAGGTATGGAGTTATGCTGATTTGGGGGACATATTGTATCCATCCTTTTTTCCACCCTTTTCCTCTTTTCTTTCACAGTGCTGGGGTTCAAACCCTAGAGCCTTGTGCATATTAGGCAAGCACAGTCTATCACTGTTCTAAATCTCCGACACTATCCATCATTTCCATATGTCACTAATTGAGGACAGTCTGTACTGGGCCAGTCTGTCTTATTGCTGAAACCCATAGGATATTTTTTAAAGTTTAGAATTTACAGCACCCCAAAGAAAGATTTAATGGTAGATTTAGAAACACCTAGATTGACACATCTTCTCAGGGAATCTCAAATTATGTACTGAAGCAACTAACTTTTAAAACCAATTAAAAAGCTACCTCTTATCCAAGTTATTTTGGTAGGCATGCTTACCTTATATGAGTATGGTACTTTGAGTTTAATATTTCTGCCAGTTTTCTCTAGTTATTCTCAATAAATATAAGAAACAAAAGAAGTTTCCAGACTTGAGTGTGATTTTATGTTTTGTTTATGTTGGTTGAAGGGAAGAAGGAAGTAGAAATTCGGGAGGAAGAATGAGAGGAAAGAGAGTTTTGTTTTTGTTTTTGGTCTCTTCCTACAGCTACTTGTATGCCTAAATACTATCTCTTCCTTAAAAACTTACAGTGAAAGTGAATATTATGTGTAACCCAAGTGCCTAATGCCTGGACTGGTACTAATTATTGAAAAGAAAGATCTAATTGGATATCCACACCCTCCCCCACCAAAGGTCATGTTAATATATTTGGGCTGTTTCTTAGATCATTCCTGGTTCTAGCCTGTACTTCTTGTACTTCTTAATTATGGCTTTAGTTCTGCCTTGGGCCTCTGCACCTGATTTGTTCTGGCACCTGATTTAATAATATAGCAGATAAGTGTACAAACCTGGAGCCAGTCAGTCTGGTTTCAAACCCTGTCTCTGATGATTATCAGGTTATAGGATCTTGGGCATCTCAGTCATTTATCTCTTTTCTTTAGCATCATGTTCCTCACCTATAAAATGGATACATGACTACTAACTAGGTCATCAGTCATATAATGGATGTTCTATCCATATTTTCTGAGATTTCTTTTCCATTTTTGTGCACAAAGGCTCCATATGTGCTATCTCCCCCAAGCCAGCACCTTGTGTCTTCTTTTGTCAACTGTCCTTGGCTGCCAAGATGTGTTTTTCACTCAAGACCCAAAATACATGAGAATTTATGTATCTCCCACGTCCCCAAATCAAAGACTGACACTTGGAGAGTATAAATGCTCCACTTCTCCTGGTCCCCCCAGGCATCAGATACCTGGATTGCACCTAATTATGAGGTTTGTTTTACACCAAAGCTCCTGTGGGAATGAGTTATGTGCTCTCTGATGAGCTCACATTTTTACTTGCCTTCCTTCACTTTTGGGTCCCATTTCACCATTCCCTCTCCACCTGGAACCTCTTTTTATTAAATCACTTTCATACAAATCCTTGGCTTACAGTCTGGTCCAGAGTAAGCCAACGTAAGACAGTTTATTTTAGTTACTATTTGTACAAACTATGTTGTACAGAGTATGTCATATAAATATTGGCATATAAATATGTCATATAAATATTTTATTTGCGCTATTTTTATGGTGTCTAAGGCACAGTGATTTGGTGAAGGTCCCTTTTCCTCACTGCCTCATTACCAGAATGTACATTTCATTCTGTTCAATAAGTCACCATAGGACTGTTAATATAGAGCTACTGTGTACTGGTTTTCTGGAAGACTTGGTGATAACATGGGGAAAAAAGTTTAAAAAGCCCAATGGTGGTTATAATTTATTTTTATTCCTTATTTCTCTCATTTGTAGTCTGTGCTTGTCTCTGGTTTTCAGTGGGAGAAGTTTCTTTAAGTCTTTGGGACTTTGTAAATCCCCACCCTCTTCAGAAAAACCTTTGCCTACCTCCTATAAGATCTCTTTAAAACCGACTTTGGATATGAACCCTTTCTTTGAGAGACTGCAGGTTTGGATTTATATTCAAATAGCATGTCAGACACTGATTTTGTATCTTTTTACAAGATGTGGGAGAAGACAAAATTATAACACAAAGAATACTTTTACATTTTAGGATTACAGGCATTAAAAGAGCTTGGTCAGCCAACGTTTTATTTCGTAAGCCAACATCTTAATGTTCTTTTTGAAAGAGATGGAATAGTTTGCTTTAAGACTGAGACACTAAATGTCAAGTTTGAACCCATATGCTGGATCCAAAGTGTTCAAATAGCTCTATTATGTGAAATTCCAGAACAAAAGTTTAGCCATGGAAATGTTATTGTAATCATGGTAATTTATTTTGCTTGTATTTCTGAACTTTAAAAAAATGCACTGAAATTCATACCTTTGGGGTAACTGAAGAGGGCAGAGGCAGAGATAAATAAAACATTGCAATTATTTTACAATAAGATTTTTTTCTCCTATTTTTCAATTATATATTAATACTTTTCTTCTTTCAAATAGACTGTAGCACTCACCAAAAATTTTAATTTAGACAAATTGTGAGTATTTTTTTTTTTAAAGAGAGAGTGAGAGAGGAGAGAGAGAGAGAGAGAGAGAGAGAGAGAGAGAGAGAGAGAGAGAGAGAGAATTTTTAATATTTATTTATTTTTTAGTTCTCGGCGGACACAACATCTTTGTTGGTATGTGGTGCTGAGGATCGAACCCGGGCCGCACGCACGCCAGGCGAGCGCGCTACCGCTGAGCCACATCCCCAGCCCCAAATTTGTGAGTATTGATCAATAATATTTAGCTTAGGTTTTGATATGTGTGGTTTGAGAGAGTGTTATAGTTTGTATATGAGGTGTCTGTGGAATCACTTGCATTAAATCAGGAAAAGAAATGATTAGATTACAGGCAAGTGGGGACATGGCTGGAGGAAATGGGTCATTGTGATGTGCCATTGGGGTTCATATCTTGTCTCTGGTGACTCTATCTCTCCCTGTCTCCTTCCTGGCTGCTAGGAGCTGAACATCTTTTCCTTTACTACATGAAATTCCTTCCTCCTGAGATTCTCCCTCATCTCAGACCCAGAACAGCAGGGTTGGTCAAACATGGACTGAACCTCTGAAATCATGAGCCAAAATAAACGTTTTCTCCACTAGGTTGTTCTTGTAGGACATTTTGGTCACAGTACTGCTGAACTGACTAACACAGAGAATTATGTCAAAGTTTTGAACTTTGGGGTATTTGAGGGATATTCTCAAATTCCCTAACCACAGCACCATAAATTTAGAGACAGAATTCAACAATATTGTGCTGATAGCTCACTCAGGACAAACCTCCACCATATCTACATTTCTACATTTCTACTGTACATTTGTACAGATATTTACTGTTTGCACTTGAAATGTTCAGAGACAGGATTTGACTTAGTATATTAGTTTCACTTGCTACTAAATTACCACAAATTTAGTAGCTTAAAATAACACATTTATTATCTCACAGTTTTGGTGGATTGGGAGTCCAGGCACAACTTGGGTCTTATGCTCAGGGTTTTACAAGATTGCAATCAAAAGGTTACCTGGGATGCATTTTTTTTTTTCCTGGAAGCTGATGGCCCACTTTCAATCTCCTGTGATTGGTAGTAGAATTCAGGTTTTTGAGAGAAAGTTACTGATTGAACTCACTCCCTCACCCCCGCTATTATCCAGGGCAACTGTCAGCTTCTAGAGTCTGCCTACAGCACTTTATTATTATTATTATTATTATTAATATTTTCAAGTTTAGATGGATTCAATGTCTTTATTTATTTATCTTTATGTGGTGCTGAGGATGGAACCCAGTGCCTCACCCGAGCTAGGGGAGTGCTCTACCCCCTGCCTACAGTACTTTATACATGGCTCTCTTACAGCTTGGTAGATTACTTCTTCCAGGCTAACAGGGGATACTTTCCCTCCAGTTTGATAGGAGAGGGTCTTAAATAATGTCACATAAGCACAGTATGACTTTGTTGTCACTTTTGCCATATAACAAACTAATCTAGAATGTGACTATCCTACTCCTTCTCCATATTACATTGGCTAAGAATTAAGTCATAGTTTCCTCCATACTGAAGGGGATTTGATAAAGGTATGCATACTTGACTTATTGGGGACCATGTTAGAGTGGTCTACTGTACTTGCTTTACCCAACACAATGTAATTGGCTCATATATCACATTAGAACTGACTAGCATCAGGTCATTTTTTTTTTTCATTTCATTTCATTTCATAGTATAATAAGTTGAGATACAATCAAATAAATATACTAGGGAGACACATTAGCCATTGAAATCATTGATGGTCTTGAATAAAGCATTCTTTGGCTTGAACTTCTGTTCTAAGGATCTAAAATAAAAAGGAGGTATATGTTATCTTCATGACCATAATGATATTTGTAGTGTTTTCTAGTTAATGGCTATTGACTTCAGATGATTTTGATGAATTACAGGGCTAGGAAATTTTAATGGAGGATCAGGTATGAATACAAGAAAATGGGACCCCAACAATAAGGAATAAGGACCAATCCATTAAAAGATGAGTTTTAAGAAACAGTCCATTTGTAATAGTGTGAAAAGAAGGAATACCTAGGAATGAAATCAATAAAAAAATACATAAAATTAAATTGCAAGGCATAGTGGCACACACCTGTAATCCTAGTGGCTCAGGAGATTGAGGCAGGAGGATCATGAGTTCAAAGCCAGCCTCAGCAACAGCAAGGCTCTAAGCAACTTGGTGAGACTTTCTCTCTAAATAAAATACAAAATAGGGCTGGGGATGTGGCCCAGTGGTTGAATGTCTCTGAGTTCAATTTCTGGTACCCTCTAACCCCTGACAAAAAAAATTAAATTTTTACTAAAGAACACAAAGAACACTTGGACAAATGGTAAGACATATCATGTTCTTGGATAGGAAATCTTAATATTACAATACTGACATATTCCCTTAATTTAATCTATAAATTCAAGTGAAAATAATAATAAGGATTTTAAAAAAATTAGATAAGTTGATTCTAAGATTTATATGGGAAATTATTCAAGGAAAAATTACCTGGAAAATTCTACCAAAATATGAGAAAATTTAAGGAAGATTTGCCAAGCACCTTTTAAGATATATGTTACAACAAAACTACATTAATTAAAAATGTTGTATTGATATATGAATAAAAAGAATAGAAAACTATAAAATAGACTCAATTTATATGTTATAATTATATAAAAGTGGTGTATCAAATAAGTATTATAATAGTGCTTTATATAATAAATTGTTAAGAGAGCTTGGGATACAGCTCAGTGGTAGAATGCTTGCCCAGTCTGCATGAGGCCCTGTGTTAAATCCCCAGCACTACAAACAAACAAAACAGAACAAAAAACAAAAATAAAAAACTCAAAGCAAAACAAAACAAAAATTGGTAAGGGACAGTTGGATAGCTTCTTAACATAGTGAGTGAACCCTATCTCCACCCATAAATATTAAAATTGTAAACTGTTATGGTACCAGAAAGAATCCCGGGAGATACTTATAGCCTCTGTGTTTGGAAAGTCTTCCTACAAATGACATGAAACCCTGAAACCAATTTAAATGATTAAATTCAACTTCATGAAAATTTAAAACCTTAAAATCATAAAAAACAAAAACAAAAACACCCTGAAAAAACATTTGAAATACACAATAGTTATAAAAATTTAAACATATACAATATCCTATAAATTACTAACAAAAAGAATATGAACTAACATAAAAATGAGGAAATTGGGCTGGAGTTGTGAGGCACTGAGTTCGATCCTCAGTACCACATAAAAATAAATAAAATAAAGGTATTGTGTCTGTCTACAACTAAAAAATATTTTTTTAAAAATGAGGAAATTTTCCCAAAAAGGATTAAAAATAACTCAGGTGAAAATACTTTATAATAATAAGAGAAGAAAAGCTAAAAGCTAAAATTATAAGAAATATAAAACCACTTTTTCCACCATATTAAGTTGGCAAAGATAAAATATTTGATAAACACCTGGTTAGCAGGACACGCGGAGGGTTACTCGTAGATTGCTTGTGGAAGTGTAAATTGATACACACTCTTTGGAGGGTAACAGCACTATATAAATAAGAAATTCAGATAGTCTTTTATGTTGCTATATCTTTTCCTATTTATTGATCCTACCATATACTCATGTATGTGTAAAATGATTGTATTCAAAGATATTCATGTTAGCCTTATTTATATTAGAAACATTTGGAAGCAATTCAAATGTCCTTTAGTAGAGTATTGGTTAAATAAAATATGGTTTGTGAGAATAATGACAGCTAACTTTGAGTCTTTATTGAGTCAAGTACTAGGCTGAGTCTATTTTCATAAATAATCTCATTCCCACCACAACTATGTGAGATAGGAACTATTATTATTCTCATTTTATAAGTGGGAAAGTGAGACACACAGAATACAGCAAACTTTCTCTAAGAAGAGGAACTGGGACTTCTACTTGGTCATGATATAGAGTTGACATGTTCTTACTCATTAGGCTACAATTTTCCCCTGTACATGTGGAATTTTAAATAGGTGTAAAAATGTAAAAAGGCAGCCATTCTGTATATACTATATTGATAAGGTAGATTATCTAGAAATGTACATATGTATTTCTTATTTCGAAGTTAGATATGTGATACATATGAGAATACTATAAAAATGGAATAATATATTCCCATTTTTATAAAAAATAATATATTAATAAATGCTTATAAATGCATATTTTATCTTCACAGATACCAAAACAAACAAACAAATAAACAAAAACCCCAAAACAACAACAAAAAGCCCCAGTATTTGTATCAGGAAGAGTAATAGTGTCTTCGGGAAGAGTAATGGAAGGAAAATTTACTATTTATGTTTATAATTTTGTGCATTTTGAATTTTGTGCTAAGAGTATATACTACTGATTAAAGAAATTAATAATAGCAAAAGCAGTATATACTGGGAATACTAGTTCAGGGCCTAGTTTTTATAGCATGTTTTTGCAAGAAACTTGTTTCCACTTAATAAAGGCAGTTTATGTCACAAAAATTTAACATATACCATAAATAAGTGACAAAATGAGTTCCCCAAAGTGAGAGAAAATATTTATAATACATAGAACTGATAAATAATTATTATCTAGAATATAAAAAAGACTCCCAAACATCAGGGAAAAAAAGGTAAACAAAAGAATAGAAAAAATGAACAAAGATATGAACATGCAATTCATAGAAGAAGAAGCTTATACAAACAAGCACATGATGATTATCTACTATACCAATTATATATTATATATTATTATACTAATAGTTACTAGGAGGTAAATTACAATGAGATATATAATTTCATAGCTTTAACTTAAAAAGTTTATAAATAAGAGGTATCAGCGAAGATGGGGAAAACCAGCAAAAGTTATACTAGAAACTAATTGTGAAAGGGCAAACTGCTTTGTTGTAAAACTACTTTTGTAAATAATTTGGTAATGTCTATTAGAGTGGAATATCTCTCTGAAGTTTCTATGACCCAACAATGCCATTTACATGTGCTCAGGGATACAAGTGCAAGGATGTTCACAGTGATTTTTCTTCTTTTTCTTTATAATGAAAAAGTTCATTGAATGGTTTAGCTAATGTAATTTTCCAACACTTTATCTTAGAATTTCTAAAGTACTTGGTATTTGATACCCATGGCATTTATGAAGTTGACAATCATTGTTGTGCATTTAAAAATAATCTTGGTGGTTGCTCTAGGGTTCACCGTATACATTTATAACTAATACAATCTACTTTTAAATAATATTGTATCACTTTACAGGTACTGTAAGTGCCTTATTAAAGCCAGTGTTCCCAATTCTTCCCTTCTGTCTTTGGTATCATTCCCTTTAGCCTCTTGTTCTGATTCATTTCACTCATATAAACTATAATAACTAAATATATTGTTGCTATTATTATTTTGAACACAGTGTTATCTGTGAAATTGAGAATTTAAAAGTGTTACTTACCTTCACTTACTCCTTCTCTAATCCTTTATCTTTCTGTAGGCAGATCTGAGCTTCAGAACTGTATCGTTTTTCTTCTTTCTGAAGAAACTTTAACATTTCTTGCAAGGCAGATCTACTGACAACAAAGTCCCTCAGTTTTTATTTATGTAAGAAAGTTTTTATTTCTTCTTTACCTTTGAAGAAGAATTTCAGAGGATACAGCATTCTATGTTGGCATTCCCTCCATCCATACTAGTTTACTCCTGTCTGTTGCTTGTATGATTTCTGAAAGGTCAGATGTAATTCCTTTCTTTACTTCTCTATAGACAGTTTTTTTTCCTATTTTCAAAAATTCTTTTGTTACTTCAAATTTCTTCTTTACCTTTGATTTTCTGATGTTTGGAATATAATATGCCTACACATAGTTCTTTTTGGAATGTATTCTTCCTAGTGTTCTCTGTGCTTCCTTTATCTGTTGTTTGGTGTTTATTTTGGGGAATTGGTGTTAATTTTGGGGAATTCTCAATCATTATTTCTTTAATTATTGCCTGTCTTTTTTTTCTTTCAATTAGGTATATATTATACCATTTGTGGTTGTCTGACATTTTTTGGATACCCAGTTCTGTATTTTTCCAGTATTCTCTTCTCAGTTTCTATTGACATATCCTCAATTTCAGAGAGTCCTTCCCTGGTACATCAAAGGCATTCTTTATGTTTGTTACAGTGCTTTTAATCTCCAGCATTTCTTGGATTCTTTCTTAGAATTTCCATCTCTCTACTTATATTACTGATTTCTTATTTTTCCATTAGATCCCTAAGCATATTAGTCATAGTTGTTTTTAAATTAATGATCTGATAAGTTCAACATTCATGCTATACCTAAGTCTTGTTCTCTTGTTCTGTGCTTGTCCAATCTCTCTCTCTCTCTTTCTCTCCCTCCCTCCCTCCCTCTCTCTCTTTTGGTATCAGGGATTGAACTCAGGGGCACTCAACCACTGAGCCACATCCCCAGCCCTATCTTGTATTTTTATTTAGAAACAGCATCTCACTGAGTTGCTTAGCACCTCGCTGATGCTGAGGCTGGCTTTGAACTCACGATCCAGAGCCTCAGCCTCTCCAGCTGCCAGGATTACAGGCATATGCTCTGTCACCCATACTCTTTTAGCATGCTTAGTAGTATTTTTTTTTTCACAACAGTTTGCAACTGGAATGTCTCCCAAAGTCTTATGTGTTGAAGGCTAAGTCACAGTGCAACAATGTTCAGAATTGGGGCTCTTGGGAAGTGACTGGATCATGAGTACTCAGATCTCATTAATGGGTTGATCCATTGATGGATTCAGAACTGAATGAACTATTGGTAGGTGATAGAAGAGTTTGGACCTAGTTGAAGAGAGTGGTTCCTTGTGAATGTGGATGTTGGGACTATATATTGTCCCCATCCCCTCCCTCTCTCTCTCTCTTTCTACTTCCCAATTGCCATGAAGTGAGCAGCTCTGCTCCACCACACTCTCCTTCCATCCTGATGTTCCACCTCACTACAAGCCCACACTAATGGGGCCAACTGATTATGTACTGAAACTGCAAGCCAAAATAAACTTTTGCTACTTTAATCAAGTTGATTGTTTCTGGTATTTTGTCACAGCAGTGGAAATCTGACTTAATATAGAAAATTGGTATTGAAAAGTGGAATTTCTGTAACTATACCTAAAATAGTTCAGAAGCCTTTGGAACTGGCTTGCAGAAGGAATTTGGAAAAGTTTGGAAATGCAGGCTGGAGAAACCTTAGAATGTTGTTGTAAGCAGGGCTTCAAGATAATTCTGTTGTGAACTCAGAAGACCAGAATGCTGGTAGGAATGTGGACAGTAAAGACTGTGCTCTTAAGGTTTTAGATTGGAACAAGGACTCTATAGTGGATTAGAGGTCATATGTGTTAAATTCTAGCAAAGAACTTGTCTACATTTTGTTCATGTCCTGAGACTATGTGAGGCTGAATCTAACAGCTGGCTAACACAACTGGCAAAAAATAAATAATAATTTAAAAAGGGGGGGGGAATCAGGTTTTTAGTGATGTGTAAGGCATTTGTTGCATGTGGGGAATAAGTGTGTGTTAGGGATTCTTTATCTTCACTATGAGAGCTTTGTATAATAACTGCAGGAAAAACTTCCCATAGTACGGGTGCTCCCTCTAGGACTGCCCCCACGCCCTCAGGTTTTTAATTCACAGACTTATCTACTATGAGTCTCTGGATACTCATGAATTATAGTCTAGGTTTTCCTACTCTGGCACTAGTTTCCACAGAGGTTTCTGTGCTGGTTGATTTCTGCTCAGGCAAATTGTGATTCTCTGTATCTGTCTTTTTGTCTCTCCAGCACAGTATTTTGCTTGGTGCCTCTACTTCCCAGACAGATCAGAAGAGTTGTTGATTTGCATCTTGTTCAGCATTTGACTTGTTAAAATAGAATGATGACTTTCAAGCTCATTACATGCCAGACAGAAACTAGAAGTCTGCTCAGTCACATTGTTTTTAAGTACTGAAAAGTTGGAAACATTCTAAATATCTTTTATTAAGATAATAAATAGTTGAATTATGGTATATTCATATAACGGAATACTATAAGTCAGTTAAATGAGTATACTGGGTTTATATAATTTAAAACAGCTAGATCACAAAAAACAGAGTGAAAAAAGGAGCCTCAGAATGATCTACATAAAACAGTGCTGTACTGTGTAATAGTGTGTTAAATATAAAAATATAACAGAAAGATACATACCATCTTAAGGATAGTGATTTCTTTAAGAGAGGTAGGGAGGAATTAAATCAGTGAGGAATAAAGCAGGAATTTCAACTGTGTATGTAATATTTTATTTCCAAAAAGAACCAAAGATTTAAAGCAAATACACGAAAATATTAATACCTATTAAGTATGTGTGGACTTACAAGAGCAAATTAACCTCCACAAGTTTTAGTTTTCTTTTACATAAGAACAGTAATATTGTTTCACAGTTATTGTGAAGTTAAACTCAACTAACATAAATTTTTGTAATAAAAATATAAATTTACTGTGAAACAGAATGAAATATTTGAAGAACTTGGATGAACTTGAAAAGTGACATTATGTGGGTTATTACTATAACTAGTTTTACCATATTCAACTCAAAGCAGACCATATCTCTCTGTGATCACTCCTTACTCTAGCTGTCATTTTACTTGAAATGTTCCACGCATACTTCTTTTTGTGATCAATGATCAAGGGTAAAATGGAAAAACAAAATTTAAGTTTTATTTGTTCTGAAAGAGTCAGAGGCTGATTTGGCTTCTATCAGCATTTCCCAGGGCATGTAACAGCTGAGCCTCTTTGATTTTTGTCTCCATACTTTACCAACTCACAAAGAAACTCCTCTTTTGTGTCCCTAGATTGAATTTAAAATCTTTTCAAACTCCTGGTGGAATTTACCACTGTTTCTATTCATTAATGAAATACCAGAAAGCAGCAGGAGTGCCTTCAGAGGGAACAATAGAAGGAATGAGAATACTCCTTGAATAGGCTGCTTGTCCATCCAGCGTCTTCTCTGTCCTCCACTGTGGGTGGTGTTTCTGATCTGATTGACATCCTAGTCCATGTTTTTAAAATCACTAGAGTCTTCACGGCATATCAGCTTGCTGTGACCCTGCTTGAGATTGATTTGAAAAGTACAGTGCTTTTGAATGACTTGGAAAATACCTTCTGTTTAGGAAAATGCTTGTTGTCCTGTGCTGTGGTTGCCGGTAAGGTTGAGATTATTAAAAAAGGATAAAGTCTCCTGGGCATCATCTTTCCAGCTTTAAGTGAAAAGAAATCCACACAACTAATATGAGCTATGAAAGCCACGGTTTGACGCCTGAGATTTCTATTGTGAGATAGTGTGTCCCTGGGAAATGTGCTTTGTGGCTAAAAGGTTCATATGGCTTTTGTAACTATGCAATTACAAAAGTAGGTCTCTTTGAACCTAAATAGAGGAAACTGTTGAAGTGTGAGTTACTCTGTGAACTCAACTCTGGTAGCAAAATAAGAATAAGGATATTTTAGCAATTCTGGCACAGGCTTAGGGATGAATCAGAATTGCCCTCTAGGTCAAAAATTCTCTATGACTAAGTGAAAAAGCCTAGACAGACTCAAGTTTACTTTGTAAAACTAGACTGTCACACACACACATCATGGCTTGCATAGGCAAACATGCACTCAAAAATATATATCACATTGCTTTTATCTGGCTTTGCTCTGAAATGAGGTTTTCTCTATATAAATGAAATAATGAAACACAGTATTTTATATGAATCTGCATTTTAAATAAGTATACCCAACACATTTGAACTTTTCCTTGATTTATCCATTACTATTAATAATTAATTACGATGTTTTTCTTTCTCTGTAATGTTTGCTTTTATTCCTCTCCCTTTCCCATTACTAAAGCAATACTAATTCCAGGAAGTAAAAAAATACAAAAAGGAAAACATCAATTTTTACATCTATTACTCCTTGGTAAATATTTCCAAATGTACCCACATGCACACTCATGGTTAAACCAGTAGGAACAATACAATACCATATGTGATTTGCATTTTTCTCTTAGTGATTTGTTAGTCGGCTTTTTGTCACTGTGACCAAAATACCTGACATGAACAACTTAAAGGAAGGAAGATTTATTTTGGCTCGTGGTTTCAGAGGTTTCGGTTCAGGTCAGCCAGCTCAATTGCTTTGGACCTTATGTGAGGCAGAACATCATAGAAAAAGGTTTGGTGGAGTGAAGATGCTCAGCTTATGGCAGCTGATAAGTAGGGAGAATAGAAAGGTCTTGGGATAAGATATAGTCCCTAAGGGCATGCCCAAAGGACTTGCTCTTGTCTGTGTGCCCAGCCTCCTGCAGTTCAAATTATTAATTCATCAAATGGATTAATCCACTGATGAGGTTAGAGTCTCCTGATCTAATCGTTTCCTACAAGCCCCACCTCTGAACATTACTGCATCGGGGACCAAATCTTCAGCTCATGAGCCTTTGTAGAATATTCCAGATCAAAACCATAACATGATTTATCATGAATACTTTAAAAAATATCAGACCTATGTCTGAAATATAATTTTAAATAATCACATGATCTAGATATATTATTTCAAAATTTCATATTGTTGGGCAGCTAGAATATGTTCAATTTTCTTATATCACAACGCTGTGTTGAATGTACGTGTGTGTTTGTATGTACTATATGTATAATTGCATACATCTTATTTTCCTTAGTTCCTTGTAATAAATTGATAAATTTAGAATTTATATTCTAAGAACATATATAATTTTATGTTATAAGAACATATATATTTTTGAGGATTTTGATATGTTCTGTTAGCCAGGGCTAATCTTCGGCTAATGTGTCCTGTTATGATTACACATTTAGTCAACAGTTGATGTCCATTCTGGTCATTCAGTGCTTGACTTTACTAGTGGTTAAATATCTTGAAATGTTTAGTTTTGCAAACCATCTCACAAGAAAGCTATGTGAATTATATTACCACTTATATTTACATTTTGAAGAGAGATTTACATTTTGAGGAGAGATTTTTGAGGGAATTTCCCTTAAATGTTTTGTGTTTAATATCATATAAAAATGAACATCTGCAATTCAAAAAGACAATAGACTCCTTTTTTTCATTTAGAAAGGTGTTTTTTTTGTCATGATTTAAAATACATAATGCTTAAGAACAATAGAATAGGTACTCACTAAAGAAGATATATGAATAGCAGCAAACACATATTCAAACATTAGTAATTAGGGAAGAGAAAATTAAAACCAAAACAAGGTAGTGTGATATATCTAATAGAATGGCTAAAACAAAAAATAAGAAACAGAAAAACTTGACAATTCCAAGTGCTGATGACAATGTGGAACAACTAGAACTCTCTTATGCACTGATGGGAATGCAAAAAATGGTATAGACAAGAAAAACTTTTTGGCAGCAATTTTAACAATAAACATATGCTTATAATAAGACTCAGCAATTCTACTTCTAGGGATTTATCTAAGGGAAAACTTTAGTCTGCCCTCACAAATATGTATGTGCAAATATTTATAGAGGCTTTTTTTTTTTCATAATTGCCTTAAACTGGAAACAACCCAAATGTTCTCATCTAATGAATGGATAAAAACTTGTAGTACATCCACACAGTGGAATGCTACTAAAGGAGGAATGAACTATTGATGCATATGGGAATATGAATTAATGTCTCAATGGTAATGCTCAACAGACTACATATTATATATAGTATATATATATGTATATATATTCATATATGTATATTTGAATGATTCCATTTATATTACAGGAAAGGAAAATTATAGAGACAAAAAAGAGGATCAATGGTTGCCAGGGGCTGGGGTAAGAGGTTGACTTTAAAGGTGTACTATAAAGGAGTTTTTAGGGTGAAGGAACATAGATATGTTAATTATAGTTGTAGCTACATGAGTACATGCATATGTCAAAACTTATAGCATTACATACCAAAAGGAGTTAATTTTAGTATGTATAAACTTAAAAAATGCATAAAAATTAAAAAAAAGATTTTAGCAAGAAAAATATTTCTTAGCAGCCATTGAAGTGTACATTGCATACCTCCAGACATGGGAAGCTGCTGTGCTTGAAATTCTTTGCTACATTTTGTCAGTGACAGAGCATAGTAGGGAGACTAAGGCAGCCCATTCCTAGGAGTGATGGTACTCCTCAGTGGCCTTGCTGAATCTCCTTAGCTTTCACCATAATGTAGGAGGCTTCCACCTGAGCTCCCTTTCCTCCCTCACTCAAGTGGTCTGATGGTCCTCTCAGCCTTATTTGCTGCCTTCTCAATTTCTTTCACATGGACATTTCCCTGAATAAAATCCTTGCATGTTTAATTTTGTCTTGGCAGCTGCTTCTTGATAGTCCTGAACTGATGTAACCTGTAATCATCCCTTTCCTAAAAATATTTATTGAAGTCTAACATATATAAAGAAAAACATACTAAATATATATGTACAACTCTGTGACTTTTCACAAAGTGAAAAATGTCATCCAGATCAAGAATGAGAACATTATTAATAATTCAAAAGCCTCCTCTTCCTCCATTTACATCCTCTCCCAATGACTAATTCCCTCTCAAAAGTAGCCAATGTCTTGAATTCCTAACATCATGAATATGTTTTGTTTGGTTTTGAACAGTATGTGTATATATATTTTCTCTCTATAAAACGTGTATGTGTGTGAACTTACAATTTCATTTTAGTTTGACTTCTTTTGGTCAATACCATGTTTATGAAAATTATTCCAGATGGTATGAATAGAACAACATTTTTTCCTTCTCATTATTGTGGAATTTGCTCAATGAATGAGCATAGCACAACTTATTTATCCATTCTACTATTCATGGGCATTTTTTTAAAAAAAGTTTTGTGTTCTACAAATAATGCCATTATGAACATATTTGAACATGTCTTCTGGGTGCATGCATGTATTCATCCCTAACTGGTTCATTACTAGGAGTAGAATTGCTAGATCATAGGTTTGGTAATCCTAGGTTATGATCAGCGTAAGAAGATATTGCCAAAAAATTTTTCACAGTGGTTATACTCCCAGCAGGTGTATGTAGGTGGACCATTTTCTCTGTGACCTCCTCATCACCCATGCTTGATATAAAATTGACAAAAATATAATAGTAAAGGAAAGTAGTAATAGGCTAATCTGCCTCATACATAAATATGCATAAGACCTTAAATTACTATCAAATGGAATCTGGTAGCCCAAAAAAAGATAACATATCACAATGCAAATTGGTTTATTACATGATGCAAGGTAGGCTTAACATTTGAAATATAAATTGATGTAATTTTCCACAATAACAGAATAAAAGAGGAAAATCATCTAGTTATTTAAATAGAAAGGAAAAAATGTTTGATAAAACTTCTCACTCATCCATAGTAAATCTCAGCAAACTGAAAAGAAGGGAACTTCTGTAATTTAAAGAATATTCAGAAAAAAATTGTGAATTTTACCATTACAGACATTATTTGTAATGGTAAAATTTTGGAAATTCTTTTTATGATATAAGGAAAGAGACAAGGAGATGCCCTGTCATCACTTCTATTTATTTTATTTTATTTTTATGTTAGTGGGGATTGAATCCAGGGCCTCATATGTGCTAGGCAAGCACTCTACCAGACACATCCACAGTCCTCTATTTAATTCCTTTATGTTAGATCATAGCTAGGGAAATAAGGTAAGAAAAAATGATTTACAAATTGGGAAGGAATAAATAAAGGGGGGCACAGATCACATAACTGGGTTCATATGAAACCGAAAGAACTTATGTAAGGATTTATAAAAGAATTTAGTTGTTGGATACAAGATCAATATATAAAAATAAAATTTATTTCTATATACCAGCAATAAAAGAGTTGGAATATGAACTTTTAAAAAAATGCATTTAAAATGTCATCTGGAAAGGCTACATTGGTTCTCATAGTAAATGACCCCATGCTGCTGTGTGTTTGGTGTCTTGTCTTCCTATCTCTTAATTCACTGGGTTGATAACTACCATGTCTAGGCTGTCATTATGCTTACCTCTAACTGCAACTTATTTTAGTGGTGCTTTTCTACAAATGTATTATGATTGGAAAAATCAATAAAAATATAAAGCAAGCTAAAGTTATCTTAATGAAACTGAAAGGATTTTAGTGCCTGGATTTTGTGGCTTTCATTTTGGGCACCCAGGAGTTAGAGCCCTTTACACATATATTCAGGGTCAAAGTGAATAAGAATGCCAAAAGTATAGACTTCAAAGGAGAAGGAATGCTATTCTGTATCCATACCTCTTCAGATGACAGAATGGAGTGAAGTCTCCAAGTTCCCTGCTTGAATAAGACGTTCCTTAAAATTTTCTATGAGGTTATTTCATCTGAATGGTAAAGGGAGGAAAATGGTTTTAGTTTCAGCATAGGCATTTTAAGTAAAATCAGCATAGGAATTTTAAGCAAAAATCATTGTTGTGTCTATTGAGCAAACATTTGGTATACATTTAATCACTAGGTTTAAGGTCACTGACTTTGATATGACTTAAAATGCACATTGACTCTTAGATAATATTGTAACAGCTTGTTAGTCCTGGTTTTAAGAAGGGTTTGTTTATAATATTAGTCCAATTTGACTCTGTTCAGTAAAATTACAGTCAAATACTCATAACTAACAGCAACAATTATGAGGATTCCACTGCCAAAATTTGGATTTTAGACAGATGCAATCCAATGAGCATTGAGCTTCTATAGCCAGGCAACCACCCAAGCAAAAGGGACTAGTGAAGAGCTAGCCTTTTCTGGTTGACAGGAGCTAGCAGACCTACATTATTAAATATTCGAGCTCTAGTCATTCCCATGGGTGATTTGATGGCATCATGTCTCATCTATTTAGATTGGTGACTAAAATTTATCAACTATATCCCATTGTCAAAATAAATTTTATGTCATGACTCAGTACATAAATATAAATATACATAAATACAATTAAAATAAAATTTTAATGGGAAAATAATTATCTTTATTCCAGGTTATACACATGGCTAGCTTCTATTTCATTGTGATTTCCTGCATTTTACTTAATAAACATGGGAGATAGCTCCCTAAAGTGGTTTTATTGTTCACTGATGTGTCATAGCTTTGGTTGAGAAGTACTGATTTAGATGACCCTTTAAATCAATCTTCTTCCTTTGATGCTCCCTTGAACTGGAATTGTGGCACTGAGCCCAGTCTAGCCCAGTCATGGTCTAGCAGTTATTAATAACTCAATTTCATCAGCCATTTATCTTGAGAAAAAATGCCTAGACTATGAGAATATTTTGACCCCAGACCACAGATGGGGAAAATGAGATGATGTGTAATTAGTATTACACTTTCTTTGTTCACAAAGCTCTATTTTTTAGTATACTTTCTACTTTAATGATTAACATAAAAGGGGTCAATTTGACTTAAACATGTCCCTGGGCTAGAGGAGATTGTATCAAAATAATCGGTAAACAAAAATGAGAATCCAAATCTGATTCAGAGTTTATGTATTTTGAACTGGAACTGAAAATTCTTACCCTACACCATTGTAATGAGGATAGATGACATAGGAATGTATGTGAAATAGCTGCACAGAGCCTATGGTGGATGATTATTTGCAAAAAATAGCCCAAACAATATTTCCCACCCATATATTAATGCCTTCCTGTAGTACAACTTTGCTATTCATTCTGTCAAGAGGTGGAGTCTCCTCATCCATTCATTAATTCCACCAATTCCCACTGGAGTCTGAGCTTTTCACTGTCTTTGTCTAATAGAATATGGTTGATGTGATATTGTGGTGCTTCTGCATTTATGCATAATGAGGCCTTGAACTTTGTTCTTTCCTTCTTGAAACATGTTGATTTCCATGTAAAGAGGTCTTCTTGAGAATGAGATACCAGAGAAGTCCAACTGGCAGCCAACACCAATGACCAGACATGGAAGGGAAGCAATCTTAGCCCACCCAGTTAAATTTATGCCATCTGATAGCCACAGAGTAATTCCATGTGAGAAATAGCAGAAGAACTGCCTAGTGGCTGAACTCTGCACAAATTGTTGATTTCCAGCATCATAAACAAATAAAATGGGTGTTATTTTAAGATAATATGATTTGGAATAATTTATTGTGCAGTGAAATATAACTAGTAAATTTGGCATATTTTAAGTGTTCAATAATAGTTTGGAAACGCTTGCCTTGTAAGGAAAGGGAAGATTTGATTCTGAAGTAGGGTCTCAAAGTTATTCCTTTTTGAGTACTAAAATGTATTTCTTAGGATTGAGTGTTGAGCATTATAGAATGCTATTTGACTTGTTATTGTTTTCACATAGTGCTTACAGCACTTCTAGATCACCGTACAAATATACTGAAATAAAACTATTGAAAGTATACAATTGGAGAGCAATCTTAGCCCTTATGCCTTATGCCTTATGGGAAGAATGTTAGCTAAATGAGACATAAATATTACTTGGAGCATGTCTGTATTGCACAGCGGGAAGGATCAGGGAATCTCTATGAGGAACCAACGAGTCAGTTTATTTGAGTCTAATAGGAGATTATTCCTTATTAAGGAATATGTCATAATGGATCACACTACATTTTACAAGTCCAGATTTTTTTTTCCTATGAAGTGTGAATGATAATATTAGCAGCAGCAAACACCTATTGAACAGACATGTTCTAAGCATTTTATAATATTTAATCCTCAATTTCCTTCTCTGTGATCAGGATATAATAGTAATAGGTATAGGTGAGAAAACTGAAGCACTATGACTCTGTTCAGTGTCTCTAGAAGCAGAACCTGAGACAGAGATCCTTATACAAGTGGTGCCTTGTGAGAGTGCTCTCAGGAAAAAAGGGGACAAAGAAATCATAATTGGAGAGGGGAAACTGACAAGCAAGAATATGGTCACAACTGAAGTCTAGCTTTAGGTTAATCTCACAGGGAGATTTTTGCACCCAAAATTTAACATGACCTCAGAAAAGGGCATGTTATATCCTTTTTCATCCCTGTCTCAAGCAGTAATTAGCTGTGGGATGACTCCAGCTGGGGTTTTTTAGGTGCCTAACACCCTGGGGTATGCTCCTGTTGTTCAAGGGCAATTCTAAAGAGAAAGGGGGCAAATGTGAGCCATTAACAGAATTACAACAGCTGAGCCAAAGCTTCAAACTTTAAGTTCCCTGGGACTTTGTATCCCCTGGCAAAAGTGATTCAGACTGAGAATCAATATCTCTAGATCCACAGGGCCTACAAATTCAGAAATAGGAAGCACAGATTCTAGGTGTCCGTGTCAGTTTAGACTCTGTGTGCAACAATCCTCAAAAGATCTGGTTGTCTTCTATTTCAAGGGTATTCTTATTCTATAGATTTTACCTTAAATGGCACTTCAGTAGGGCCAATTTTTCTATCCCCATTAGGTGCTGTTTTATATGCCCTTATTGAATCCTGTAATAACCTTTGTAGCCCTGGATCTAACTATATAATATATACACAATTAACTATTTGTTTAGTTAGATACCTGTATTTGTAGCTCAAGACTAAACTGTTCTCTCAGGAATTCTCTCTTTCCTTAGCAGTTAACAAAGGGTCTAGAATACATAAAAACAAAATAAATTATTGTTTAAAGACTATCTGTTTGCTGGGCATGGTGGCACAGGCCTCTAATCCCAGTGGCTCGGGAGGCTGAGGCAGGAGGATTGCAAGTTTGAGGCCAGCATTAACAATTTAGCAAGGCCCTAAGCAAACTGAGTGAGGTCCTGTCTCAAAATCAAAATAAAAAGGGATGGGGATGTGGCTCAGTGGTTAAGCGCCCTTGGGTTCAATCCCTTGTACCAAAACAAAAAACAAAACAACCCTCCCCCAAAAAAACCCTACCTCCCCCCCACACAAATAAACTAACAAATGAAAACCCCATTTGTTTGAGCCCCACCATAGCAACTTAAAAAGACCCTACCACAAGATAAAAAATAAAAAATGAAAAGGACTGGGAGTGAAGCTCAGTGGCAGAGCACCCCTGGGTTTAGTCCCCAGCATCACACATACATACATACATACATACATACATACATACATACACACACCATGGAGTGAAGGGAAGAATGACAAGTTTGGCCATAGGTAAACAAAGACTTTAGTACCTTGTGATGAATCCATTCTTTATTTTGTAGAAAATGGAAGAGTCACTGAAACATTTATTAACTAAGGATAGTCATATGTTTGTCCTGATTCTTCTTCCCTTCTTACAGAATGTTGGCTTTACAATCAATAATTATTTATTGGGTATTCTTTATATGATCAGGAACCTATGTGGGTACATAGTAAGACAACTTAAAATTCTTGATTAAAAAGGAGTGTGTAAATTTCTCTATATACATACCTGACTTTTAGTTTATTTTAAGCAAATAATTCTTGAAAGAGACTGGCCATTTCATCCTAACATGCTCCCAACCAAAAGTAATTTTAGTGATTTCTGAACTATATTACAATATTTATGAAATAGGTTAATATCACAGTATTAGAGAATCACAGATATTAATGGTAATCATGTATTCAAAGTTACTTTTTTATGGTATCAGGGATGGAACCCAGGGATACTTACCACTGAGCCACATCCTCATCCTTTTTATTTTTTATTTTGAGACAGGGTCTTGCTAAGTTGCTTAGGGTCTCACCAAATTGCTGAGGCCGGCTTTGAGTTTGATCTTCTTGCCTCAGCCTCTGGAGCTGTTGGGATTATAGGCATAAGCCACCAAACCTGGCTGCTAGTTTTGTTAAGGAAGGAAAAAATATATGTCAGTATCAGGTCTTATTTTATACTATACATGTAATCTAGAAATTTTTAGATAATGATTTAATAATAAAACAACAATAATAAAATAATAATAAACAAAAAGATATCTCTGTGCTTCTCTACAGAATGACTCAATAATTTGTTTTAATAATATTAGACATTACTTTCATTTATGTAATGCTTTTTATGTTCAAATTGCTTAACCAAAATTAAGTAATTAGTCCTTATACTAAACCCTGCAAGGCAGATAAGAATTATCTTCATTTTACAGATTTAGTCAAATGTAGCATATTCCAAATGATTAATGCTTCAAAATCTCCAGTACCAAATGGTCTGTGTTCTTCTTGGAAGCATGTGGAAACCCAAATTTACATAGTAATTATGTGTTCAATTGTGCTGAGGAAGCAAGTGGCAGGCCCAGATAATCTTGAGAGAGAGAGAGAGAGAGAGAGAGAGAGAGAGAGAGAGAGAGAGAGAAAGAGAGCGCACGAGCAATGAGTTGGGGGGAGGGGGAAGAGAGAGAAAGAAAGAGATAGAAATACTGGCAATATACATGAAGGAGGATAGCAGATTTTAAAATGCTTGTTGAATGATAATATTATCATTCATATATAGTGATTCTTTCTTTAAAATTCTATGTTAAGAACAAAACCAAAAAGCTCCACGTAAACCTTGGCAAATGCTGTTAATAAATAGCATAGATTGGTGGAATTTGCATCTCAACAAATGAAAAAGAAGCCATGCTGAAGATAACAATGGCGTGCAGTTATTTTCTTACATTTAGTACATAAATCCTGGTATCGGGCTGCATTTTGCTTACTGTTAATATCTCCTGTGTGCCAAAAATTTGTGTGAGAATTTGTGCTTAAAAAAGAGGTTTTGAATTGTTAATAGGAATATAATTCCTTAGCCTTATATTGTAGAAAGACTGACAAATATGCTATTTCTATTTTTGAGAAAACAGCACTTTTCTCTTTTTTTTTCTTCATGGAAGAAGAACAAATCATAATTGTCAGTAAAAAAAAAAAAAAAAAAAAGAGGAAAGTTGTACATCTACCTACCGAACTATCTACCTATCATATCACAGAACACTGTGTTCCCCTGTGTTCTGAAGATGGGCCTATGTCCATGCATGAGTAGAAAATGTGGGTTGTTGGAATTTTTGCTCAGTGAGACCAACTTCTTCAACACTGCCTGAGATTGTGCAGCTCAGTGAGACCAATTTCTTTTGCACAGCTTGACATTGTGCAGAAGTGTCAGAAATATTATTATTTAGAGATTCAGAGTCTTCTAATTCTGATAATATCATGGAATAGATATTTGGAATAACCCTTCTTGTAAAGAGTATTGTTATGGTTTGGATATGAGATGTCCCCCAAAATCTCATGTGTAAGTCAATGCAAGAATGTTCAGAGGTGAAATGGTTAGATTATGAGAGCTGTAACCAAATTAGTGGATTAATCCACTTGAATGATTAATGGGTGGTAACAGTAGGTAGGTAGGGTGCAGCTGGAAGAAGTAGATTACAGGGAGTGTGCCTTTGAGGTTTGTATTGTTCCTGGTAAGCGGACCTCCTTCTCTGCTTCCCAGGCTGACACCATGATGTTGTGCCTCACTTCCAGCCTGGAGCTAAGGAGTTGGTTGAAGATGTACTGAACCTCTGAAACTGTGAGCCAAGATAAACTTCTTCTTCTAAGTTGTTCTTGTTGGATCTTTTGGTCACAGTGATGCAAAGCTGAACAGAACAAGTATCTGGAAATACTGAAAAAAATATAAGCTTATATTAGCTTTTGGGAAAAGAAGGGAAATTACTGAAGAAATGACCAGAGGTAAGAACTGGAAGGGCAGGAAACACTTCTATGAAATTTGAAAGGTGCATGGGAGATAAAAATTAGGACTTTTCAATGTGGAGGGATGGGCCTCAAAGCGGAATCCTCCACATCCTTGGTGGGTGGGCCCGAGAAATCCCTGCCTCCTGGAGGGTGATGTAGATTCTTGCCTAACTCTAGCTTGGCTGAAGGTGGAGCAGGGAAACATGTATTTCCTGAGTAGTCTTATATGAGGCCTAGCATTACATAAAATTTTTCAAACAAAATCCATTCTATTATGAATTGAAAAAACCTTAATCTGGAAACTAAAGAGATCTCAGTCTTCTGGTGTTCCTAGGTCACTAGACCAACTCTTTGAAGGAATTTATTATAAACTGAAGCCTTAAAGAAATCCCATAGAAATGATTTCCATACACATGAACATAAAATAATAAAAATCATAAACCATATGCAGAACTATGAGCAAGGTTAGTGAAAACATCATATTACAGAATCAGACAAGCCAAGTCTGTGGATATTGGAATTTACTAGATATCAATATAAGTATAAATATTTAATGCTTTCAAAATGGATGTAGGATATTATCAAAAGTATCATAAAGGACAATACTAACTAGTCAAGGTAGGTTTTAAAAAAGAACAAGAAGAGTTTCTGGAAAGGAAATAAATAATAATTTGTGAGAAACCTAAAAGGTTGTTTACGTAGCAGATTTCATCGAGTAAAGAAAGGATTAATGAGCTGTAACATGTCTTGAAAAATGGAGGCATGCAGTTTGAAAATACAAAAGAGCGAGTTATGACATGGAGAATAGAGTAGGAAGGCTTAATATATTTCAGAAGGAGACTAGAGAAAAATAGGAGAGAAAGTGGAAGATTATTCAAAGATGATGAAGATGTAAAGTTCAAATTCTAAAGGCTCAGTAAATCTCTAGAAGAATCTTTAAACATAAATTCATAGTGAGATAAATAGTAAAACTGCAGAGCCCCAAAGATAAGTGAAAATCTTAAAAGTTGCATAGTGATTACTTATAGTTAATTTCTACACAGCAACAATAGGGGCCAGAAGATATCTCAGTAAGCTTTAAAAGGCTGAGTTAGGAAGACTGTTAACCTAGAATTCTATGCCATGCAAAACTTTCCTTCAAGAACAATTGCATAATAAGTGAATATGTGAGCAGTATAGCTCCACATTATGTACAGCCACAAGAATGGGATACTAATGGATTGTACTCCATGTATATATAAAATATATCAAAATATACTCTATTGTCATTATATCTAAAAACAACAAATTTAAAAGAACAGTTAAAAAAAGAACAATTACATAGCACATGCTCTTTAGGAAAGATTCTCAATGTACTTCAAGAAGCAGCAACATAATCTCAGAATAAAGATCTGAGAAGAAGGAAAGTTGAGGAAAAATGATGGTAAATATACAGATGAATCTAGAAAAATGTCTATAGTTATGCTATCAAATATAAGACACATTGAATTTTCAAGATGGTTAAATGTGAAAGAACCAAGTTTTGGGACTGATGAAATTAAAAAAAGTTTTCAGTTGAAGTAATGATATCTTAAAACCATAAAAGTGATTCCTGAATATTTTCTTTGCAAACTGCATCTTGATCTAGAATATTGATTGGAAAATTTCAATTATTGGAATTATTGTATCTTTAGCACTTCAGTTAAAGCCACCAGTTTACCTAATCTTCCACTCACTCACAGTTTTTTTTCTTGAACCCTTTTCAAGATTGTTACAGCTTGAATGCTAGTAAATTCTCTGTTTCTTAATTATTAAATAATTTCTTTATTGTTAAATATTAACAATACAAACATCAAGCAGAGCATCAGCAGATTACAGAAGAACACACATACTCTGTGATTTTGTAATATTATATAGAGAAAATAAGTTACAGAAAATATAAAGAGAATATCTACTCATCAGATGATAAAAATTTCAATTTTAAAGGAATAATTTGCTAGACTAGTTCAAATATTTAAGTTTCACCTTTGAAAACGAGCTGCACAACTTTGAATACAATTTATTTTGAATTGTTTAAGTTAATTCTGCTAATAATTGTTGCTCTTTTAGTAACATCCACTGACATAATTTGGTACATAGTGTTTAAGACATTTATATTTAATATTTATAATTATTTTCCAAATTTTAAGATGATCTGCAGGGGAAGGCATGTGTATAGTGAGAGAACAAGGGCTTTGGGGTAATGCTAGGGTGAATGTAAGTTCCGCCAAATTATGGTGGTATAATTGAGCACTTTTTCTATAGAATAAGGTGTTACATACTTTATTATGAAGTAAGGAAGCTTAAATAAAAGTGTATATAAACAAATCAACACCAAAAGCAGTAGAAGACAGGAAATAATTAAAATCAGAGCTGAAATCAATGAAATTGAAACAAAAGAAACAACTGAAAAAAATTGACAAAACAAAAAGTTGGTACTTTGAAAAAATACATAAAATTGACAGACCCTTAGTCATGCTAACAAACAGAAGGAGAGAGAAAATTCAAATTACTAACATACATGATAAAAAAGGAAATATCGCAACAGACATTACAGAAATACAGAAGATAATTAGAAATCATTTTGAAAACTTGTACTCCAAAAAATAGAAAACATTGAAAGCATTAACAAATTTCTAAAGTCATATGATTTGCCCAAATTGAGTCAGGATGATATACACAATTTAAACAGATCATTTGCAGGTGATGAAATAGAAGACAGAATCAGAAGCCTACCAACCAAGAAAAGCCCAGGATCAGATGGATACAGAACCGAGTTCTATGAGAACTTTAAAGAACTAATACCAATACTCTACAATTTATTTCAGGAAATAGAATAAGAGGGAGCACTTCCAAACTCATTCTATGAGGCCAACGTCACCCTGATTTCAAAACCAGGGAAAGACACATCAAAGAAAGAAAACTTCAGAACAATATCTTAATGAACATAAATGCAAAAATTCTCAATAAAATTCTGGCAAATTGAATACAAAAACATATCAAAAAGATAGTGCACCACAATCAAGTGGGATTCATCCCAGGGATGCAAGGTTGGTTCAACATACAGAAATCAAAAAATGTAACTCATCACATCAATAGACTTAAAGATAAGAAGCATATGATCATCTCAATAGATGCAGAAAAAATATAGCACCCTTTCATGTTCAAAACACTGGAAAAACTAAGGATAATGTAAAAACTATGTATGCTAAGCTCCAGGCCAACATCATTCTAAATGGAGAAAAATTGAAAGCATTCCCTCTAAAGCCTGGAACAAGACAGAAATGCCCTCTTTCACCACTTTAACATAGTTCTTGAAACACTGGCCAGAGCAACTAGATCAAAAGACAAAAGAAAGTAAAGGCATATGGATAGGAAAAGAAGAACTTAAATTAGCACTATTTGCTGACGATATGATTGTATATATCTAGAAGACTCAAAAAGTTCCACAAGAAAACTTCTAGAACTAATGAATGAATTCAGCAAAGTATCAGGATGCAAAATCAACACCCATAAATCAAAGGCATTCTTGCATATCCATGACAAATTTTCTGAAAGGAAAACAAGGAAAATTACCTCTTTTACAATAGCCTCAAAAAAAAAAAAATTGGGGGATCAACCTAACAAAAGAGGTGAAAGACCTCTACAATAAAAACTACAGAACACTAAAGAACAAAATTAAAGAAGACCTTAGAAGATGGAAAGATCTCCCTTATTCTTGGATAGGCAGAATTAATATTGTCAAAGTGACCATACTACCAAAAGCACTATACAGATTTAATGCAATTACAATCAAAATCCCAATGACATTCCTCATAGAAATAGAAAAAGAAGTTATGAAATTCATCTGGAAAAATAAGAGATCCAGAATAGCTAAAGCAATCCTTAGCAAGAAGAGTGAAGTAGGTGGCATATATACCAGACCTTAAACTATATTACAGAGCAATAGTAATGAAAACAGCATGGTATTGGCACCAAAATAGACTTGTAGGTCATTGGTACAGAATAGAGGATGCAGAGACAAATCCACATAACTAGTTATTTTACATTAGACAAAGGCCTCAAAAACATGCATTGGAGAAAAAATATACTCTTCAACAAATGGTGCTGGGATAACTGGAAATCCATATGCAACAAAATTAAATTAAACCCCTATCTCTCACAAAACTCAACTCAAAGTGGATCAAAGACCTAGGAATTAAACCAGAGACCCTGCATATAATAGAAGAAAAAGTAGGCCCTACTTTCCATTATATAGGATTAAGCCCCTATTTCCTTCATAAGACTCCTATAGTGTAATAATTAAAATTAAGAATTAATAAATAGGATGGATTCAAATTAAAAAACTTCTTCTCAGCAAAAGAAATAATTAGTGAGGTTAATAGAGAGCCTACAGCTTGGGAGCAAATTTTTTCCACTTGCACATCAGATACAGCACTAATCTCTAGAGTGTATAAAGAACTCAAAAAGTTAAACCCAAAATAACAAATAACAATCAATAAATGGGACAAGGGACTGAACAGACACTTCTCAGAAGGTGATATACAGTCAATCAACAAATATATTAAAAAATGTTCAACATCTCCAGCTATTAGAGAAATGCAAATCAAAACTACTCTAAGATTTCATCTCACTCCAGTCAGAACGGCAGCTACTAAGAATACAAACAACAATAAGTGTTGGTGAGGATGTAGGGGAAAAGGCACACTCATACTTTGCTGGTGGAACTGCAAATTGGGGCAGCCAATCAGGAAAGCAATATGAAGATTACTTGTAAAACTGGGAATGAAACCACCATTTGACCCAGCTATCCCACTCCTGGGTTTTTACCCAAAGGACTTAAAAACAGCATACTACAGGGACACAGCCACATCAATGTTTATTGGAGCACAATTCACAATAGCTAAACTGTGGAACCAACCTAGATGGCCTTCAGTAGATGAATGGATAAAGAAAATGTGGTATTTATACATAATAGAGTATTACTCAGCAATAAAAGAAAATAAAATAATGGCATTTGCAGGTAAATGGATGGAGTTGGAGAATATAATGCTGAGTGAAGTTAGCCAATCCCCCCCAAAAAAACAGATGCTAAATATTTTCTCTGATATAAGGAGGCTGATTCATAGTGGGTTTGGGAGGGGAAGCATGTGAAGATTAGACGAACTCTAGATAGGGCAAAGGGGAGGGAGGGGATGAGAGGAGGAAGGGGTGTAAGAAAGAGGGTGGAATGAGATGGACATCGTTTCCCTAAGTACATGTATAAAGACACGAATGGTGTGAATATGCTTTGATTTCAACCAGAGATATGAAGAAATGTGCTGTATATGTGAATATGAATTGTAATGCATTCTGCTGTCATATATAACAAATTAGAATAAAAAAATTTAAAAACTGTATATAAAATTCTAACTTGTCTAGCACATAGCAACCACCAAAAAATGGTGCTATTATTACCGAAGGAAATGCAGAATTTGACTTCTTGTTCTGCCTTCATGGGCATCTCATTCTACAAGAGCATTTGAAAGAGAAAGTGAGAATTTGCATGTTGGGGCAAAGTTCACACTTTACATGCACTTTTATTCTGAAAATAACTTAGAAAAATCAATCCATGGTGATAGACCAATTATCTTCAACATTTTATACATCATAATAAAATTTTAATTAAAAAGGAAATTCTGGCATTAGATTTGATAAATATTACAGTTGGCATACTTGGCAATAACAGAGTGTACTATACGTAAAAATAATAAAATCATAGAAGTAAACATAGTTAATTTATTCCTTTAGATTAATCGATGAGAAGTCAGGATACTGAAGAGAAGTAAAGACTTTTAAAGTATAGTTTGAAATCAGGAGGTCTTTAGCATGACTTAAAAAAGGATCTTAATTTACCTGAGACATATGTTTATTTATTTTTTAAAAATTTATTGTTTCTTTTTAGTTATACCCAATAATAAACTCTATTTTGATATGCTCATACAAGCATGGAATATATTTTATTCTAATTAGGGCCCCAGTCTCGTGGATGTACACAATGGTGAGATTCACTGTGGTTTATTCTTATATTTACATGGAAAAGTTATGTCAGATTCATTTATTGTCGTTCCTTTTCCTAGCACCCCTCCCTTCCCTTCATTCCTCTTTGTCTGATCCACTAAACTTCTATCCCTCCCCAACCTTGTTGTGAGTTAGCATCTACATATCAAAGAAAACATTCATCCTTTGGTTTTTTGGGTTTGGCTTATTTCACTTAGCATGATAGTCTTCAGATCCATTAATTTACCGGCAAATGTCTTATGGCTGAGTAATATTCCATTGTGTGTGTGTGTGTGTGTGTGTGTGTATGTGTGTAATATATATATATATATATATATATATATATATATATATATATCACAATTTTTTACCCATTCATTTGTTGAAGGGCACCTAGATTGGTTCCACAGCTTAGCTATTGTGAATTTTGCTGCTATAAACATTGATATGTCTGTATATGCTATAATATGCTGATTTTAAATCCTTTGGATATATACTGAGTAGTGGTATAGCTATGACAAATGGTGATTCATTCCATTCCTAGTTTTTAAAGAAATCTCCATATTGCTTTCCAAAGTGATTGTGCTAATTTGCAGTTCCACCAACAACATATGAGTGTGCATTTTTTCCCACATCCTTTTTGGGTATCGTGGTTCATGCCAGTAATCCCAGTGGCTTGGGAGTCTGAGGCAGGAGGATCGTGAGTTCAAAGCCAGCTTCAGCAACAGTGAGGTGCTAAGCAACTCGATGAGACCCTGTCTCTAAATAAAATACAAGATAGGGCTGGGAATGTGGCTCAATGGCTGAGTGCCCCTGAGTTCAATACCCAATACCCCACCTGCAAAAAACAAACATTTTTTCCCACATCCTTACCAACATTTATTGTAACTTGTATTTTTTATTGTTGCCAATCTGACTGGAGATGAAATTTGCATTTCTCTAATTACTAGAGAAGTTGAACTTCTTTTTTTCATATATTTGTTGACCATTTGTATTTCTTCTTTTGAGAAATGTCTGTTTTTTTTCTTTGCCCATTTATTGATTGTATTTTTGTTGTTGTTGTTGTTGTTGTTAAGTTTGTATATCCTGAAAATTAATGCCATTAGGAGCAGGTGGCAAATATTTTCTCCCATTCTGTAGGCTCTCTCTTCTCTCTCTCTCTTTTTTTTTTGTACTGGGGATTGAACTCAGGGGCACTCAACCACTGAGCCACATCCCCATCCCTATTCTGTATTTTTTATTTAGAAACAGGGTCTCACTGAGTTGCTACAGCCTCGCTAAATTGCTGATGCTGGCTTTGAACTTACAATCCTCCTGTCTCAACCTCCTAAGCATCTGGGATTGCAGGCGTGCGCCACCATGCCCAACTCTCTTCACACTCTAGATTATTTCTTGCTGTGAAGAAGCTTTTTAGTTTGATACCATCCCATTTATTGATTCTTGATTTCACTTTTTGTACTTTAGGAGTCTTGTTAAGGAACTCAGTTCCTGAGCACATACATGTCGGATTCTTGGGCCTAACATTTTCCAGTAGGTGCAAGGTTTCTGGTCTAATTCCTAGGTCTTTGACCACATTGAATTGTTTAGAGTGAGAGTTAGAGGTTGAATTTCATTCTACTACATATGGATTTTGTAACTGAAGAGGTTCTCTTGAGATATATATTTATAATACGGCTCTTTGTGACATTGCTGTGTAAGGAATGAGTTTCAGTGGAGAAGGGAACCCATAGGTTGGGCATAAAGTTTATGTCATAGAAGCAATGTGAATGGTGTGGGGAAGGTCTTAGGAAAATTAAAATCTAAAAGGCAAAACAGGCTTGTGGTAGCTGAGTTCAACTACTAAAGTCTAAATTTCTTTTTATATGGAAACAGATAAAGATACTTTAAGTCATTTGTGTATATGCTCATACACACATACACACGATATATATGCTATATTAATATATATTATGTATACTGTATATAATTACATGTGTATATAATTATATATAAATGTTATATGTATAATTATTATATATGTATTCAAACTTTGTAAAATGAGTGAAGCTATCATGTAGTTTCCAATGGAGACACATTTCAATTTGGGACTAATATCTCTTTTTGTTCTAAAACAATTTTTATATACTGTTAAACCAATAAGTGCTGTTTTGAGAAATTATCCTGGGAAAACCCCCGGGATTTTGCCAATTCTTATTCTTGTTGACCTCTTCACCTTGGTGGTGCCTCTAAGTTTTGACTCTTTCTTTCCTTGACTTTCACCCAATCAAATGCTTTCCTGCCTCTGTCATTTCTTTATGTCCTTCCTTTTTCTATGTGTCTCTGCTGACCCTGAACATGAGCTTAGTCCTAGAAATTACTGTTTCTTCACAAGTCTTTCCTTAGGAGCTCCACTGAGAGGTTCCTTGTGGTGGTTTGGATATGACATGTCCTCCAAAAGCTCCTGTTAATGCAGGAATATTCAGAGGTGAAATGATTATAAGAACTGTAACCTATAAGCCCGCCCTGGTTTGAATGAACTGACTAGATGGTAACTGCAGGCAGGTGAAGTGGGCCTGGAGGAGGTGGGTCACTGAACAACCCTGGAAGATTTCTCTTCCTCTGGCCTTTTTCCTCCCTCCTCTGTTTCCCCAATGATGTGCTGCCTGACCTTGAGCCCAGAGCAATGGATTTGGCCGTCTATGGACGGAGTCCTCTGAAACTGAGCCCCAAATAAACTTTCCTTGCTCTGTTTTGTTCTTGTCGGATATTTTTATCACAGTGACTAAAAGCTAACTAAAACACTCCTCCAGTCTACTCTGGCTGTGACATTTTCTTCTGAGATTTATCTCCCCATCGCTGTCTGCCAGCTGGACACATTTCTCATGGTCAATTATGCTTGAATCACTGAAGTCAGCTTTAGCTTTTCACACTCCTTTGTCTTCATGTTAAATTAGCCACAATTCTGCTTTTCTGATTCATCTTCTCTGATTAACCAAGCTCTGGACTCAGGCTGAGCGCTTATATACATGAGAATGGGCTGGTGAGGGAGGCCAAGCATACTGCAAGAGGTAGCTTCCTAAGGTGAAGCCCAGATTAAGAGCAAGGGGCCATCTTACCAGGTTTCTTTTGTAAAGGGTCTACACAGAATTGAGATCCTAAGTTGAAGCAAAATTATGGAAACATGGGACTTAAAGTTTGAAGAAATTGATCAAAAGTGAAAATTGGGAAGTAAAGTCTGGTGGAATTCCATGAGCTTTCAGAACCATCACTACAGGTGTGTTTATGATTTATTTAAGTCTCCTAATAGGGAAAAAAAATCTCTTACACATGCTCTGCCATATGAATATTACAACAGTCTCCTAATTGATTTGTTTATCTCTCAAGTACTACTTTCAGGTGTTTATCCATACCTCTTCCCTACTCAAAATTGTCTTTATGCTTTCTCCCTGGGTAAAATTCTTTACTGGTATTGATGGAAGACTCTTGAACTCATGACCCATCAAGGATTTATATGAAGCCCTCATTCTCGGGAAAGCAGGCTACTAAGTACTCACAGCATACAACATGTGAAGCCGCACGCTGATCTCACATAACGCCTATATTATGCTCCTTCACAAAAAATAACATTCTTAATTTTATTTGCACATATACAGCCTCCAGATATTTTAGACCATATTAAAAGATATGAGTACTTTCCTCTGTTACTGACCACCTCAACGGTCATTTCCATTAAGGATGACCACAAAAGCCACCACAACAGTGCCAACATTTGTTGATCTTTATTAACTGCTAAGTACTTTATATACATTTGCTGGTTTAATTTCTTATTTAATCCTTATATATTGTATTAAATTCTTTGTATCCTCAAAGCCTAGATGTAGTGTCATGTGCATGATGGATGCTTTGTTATTATTTACTGATGTTTATATTAATACTGTAGCATTTAAAGAATAGGAAGAACATAGAACATTAGCTACTTAAGGTCTTTCCCTTTCTTTCCCCCTCCTTCCTTCCCTCCCTCCCTCCCTTCTCTCTCTCTCTCTCTCTGCTGGAGATTGAACCCAAGGGCCAGGGGTGCTCTACTACTGTGCTACACCCCTAACCCTTTTATAATTTTTTAACTTTTGAGACAGGTTCTCTCTAGGTTATCCAGGCTGGCCTCAAACTTGTGATCTTCCTGCCTCACCCTCTTGAGCAGATGGGTTTATAGGTATGCACTACTGCACACAGTTTTTTATGTTATTTTATTCTACCTGGTCCCACATGAATTTCTTTTTTGTAGAAATGTTTGTATAATAATAATGAAAAAATTCTTAGACTGTCACCATCCCCTGGTGGCTTTTCCCCCCATAATGGCTTCTGAGGATATTACATGTTGTACCCTAAGGCATTTTGACTTTATTATAATTCTAATGTATATGCAAATACTATAAAGGGAATATAGAGTATAACTACCATGTTCATTTTAGTTTTATATATTATATATAAATAATATATATAATATATAATAATAATTACACATATAGTTATATATTATGTATATAATATATAAAAAAACTAAGGGTCCAAAAAAGAAGAGAATTGATGTCTGCCAGTAGAAAAGAATGAATGAAACTAATGAGAAAATAAACTTTAGTTTCAATAATCATAAAGTACATTAGCAAATAACAACAAAGGCTGGGGAAAGAATGAAGATCATCAAAAATTTCTTATGCTTTCCTTTAATGTGTTTTTGCTTCCTAATATAATTCCTATTTGCTAGAATTTTCCAATTTTCATTATCTTAACAGGCTGTTCTCATTTTGATAGCACTCTCAGTTGAGTTTCATATACCCTCTTGTGTATCATTTAATCTTAAAAGTTTTCACCTTTTTGTTTGTATGCCTGCAGTCTGTTTTCAAACTTAATATAGCGAGTACTTAAATATCTTCCCTACATAGTACCCTAAAGATAATTATGTCCTTATTGGCTTACAGAGTGCCAATGATGTTAATATATGTGAGGCTTAAAATTATGTATTATTTACCTCTCAAAAGAGAAATAAGCTATTCTGTCTTCCTGTTCTCTTCTCATAAGCACACTAGGAAGCAGAAATGTAGACATTTTTTTTTTCTAGATTTCAATATGTAGGTTTTTGGATTATATCAGTGAAGTGAAGGTAAAAGAAACATACCATTTTCCCAAAGCACATCTCTCTTTCTCACCTATGCCTGTTAATTCAACATCAGGGAGTATTCCCACATGTTAGGCGTATATTCTGTTTTTATATTTAAAAAAAATAAATGCAAGTGATTTAAGAGATGAAATACATTCAGTATGACTCCTAACACTTCATTCATTCAGTTAAAATTTATAATAGACCTGTATGTTGTAGATTACTTTATTGATAGGAATAATGGTTGTGAACTTGACAAATTAGGCTCTTCCCATCAAGGGCTGGCATTCTAATATTGGAGTCAGATGACTGATAAATATATGAAATTTAGTTAAAATTAGTAAAATTAGCTAACAAAGAGATGAAGCTACTTGGGAAACAGGCTGACGTGATAGATAATGCAGTGGCACTAGGGAGTGAGAAGTATGGCTTTAGGCAGGAAAGTACCTGCTTTTTGAGGAGTTGATATTTGGGAAACCACATGAAAGACCTTAAAGTGGGTCACAGAGGAGAGAGGAAGGCTGTAGTCAGTAATCATGGGAGTGTGGGTAGAGATGATAGTGGTGGCACATGATAGGGATAGAGAGTTGGGCAAAATGCATTTGCTAGGGTCCTGTAAGCTGTGGTAAGGAATTCAAGCTTTATTCTGTGAGCAATGGGAAGTCATGTATGGGAGTTCATTAGAGGAAGTGTATAATCTCATGTGTGTTTTTAAAAGCTCACTGGAGCTGTGGTTTAGAGTAGTTAGTGGTAGGCTGAGATCTGTCCACAGGCATTCTGAACCAGTGCCAGGGCTCTTCCTGACTGCTTTTTTTTTAAAAAAAATTATTTTTATTTCCTTGCATTTGTACTTTGTATTCCCTCTTCCTGGAGCAGTTTCCTTCCTCCTGAACCACCCATTCTCCAGCTGGCAAACTCCTACTTCCTTTTCAAGCTCAGCTGCTACCTCCTTTATGAATAGGATGATCTGATAATTCATCATGCTCACTGAAACACTTGTGAATGTGCAAGGGGGTACTATTAAAAAGTCCGTTTGATACATGGGTATAAAAAATAGACTCTCCTACCCAAACAGAGGTATGGACACCTCTGGTTTCTAGTTGCTTTTCCTTAAATGCTAAAAACATTCTGGTACAATCCTCCTTGAACTCAGGTTAAGAGGTTATAAATCGAAACACTCTTCCTTTACTTATTTTGAGCTCTGTGTAACCTAACTCACTTCCTCTCAAATAAGTGCACTTTACTAAACATTTTGGGCATATTTATTATAATCCTCTTTATACCCCACATCCCTTGGGGGTCTGTCAGCTCAACAGTAGAAGGAACCAGGTCTTATTCTAGGCTATTACAGTGGAACAACCCTTGGCACATATTCACTGACATTCAGAATATTAGGGATTGAATGAATGAGTGAATGCACCTGTAATTGAGGGCAAGTTAGGGACCACAGGAGCCACCATGGTGACCACAACATAGTTACAAGTTGTTCGTTGGGTCCTTAAGTCTTTTGTCTTCAAGAGTTTCTTTAAAAATTCAAGTGTCTCTTAGGGAAACATACTCAAATTTGTTATCATGGATATTAGATGATGCCACAGAACAAGAGAGATTCCTAGAAGAAATATAAGAGAAAATAAATCAGAAGATGTAACAGTGAGACATGATTTGAAGTTTTATGGATTTTTTCTCTAATATCTATGAGTTATCTTTTATGAATCTTTATTTTATATTCATATGAGTTATCAAAAATGGTGAGTTTGAAATCCAAGTCAAGTATATAAAAAGAAACTAAATACTAAGCAATTATTAATGCAACTCAGTTTTACTGGAAATGAGTTAATTAAAATGCTCTTCTCCCTGAATCTGATGGTATCATTCATTTAATTTGAGTCCTAAGGTTTAATTAAGATCATATTGTGTGATAAATTGATATGTATGTTATAATTTTTGGTATATTTAAATGTATGTATCCTGTAGAGATAAATTGTTAAATACATATTTAACAATTTTTCAAGTGGTGTTTAATTTAAAACACTGATGTTTCAATTATCTAACCACTCTCAAAGGGAGAAGGAAAGCAAAACCCAAAAAGTTAGTAAAAATGCAGAAATACATGATAAAGAAATATTTTGAAGCTAGTGAAAAGAGGTATATTTTCAAATTTGAAGACTTCTTCAGTAAATTCTTGCAAATATGCTTCCATTACTATTTATTTTGCAATAAATGGGTGTAATTGATCTAGCTTTTAGGAAAGACTTAAAAACTAAGGAAGGAGAGGTATTTCAAGGTACAAACTCTTGAGTAGTTTGCAGTTGCTAATCTGGCTTGTAATTTATTAAGTCTTCCTGGTGAGTTCCAAGGTTTTGCTTCAGTACATTTCATAACACATTTTTCTGAAAGTCTTATTTAATTTTAATCTCTCTGATTGATATGTGGAAATAGAATACTTTCTGTGACATTGGAAAAAAGTAAATAAATGAAATAATTTAAAGAGGAAACAACATTTTGGATGGTGATTTAGAAATAGCAAATAAATACATACAAGAAATAACTCCAGATTTTTAAAAAATATATCATTTGTTTTTCTTAGGTATATAGTCACAATTTACCATTAAGTTGAATTTTTTAGCAATTGTTTGTTGACTACTGTGTGTCTTTAATGTTCATACAATTGATCATATTCTCCACTAATGTTTATTGAGTGTGTACTGTATATTGATTACTGTCCTAGAGGGAGTTAACGGTTTGTAATGATTAATAGTTTGTTTATTTGCAGTAGAGGAAAGCTTGTTATGTGTTTTGGGGACTTGATGGCCTCCTTATATAAGCTATAGCATAATTAAAGAGAATAGTTAGTTCAGATTATAATAAGATCATCTGAAGCAAAGGAAGCTTTAAAACAGAAAAATTTCTACATCCCAGGACAAAGTTTTGGAAAAAAGATAACTTGTATTTTCCCTAATTTTTAGAAACTATTTCTTGATTAGCCACTATGTACTTTATACATATATGCAAAGTATGTGTGTAACAAGATTAATAAAACAGAGCATCTATATACAAAATGCATTTATTAGTTATCTTCTATTAGGATAATTCATATCCTATAGTATAAATGATTTTATCAATTGCCAAGAGAACTTTATAGAAAGAGACTCCTCATATGGTTTAGACATGAGGTGTCTCCCAAAAGTTCATGTGTGAGATAATGCAAAATGTTTAGTAGTGAAATTATTGAGATGTGAGAGAATTAACCTGGTCAGTGCATTAATCCACTTGAATGGATTAACTGGGTATTAACTGAAGGCAGGTAGGCTATGGCTGGAGGAGGTGGATTGCTGTCTTTGGAGTATATATTTTGTTCCTGCTGAGTTTAGCACGGTGGATCTCTGCTTCCTTGTGCTATATCTTGAGCTGCTTTCCTCTGCAACACCTTTCTGCCATGATTTTTCTGCCTCACCTCATGCACAGAGCAGTGGAGTCAGCTGTTTATGGACTAAGAGTTCTGCAATGGTGAGCAACAAATAAACTTTTCCTCCTCTACAATTATTATTGTCAGATCTTTTGGTTGCAGTAATGAAAGAGCTGACTAAAACAACCCCTGAACAAGACAAGTTTTAAAAGAGAGATGAGAGGTTTGGGAAAGGGCAGTGAGGACAAGCCATGTCAATAGGGCTGCAGATACTGCCTTGAGCTGGCTGGAACTCTAGTGGAGTCTCAGAAGGGACAAGCAGATTTTCAAGAGGGCTTTAAACAATCCGAGAAATCACCACTAAGTGAATATCAAACATAGTACCTCAAAACATTCTTGTTCAGCTTCATCAGAATGCAGTTTCTGTGTGTTAAATAACTTGTGCTAATTTAATAGACCTTAGGCTATAATTCCTACATCTTATACAAGGATTATTTTAAATTATAGGCAGAAAAATTTTTTAAAAAGATACATTTGTGGCAATTTAAGAATTTATGTTTTTAAAATTATATTTATACACACACACTGCCATGGAGAATCAAACAACTTAAAACAATAATTTAAAGCAAATAAACTATGAAACCAGCCTAGGTATCCATTAACCGATGAATGGATAAAGAAAATGTGGTATATATACACAAGGAGATTTGCTCAGCAATAAAGAAGAATGAAATTTGCAAGAAAATGTATGGAACTGAGACCATTATGTTAAGTGAAATAAGCCAAATGCAGGAGATCAAGAATTCTATCTTTTCTTTCAGATGTGGAAAGTAGAGAGGAAAAAGGAAAAGAAACCTGGGAGGTGGGCAGGGGTTTCATGAAAACCAAATAGAGATCAGTAAAGGGACCAGAGGGAGGAAGGGAGGAGGGGAAAAGGGAGAAGTGCTGGGGAATGATATTGGCCAAACTATATGTTATATTGTGTGCATGCACAAATGTGTAACAACAAATCTCATCATTATATACAACTATAGTGCACCAATAAAAAAATCTGGAAGGGAAAAAAAGAAATAAATTATATCAATAAAAATTTACCTTTTTTGTTATTCTAATAGTTAATAGGAGGATTTTATTATTTTCAGGGGAATGTGAATTTTCTATTTAAACCTCTAGAACTTTAAAATTTGACTTCTAAAATAAGTTTCAAAATTATGCAAACAGCATAAATAAATTTATATTACAAAATTAACAGATAAAAATATACACAAAGGAAGGGAAATTTGAAGAAAGAAACTTTAATAATTCTATGAGTACTGCAAGATCATTGTTCATATTTGATATATTTATATACTTATGTCTATTCACGTACATATCCAAAAGAATATAACACAGTTTTCTTTCAGTTCAAGGGCGTAAGAGGATCGGGGTGTTTGGGCAGTGTTATTCCACATATACCCACCTACATGAACAATTCCACCAGGGGAGGGGGTGGAAGCAACAATTCCTCCTCTGGTCCTAACTTTCCATGTATCTTTCTTTTATGTTCCAGATTTAGATATTTCTAGCAGACAGGAATTCACCTTGAGAAAAAATGTGGCTATTGGTGACTATGTGTAGGGAACTCCCTTTGGACCAAGATTAACTGCTGCTGAGCCCTCATATCTGTTGCAGGTATGGAAAAACTAAGGCTGTAGTTTGAATCTCACTGGCAGGTGAAAGGTGTGCACTGAGATAGCTTCATGCACAAGGTTTATTCCTCTTAGAATGTGCCCCAAGCCAGCCTTTGACATCTGTAGCAAGAGCTTAATCTTCGTTGGCTAATTATTCTAAGGGAATTTTGGGACAGATGATGAGAAATATGAGGAGCATCTTTCCATTCTTTTCTAGCAGGTCTATGTTTATGAATTACTAACAACAACAGGAAAACTTTCATTGAGCACGCACCTTGTGCTAGGCCCTATACTCCTCATAAATGCATTCAGTCCTCAGAACAATCCATGAAATTTGTTTTATTAGTCTTCTCAGACTGCCCTAACAAAATTCCACAGATTGGGTCACTTAAACAATAGAAATTCATTTCTCACAGTTTTGGAGGCTGGAAGTGCAAGATATAAATGGTTCCAGGGTAGATTTCTGATGAGTTCTTTTCTTGGCTTGCAGATGGCTACCTTCTTGCTGTTATCTCACTTGGCTTTTTCTTAGTGCATGTATATCCCTGGTGTGTCTTCCTCGTCTAAGGACACCAGTCCTGTTAAATTAGGGCCCCACTGTTATGACCTCATTTAATGTTAATTATCTCTGTAAAGGTCCTATCTCCAAATATAGTCACATTGAGGAACACATGAATTTTAGGAGAACATGATTCAGTTTATAACAGTGGTAGTGTTAGTATACCCATTTTACAGAAAAAAAATAGTTAACAAAGATCATATTGCTAGGTGAAGATGAAATTTAGATCCAACTTTGATTTGGAGTGCAAGTTATGATCCACTATGATAGACTGCCATAAAATGCAATGATGGGTACATTTTTTTTTCCTGTCTAGCTCCATTCTACTCTATAACTACTATAAATTCCTCTAAGATTCTGGCATTAGGTTGACCTTTAGGTTTAATTTTCAAGGAAGTTTTAAATTTTCATCACTTTTCTATATCTCCTGAGCATTTTGTGTGTGTGTGTGTGTGTGTGTGTGTGTGTGTGTGTGTGGTGCTAGGGATTGAACCCAGGGCCTTGTGCATGTGAGGCAAACACTCTATCAACTGAGCTATACCTCCAGCCCTCTCCTGAGCATTTTTATTTTGTGAAAAGATGAGAGAAATTTTATAGTGACTTCTCAGTGATTTTGAGCCATTTTGGCTAGCTAACTCTAGATACTAACTATATAAGTGAAGAAAATAATTGACCCTGTAATTGTATCAAATTTGTAACTTAATATAGAAGCAATACCCCGACAATGCCTGCTTACTGTCTATGTCCTATTGATTATAATAGTTCTTATTGAAGAGAAAAAGCATTCGAGATTCACAATACCAGTTTTTCCCTCATAGCTATCAAAAGCTCTATTGTGTTCTAATGATGTTTTATAGGTTTTTAAAGCAGAATCATTTTCCCCCCAAAAGAATTATAATTATGAAGTCACAAGGCAAAAAGGCATTGAAAACTAAGTGACTTTTCTATGCTTAGTTTCTTGTGTCATTGACAATATGGATCAGCCATGTGCTGTTGATTGCAGTTTCCATTTCTGAACTGGCATGATCACAGACCACAGGCTCATGTCTATCACATAAGAAAAGTACACCAGGCATTTCCAGATACATATACCTTTAATGTAAGATCTTAATCTCTCTGCCTCAAGAGCAATTTAATCTAAACTGAAATCGCTTAGCCATTGTTCTGGTGTCTTGTTTCATCTGGTCCTCATTTTCAATTGGAGTCTTGTTTTGCAGAGAAATAAAGGAAGAATATAAAAAAATGTGAGCTAAAGGATACTTATGTCATCATGACAAAATCATGACTTTCTTGGTCCTTATGTCTAGCAATGCCTGCTACATAGAGAGTGTGCACTGAATGTTTGAGAGGATAAATATGCTAACAAATGCCACCAAGAAAATTGCTTAAGAATTCCATTTTAAGGGATGGGGTTGTGACTCAGTGGTAGAGCACTTGCCTAGTATATGTGAGGCACTGGGTTCGATCATCAGCACTACATAAAAATAAATCAATAAAATAAATATATAGCAACAACTAAAAAAATTAAAAAAGAATTCCATTTTAAGAGGCATATTATCATATCCAAATTCTTTTCACAAGTTGATGAAGTTCTTTTCACAATTTTTCCCCCCAGGGAAAATCCAAGTCAACCACAATTTAATACGTGCCTCTTAAAAGAAGACAGAGGAAAGTGCATCCTTGTCTTTTATCCTCATAATTTTTGGGGTGGAGAAAAAATATACACACAAGAAACATTAAAGAAAAATTTAAAATACCAAACAGTATAGGAGATTTTGTAGTTTATCTAATGCAGAAAACTCTCAAGAAGTGCCAAAACTCTCTTTTGGTTTTATAAGAGGAACGTTTAGGGATCTTCCTTTGTAAAGGTTGAGATACCTTAGCAACTTTCAGGATGATGTCTGACTTAGCAACATCTGTTAGTTGCAGGCCACCAGGCACTGTATAGGGTAGAGGGGTAGAACCCCAAGCCCAAAAGAATGCTGGTGGAGAAAGGTATGGTCTTAATTAGTTCAAAAGGGTGCAAGGATGACTGTGAAGTCTCTGGGCATTGCAAGTTGGTCAAGTATTCAGTTGTCAGTAAAGGTAGATGTTGAGGTCAGAGCTAGACAAGAAAGAATGATTTGTGCTGGATCATAAAAGATCGTGTTTAATTGTCTGTTATGGTTTGGATGTGAGGTGTCCCCAAAAGCTCACGTGTGAGACAATGCAAGAAGGTCTGGAGGAGAAATGATTGGGTCAAATCCTTAACCTAATCAGTGAATTAATCCCTGGGGGAATTAACTGAGTGGTAACTAGAGGCAGGTGGGATGTGGCTGGTGAAGTGGGACGGGGTGGGGGGGGGCATGGCTATGGGGTACATATTGTGTATCTGGAGATAGAGTCTCTCTCTGTTTTCTGATCATCATGTGAACTGCTTTCCTCAGCTACCCTCTTCTACCATGAAGTTCAGCCTCACTTCGAGCCCGGAGGAATGGAACAGGCTTTCTATGGACTAAGACTAAGACCTCTGAAGCCCTGAGCCCTCAAATAAACTTTTCTTCCTTAAAATTGTTCTGGTCAGATCCTTTAGTCACAGCAGTTAAAAACCGGACTAAAACAATTGTCTAAGTCCATTTTGTGCTGCCATAACAAGAATACCTGAGACTGAGCACTTTTTAAAGAAAAAGGATTCATTTCTTACAGTTTGGGAGGCTGGGAAGTCCAAGAATGAATGGCCACATATAGCAAAGCCTTTGTGCTTTATCATCCCATGGAAGGAGGCAAGAAAGTTGAGAAACTATGAGAGAGTAAGAGATCAACCTCACAGATTCAAGTCTTTCTATTATTTATTTATTATTATTTAAAAAAAAAAATTTTAGTTGTATATGGACACAATGCTTTTATTTGTTTATTTATTTTATGGTCCTGAGGATCGAACCCAGTGCCTTACACATGCTAGGCAAGTGCTCTACCACTGAGCTACAACCCCAGCCCCTCAACTCTTTTTATAATTATTATCAATCAATTCATGAGGGTGGAGCCCATATGATTTAAACACCTCCCACTAGGCCCCCACCTTCCAACACTGTTGCATTGAGAATTAAATTTCCAACACATGCTTTTTGGGAGATACATTCAAACTATAGCAGAAGTGAATGTTTTTGCTATTTAATATCTGTTTTGCTTGAGTTCACAGGACTAAGGCAATAGTTAACTTGATATGATTCTCATTATTGGAAGAGAGAGCATGTAATAACCGGTTTTTCAAGAGTTCCACTTGTTTGCTAGGAGTATTAGCTTTTATTAAAGGAGAAAACCTGCACATACTGGTTACAACAATATGGAATTTATATTAAAAATGGAGAAGTTCAGTATTGATATGGACTTTAGGCATATTTTGATGAGGTTATGAATCATTCTGTAATTTTATTTGGTATTGCCCTTCTGCGTGTTTTTGTTTTTCTTCCTCAGATGGCTTTCTTCAGGCTAGCAAATTGGTAACAAGAATTCTAGTAATTGCATTTGCATATCACACTCTTTTGAGAGAGAGATTATTTGTGTTCCAGAATTTCCAGCATGAGGACTAAGATTTTCTTTGATTTTACTAGACTAGATCATGTACTCATGAATGAACCCATAGTAGAACTAAGAGGGTGGAATGAAATAATTGGCTTAGCTTAGGTTAAGTACTTCATTCCTGGAGCTGGAGGTAAAGTTCTAAAACTACAGTGAATCTTACATTGTAGATGAGAGGTGAAATGATTATTAGAAGACAATCAACATGTCCAATTGTATTCACAAACCAGTACTTTTTTAAAGGGATTTTAATCAAAACTTACAAGCAAAATGGAATCCTTAAGAATAAATGATGTTCAACAGGTCTAAAATTATAGCCAAAATTTTCTATAAATTATAATGAAACATGTACAGCTAATTACACATATACTTTACCTCATTTTTAGCCCACATTGATGGGGTTAGTGCCATTGTGTATTTATTTATTCATTCACAGATTTTATAAACATTAATTGAGTGCCTATTATGTGCACAAATCTTGCTGGACTGGGGTTTAGAAAATAATTGCCAGATCTATTGGGGAAAATAGACAGATGAAAAGGTAATTGTAATTCAGTATACTAAATGTTATTAGCAGTATAATGCAGTGGTTGCCATTATGAGCACTGCTGACAGACTAACTGTGTTTAAATATTAGCATTGCCTATCACTCAGTGGTGACATTGACAAAAATCTGTGAACCTTTCCACTCTGCACTCATTTTCTTGTCTACTGTGAGTGTGTGGAAGTGCCTCTTCTTTCATTAAAGTAGACCATGTTTTCTTGTTCGTATTTTCTCTGCTCATCTTCTCAAGAACATTCACTGCTAAACCTCAGCTTCCTTCTAGCAAAATTGGGGGAGTAATACTAATTTTCCTAAAGGTATGTTCTAGTGATTAAATGTAATAATGCATGTCAAAGATTTAATACAACCTTTGGCAAGTAAGAAATTCTAAAGAATGTTAGTTATAACAAGCTGTGTTCAGTGTTCTGTATTCAGTGAAGACAGTTGGCATCCAATTTAGTCCTTTATTCCTCTTTCATCTCTCTGACTTCCACTCATACTTGATGATTCATGTGAATCACTTCCTACACTGGATTAGGTTAAATTGACTCTCTAGCTTCCTGGAACTAGCCCTGTTGTATGGAGGACTCATCACAGAAGGTGTTATCTTTTTGTTCATTTCTCTGTCTTCCTGAGTATATTATTAGTTAAGGTTTCTGAAACCCTAGCTTGTATCAGAATGGTCATACTCAACCCCAAATTTTCAATCTCAGTAGGTCTGGCATAGGGCCTTGAGAACTTTGCATTGCTTACAAGAGCCAGGGAAGCTGATCTAGGGGCCCCATTTTGAGAATCACTGCTTTAAGCTATTGGAGGGTTCATCTAACCAAACTCATCACAATGAGAGCCAAATAAATGCTTGCTTTATTTTTGTTGTCAACAATATCATGGACCATATATAGTTCTCCCCTTTATCCTTGGTCTCCTGAATGGTCTAGCACTCATGTACTATCTCCACACATCTTGGAGGTTAGTCATATATCAGTCATTTATACCGCTATGAAATTAAGATGGGCAATACTCAGGTGACTGCAGATTTTCTTTTCTTTTTTTTCCCCCTGTGGTGCTGGGGACTGAACCCAGGACCATGTGCATGGGAGGAAAGCACTCTATCAACTTAGCTATATCCCCAGCCCTAGATTTTCTTTTTATACTCACTATGTCTTTTACTTAATTAAAAAGATGCTTGCAAATGATAAAATACTACATGGATATCAGTTACCATATTGTTTGAAAGAAGAAGATGATGATAGATACAAACATTTTTCCTTCTAGGGATTAAGCTGAGAGCATTAACTCACTTGATTCTTACAAGACACCTTTAGAGAGTTTATTATTTATTACAGAGAAGAAAACTGATGATTGCCTTTGGTTACAGAGTTGATAATCTAGATCTTTGCCAACTAAGGACTGTGTTAGGACTACATAAAAAGGAGTAATTGAACTTGTGAAAAGTAAGATGTTCCCATTGGTAAGGTTTGGATATGAAGTGCCCCCCAAAAGCTCCATGTAAGACAATACAAAAAGTTTCAGAGGGGAAATGATTGGATTGTGAAAGTCTTAACCCAATCAGCGAATCAATCACTGATGGGATTAACCAAATGGTAACTAGAGGCAGGTGGGGTATGGCTGGAGGACATGGTTAATTGGGGGTATGTCTATGGGGTATATATTTTGTATCTGGAGCTGGAGCCTCTCTCTCTGCATCGTGATAGCTGTGATGTGAGCTACTTCCCTCTGCCACCCTCTTCCACCATGATGCCTCACCTCAAGCCTGGAGGAATGGAGCCAGCCTTCTCTGGACTAAGACTTCTGAAACTGAGAGCCCTTAAACTTTTCCTCTCCAATGGTTGTGCTGGTCAGATCCTTTAGTCACAGCATCGAAAAAGCTGACTAAAACACCCATGTTCTGTGGTTTGAAAAAGTTGCATATATCCATGATCTTTGATGAAAATGATCTTAACTTGCTTAGGTATTTATATGTAGGATTTCTATTATATTGAATATTTTGGGGCAAAGAGTTTGCTGTATCATGCCAGTGCTTAAATTTGCATTTGATTCCTTTAAAGCTGGTAAGAATTCTGGAAGTTTCAATTTTGGTACCTCTTTGGACTAAACTAAAATATTTTAATTAAAAGAACACAATAGACATATTAACATTCAAAATAAAATCGTCTACTTTGTTTTGAACTGTTATTTGAGATGCATAGCCAATTGTTATGCATCACTCCATCTTGATATCATATTCAACAGAGAAATTCTTCAGTTTTACATAGTCTAACTATGTAAAAAATCACTTCAATTGTGAAGCAGAAAAGACTCAGTGGAGAATAATCCAATCAGAGACATAGAACTCAGCTACCATTTGAAAAACACAGTAGCAGGTATAAGCAAATGAGTATAGCTCAATAGTAAGAAAAAGGTAATTTATCTGTTAATATTCACTGAGTGCTCACTATTAGTAGGCAATATCACCATCCCCATTTCCTATTCAAAGTTAGCAAACAAAATACTTGGAGATTTGAACCAGGCTGCCTGTCTCCAAATCAGGAGACTCTTAACCACTGTGAAACTTTTACTATCTGGCTACTAAGATAGAATTGAATCCAAGACTTTCAACATGTGGAGCATAAGGTGGCTATACTTATAAGATATCCCCAAATGCTATAAAACAAGATTTCTATGGATTTGCCCCTCTCTACTTACAGACTATTTTTTTCTCTAAAAAATTCTTGCTTTTTTCCTTTTTAAAAGGGGCCTTAAAAGGGATCAGGTGGCCAGACTCAATTTAAAAATTGGATTTAAAGAGACCATAATAAAGGTTTTGAACAACAACAAACTGCTTTCCCAACAGTACATAAAACTAAGAAAATATCACACCTGATCGATGATCTAAAACTGGCATAAAGTAAGCACTGGTGGATACATTAGCATAAAGAGAATCAATGAATCAAGGACTGTGAGTAATGGAAGTTTGGATTCAAGAAAACAGTCCTAGAATCTGTGCTTTTAGCCTTACAGTGCAGTTTTCACAGGGACAGTTAATTGTAAAAGCAGCTTTGAAAGGGTTCACTCCTATCTTTTCCTTTGCTTTCCTGCCTTAAATGTTGCCCTACTCTCTCCCATGACATTCAGATGCATAGTTATTAAGCATCCATTGTGTGAAGAACAATTTCAGTGGAACAAAAAGTATCCCTCAGCTTCTGGACTTTGATTTCTAAAACTTGACTGGGAATTCAAAAGTCATAAAAAAAATCACTAATATGGGCTCTGATTTGGGGAGTTCACAAAAGATTACAACTCAAAATTATAGGTTTGGACCTGATATTATGACACCGTGATTATTACCTTGATTATTGGTATTAGATATGTCATAATGATAGGTTTTACCTTGAGAGGTAATTAAACTTGATCAAGAAGATTGGAAGGGAGAGAAGAAGGCGGTTAAGGTTCCATCTTAAAAAGTTGGGCAGAGACTCTAAATCTTACAATCAATGTTCCATACTAGTCAGCATAAGAGCCCTGCGAAGTCACCACTATCTCATGTTTCTGAATTATCAGGAAAAAAACTGACTTAGTTACTGTCATTCTTTCTCTGAGTTAGTATTCATCACTTGCTACCATAGTTAACTGCTTCCTTAGCCTTTCCCCTTCTGTGCCCCAGGATCTCATTATAGGTGTCAGTCAATGATAATGTGCTTACAAAATCTCCAACTACAAAGAATGTAAATACTGCAACCTTCTGAAATGCAATGTTGCATTTGAGCCCAGGCCACCTTATTCCAACTCATTCCCTACTACAGCAGGGATGCTGAGGCAGGCCTCTTTCTGAGGAACCTGGCCAACTTTGGTCTTGATTCTCCAGTGGCCTGGCTGAACCTGTGAAGTTGTATAGTCTACGATACTTTCATCCAACCTTGCTTCACTCTCTCCTTTACTCAGGGTCAGAATTATATCACAGTCACATGGCTTGTTTCTTGCCTGATTTTTTTCCCATTTTCTTTCACGTAGAAGTTTCTGACAGGGAAATCCTTGAAGGTTTCCTATTGTAATACCCAGGTCTAAGAAAACCTGGATCAATCCCTGCAATTTTAAAGGGTTTTCCCCTTTCAAAATTTTTAATCTTTTTACCTATTGGTTGGCTGGTTTTTAAAAATAGCATGATCCATGAATTCTTTTCTATTGTCTGTAGTGATTCAGCACATTAAAAAATAGTATTATAGGATGATCAAGTAGCTTTCCGCTGCCCTGTGAATTTGCCTGAATTAAAATTGTGAGTTAGAGAGCCAGTGATAAGAAATCACAAAATTCTGTGTTTGGAGGTAACAATGGCTTCAGACATGATTGGGTCAAGGCACTCAGAATATATCAGAATATCAGTATATGTCTCTATCAATTCTGCTTTATTTTGTATTAGTTTAGTTTTATCTTAAAACATATTTTTCCTGTGAAGAGAAACAAAAATGTGCTTGTAGGAACTTTAGACTTAGATCTTCTCAATGGGCAATTTCAGTGAAATGAAAGTATGAGTTACCCTTTACTCCAGCAAAATCTTAGATCTGATATTCCTTGTTTCAGCTTGGATCACATGCCCATATAGAACTAATTATTGTGACTGGGGAACTGGGATGCTTTCTTAGCCAGACCAACTCCCTGGATCTGGAGAGTACAGGAGGAGTTGGAATAGACACTCCAAGATAGTGTAGATCTCTAATACTGGAATTCATGGACTTAGTATGGATTTTAGTGGTATTCTCTTTGAGCAGTTATAAACCCTAATATTTGTAAAAACAGTTTGAAAGCATTTGTTATATAAATAACCTATTTTGAATTTCACACCCTGTGAAAATTATTTTTATAAACAAGAAAATAGAAATTTAGAGATTAAGTATTTTAGAGTCATATTGACTAGGATAAAGTATATTAGTTGTTTGTTTATTTATACCTAATTTCAAGACATATAATAAAACAGAAAAATGATAATGAGTAAAAATTGTGAAAGTGAGACACAAATATTTGGACTAGAAGGTGTGGAGTAGAACATGGAGAATAAAATGTTCTATGCAACCAATTTGTGTCTCACATTAAAGTTTTATCTTCCTTCAAGCACTCTACCAACTGAGCTATATCCCCAACCCAATGCATTTCATAATAATATATTATAATGCATTTTATAAAATAATATTGCAAATAGCTTTATATTTATATATGTATGTATACACTGTATACACACTTCAGTAAACATATTTTTTATCTGTAAAATCTTAGCTCTGTGTTTAAGGGAAGTATTATTATTGGGATTCATCAACCTCACCAAAAGCAATGGCCACAAGAGCATAGCCATGTGGAAGTGTGCTTCAGATGAGTCATGGAAAACACTCAGGGGAGAGAGAGGCAAGTCAAATGTGATTTATGGTGAGAAGCATCTGCCCCTTCCTTAAGTGAGACAGCAAAGTACAAAAGAATGTTCTGTTTTACAATATCCTAGTGAACGTGGGGATCACATGGTAATAAACATTTGCTTTCTATGAAAAAAAAAGTCTTATCTTCCAGGTAGCCAAATTAAAAGAGAAACAAAAGAATAAAATATATCAGCTCCTATTGGGAAGTGTTGCTTTCCTGTCCTTAAAATATGATATAAATTTATCATGTAGAACTTCATATGGAGCACCCTAGTGGCCAACAATCCCAACAACATCCTTTTAGCAATTGTAAATTTCATGCTGCATTTTAAACATTGCCTTTCAGTGGAAGCCTCATCTAAAGCCAAAGTACAAATGAATGAAATCTATTTCTGGTGGAGGATTGGATAACTACGTTCATACCATTATCACTGATGCATATATACATTTCATATCATATATTCACAGATATGGCAATATACCATATTGCATTTCTGTTCTGATATTTAGCAACTAATTATGAGTTCTTTGGATCTTTCAGCGTTTGGTAACCATCAAGTTTTGTCTTTATTAAAAATTTAGTTCTTTTACCGTAGTATATTGCTTTAAATTTATTTACAATTCTATTAAAGTATCAGAGGCAAATTAAAAATAAAAATTTCCTTTGTAAAGCATGTAGTCCGATAAACTCAGTCAATTGATTTTCAATTTTATAAATTATAATTTATCACTCAGAAAATCGGCCTAGTGACCCACATTTGATTTTGACATCTATTTTCACCATTCATGTTTATCTAAGTATATAATCAAATCCTCTTGTAATTACTAGATCTGATAAAACTCTTTAAAATAAGGAAAAATGGCATGATATAGCTCACTAAAGAACTATATTTTATTAATTAATTAATTTAGTTATTCTGAAGCTGGGAATTGAACCCAGGGGCCTCATGCCTGTTAGATAGGCAAATGCTCTACCTCTAAGCTGGAGAATTTTATCTTATAAGTACATTTTATAGTTAAGCCTCTGAACTTTTGCTGCTAGGATGTTATTGAATTAGAAGTAATTGACTTCCCAGAAAACAATAAGGGAGCACATTTCTCCATTAAATCTTTTTTTTTTTTTCAGAAAGCAGCATCTGTAACATGTTGAGTAACATCTATACAATTAGTTTATTTTATGTTTGATTTTTGTGAAAAATACAAACGAATTCAACCACATCTATTATAGAAAACAAGTCAGCTGTCAACAATATCCTACTTTGTGTGAGCTCATATGCCTTTGGGATTAAAAGTATTTGCTATTGTGATTTTATGATTTTTTTGGGTAAGTTATTACTGTATGCTTAAAATTTAACATTATTGAAAAGAAAAAGGATCAGGGGAGAGATATCCTTACTATTCCTCACTTATTTTCCATATACATTACTAGAGTAATGTTTTCAGGGCTTGGGAGATGTCTGTTTCCTCTTAATGTGACATTTGTCTTGGGAAACTGTACTAAATATGGGTGTGGAAAGAATGCATTAGTTGAAGAGCAATATAAATAATGCTCAATAAGTAAGAGGAAAAAATTCAGCAAACAGTGTCAGAGAAAAGGTGAACTTGTCTTACCTCAAGGTACATCATTAAAAGGTTCAACAGTGGCAAAATAATGATAGTTTAGCAATAACTTTGTGTAAATTGTGATGATGATGGTAAGATGTGGGAAATAGATTTGTATGTGTGTAGAATAAATGTATTATCTGTATATGTATATATTAGAATATTTTGGCAATATTCTGCTTTCAAAGCTATGGTTCCTCATACTAATTTACACCTCAACTAGGTAAATTTTTGTAGCAAGTGTATACTTTTATATGTATTATGAGAAATTTTAAAATGTTTTTTAGTCATTATCAAGTTTTCATTCTTTTATAATATTGCTAAGCAGAATTAACTCTTTCCTCCTCTGTGTTCTCATTATTACAGACAGTGAACCACTTTAAACTGAATGGATACTAAGGTCAGAGATTGTCTTGCTCATTTACACTTCCACTGCCTCCTATCCTGCTAATACATGATAGGTGCTTAGTAGTGAGTTATTGAAGGAACCAATTGATAGTCATATGGGGTGCAGATTACTGCTATGATTCTTGTCTTTAAACTACTTATAATATAAAAGTAGAAATTATATTTTATTGACTAATAACAAGGGACATTAATATTATAAGAAAAAATTTGCTAAATAAAACTCTTGACTTACATTTAAATTCATCCTCAAGAGAGGTAGAATAGTATAGGGACTCTGCAGACATTGTTTGGGTTTGGTCTCAGCTCTGCTATTTATTAGCAGCCTGATTGCAGGAAGGTGACTTTGACTTAACTTTATGAACTTCAGTTTCATCATCGTAAAGCAAGGGTTGATTATTTACTGTCAGAGTTGTTATGAATTTAAGGGAGTTGGTCGCGTAGAGTGGTGAAAACAGCAGCTTGCAGAAGGTACTCAGTTATAATTAGCTACAAGATCTTTGGAACTTTTTTTAATTGTTTCTTGAGAGTCTTTAGTAATAGTATGCTATAGGCATTTCCCTGCAGTGCCCCTAGTCCTGCCCCACAAATTGAATCTTACTGTTTTTCTATTACCTGAAGGGCAAAGTTTTTGTCCATCTGCCCCTGTCTCTTTCTCTTTCCAGACTGAATTGAAGACTAGAGTTAGGAGTGGTGATAGGTGGGGATATGTATAAAAAATGGGAAGTAAGTTGTGCAACGGTTTCAGAGTACCCTGTGTTACCAGTTTTCTATACCCATTTCTTGAAAAAGAACCATATTCTGTTCATAATTAGAATACGAAATATCTACAAGTTTATTTATTTTGGCATAGCAGATTTAGAACTTATTTAATTTTCTGACAAATTCATTTGGAAAGCAAGCCACAAACTGGTTCCACCCTTTCCCCCTTTTTTTGGACATTTGAATACATTTGAATGGACTGTAATTGAGCACATAGGCCAAGAGTCAGATAAATGGCACTTGATAACAAACTCTCTAAATGAAGAAAAAAAAATGGTAGAAAAATAAGCACAAGGATGTTGCTCCAGGAGGACATTGTAGGTGGAGCTAATCAGTAGAGAAAGAAGGTGTCTCACACCCAGGATCCCAGGCGAAGTTAGGCCACCATGCCCGAAATTCCCAATGTCTTAAGAAGGGGCAAAGAGGTGAAGACCATTACACTATTCTTCAAAAATATTTGGAAATCTTTAAAATTGGAAATTTAATCATCCATATTATGAATTATTCACTGTCCCTAAAAATAAAGAATTGAAGTAGTTGGCCTTGAAGTATCTTCTATACATTGGTAAGTCTGCATAAAATATATCATTGGTGTAATGTTGCTAAATTTTCTTCATCTAAATGTTTTTGCATCATTAGACTCCAAGGAAAAGAGATATCCATATATCCATAAATCCATAATAATACTTGAAGGAGGAATTTATAAAAGTGATAATGAAAGATTTCATTAAGAAGGATTAAACCACTTAGAGACTCTGAACTATAAATAGTTAAGTTAGGGTAACCATACAAGGAGATCCTTAATTTGTAATTCCTTTTCACTGAGAAAAAATATTTTGGGTGTGCTTAATGGAAATGTATTTTTCCTGATCTATTTCTAAGCATCTTCTTTTTCTATTATATGTCTGTTCATTTCACCTTTTTCTTCTTCATTATGCTGCTTATTCTTTCTAGCTGGCCCTGTCCAATAAAAATATAGCGTGAGCCACTAAGGTAAACCATTTATATAAGTTAAATATTTTTTAATAGTCACATTAAAAAGTAAATAAGTGAAATTGATTCTAATAGTATATTTTACTTAAGTCAAAATATCTAAATGCTATAATTTCAATATGTGATCAATATGACAATAATCAATAAACTACTTCATATTTTTTCATGCTAAGTTCTTAAAATCCATTGTGCTATTTACACAGATAGTTCATCTCTCATTGGTCTAGCCACATATAAAATTTTCAGTAGTCCTGTGGCTAGCAGCTATAGTATCAAGTGCAAGAATTCCAGGACACAAATGTTGGAAGCATCAATATACTTAGGTTTACACTAAAAAAATTCTCCAATACCACCAATTTCACTCTTCTTGCTTAGAATTGGTGGCATCGTGATTCCAGATTTTAAACTATACTATAGAGCAATAGTAATAAAAACAGCATGGTACTGGCACCAAAACAGGCTGGTAGACCAATGGTACAGAATGAAGGACACAGAGACAAATCCACAAAATTACAACTACCTTATATTAGACAAAGGTGCTAAAAACATGCAATGGAGAAAGGATAGCATCTTCAACAAATGGTGCTGGGAGAACTGGAAATCCATATGCAACAAAATGAAATTGAATCCCTTTCTCTCACCATGCACAAAAGTCAACTCAAAATGGATCAAGGAGCTAGGAATCAGACCAGAGACTCTGCGTCTAAAAGAAGATAAAATTGGCCCTAATCTTCATTACGTGGGGGCAGGCCCCAAATTCCTTAATAAGACACCTATAGCACATGAGTTAAAACCAAGAATCAACAAATGGGATGAATTCAAACTAAAAAGTTTTTTTCTCAGCAAGAGAAATAATATGTGAGGTGAATAGGGAGCCTACATCCTGGGAACAATTTTTTACCCCTCACACATCAGATAGAGCTCTAATCTCTAGAGTATACAAAGAACTCAAAAAGTTAAACAACAATAAAACAAATAACCCAATCAACAAATGGGCCAAGGACTTGAACAGAAACTTCTCAGAAGAGGATATACAATCAACAAATACATGAAAAAATGCTCACCATCTCTAGCAATCAGAGAAATGCAAATTAAAACTACTCTAAGATACCATCTCACTCCAATAAGAATGGCAGCCATTATGAAGTCAAACAACAATAAGTGCTGGTGAGGTTGTGGGGAAAAAGGTACACTCATACATTGCTGGTGGGACTGCAAATTGGTGCAGCCAATTTGGAAAGCTGTATGGAGATTCCTTGGAAAGCTGGGAATGGAACCACCATTTGACCTAGCTATTCCCCTTCTCGGACTATACCCAGAAAATCTAAAAAGAGCATACTACAGGGACACAGCCACATTAATGTTTATAGCAGCACAATTTACAATAGCTAGAATGTGGAACCAACCTAGATACCCTTCAATAGATGAATGGATTAAAAAATGTGGCATTTATACACAATGGAATATTACTCAGCACTAAAAAATAACAAGATCATGGCATTTGCAGGGAAATGGATGGCATTAGAGCAGTTATGCTAAGTGAAGTTAGCCAATCCCTAAAAAACAAATGCCGAATGTCTTCTCTGATATAAGGGGGATGACTCAAAATGGGATATGGAGGAAGAGCATGAGAAGAAGACTACCACTAAATAGGGAAGAGAGGTGGGAGGGAAAAAGAGGGAGAAAGGGAGTTGCACAGAAGATGGAAGGAGAACCTCATAATTATACAGAATACATATATGATTTTATGATGAGAAAAAGAAAAAAAAAGTGTGTCACATTAGATTGGATAGAGAGAAATGTTGGGAGAGGAGGGGAGGAGTAGGGGGGATAGGAAAGGCAGCAGAATAGAATAGACATTATGATTGATGTATGTCTATAGATGACTCTATGACCAGTGTGATTCTGCAATCTGTACAATTAGAAAAATGAGAAATTATAACCCAATGATACAAATGTATGAATTGCCCAGATCATTGTAATGTCATGTGTAGATAATAAAAAAAAATTCTCCAATATGCAGATGTACTAGACACTAATGTATTCTGTCTGTTCCGGACTAAATGTTTATGTTCTAAAATTCTTATGTTGAAGCACTAATCTCCAATGTAATTAGGTTTAGAAGAGATTCTGAGATTGCAGTCTCCTTGATAGGATCAGTTCCCAAGGAATAAGAGAAAAACCACACCAGAGCTTTCTCTCTACCCTGTGAGAACACCCAGAGTAGGCAGCAGTCAGCCATCTGCTAGCCCGGAAGAGAGCACTTGCCAGCAGAGAGTGTGACTGCTCCTAGACCTTGGGATTCTCAGGCCCCAGAACTTTGAGATCCAAATGTCTTTTGTTACCCAGTGTAACGTTATCCAGTCTATGGTATTTTGTTATAGCAGCCCAAATAGACCAAGACATTGTGTAACATCATCCCCACAAGCTTCAGCCACATCATCCCCCCTCCTCTAAATTTATCATTATCCTGTGATTTATTGTTCAACCATTTTAAGAAAGTGATTCAGTTACATCATATATCCTTTAGTTCTTCCTATCAGTATTTTTGATATTAACACTTCTTAATTTTTAGGTGGTTTTAGAAACTGTTTAGAAAGTATATTTTCAGAAAATGTTGATGCTTGTTAGCTAGTAATCATATTAGTCAAAACAGCTAAATAGAAATGGGAATTATAAAAGAAAACATCTATTTTTAGGGCTAAAAGTTAATTCTGGTGAATTATCACAATATAAGACTTGTTTAAATATATTAGCTACTAACTAATAATATGGTTTTTTCCCATATTTTTATTGGTCATTATATTTGTACATAATGGATTTGTTGTTACATATTTGTACATGCACACAATATGACAATATGACTTAGCAAATATCATTCCCTAGCACTTCCCCCACTCATTCCTCACCTCTCACCCCTTGGTGCCTGTCCTCTCTGATCTCCCTTTGATCTTCATGCAATCTACCCCCATCTTTCTTTTCCTTTTTCCTCTCTAGCTTGCACATATGAGAGAGAACTTGACTTTCTGAGTTTGACTTTTTTTACTTAACATGATAGTCTGTATTTCTATCGATTTTCCTGTGAATGACAATTTCATTTTTCTTTATGGCCGAGTAAAACTCAATTGTGTATATACACCACGTTTTCTTTATCCATTCTCTGTTGATGGATACTTACACTGGTTGCATAGTTTTGCTATTGTGCATTGTGTTGCTTTGAACATGGATAGGCATGTACTACTATAGTATAATGACTTCAATTCTTCAGGATAAATATTGAGAAACTGTTTAGTTGGGTCAAAATATGGATTTTTGATTTTAACTACAATATTAACAGTACCTTTATTTTGGGGATGGTTATGATGCAAAGGCAATGACTTTCTTTTTTTTTTTTTTTGCATGCAAGTCTAAGCTTGTTATATCTTTTGGCCCTAAAATAGCTTGCATAGAGTGCTTAATGTTGCAATAACATTGTGGACTTTTACTGACTTATAATTGTGAACGAGTGCACTTTGAACTGTTTTAAAGAAGTGGTGGAAAGATTTATATGCCCTTTCATTTTAGAAAGCATTGTCCTCAGAGACGCTGTAATAGCACAGGTTTTTGGAGATGCTGATTTCTCTTAGCCACTTGAGCAGCTGGGTTGTGTCTGGGTGTGACCCAGAATCTTTGACTGTCACTTCAACTAGAAGCAACTTCATCCATTATCCCAGAGCATAATATAAACATTATTTTCTGTGTGAGCCAAGATCTGGTAAAGGTTAAGAAGCTTTGTTATAGTAGATCCAAACCTCACTTCACCGTTTAAAATCAATGAACTCCAACGAAAGATAGAAACATGCTAGAATGTCAGTCATATATAGTGTTCTCCACCCAGAAGCACTCCATTTGCACACAGGTAATTGTGTTCTGAGTTTTCAGGTTTCCAAGTGAAGTTTACTTTATCTTTATTTTCTCCTTGAGCCTTAAGTCTCTTGGTTTCCCAATTAAAATAGTCACATCCACTTTAAGATTCTTTTGTAATAAAACCCAAACATTTTGGAACTAAAAACAAGTCCATCTCAACAAAGGATAAATAGTTATTTTAGAGCTATTCATGTCTCTCAGTTTTGATATATCCCCAGGGCATATTTCTGCTTGTAAAAATCATTAACAAATGCTTTTGTTCTGAAATATTGATAAAACACGTACAACAAAAATTATTATTTTCTCAAAGAAGATTAAGCTTTAATACCAATTTCTATTTCTTAATCTGATGTCTTATACTTTGCTCATACTTCATTAATGTGTTTTTAGTGTTATACTCTTCAGGTTGCAACAACAGTGGGTTTTTAATAAATTTAAAGAGATCCTTCATTTTGTGTGAGTTTTCGAAACATAAAGAAGGCAAGGAAGACACTCAAGGTCACATAGAGAGTCATGTCTCTCTGTTGTCCTCACTGTTATAGTAAACCCCTCAGATTTTTATTCTTTTTCATAATTTTACTAAAAGCCTTTGATCCACAAAGTTGACGACAGTGTCTTACAGAGTTTAAGTAAAGGATGCTCAGGTTGGCACCACAATATACATTATTTTTAAGGCCCTAAAGTCCTTGATTCCTTCAGAAAAAAGTTCTATTTTAATGGAACTAAAGCTATAGTGGCAATATGTAAAATAGTTTGTCAATGCTTGCTTGGCAGATATTCTGTTGAAAACCTTGCTTTATATCTGACCATGAACATTAAATTGTAGGTAATTGTGAATATTTTTTAAATCATGAACTGTCAAGGTCAAAATATATAATAATTAAGTTTCTTGATTCTTTAATGAATCTCTTTTGCTTTTTCTTTGCAAAGATTTGGGTTCTTAAAAAAAGCTAAATTATTATTCGATTTGATAAAGAAGAGGAACCTGCAAGAAATGAACTTAGATGCCTCAAAATTTGACTTGAATTTATTGAGGCGAATATCAACATGCTATAGTTGGTGAGCATTGTAAATTATTTTGTGAAATGCTCTTAACTTTTTAATCAAAGGTGCTTGAGGGGAAAAAAAATGTTCCCTTATTTCCTTGATGTAAAGTCAAAATAAGCCTATTCTAACAACACATCTGAATTTCATTTTAACTTAAAGAATTTAGATACATGTTGGTATCCTCATTAAATCTGGTGAGTGCTCTACTTTGTAGCCAGCCTTTGCAAGGAGCCATTTTCAAAGATCTAAGTTTGAGTTTAAAGTCTGAAAGAAAGGTCTTTAGAATTTTGGTTTCTTTGTGTAGGAAATCTATTCACCCCAACTCATTCTTTTTTTGGGGGGGGGGGTGCTAGGGATTGAACTCAGGGACACTCGATCAGTGAGACACATCTCCAGCCTTATTTTGTATTTTATTTAGAGATAGGGTCTCCCTCAGTGCTTAGCACCTCACTTTTGCTGAGGCTGGCTTTGAACTCATGATCTTCCTGCTTCAGTGCACCGCCTGCCCATCTTAGCCGCTGGCATTACAAGCGAGTGCCACTGGCGCCCAGCCCTGGCCATTATTTTTACACTTTTCTCCATCTTCCCAAAGTTTCATATTTATAATAGCTGTATCTAAATATAAAAACCTCTCCTGTCCTCAATCTCCTCACCAGCACACTGTCACCAATCATTTCCTTTTCACACTTCTGTTCTTCTGAACCAATTTGTAGCCCTTCCTATAGCTTTCAGCATTTATTCTTTCATTCAGCAAGTATTTGTTGAGTGCCCATTTTGTATCTGACACCATTCTCAGTTCTGGGGACAGAGTGGAGAATTATAATCCATTTTATCTGCTATTACATTCCTCTTTCTTTTTTTCTTTTTCTTTTTGGAGTAGAAGAGGTTAGAAGTATTGAACTCAAAATGGATTTAATTATAATAAAAAACATTCAAAAGTGTATATAATTGAGCAGGCAAGCCTTAACTCAAGACTCAAATAATATCCTCAGAGCCCAGTTTTTTATTCAGCATCCTTTCGAATGGCTTCATTTCCTACACTGCCAGCTGACCTTGCAGAGCTTCAAGCTCACAGCTTAACACCCAATCCAGTGTAAGGGGTTAGGAAAGTGGAGTATCTGATGGTACAGAGAGTTTAGCTTTGAGCTTATTGGTCTTGTTTGGCCTGCCTGACAGGTCTGATGTTCAACCCTGAAACTTTTACTGTAATGTGCTACTCAGCTTGTGGTAAGCTTTGATTCTGGATATCAGAAGTAGAGTTAGTTAACTTGAAGCACTTTACCTGAGAATGATAGGGGATGTTGTCCTAGAAGGAAACATGCATGAATACATGCTGGGGAGTCAGAAGATGATGACCTGTTTACTACTTTTACTGTCTTTTTTTTTCTCTACCAGACCCAATTTTCCTTTACCATATTAATAAATAATATTATCTATCTTGTTGAATATGAAATTTTAGCTTCATCCAATCTAATTTCATGTCAATGCAGGAATTTCATCTGCTATATCCCCAAGAAATGCATGCCTTCACTTGAAGGTCATCAGAGATGCCCACTGCCTCTAGAGGTAGTCTGCCTATTGTCTATCTGTGCCATAGAGTCAGGCCTCTGTTCATTTTCTGACCACCACTAGGCTTGATATGGAATGGCATAAAACAGTTGTGAATGCTAAGAGTAGATGTTTCTTCAATCACAGTATATTTAAAAGCTTGCACATAGACACACGCAAAACTAAAGATGGAACTACCTTGGCTTATGTGACCAGAAGACCAAAGTCTAAAATAGTAATGAATTTGTTTCTGTTTGCTTTTATATTTAAGGATAATTTTTCAAGCAGAGAGTTTTACTGTGATTAGAATGGCGATCTATGATAATATTTATAGAGTAATGAATTATGGTGATATGAGAGTTTGAAAAATTTAAACATAATTTTATGCACCAAAATTGTGTTTAAGGAAGAAGATGTTAAATACACAAATAGGATTGAATGTAAATTATGAATCTCTAGTTTCTTCCTCAATTTCATAGCTGATTTGTGGGTGGGCTTTTATGTCTGATAATGAGTTCAAATATGAAGAAAATAAGAGGATCTTTCCTAACCATCATTCTGTTATTTTCAAAAAAGTTTCACTGGTACTGAAAATAAGCTCTGAGGTCTAACCTCTCAAAGAGGCAAGCAAGACAAGCGTAGGAAGACACCGGAGATAATATGCATATGGATAGAGAATGAGAGCTTGAGTTTCTAGACATAAGTGTTTTGGGAAACACTAAATGTTGTACTGCCTGGGAGGAGCTACAAGGACTTTAAATATAAGTCACACTGGATGTGCATGCACATCAAATACTGCTTGAGTGCACAGTATTCTTGGTTAACAAACTGAACTGTTAGAGTCATTAATTCCAGACAGAATGGAAACTACATGATTTTCCTAGGGTTTCACTGAGGTCGAAGGTGGAATCAAGATGAGGATTAATCAATTAATGGGCAAAAGAACTAATCAGAAACTTCTCAAAAGGAGAAACACAAAAGGCCAATAAATATATGAAAAAATTTTCAGCATCTCTAGCAATCAGGAAAATGCAAATCGAAACTACAGTGAGATTTTTATCTCACACCAGTAAAAAAGGCAATGATCAGGAATATGAACAATAATAAATACTGGTGAGATTGTGGTGGGGGGAGGAACACTTGTACATTGTCGGTGGGACTGCATACTAGTACAACCACTCTGGAAAGCATTATGGAGATTCCTCAAAAAACTAGGGATTGAGTTACTTTGGATTAGGTAGATGGGAGTGAAGGGAGGAGAGGTGGTTTGGGGGTAAAAAGGATAGTAGAATGAATCAGACATTATTACCCTATGTGCATATATGACTACACAACCAGTGTGATCCTATGTCATATAAAACCAGAAGAATGTGAAATCATACTCCATTAATGTATGATGTGTCAAAGTGCATTCTACTGTCATGTGTAACTAATTAGAACAAACAAAACAAAACAAACAAAAACTAGGGATTGACCTACCATATGACCCAGCTATCCCACTTCTTGGTATCTAAAGATCTAAAGTTGGCATACTATAGCAATGCTGCCCCTCAAAGTGTATAGTAGCACAATTTGCAATAGCTAAATTATGGAATCAATCCAGATGCTCATCCACAGATGAATCAATTAATAAATTGTGCCATACATACACACATATACAATTGAGTTCTACTCAGCCATAAAAAAGTAATGAAAGTATGTCATTTATCAATACATAGATAGAAATGGAGAATACCATGCTAAGTGAAATTCAAAGGTTGAATGTTTTCTCTAATATGCAGAAGCTAGAGTAAAATAAAAGAAAGGGGAAGGGAAGAATATGATAACATAAAGAACCAATCAAATATAAATTAATAGACAAGTGAAAGGAAATCAAGTAGAGTAGAAGGAACAGAATGGGAGAGGGGAAGGGGGACAGAAGGGAAAATGGGAAGGGAAAATAGGGGGATCATGAACTGAAATTGATTTCTATGCATGTATGAGCCCAACTACTACGTATAACTAAAAAGTGCTAAAAGAAAGAAAAAGTAGACACAGAGTCAGCTTCATAGGAAAGTTTTAATTCTTGTTTTCATACTGGAGGAATTTATGTGAGGAGGAAATTTATGGGGTTATATCTGTGCATAATGCAGCTTCATGAAGAGTAGTTCATAGAAGTTGATTGTTGGAGAGAAGAGTCCTTTAAGAGATGTACATCTGCTATTCTAATGATAGGCTACCAAAGATGTGCTAAAACATTTTTATTTATTGGATGTCATTTAAACCATTCACCATATTGCACTTTTTCTGAATGGGAATCAATTGCATAAAGGAAGTACACAAAAGAGCATATATTTCCAGAGTACTCTAGTGACAGCCACATCAATGTTTATAGCAGCTCGATTCATAATAGCTTAACTGTGGAACAAACCCCCTTCAATGGATGGATGGGTAAAGAAACTGTGAGACATACATACATATAAATATATGTACAAATGTATACATATGTATATACACACACAATGGAATATTACTCAGCATTAAAAGAGAATAAAATGTTGTCTTTTGCAGGTAAATGCATGGAGTTGGAGAATATGATGCTAAGCGAAGTAAGTCAATCCCCCCAAAACAAAGGCTGAATGTTCTCACTGTTAAGTGGATGTTGATCCATAATGGGGGGAGGGGGCATGGGAAGCATGAAAGAACTTTGGATTGGTCAAATGGCAAATGGGAAGGGGAGAGGGGAGGGGGTGTGGGGGTAAGTCTTACCATCTTTGGTGGAATGAGATGGACATCATTACCCTACGTATATGTATGATTGCATAAATGGTGTGACTCTACATTATGTACAATCAGAGAAATGAAAAGTTGTGCTCCATTTGTGTACAATGAAAACAAAATGTATTCTGCTGTTATGTATAACTAATTAAAAAATAAAAGAGTTAATATATATAAAAAAGAGTATGTATTTCTCTACTAACTATAGACACCACTGTTTATAAAGGTAGCTTTAATCACCTTTAAAGCAACTAGTGTTAGCTCGTTGTTGCATGTTGGAAATCAGATAAGGGAAGATTTTAATACCTGAAAATTAATAGAACATATATTATTAATAGAGATATTTAGGGCATTTTGGGTTGCTTTAGATGGTAAAGGAATATTATAAAATCATCATTTTATGTTTTGTTTTTAAAAGTTGCTTTTCATTGTGGTATATATACACAATGTAATATTATTCAGCATTAAAAGAGAATAAATCATGGCATTTGCTGGTAAATTAATGGAGCTGGAGAATATAATGCTAAGTGAAGTTAGCCAATCCCACAAAAACAAATGCTGAATGTTTTCTCTGATTTAAGGAGGCTGATTCATAATGCGGTTGTTGGCGGGGGGTGTATGGGAGGATTAGATGAACTCTAGATAGAGCAAAGGGGAGGGAAGGGAAGGGAAGGGAGTGGGCATGCGGGTAGGAAAGACGGTAGAATGAGATGGACATCATTACACTAAGTACATGTATGAAGAAGTCACAAATGGGGTGACTCTACTTTTTGTACAACCAGAGATATGAAAAATTGTGCTCTGTATGTGTAATATGAATTGTAATGCACTCTGCTGTCATATAAAACAAATAAAAATAAAAAAGAAGTTGCTTGTCACATTAACCTAATCACCCTCTTCTGTCCTTTAGAAGGTGTTTTCATGAAATTCAAGTATGAAATCTAGTATATGTTAAGTAAGAAGAAAACAATAAACATCTTGATTTAGCCTTAAACTTCTGACGGGGCAGCATTTTAGTATAATGAATTAACTACAAAGAACAATTGTGTTCTGGGTCAAGATCTTTCATTTTTCCTTTGTCCTTTTCAAAGGATTTTACACTTCTCTTTTCTCCCTTTAGGATATAACAGATAAAACATTTAAGTTTCATCTTAAGTATAATGATAGATTAGTAATTCTCAATGGGAAGGAATATGGAACAATCCTCCAAGGGATGTTTTGGAGATTTTTTTTCTTTTGTCCTTACTGGATATTACAATAATCAGGGGTTCAACTGGTATTTAATGGGCTGGGACCAAGGAGCTAAGATATTGTAAAATGTATGGGACATCCCACACAATGAAGAACTGTCCCCTGTGCAACTTTCAAATATCCCCCAAGTGACAAACCTTCATGTTTTGTCATAGTTTTCATATATATTACATATATATTGCAACCATTATATTAGTACAGGAAATGTTATATGCTCTCTTATTTTAGGAGTTACTAGGAGTTGGTTAAAATTCAAAATATGTTAATAAAGACAGTATCAGGCATGGAATTTGAATTGCTAATATTTAAAATGGCTGATTCTGCATTTATAACTGTTGAATCCCTTTTGAAAAAGCTTTTCTCTCTTATTTAGCTCTTATTTTAAAATGAGAAATATAGAGAAGGGCTGAATAATTTAATATTGTTTTTCCTTAAATCTAAATTATTTATTCCAACTAAGGGAAAGCATGTTGGTTTCTTCCTTTTCTCTTCTAGTGAAGCCAAGCCCGAGTATTTAAGTACTGAAACGCATATTATTTTACTATGGGCATAAAATTTTATTTCTCTTATTTTATAGTTTAGGCATTGAAATTGTATATGCAGGCAGGTTGTATTACCTATGATTTTCTCTGCATGGTAATAGAGGAAGATGATCAAAAGATGTTGTTGAAAGGGGTGTGTTGGGTTGGCTAGGATTGAAGACCACTGCAATAAATCCTGCTAATGGGAGCAAAATGCCAAACAAAATGCAAGATTTTCAGAGAAAGAAAGTGTAAAAAGTGCCATGATAATTTTGTCACCTTAAGGATTTAAAAGGAAACAATGTGGAGAGAAGAGAAAAATTTATTGAATTTTTTTCTTTTCTGAGGACTATAATCTTTAGATTCCCAACCACAGATGACTTGAGCAGGATGCTCTCTCCCCTTTAGGCCTAGGGTAGGGGGCTTCCCTAAGACCACTTAGAAAGCCTCAAAGATACTCCCTGCATTTGGAGACACGTATGCCTTCCTCATATCTGAGACAGCTAAAGGAGCTAATGAGACCATCAGCAGGACAGAGGTGCCTGTGTTTTGATTGATTTGCACTCTGAAAATTAGTGAAATAATAGATACATGCCCAGATGTGGGTACAAGAGAAGTAGAGAAAAAAAAAAAGCAACGTTTTATGTCCTAGGCAGCCTGCTGGATCATGTAGGAGGACAGCAGGACACCAGAGGTAAGGGTCTGTGTGGAGTGGACCATGAATGCTTTCTAAGGCCATAGGGGAATGGAACCATGAGCCTAAAGTAATGCATTAGTTTTTGTAAAGAAGCTCTATAAAGCCCACAAAGAGAGAGGAAAAGCCAACCTTAAAGAGATAGTAGCTTCAAGAGTGAGGGAACTATGCAAACAGGCAATGTCCTGATCCCCCTACTTCACCTCCCTCCTTTACTATAATTGGGCCTTGAGATCAGGGATGTGGAGAAAAAGAACAGAGGCCAAACTATTTCCTTCCTTGAAGATCAGTGATAGTCAACCACAGGCTTCTGCTAGAGGGACAGAGGAAGAGAAATCTCACCTTGGAGAGAAGAATGAACTGTTGATGCATATATAAAGTAGGCCCTTCTGATTTTGCACTGAGACTATCTTTTGCAATTAAAGTGACTTCATGGACCATCTCCTATGGAAAAGTGAGTCAATAAGCAATGGGGTCTATTGTAGACTTAAATTTCACCTGAGGGCAAAGGAAAACTTCCCCTCACTAAACAAATTCTACGCGATCTCTGGGGGGGGGTGTCCCATAGGTAATGTAATAAATTAGGCAAAATCACGGTTTAAGTGTAGTTCTTTCCTCGTTCTTCCAATAGGGCAAACCCCTATCAGCTATCTTTATCTTCATCTCAGAGGATGTCCTTATATTCATTATTCACAGTACATCTCACTAAAATTACATCAGCACGTTTGTGCTTCAGTCTCTGTAGCTGTAGAATAAAAGGCTTGCCTGTTGTTGAAGGATTTTTAGGTTCTTTTTATGAAACAACTGTTTTAAAATAGGCTTACTCCATCTGTATATAAGAAAGATTTTAATGATGGGAATTTATTATCTGTCCACTACTAATAATGTATGTTTTGGATGTTTCAAAGCATTGGAAAGAATACCATTAAGAGACTAATACTCATAATATGTTAATAATAGGTCTGAACAATGGAATATTACTCAGCATTAAAAGAGGACAAAATTATGGCATTTGAAGGTAAATGGATGGAGTTGGAGAATATTATGCTAAGTGAAGTTAGCCAATCCCAAAAAACAAGATGCTGAATGTTTTCTCTGATATGAGGAGGCTGATCCATAACAGGGATTTGGGGGTGGGGTGGGGAGCATGGAAGGAACGGAGGAACTTTAGATAGGTAAAAGGGGAGGGAGAGAGAAGGGGGGTGTGGGAATAGGAAAGACCGTGGAATGAGATGGACATCATTACTCTAAGCACAAGTATGAAGACACAAATGGTGTGAATCTACTTTGTGTACAACCAGAGACATGAAAAATTGTGCTCTGTATGTGTAATATGAATTGAAATGCATTCTCCTGTCACATATAACTAATTAGAATAAATGAATAATTTAACAAAATAATAGGTCTGAGACAATAAAAAGAATGTAGACAATAAAAATGAATGTAGAACTTCTACAATCTATTGAAGAGAGCACAGCCAAATATATCAAGGTCTAGTATTAATATAATTTCCACTTATAATAGTTTAAAATTTTTCTCACAAGTTTAAATGACATCATTTACTAACTTAAAATATATTTTACATAGGGGAAACATTCCAACATAGGACTAGTATCCAGAATATGCAAATAATCCAAAAACCTACACTAAAAATATAAATAATAAACAGGGAAATAAACTAAATAGACACTCAAAAGAAGAAATACAACTGGGCGTGGTAGTGCATGCCTGTGATCCCAGCAGCTCAGAAGGCTGAGACAGAAGGATGGTGAGTGCAAACCAGCCTCAGCAAAGGCGAGGCCCTAAGCAACTCAGTGAGACCCTGTCTATAAAGAAAATACAAAATAGGGCTGGGGATGTGGCTCAGTGGTTGAGTGCTCCTGAGTCCAAACCCTCCCTCTGCTCCCCCAAAAGAAGAAATACAAATGAACAACAAATATATGAAGAAATGTTCAACATCTTTAGCCATCAGGGAAGTACAAATCAAAGCCACATTGGGATTTCCTCTCATTCAAGTTAGAATGGCAGTTATCAAGAGTATGAATGACAATAAATGCTGGGGCGGATTTGGAGAAAGAGGAACACATATACACTATTTGTGGGAATGTAAATTAGTATAGCTACCATGGAAATCAGTATGGAGGTTATGATCCTATGATCCATCCTATGATCCTGCTATATCACTCTTAGATATTTACCCCCCCCCCCAAACTAAGGTCAGCATACTATAGAGGTATGCACCTACCCATGTTTATAGCAGCATAATTCACAGTAGCCACAATAAAGAACAAGTCTAGGTGTTCATCAACAGATAAATGGATAAGGAAAATGTGGTGTATATATATATATATACACAATGGAGTTTTATTCAGCCATAAGGAAGAATGGAACTATGTCAATTATAGAAAAATGGATGGAACTACAGAACATCATGTTAAGTGAAATAAATATGATTCAGAAAGTCAAGGGTCATATGTCTTTTCTTATATTTGGAATCTAGAGAGAAGAAAAGAAAAAGGAAATCTCATGAAAATAGAAAGGAGACCAATAGAATAGAAAGGGACTGGGGGAGGGAGAATGGAAGGGAAAAGGGAGATACTGTAAAATAAACTTGATCAAATTATGTTATGTGAATGTACAAATATTATATAATGAAATCCAATATTCTATATAATTATTATGTCAGTAATAGTTTCTCCAGTATTTTTTATTTGAAGAATACTGAATTTTGTCCAAGGCTTTCTCTGCATCCGTTGAGATGGCTATGTAGCTATTGTCCTTCATTATACTTATGTGATGAGTTACATTTATTGATTTATGTATAATGACCCCAGATTTTATCCCTGGGATGAATTCAACTAGATCATGGTGTATAATCTTCTTACTCTATTTTTGAATGCAGTTTGCTAATATTTTATTAAGGAATTTTGCATCTATGTTCATTAGGGATATTGGTCTGTAGTTTTCTTTCCTTATTGTGTCTTTATCTGGTTACAGTATCAGAATGATACAGGTTTTATAGAATGAGTTAAGAATTGTCCCCTCCCTTTCTATTCATAAAATTAAGAAGGATTGGTGTTAGATACTCTTTAAGGGTCTTGCTAAAACTCAGCTGAGAAACCTTCTGTCCTGGGTTTTTGTTTGTTGGAAGTTTTTTTATTACTGCTTCATTCTCATTGCTTGATATTGATTTTCTATATTCTCTTTGTTTAACTTGGGTACCTTGTATGTGTCTAGAAATTTGCAAATGTCTTCTAGATTTTCCAATTTATTGGAATATAAATTTTTGGGACAGTTCCTAATAATCCTCAGAAATGTCTGTGGTGATATGTCCTTTTAAATCTGTAATTTTGTTGATCTGTCTGGGCCTTCTCTCTCATTCTTTTGATTAATTTGGCTAAGGGTTTATAAACTCTTTGTTACACTGACTTTTCACAAATGTTTTAAATTCTCTATTTCATTAATTTCAGCTCTGATCCTAATTATTTATTGTCTTCTGCTGGTTTTGGATTTGCTTTGTTCCTGTTTTTCTAGGGCCTTGAGATATAGCACTGAATAGTTTATTTGCAAATTTTGTACAGATTTATCATTGGCACTTAATTCTATAAACTTTCCTCTTAATTCTGCCTTCATGGTGTCTGAGAGATTTTTGTATGCTGTATTGCTATTCTTGTTTGATTCTAGAATTTAAAAAAAAATGTTTCTTCTCATTTCTTCAATAATCCATTTTTTAAAAGAATATTTTTCAATCTCCATGTGTTTATGTGGTTTCAATAAGTTTTCTTTCTGCCAATTTCTGATTTCAATTCATTATGAATCGTAAAATGCATAATATTTCCCCCTTAGTTGCTCTGACTAACTTCGTGCCCTAAAACTTGGTCTGTTTTGGAAAACGTTCTTAGAGCTGATGCAAAGAAAATGTATTCAGCTCTTGTGGGTTGAAAAATTCTACAGATACCTCTTAGGCCAATTTGATTTATAATATCATCTAGGTCACAAGTGTCTTTGCTGAATCTCATGAATGACATGTGTCTTGTTAAGAGAGGTGTGTTGAAATCACCAAGTATTATTATATTTGGGTCTATCTGGGACATAAAGTCAAGAAATGTTTGTTCTATTTAATAATGGTTATCACCATTGGGGCATAAATATTTACTATAGTTGTATATTCTTGCTAATTGTTCCCTTTAACAGTATGTAGTGACTTTCGTTGTCTTATCTAATTAATTTTTGCTTGAAATCTGCCTTGTCAGATATGATAATAGTTACTTCTACTTGTTTTCAAACTCCATTTGCCTGGAGAATCTTTTCCCATTCTTTACTTTCAGACTTTTACTTTTTGCCTGTAAGATGTAAGATGAGTCTCTTGCAAACAGCTTATCGTTGGTTTTTTAAAAAAAAAAATCCATTCTTTCAGTCATTATCTTTTAATTGGAGAATTGAGGCCATTTATGCTCAGAGTTATTATGGAGAGATTTTTTTTAAAAATTCCAGTGATTTTGGTTATTTCGTGAATTTAATTCATTCTTAATTTTAATTTGCTTAATTGCTCTCTGGGAGAGTTTCATCCATTTGAGGGCTCTGGGGTTTGTTTTGGAGTACTTATTTGTGTAGTATTTAAATATTTTCTGTAGTGTAGATTAAATGGTCATAAATTCTTTTAGTTTATCCTTATCATGAATAGTTTTTATTTCTCCTTTGATTATGAATGATAGCTTTTGCTAGATATAGCAACCAGCACTTTTTATTTTTTATTTTGTGATGGGTCTCACTAAATTGTTTAGGGCCTTGCTAAGTTGCTGAGGCTGGTTTTGAATTTCTAATGAGAGGTTCATTTTTTAATCTTGGATATTTGGAGTTCTACATAATTCAATAAGTGGATATCCATCTTGATCTTAAGGTTTGGAAAAAATTTTGTTATTATTTTACTGAAAAGATTCTTAATGTTATTAACTTATACTTATATGCCCTCTTTTATCCTAATGACTCTTAAGTTTGGTTTCTTAATGCCCCAGAGTTCTTGTATATTCTGATCATGTTGTTTTCTTTTTTCCCTTTACTCTCTACTTAGTTTTTCAGTTAGAATATCCTGTTTTTGAGACTTCAAGTTCTGTTTACTATGTAATCTAGTCTGTTGGTGATACTTTCAAGTGACTTTTAAAATTTGATTTATTGTGTCTTTTATTTCCAGGACTTCTAATTGGTTTCTCTTCTACTTCTTTATTGAAATGTTCTTTCACTTCCTGTAGTTTCTCTTTTATTTCCTTCCTTAATAAATTTTCTAGGTTTTATTTTTAGCTCATTAATCATTTTAACAATCATAAAAAATATCTTCCTTAGGAATTGCATCCCCTTCAATGTCTGCATGTTCTTTTGTTGAGGAATTGTAACTTTTGGAGGGAGACTTGTTTGCCTATTTCCTCATGTTTTCAGAGGTCTTGGAGTTGTGCATCTGTTGAGATGAATTCCTCTTCCTCTTCTGTAGTTGTCTTTTTGTTTTTTTTTTTTTTTGTAATAAGTCCTTTGTTGTTAGCATCCCTTAGGGTCAACATGTCGGTTCAGTGTAATCCAACAGTGTGAGTTTCTATCACTGATTCCCCTCAGTTTGCACTGCAGAACTGCTGGATTAATTCATTCTTATAGAACTGCTTTAACACTGTGGGGTTTTCTGTGCCTTCTTTCCGAAATCTTTCTCTGTTTTTGCTAGGGATAGATGTCCAAAAGTGGGACCTAATGTCTCTCTTTATTTGTTCTACTTGGGGCTTAGTTGTTTTGTTTGGGGGGTTTGTCCCCTCTACTCTATGTGTTGAATATTGTTGAAGCTTGAGCAGGGTTGGCTTATGTATGGAGGAAGATGCATGATCGTTTTTCTGAGTTGTAGGTATAGTTTAGCCACACAGTTTCTACCCTGTGAACTCACAGTATACCAGTTGTCTAACCACCCCTCTTAGAAAAAGGGGAAACAAGCAAGAGAAACTACTGTAGTGATCAATAGCATTAGATTAAATCTCCAGTGCCTATTATTGCAACTGCCACAATGTGAATGGTGGTGTAGTAGTTATATAAACTAAATTATTAGAGATAGTAAAATCATAGTTCATTAAGAGGAAGGAAAATGGTATAAGAAAGTAAAAGAATTCCTTAGTTCCTGCTATAGAAAGCCATATCAATAATCACTGCATAGCCACCAACCCCAGATGGCATCCCATTTCAGCTCTCTACTATCCAAGTGAGAAGTGAGACATACCCCTTACACATAAGCTCACTGTGCTGCTTCTGGTCCATTCAGGTTCAGACTAACCCTCTGTTCCATGGGATCCATGCCAAATTTTCTTTGCCTAATTCTTTCTGCTTGGGTTGACCTTCCCTTTCACAGTAGACCGATATGGGCCTGAATGATTGGATTTCAGAGGTAATCTTTCTTGTCCTACGTTCAAAGTTCCCAAATTTCTTTTTCTGTGCTTTTGATATTGAGATACGATGAATTTCCTCTTTCATCTACCTTTCTAAGAGCAATATTTCCACTGTTGGAATCTTGAGTCATAGAATAAGTGAAAGACTTACCTTTCACTCTGCCACCTTTTTCTATTCTAAATTTAATAGCAATATACACATGTGTAATTTTGTTCATATAGTCAAATTTTGTTAATAAAATTGAAGTAATTATTTATTAAAATATTACTTCAAAAATTAAAAATCAGACCAATATAAAACAGTTTAATTAATCTCTACATAGTGTTGAATTATAAGAAACTATAATGTTTTTCCTTATAAAACTCTAAATGCCTCATAGTTGGAAAGAGCTAGCTGAAGAAGTGTTTCTACATCCAGGAATAAATACTAATTTCCTAAGTTTCTGCTTTTCTGCATCCCAAGTTGTCATACCATTCCAAGATGTCTTGCATATAATAAAAAATTACAAGGAAAGCAAAAGTCAGAAAGACATACCTCAGTATTAAGAGACAAAGGATGTAACAGACTAAGATTCAGAAATGACCATAAAGGTGTAGCTTTAAGACATGGATAGAGCTGGATGGTGCACATCTATAATCCTAACAACTCAGGAGGCTGAAGCAGGAAGATCACAAATTTAAAATGAACATGGACAACTTGGTGAGACCCTCACCAACTTAGCAGGACTCAGCCTCAAAATAAAGAAAATAAAAAGGGCTGGGGATGTAGCTTAGTGGTAAAATGCCCCTGGGTTCAATCCACAGTACAAAAAAAAAAAAAAAAAAAAAAAGGAAAAAAAGAAAGAAAGAAAGTCGTGGATAAATTCTACTTGGTGGCAACTTGTAAAAGTAATTTCTAAACATAATGATATAATCAATAAGCTTTAGATAACTCGATGTAGTCATGAGGTCACTGAAATTGTGTTATTTACTTTGGTTGATACAGCAAATAATATAGTCCATATCCAGAAAGCACAAAAAATGTTTTGACTCCTTAGCTTAAGTATTCATGGAAAATTGAAAATCTTTTGGGACAACTGAGGAACCTGAACTATTGTTAACATTTCCTAATATGATGAATTAACACCACAGGTAAATTGAAACTATCCATGTCTAAATGAGTTTGTTAAGTCTGTCATAGAAAAGTACCATAGACTGGATGGTTTAACAAAAGAAATATTGTTTGTCACCATTCTAGAGGCTGGATATCTGCAACCAACACACCGCCAAGATTGATTTCTTCTGAGGCCTCTCTGTCTTGTAGATGACTGTCTTTTACTGGGTCTCCATATGGTATCCCTTCTGTGTATGCCTATGTCCTAATCTACTTTTCTCATAGGAACATGAATCTCTTTGGACTAGGGCCCACCTTAAAATTTAATTTTAAATGTATCATTTTAAAAACCTTGTCTCCAAATATAGTCACATCCTGAGGTACTGGGAATTAAGACTTCAAACAAACTATTTTGAGAGAATAAAATTTGACCCATAACAATTTTTAAGCTAAACCAAAGATTAACTTAACTAGGGTAGACTTAGGGAATTGAGATATTTTTTGGGGGGTCAATCCTGAAAAATCTAGACCTATATTTCCTGAGTACCTTCTATTTTCCTTCTTATAATACTTTAGCTTTTTCTTGTTCTTTCACTGTTGTTGTGTTATCTATTATCTAGAATCTTAAATGATTCTATGTAGCTATTATCTCGTTAGATGATCAAAACATAAAACAATAAGAAATAATTTTTGTACATTACTATGGTTTGATTATGGTCTAGTGGTTTTCCCCTAAAGATTCATGTGTCAAATAAAGACTTGGTCCACAGGATGGCACTACTGGGAGGTAGTGGAACTTAAGGAGGCAGAGCCTATGGGGAGGTCCTTGGGTCACAAAGGGCATGCTCTCAGAAGGTACTTCTTAAATGATTCCTTGAGTTCTGGAGAGGGTTGTTATAAAAGAATGAGCCTTCCCTCCCGTGCTTTCTCTTCGCCTGATTTGAGATGATGTCCTCTCTATAACTAAGCTACTGTAGCTATCATGTCTGTGAACCTTCCAAACTATGAACTAAATAAACCTCTTTTTCTTCATAAGTAGCCTGTGTCTGATATTTCATTATAGTGACAAAAAGCTGACTAATACATTCACCCTTAAACTGAAAGTGACATCTCTACAAACAAAACATTATCTTCAAGGAACATCAATAACAACATGAAGATCTGGAAGTTTTTTCTGCAGCTTTGGCTGATGAAGGACTAAAGGGGCAGTTTGAGAATATCATTTTCTACACTCCTAATTAAATGACTGTTTTTTAGCCATAGGATCAGTTAGTCACTGGGATGGGTTTTAAGCCAGTTTAATTTAAAAAAAAATGCTATTTTTATAGCCATGGTGACAACACCAGAACTAGTTTTAAACCTTTGTAATCAATCAGTGATAAGTCACCTCTGTGAATATAATTACAGAAACTAACCAATCAGTGACAGTCCTTTCCTTTTGAAAATCAGCCAGACTAACATCTATTAACATGCTCTTAAAACACCAAACTGTTACTAATTGTTTAACCAGTAGCCATGCTTCCATAGCTAATCTCAACCTTCTGCTGTTTCTGTGAATCTGACAGTCACTGAGCTTCATGCTTCCTGCAGTCTAATGCTACATCAGGAATCTGTTCTGCTTGGGGAGTTCACACATTGGCAGCACAGCTCTTGCTCATTCAAAAAGCAGCAAATTTGCCTTTGTGTTTTGTTTCAGATCTTGAACAACAGTCTCATCCTTTGCCTCTGACTATCTTAGCACCTGAATCTCATTTGTTGCTGAAATGCAGCCTGGTATCATGATTATAAACATGGATCATAGGCTGATTCTGCCACATTCCAGTTGTGTGATCTCCAGCAGTTTGGTTATGCCCTTGCTGCAGTCCGGCTGCAGCAAAATAACCCGGGTGGTGGTTGGGGGGTGACGAATAACATGTGTACGTTGATACAGCAGGAGTAGGAGCCGTTTATTCTAGGACAACAGAGGTATTTATACATTTTACACAGCTTATCTTAATTAGCATAAACTAGATACATCAGTCAACCAATAAGGAATCTCCACACTTAATGGCTCGCTTTTGTTACTTCTCAAACCACTCCCTCTGGCATTTTGCCAGGCACCATCCAGACTTGTTTATGAACTCTAACATTCCCCTGGCAAAATACCAGGTGTTATTTTGACTTGTTTACAGACCTTAACATGCCCTGATTTTTCATTTGTAAATCAAGAGAATTAATATCATCTACTTCACCGGTCTAAGTTAAACATATGAATCACTTAAAAATTGCATAGAACTTACACAAAAGCTATAAGTGTTTACAAATATTAGCTAATATTTTTTCTCTTCTTTCCTTCTCTTCTTTTTTCTTTTTTGTGGTAGTGGGGTTGAACCCAGGGCCATTCTACCACTAAACTATCCAGCCCTTTTTATTTCTTATTTTGAGACAAGGTTTTGCCAAGTTGCCCAGGGTAGCTTTCAATTTGTAATCTTCCTGCCTCAGCCTCCTTAGAAGCTGGGATTAGGCAGGCATCACTGTGCTAGCTTTTTTTTTTTTTCATTGTGAACCTTATTTATTATATATTTACATACTTTTAAAACTGATGGCACATAATAAATAATAAAATTAAACACAAACAGAAGAAAGGGAAAAATATTACTAGCATAATTCTCAATAAAACACAGCATAAAACGAGACATCATTTTCTGTTGCCTTCAGTTTTTGAAAAATTTTTATGTTTAGAAAGTACCTGGTATGACAGAGGATTGGCAAATAATTCTCACCAATGGACGGTAAAAGGAGAAAAAGGGGCAGTTCAGAGGAAGACATAATTTTGTAGTATTTATCAATGCTTAAAAGGCATACAACACAGTCTTTGACCCAACAATTTCATATTTATGAGTCACAGGTTAAAGACGTCAATAAATGCAACAGGACAGAAATCCAGAGTAGACATCGGAAGAGTGTCAATCAAAAGGTAAATGCAGGTGGAGACAGCTTGATACTGCACTAAAGGCCATCAGGTAGCACTAGGGCAGGCTTCTCTTTTTTTTTCACATGAGTATGAATTATGAAGGGTTCTTCAAATGAAAAACTTTGATGAATTTCTGATAAGTTCCACTGAATTTCTGATGTAAAAAATTGGCCATTTTAGTTGTGCTAGCTTTAGCTAATATTATTTCTGCTTTTATAAATATTATGTAGCATAAGTTAACAGTTAAAAGGATGTAATTGGGATTACTAACCCATCATAATTTAAGGTTTACTTACATTTTTCACGTTAATATTTTCAAGTATAACCTTGTTATTTTTAAAATTTGGAAAAATTATGCATGTGTGAATGTGTACATGCTAACATATTTGTTTTCAAACATACATACATATATACCTTTGTCAATTTTGAAATTATTACTATGGTTTAAAGAGTGGCTTGTCTTCAGAATATGTTGTATATCTATTTAATATAATGCATACTTACAACAATGTAGCATTATTAATAAATAGCATTAGTTGGATCTTTGTTATTAGACTTATATAATGAGTGAATTTCATACATCTGTATTTCTTTTTGAAGCAGAAATAGCATGGGTACAATTTCAATTTTTTTTTTTTTACTATATATAAACATTTACACTTGCATTAAGGTTACATAATGAAAAATGTTTTGAATATTATCTTTTTTACATGGATTCAATCACTGTCCTTGAATCTACTTGTTATACAATGATGCTGGAGTGCAAAAAAAAGCCAGGTAAGTGTTTGTGACCTCAAAACAGTGGTCAGGATTTCCAGGAACAACAAACCACAAATACCGTGTTACTCAGAGAGGTGAAAAATTGTGCTGTATATTTGTAATAAGAATTATAATGCAAAAAAAAATATACTGTGTTACTTGTTCTTTTAACGTAAGTTCCCATAAAGAACTTATTAGGCATATGACTGAATTGGTTCTGAGATAATTTACTGGGTTATTGTGTTTATTTTTATATTTGCCATATTTGGATATTAGCCCAAATGTTAATATTTGTCAGTTATTAGTTTTAGGATAATATGACAAAATTACTATTATTATACATTTTTAAAATATCCTTAGTCAAAGCTATAAAATATATGCACATAACAAAAAATAAGCACAATGCCATATGGTTCTTGTGGCATGTTTTAAACAAGCCAAATGGATGTTATATATATGTATACACACACATTTTTCAGAATTTTTTAAGGTAAATTGCAAGATATATCATACATTATAGTTCTTTAAATTATTCAGCATGGAATATTTTCTAACATATCAGAGTACAGTTACCAACTTCATACACTTGCATTGATAATCTACCATTTGTTTAGTAGTTTCATTAATTTATAATTTTAACTTTTTCTGGATACTTTTGTTGGTATTTTTAAAATAGTTTTTTAATGTTATTTTTAATTAAAAATAATAATTGTATATATCCACAGGATACAACATGGTATTTTGTTTACAATGCATATATGCAATATATGTTTACAATGCGGAATGATTAAATAGGCCTAACTAACAAATCCACTACTTCACATACTAATTTTCATACTGAAAACAATAAAATCTATTCTTTCATCTATTTTAAAATATATTTTTATAAAATATTTTTTAAAGACACAATAGGTAAGCAACGATTTTAAAGTCATTACTTATTCTGAAGTAGTATATAGTATTTTTATTTAGGTAAATACCATCTAGATTCAGTTGAAAACATAAATACCTTTTAGTAGGAGGAAATCTAAACAGAAATTTAGAGAAATACTCCCTAAATGAAGAGCAAAGTCAGTTCAGTTTACTCTTTTCATGTCAACATATTCTGTAGAGCTGCCTCTTTTTCTTTTCCTTTTCTTCTGCTCCAGGAGGTGGATGAAAATAATAGCTGCCAAACAAGATGAGCACTGTGGCTTTCCCTTCACTTATTTTGAATAATGTTCAGAGTTTGAATGGAATACCTGTGGCCCAGGGAGTATCAGCTATTAAGAGACAAATGGTCAGGGATTAGCTAGTCCAAGCCTGAATACTGAGGATAGAGATCAGGAAACACCTTTTGTGACTCAAAATTCTGGGTGAAGTGATAAATCAAAATATTGTGTGATTTGGTATATACAGCCTTGCATTTAAATAGCTGTTCTTTATGAAAAGAAGCTCTAATTTATTGGTTTTTTAAATTTATTTTTTAGTTGTAGTCAGACACAATACCTTTATTTCACTCATTTATTTTTTTTTATGTGGTGCTGAGGATTGAACCCAGGGTCTTGTGTGTGCTGAGCCACAACCCCAGTCCCTAATTTATTGTTTAATGTAAAAAAAAAATTATTGTTTCAAATTTAATAGTTGGCTGCTTTTATGAGTATATTTTGCTAATAATATAGGAGTAGAAAATCATTGGCAAAATTACATTGAATGGACTAATTTAAAAATACACACCGAACTAAACTAGATTTGACTTTCTGTTCTAGAATTTAGAATGGTAAGTTTGCAACCTCCAACCTACTCAGATGTGTAAATGAGCCAAAGATTTTCAATTTCTAGCTCTGCTTTGGTCTTTCTATTTATATTTTTCTTCCTTAGACTCAGAACCTTTGAATTGGATCCAGCTTTTTAAAAAATGCTTTACAAAAAACACGGAAAGAAATTTTATCTGAGAATGACAGGACAACAATTGTCATCCATAAGTCAGGATTGAAAATGTGTGAAATCAAAAGGGTCACATTGTGCTCATTGATCACTTTGACTATTAACCAATGATGCAAATTTACATGCATAATGTATTTATCATTGTAAAACATCGCTCACAGATTGTTACTCTGGGTTCTGTGTGAGAGTTTGCTGAAGAAAAGGAAAAAGGATTTCATTTAAAGAGAAAGAAAACACTGCATTAGAAGTTGTGATTAGAAAACCAATAAACAGAAGTCCTAAAGCTTAGGAAAAAAATGGTCAGAAAACTGAGTTTGTCAACGTCAGTCCTTTTCTATGACAGGCCTGTTCTCTTTATTAATACTGGTGCAAAGGCAGAGTTTGGGGCTGAATTACTTCAAGCAAAGTCATCAAATGACTGTAACATTGTGTGTCCAGAGGAGTGTTGATGCAAGGAAAATCAGACGCACACAGAGGGATGGCAAATAAAAAATTGAAGATCATAGTCCAACATATAACAGATGCTGGCAAGACATTTTAAAAGCAATTGAAAAGAAATCAAACAACAATGAACAACAAAACCCCCAAAGTTCCAACATTCAAATCCAATTGTTCTCCTGTGTTGGAGTTTCCTTTTAGGTATTACATGCAAGATGATTTTTACCACGTGTTAATGTTATGATGTGTATAGTTAAAGATTTAGGTTTTATACCTTTCACACCTTAAAGTAGTAATGATCCTGCTAGGTTGGGGATTAAGAAGGGCTCTTTAATCTTCAGGAAAAAGTCACAGATTTTTTAAAATTAATTTTTAAAAATTTATATATGACAGGAATGTACTACAATTCACATTGCATATATAGAGCACAATTTTTCGTATCTCTGGTTATATACAAAGTATATTCTCACCAAGTCGTGTCTTCATACATGTACTTTGGATAATGATGTCCATCACATTCTACCATCATTGTTAACCCCATGCCCCCTCCCTTCCCCTCCTACCCCTCTGCCCTATCTAGAGTTCCTCTATTCCTCCCATGCTCCCTCTCCTTACCCCACTATGAATCAGCCTTTCATATCAGAGAAAACATTCTGCATTTTGGTTTTTGGGATTGGTTAATCAATAAATGGGATGGACTTAAACTAAAAAGTTTCTTCTCAGCAAAAGAAACTATCTGTGAGGTGAATAGAGAGTCTACACCTTAGGAACAAATCTTTACTCCTCACACATCAGATAGAGCACTAATCTCTAGGGTATATATAGAACTCAAAAAGCTAAACACCAAAAACAAAAACAAAAACAAAATAAAAAACAAACAACAACAACAACAAAACCCCATATAACCCAATCAATAAATGGGCCAAGGACCTAAACAGACACTTCTCAGAAGAGGAGAATCAACAATCAATCAACAAATATATGAAAAACTGTTCATCATCTCTAGCAATTAGAGAAATGCAAATCAAACTCTAAGATTTCATCTCACTCCAGTCAGAATGGCAGCTATTATGAAAACAAATAACAGTAAGTGTTGGCGAGGATGTGGGGAAAAAGATCCACTCATACACTGCTGATGGAACTGCAAATTGGTAGGGCCAATATGGAAAGTAGTAAGGAGATTCCTTGTAAAACTTGGAATGGAACCACTATTTGACCCAGCCATCCCATTCCTGGGTTTATACCCAAAGGACTTAAAAACAGCATACTACAGTGACGTATCCACATCACTGTTTATAGCAGCACAATTCACAATAGCTAAACTGTGGAGCCAACCTAGATGCCCTTCAATAGATGAATGGATAAAGTTACATATTTTAACCTGAGAAGTTAGCTTTCAGTGTTTTTCTTTTCCATGTAGCCTCAACTCTCATCACTCCTATGTTGCTGCTCCTGTGCTTTGAGCACACTTTACTCTTTCTTTACTTGAATCTACCAGACTGGCCCAGCTGCCTTGAGCATGTGTATGCTGTCTGTTCCTTGAAGAAAGTTCTTTCAAGCCTGCATTTCATTTCTTCCCCAAAGCTTTTCCCACCTGCTAGGTAGAACCCTTTTCTCTTTATAATTTGTACATATCCTATAGCAATTTTTGAAACATGTTTAAATTCTACCCCAAGTTTTTTGAGGTCTGGGTACATAAGAGATTTATGTGTTTCTCTTCTATTGCCAGATACAAAAGAAGTGCCAGATAAATGTTTAGTGACAGAATATTATTTTCTTTCTGTAGGATTTCCAAGGATGTCAGAGCAAATTTGAAAGATTGTTGCATTCAATTGTTCACCAAACATTTACACAACTACCTCTACTACATGCTAGGCATTGCTGCAGGTGCTAAGGATCCACTGGCAAACAAAACATTGTCCCCATCTTCATGCATTTTAGAGGGTGAGACAGAAAGTGAACATATAAACATTTAATATGTCAGAAAGGGGGAACTTTTGAAAAGAATGAGTGCCACTGGAATGGATGTGGGGAAACTATTTTAGGCAGGATTTTGAAAGGTTCTCTAGAAGACCTTCCAGGAAGTTATGAATGAATTTATGTACCAAGGATGAACACACTAAGGAAGAGCTTTCCAGACAGGAAGGATAGCAAGTGCAAAAGTCCAGGAGGCAGAAGCATTCTTGACTTGTCTGATGTAGGAACCTTAGTGAGATATGTGCATGGACTCAAATCTTGCCTCATCTGGTGGGCCATTTGTGACCCTAGCAAGTGACTAAAATATCTGTTTTCTTGTATATAAAGTAAGGATTTTGATCCTGCCTTCCTTAGGGGAAGGTAGAGAAGGAAGTTAGAGAAGAAGCCAGAGGTGGAGTGGGGTGGGGGTCTGGAAGTCTTTGAATTACAAAGTAGTTTGCATTTTTCCCCAGTGTAATTGGGAAGACTTTGCAAGGTTTTGCATAGGGTATAATCTACCATGAACTACTCCTGGGGAGAATGAATGATATGAGAGCAATAGCAGAGGACTGGGAGATTTGTAAATGTTTATTCTTATATTTTTCATACCTGACTTTTAGATTCACTAATTTGATCATTATTCATTCATTCAATAAAAAAGCATCAGATATTTAGAAAAGGTCCCTGCTGTCATGAAACTTGAGCTGTAATAAGGGAAACCTGTGCCTGCTTATAAAGCTACTGTGTTTCTTTATAATTCTGATAGGCTACTCCAGAGCACAGACCTCCAGTGAGGTCCAGAATGATATTTTCCCATATGAGGTTTGTCTTCCTATGGATGCAAGGTTTAGGATGGAGTAAGTTTTACTTAGTGATTCAGTTTAGGAATAGATTATATTGAATTAAAATTATTTCCTTTATTTTTCGAAAGACATGGTATGTTTCCATAAAATATTTGTTTGAGAGACTCTGGATTAGCCTTGGGAAAGTAAATGATTGATTCTTATAATATTAAGGAAATTTAAGCAACTTAGAATTGATATGATTAATTATTCTGCAATCTGCATTTGGGGTAAAAATTGGGAGTTCATAACCCACTTGAATCTAATGTATGAAATATGATATGTCAAGAGCTTTGTAATGTTGTGAACAACCAATAAAAATAAATAAATAAATAAATAAATAAATAAATAAATAAATAAATAAATAAAATGAAGGTATTGTATTCAACTACAATTGAAAAATAAATATTTTTAAAAAGAAAAAAATAATTATATAAATCCTTGCTAAATACAATTTCTTCATATTTTTCTATGAAGCACTATGTTAACTCTTGGCAATGATAGGAAGCCTGAGAAGTCAACAAGCTCTCTTTTACCAAGTCTGGTTGAGAATGTAAACTTTACTCAATAATTAATATACATATGCCATTTTGACAAAAAAAATCGAGCTATCTGTAATTCATAATTTCTTTCTCTTGAGGTCTTAATATGGTAAATTGGAGTCCTCATAGTTTAGGAAACATTTTTTTTATGGGTTTTAGAGTCTTTACTTAGACTGAGACCTCAATTTCATGATGCCTGTATTTCCACCTATAAAAGTCAGGATATTAGTATGTTTTTCACTTAGCTAAAATCATGACTTAGTGTTGTTATACTTTTTGACACTTTGGAATATTATTTTACCAGATTTTGGGCTAGGAGAAAAAAATAATACATATATGACTATTTAGTAGCATCTGACTAGATTCAAAGGTAAATCCTGAGACTAACTACTGTAAGAAAACAATAGAATACCTTCCTTTACTTGGAAGCAAGTGATACTGGATGATTACTGGGGTTTGAGTTGGCATTATCTCAATTCTTCCTACAAACTGAATGTGAGTTATATTCAATGGGATAATATCCAGAATTGATGAATAATTTTAAAAGAACATAGTGCATAGCTTGGCATCCAGTAGATACTCAATTAGTGTTAATTGTGGAACTGAGTGAATTAAGTTTTACTTTTATAACCACTTTGTAAGAATGATAAGAAGTTAACACAGTTCGTTACAGGAAATTGTGTGAGGTTCACACCTAAGTTGAGGAGATACTTATTATATGGACAGAGAGAGTGTTTCCTTTGTGACTGTTATATTGTTATAAACCAAATCTTATTTCCATTTAATTTTTGTAGTTTTGGGAGTTGAACTTCATTTCTAGTTTGTCTATCTATCCCAGGTTCATCACTGGAAGCTTTGCAGCCTCTTGGTGTTATTTGTGATAGTGAGTAAGCTAGCCAGTTTCTCTGTTTTGTAGATCTTTGGTTAGTGGTCTCTTCATTATCAGAAACTTCCCATGAAATATATTGCCTATCAAGCTGTGTGTGCTTAGGTGTGTGTATGTGTGTGCACATTTCTAAGTCATCTCTGATCATCCCAGCTAGAAATAACCTTTCTTTCAAACTTTCATTATTTTGTTGCCACAACTAATGATTTATTAATTTTAAAAAAATCTTGTTTTAGGGGCAGGGGCTGTAGCTCAGCCGTAGAGCGCTTGCCTAGCATGCGTGAGGCACTGGGTTGATCCTCAGCACCACATAAAAATAAATTAAAGCATTCTGTCCATCTACAACTACAGAAAAAAATTAAAAAAAAATCTTATTTTATAATCAGTCACATCCATATATAAACACTGGCTCTTTGAAAAAGCAGCAGAAGAAGAAATATCTGGACAAGTTTTTGTTTTTCTGGTGCAAGGTACTCAATGAATATTTATTGACTGGAAGAATACATGGTTGTATGTTTGTGTGCATACATGTGCATTCATAATACTGCCGCATTTCAGGTCTATAGATGATGTCTTCAATCAAAATGTACAGTTGTTTGAAAAGGCTGCTACCATTATCCTGTCTACATTGCATGTATGAAGTATGTTTTCAGTTCAGGGAATGTGGCTATTTGAGAAGATTGAAAGTTTGTCTCTTAAATTCACAGTTGGCTTAAAGCCTCTGCTCAAAAAAGAACAGTCACATCCCTTGCAATGGAACAGCAGGTGTTCTATTAGTGGCTGCTGTTTCTCAGCACTCTGCAACCATGTCACATTTTTAAAAAGTTGTGTTACGTCACATCCTTGAAGAGTTTCTTCTTCTTTTCCTATTTGGTGTTTGTTTGCTCCATTTCACAAGATTGTAGCTTCCTTGACTGCCAACTTTCCATATGTAACACACAAGACAAAAATAATGATGGTAAAATGGTTAGTGCTCTCCTTCTGAGTGTGTGCAAACATCTTCAATTGGAGGATACAACTTTTATGACTTAAATTTATTAGCATTTTTCTTTAACCTCTCTGAATGTAGAAACCTTAGTGAGATATGCATGGATTCAAATCTTGACTCATCTGGTGCCCATTTGTGATCTTGAGCAAGTAACTTAAACATCTCTTGGTTTTCTTGTGTATAAAGGAAGGATGCTACCTACTTTATGATCTAGTAGTAGTCAAGTAGCATAGGCTCAGGCACATGGTGAAGGATCAATAGATGCGAGACAGTGATCAAGAAATGCTGTAGGATTAGAGCTGATGTCTGTAAAACTAGCTCAATGCCTGGTAGAGTATGCTTTCAATAGACCGTATTTATAATATTAATAATGATACTTATGATGCTATTCATGGTGATAATGATAAAATGATAGTAACTATGACTTTATTATTATAAGGTATAGTTTATTAAAAGGCTCACAAAACCATAGCTGTCTTCAGCAATAGATCCTGTTTTCACCACCTTGCATTTTCATTTACAATGTAAATGTTTGGTTTGCATATTTTGCCTAGAAGACAATCTGACTGAAGAACTTCCGTTTCTGCCACTACTTTCCTACTTAATTCAACTAAGGAAGTGTAATCTCTTTACTCTCATATGAACATGTTTCCCTTCCCTTTAAAGTCTATTCTTATTAAATCTCCAACTTTCCAAATTCAAAGAATCTTCTAAGGACTCTTTTCCCATTTCGTTATGGAACATAATTATCATGTTACCTAGACTCCACACATTGTAGATACAGAAACTAAAAACTAGTGAACTATAGACCTGTCCAGTATTTCATGGGGAATTAGTCATAATGAAATTGAGACTGAAATCTCCATTTTTATTGGACTGGGCTGTTTCCCAAAATAAATGCAGGGTTTGAGATACATATTTTCAGCATGTATGCACACGTTGATTTCTCCCCTCTCTAAACTAGAGATTTCATTGTTTTTATCCTTCTTTAAGGGACTTATTTATGGATTTTTTCCCCTAAGGGGGGCAGCTTTGCAATAAGATTGTGAACTTCTTTTTTATGGGTTCTTTTCTATCTCCAGGGTAGGTGTTTTGTACTTATATGCTACTCAGTGATTGGCTGGCTGAATTCATTTTAGTTGAATTATAAGTATGTCTCATATCTCTGACAACTGTACTATTTTTGTTTAGTTTTTCACCCCCCCCCCCAAATCTGGCTCATTGTTTCTTGTAGAAGAGCATGTCTTTGAATATCTGCTGATCAAACAGCTGAATTTTCTCTGGGAAATTTCCAGTGAGAATTGCTGACATCCTGAACAGTATCTCAAGGGTAGACTGGCAGGGAGATTCAAATTTCTTCAAGTTTATTATTAGTTCTGTAGTGCATCTTTGACACTGCTAAGTAACATATGATCACCTACATTTTCTTTTGTATACACACTTTAAGGGCATTAGCAAGCAACAGAAGGTGAATACTTTTGAGTCAATGGACAATGTCCATAGCTTAAAAAGTTATACAAGGAAATTTAAATTTAAGTATGGGTCACATCTCTTTTATTACAAATAGATCCAGTTAAATATTCAATATCTGTTGAGTGACTATCACATGCCAGGGTTATACCAAGAGTAATTACAAACATTGTCTAATTTGTTTCTCATGAAAAGTCTGTGATATAAATATTGACATCATTATGCCAATGCCTAATTTGGGAAAGGCTATGTGATTGACTCAGTTCACTGGAAAGAAAGCAGCACGGCTGGGATAAGCAAAATCTGATGATAAATCCAATACTCTTTTGGCTACGTATACATATTTCCAATAAGCTTTTGAAGTATTTATGCATTATTTTAAAATATTTTAATTTCTTCACACACCTAAGACATGTTGAATTTAATCACTCTTTTTATTGCTCCATCTTCATGGTTTTTTCAAAATCACATTCCTATTTCCCTGTCTCCTTCTGCATAACATTGTAATAAAGGTTAAATGGCATGGTTGGGATACTCTAAGAATTTTTCTTTCTTTGTTTCCACTTTGATTTTAAAATCCGGCAGATTTTCAGACCAAACAAGTTTATGCTGATGAGTATTTGGCTTAAAAATGTAAGACTGTGGGGCTGGGATTGTGGTTCCGCGGTAGAGCGCTCGCCTAGCACACTCGGGACCCGGGTTCACTTCCCAGCACCACATAAAAATAAAGGCATTGTGTTGTGTCATCTACAAAAAAGATCCCCTCTCTCTCTCTTTAAAAAAAAGACTGTGTCAAATCCTGCATTATATTATAAACTTTGATTAATACTCTTTTTTCGAGTGTTTGGATACTATCATCACGTACTATTATTATTTGTAATATTATTCTATTTGGAAGACCCAGAATTAGGTGATTGCAACATATTTTGATGTCAATTATTAAAAACAGGGTCTCTAATATTATGAAATCTCATTTAATGGTGATGGTGGATGTGTATTTATAAAAGGAATGTTACTAAACTTACTTAAATTCGTTGCATAATTTTGGGTTCGCAGGTTGCCTCTTAGCCTGCCTCAATGAATATCTTTGAGCACCAGGATGTCAGAGGTATGGACAGGCTTTTTTTTTTTTTTTTTAATGGAGATAAGGAGTTGCTGCAGAGTGGTAAGAAGCCGAATTTCTAGACCAAACTCAAATGTAATCCATGGTGTCTTCATGCTTTTGTCATGCTTCTGGGGCACTGCAGTAAAGCAAGGATAAGGAAAATTGGAATTGCTACAGATGTGCATGGGTTGAAGTGTGGATAAACCTGAGGATGTCTGGCAAGAATAACTGCTTCTTTATCTCACAAACCAGCTTCTGCTGGGATCTAAGAAAAGACAACTTTCTATTAGCTTCCTTGTTCAAAAGACAAATACCCTAATTAGTTTTTTAAAGCTGTTACTACCTGAGGAGGCTTAAGCTTCTTTGATATTATTTGCTCCCCATCATCATTTGTGAACTAAATATAGACTTTCAAAAGAAGGCTCCCAAGATACTGAAAACCTATGTGTAACTATTTTTATTGAGGCAGATACTCTGCATTTAGAATCAAAGTGGGTTAACCACAAACGGAAATAATTTTGCTGGATATGGGGGTTCCCTGCAAAAAAGAAGGCTTTTATAAACTTAATAAAAGTTGGTTCAAAGTACATTTTCTGCCATTGAATTCTAACAGTAGTGCTCTTTCCACTAGGAAAAACTTTCAAGAGACCAATTTTATCTACTTTTCTTTCGATGTGAACACAATTATTGTCTGGATGTAAAATTGACTCCTAAGCAAGATGAAAATTAAAAGTGAGTGAAATGTGACATTATACATTTTTCAAAACCCTTAGTACTGCAAAACACAAAGAAAGAACCCTAATGTAAATGATGGACTTGTGTTAATAATAATGAATCAATGTTGGTTCCTCAATTATAATAAAAATACCACAGTAATGCAAGAAATTTATAATGGGAAAAACTAAAGGGAGAGTAGCAAGATATATTAAATTTCTCTGTACTTTTCTGCTTAATTTTTTGGTAAACCTAACTGCTCTAAAAAATAAAGTCTAGTTGTTAAAAAGAAAATTGAGTGAGTGAGTGCAGAGGTCAGTTCTTTTTCTTCTAGCATTGAAAGTTTACAAAATTTGCTCATATTAGGACATGATACACACACACACACACATACACACACATGTATACATATATGTATATACACATTGAACCCAGGGGAACTTAACCACTGAGCCACATCCTCAGACCTTTTTTAAAAATTTATTTATTTAATTAATTTTAAGAGGAGTCTCACTAAATTGCTGAGGCTGGCCTTGAACTTGCAGTCCTCCTGTCTCAACCTCCTACATGGCTGGAATTACAGGTGCCACCACATCCAGCAGGAACATTTATATTTTAAATTCACTTCACTGAAGATCTTTATGGCCTTGGTAAGCTATTGGTCCTGTGTTTCACATCCCAACAGGATGATAAAAAATATTAATTAAAATCCATATTTGGGAAATAATTTTCAGATTTCAATTGCTTTCTTTACTTCAGGGTTTCTTGGCACCTTTAATTTACTAATGTTCAACATGGCCTTCCAAAAATGAGATATCATATGAAACATTTTTGGAACTTTTAAACTATAGAATAGGTTTGCAAAGGATGATTATTCCCTAAGAGAGCACAGTTGGGGAAATGTTATAGTTAAATAGCATCATGAAAAATATAGTACTGATTCTCTTAGGGAGGGCATTTACATCTATCTATGAAAGAATACATAGTATTTAAAGGAGAGATATTTACCTTTTACAATAGTGCATATTTAATCACTGTTTTAACCAGCTTTTTCACTGCTATGACTAAAGGATCTGCCCAGAACAATTTTAGAGGGAAAAAAGTTTATATGAGGGTTCATGGTTTCAGAGGGCTCAGTCCATAGACAGCTGGCTCCATTCCTTGAAGCTCAAGGTGAGGCCTCATGGCGGAAGAGTGTGATGGAGAGAAGCAACCCACATGATGATCAGGAAGCAGAGAGAAAGGGACCCCATTTGCCAGATTCAAAATATATATCCTAAAGGCAGGCCCCCAGGACCCACCTCCTCCAGCCACACCCTAACCATTTTCAAATACCACTCAGTTAATCACATCAGGGGATTAATTGGGTTACGGATCTCATAGCCCAATCATTTCTCCTCATACCCTTCTTGCATTGCCTCTCACATGTGCTCTTATGGGACATCACACATCTGAACCATAACAATCACTCATCAAGATCTATTGATTTAAATTTCAATAATTTTGCTTTCTTTTATCAAACCTTTTATATCCTCTTGCCACCACCCTAATTCAGAACATACTAAAGTTTAAATTATAGCTAGGCTATACTATTCTTTAGTGACATTGCTATCATGAAGAACTTGTGATTTCTTTCTTTTACAACTCTCAACCTGGGACTCACAGCAAAATCAGTCACAGCTTTCACTCCAAAGCCTGAAAGATGGCTGACAGTGGAGACAAGTTGATCACCTGACTCTGGGATCAATTTTGACATGACACATCAGGGTATATGTTGGTTTTTACTGCTGGCCCCATTAATGAATGCCCTTGAGATTTGCATTTAGAAACTGGATTCTTACTTGGCTCTTCTACATCACTGATGATTCCTTTATGCTCATCTCTTCCTGAGTCCACATACTGTTTGCAATAATAGTTCTTGAGCCCCTTCATTTCCTTCAGAGAAGGGGTCCTAACACTAAATTAGAGTCCCTACAGCTGAATCTAGGAATCTACTTATTGTCGGTCTTCTTAAAAATCTGTTTTTTAAATGTGTGAATTCTCATCTCTTATTTGTTATGTAAACTACTTCAATTGTCACCTTGAAGATTTTGCTAGGTCTCTTAAGATCCTAATGATTCTGCACCTACCTTTACTTATTGCTGGGTCTGCTAGGGTCTAAAAAAGATTTGAGGATTAGGGACTAAATTTGAAGGTTTTGGAACTCTACCTTACTAGTTCACTCAGGGATTTTATTTTTGTAATTGACTTAATTTTTTTTTCTTGAATGAAATTTAATTTACATAGCATGAATTGCATAAATTTTAAGAACTACACTACGAGGAGTTTTGACAAATCTACATCCATATAATAACCCACATCTCTATCAAGATGTAGAACATTTTCATTGCTTCATAAATTTTCCTCTTGCTCTCAGCATAGTCCCTAACTGTCTGCCTCTCCCTTGAGAATATACTTCTGATTCCTATCACCAGAGTAGTTTTGTCTGCTTGGAATTTCATGTAAATGAATACATGCAGTATATGCTCTTATTGTCTCATTTTTTCACTTATTATAATGTTTTTTGAGGTTCCTCTATATCACTGCATGTTTTAGTAATTCATTTTGAAAGTTTTGTTTATAAGGAAAGGGAGAAGGGAGGGGAAGGGGAAATATTTGGGATTGAAGGCGAACAAATTATATTACATACTATTATAATTAGGTCATAGTATATTCTATTGTCATGTATAACTAAAAAGAACCAATAAAAAATAAAAGCAAGGGAAGGGAGATCTCTTTACTTGAAAAACAAGAGCTGTTCCTGAACACCTTTAACCCTGTCATGAACTGTACACATGCCATTAAATACTTGGACTTGTATACAAAGAATACTGAATTCAACACTATCCTTTTGAAAATAAGAACTTACATATTCATTTACTCATTTAAAACTCTTCTTTCAAGGCTCTCATAATTTATATTACTAGTAGAATTCAAGTCAGACATTTAATTAAATATAGTTTCATTTGGAAGAAATTTGAAAAGAGTTTGAAATAGTTAAGGTATTTTTGTATCTCAAGACAAAAATTCAAATATGTAATATTGTAACACAGGTTACCTGCATTACCACTGGGTATCTCAAAACTCAACATTTTATTATAATTTTTGTGATAAAAAGTTTTTCAATTGGTAAAAGATTTATAAGCCACAGATAATTACAATTAATCATAAATGTTTACTGATTACCTATCATTGTAAGATCGTATGTTCAGTTCCTGGAAAGGGAAAATTTCAGGGAAGACAATGAGAAATAAAAAGGATTAAGTCATAGTTAAGTATAAGGTGAAATATTATATATTCATAAATCTATAGTAATACACAATACAGGATGATTGACACCAAATGAAAAAAGCTTTTATGAGAGCTTATATAGTGGGCACCCACAGGTATATTTCTCTTGTGACAATTAGGTTGAATGATTTTTATATGCTTATGGGTAATTTATAAATCTTTCTCTATCATTACCTGTTCAAGTCTTTTTCCAATTAAACAAAATAGTTTGTTCTTATTATTGAATTATACATTTTTATACAATCTAGAATTTCATGTGTGTTAAGAAAAATTTCAAATATGTGTCAAGAGTATTTTCTTGCCTATGGCTTATCTATTCATTTTCTTAATGTGACTTTGGATAAGTGGAAGCTTTTAATTTTTATGAATTCTATTTAAAAATTATTGTTTTTTAAATTGTTATGCTTTCTGTATCCTAAGAAATCTTAGCCAAGTCCAGGATCAGAAAGCTATTCTTTCTTCTAAGAGATATATTTTAGTTTGATAGTTTTATAGATTTTAACTGTACTGTTCAGGTGTACAACTTATTTTGTGCTAAGAGCCACAGCCAAGTAATATGATGCATGGCATTTTTGGTTGAAAAGTGACGCCAGCTAGCCATTGAGGTGATATGATTATGTTAAGATTTGCATTCATATGGATATTGGACTCCTGCTGTTCACCTGGGGCCTGCTACTGGACACCTGGAGAGTTCCCATTGGTTGGGGAAGTGCAGTAGGAGGGAATTCCGGGGGAGGGACTTCCTCTGGGGTTCTGGGAGAACGCGGAGTGTGTGGATGGGCAATCTTCCCAGGCGCCTACGGGGCATTGGCGGCAGTTTCAAAAATAAAGTTTGTTCCTGCTTGAGTGGCTCGTGATTTTGTGCCCAGCCAGACTGTGGCAATTTTGAATTAAGGTTTAGGTTTATAATGTAAGGTAAGAGCTGAAGTTCATTGTTCCTCATTAATGTTGAGTTATTTGGATTGACTTTTGCTATCCAAACTTGGAATACCGGCTAGGGATGTAGCTCAATGGTAGAGAGCTTGCCTAGCATTCCCTGGATTTGATTCCCTGCACCATGAAAGCAACCAACCAACCTCCCAAAACTTAGAATCCAATAATTTAAAAGTCAGGATAACAATTTCTTTCTGTTATAATTGTTTGACTATCAATCCATATTTTTGAATGAAATATTTATCATGTATAGACAGAGCCCGTAAAGACTAAAAGTTGGTAGTCAATTTATTCTTACTGAATTTGAAATTCCGGCAAAGGGACATGGAAAAACATGCTGTGCTGACTTAAGTGACAGAAAAGTCATCAAATTCTTTCATTTTCAAAATTCCTTTCTGAATAAAACAACAATAGCAACAGTGATACAAAAACAATAAAACCTTACTTGGTTTCTTACAGGTCTATGATGTGTTTCAGTGTCTACAATCACTGCTGAGTTTAAATCTGTTGCACATTTTGTTTCTTTTCTGGAAAGGTGTGGAAGAAGCTTCTTATTCAGATAAGTATGCAAGTTCTAAAACATAGAATCACATAAAACTCAGCACTATTTGGTTGTAGTAGATAGAAACCCGCCTCAAAGACGGGAGACAACAGGAGGGAAGGTAGGAAACAAAACAGAGGACTTTTAAGATTTTTTTAAACCAAATGTTTCATGTAGAATGCAAAATGTTGTCACATTCTGAAAATATGGATGTGTAAACAACTGTGGTTGTGCTCAGTTTGTAGTGATGGAAAGTATATTTTATGTTGGTCAAATAAATGATGCTACAATATTTGATATACCAACAATAACAAGAAGAAAAAAAAAAGAAAGAAACCCACCTCAAAGGTATTTAAGCAAAAAAGGAATTGTATTTGATTATGTAGTTTGAGAAGTCAAGGCTTAATCATGGTTCAGGTAATCTATGCAGATACTGAACATTTTGCTTATGTGAGAAAAAGTTAAAACTTTTGGTAAATTTAAATTTCTTTTTAAATAGTGGAACTAGCCAACAGATCTTGTTCCATGAAACTATTATTAAAATAGTGTGGAGACTTAAAAATACCTTTATACTGTCAAAGGCAGAGAAACTACTTAAATACGATATTTGCCCCCAATAGTAATAATGCAATTTGCCTCACTTTTCCAGATAATTATCTATAATTAGAAAAAAGAAGCCTGATTTGTTAATTCAAATCATCATTATTTTCTTTGTACACTTAAAATGCAATCTAAGCCTCAGTCTCTTGAGTTTTATTTAAGTGGGCATTTTTTCCAGGATTTTTATGACAATAAGAACACAGAACAGAGAAATACTGTTGTGCAAATGACCTCTGTGGTCCAGGTGAGACTTCAATGCTTGCTTCTTCTCCGAGTTCATGACCATCTCTCATTTGTTTTGACATTTAGAAAAATACTGCATGTCTCTCCCTCTGCTGTTTGCAAAAAGCTGAGGTAGTTGAAAAACCGAGGCTGGCTGCATTTCAGTGGTTTTTGTTTGTTTGTTTTGCTTTTGATCTGCTGATATTTGTCCCCTGTGCTGCCATGCAAACGACCAGAGCTGCATCGAGTGGACTGTTTCTCTGTGCTCTGCAGACTGGCTCCCCCAAGTAGTCGCTGATATGGGTGCCTGTGAACCCTACTTTTTTACATTTTGCCTGCTCCTCATTTCGCCAGAAAACACAGAAGCTGTAGCTGCGCATAGACTTTTTCCTTTTTCTTTTTCCCCCTCTCACCCCTCCCTAGACCTCTCTGGGCTTTGACGTCATGTGTGCTCCTTTCAGTTGCCATAGCAACCCCATTCCCCAAGCCCTCTGTCCGTCTCCTCTGGTAGGTTCCACAATGGTACAGGCAGCATCACGCTGCACAATGGTTTCCAGGCAGTGAAAGAGGGTGATTCAGCAAGCCACTCTCCTTCTTCTTTTTTTTAAATCCTCCCCTTTTCTTTTTATTTTTATGGGGGTTGGTGGTGCATGTTATATGCTTACCTTTTTCTTTTCCGTTTTCATTTTTACAAATTTCTTTTTTTCTCCTCACCCCTCAATTCCTAGGGGCTTGAGTGAGTTTAAGATTGGGTCTTCTTGGAAATCACCTGTCTATCATTAATTTTAAATAATCTCTCCACCTCCAAAAATTATCTTCCTCATTACAGTTTGGAATGTGGTCAATGAAAACCAAGTAGGGAGGATTTCTGGGGCAGACACTGCCGGATCAGGATCGTAGTTCTCAGACACGGAATGGTAGGTGGCTCTTTGCTCATTCTGGGTTCTAACCTGTTTTTGGAGGGTGGGGTGATGTCTATTCATTGCGTCTGGTGGAGTGGGAAAGGGAGCATGGGAAAGTGGAGAGAGGTGGTGTGGAAAGCAGGTTAATCAAGCGAACTACCTCTGAAGCCACCAGCTTTTCTCTCTGGGCAGAACATTTCTTCTCTCTGGGCAGAACATTTCTTCTCTCTGGGCAGAACATTTCTTCCAAGACTTAGGCATGTTGAAAATCTTTCTGTTTGGAGTAAAGGGTGACAAAATGTGGGAAGGAAGCTTATTATTGTGACCAAGGGTTTTTAGATCAATGCAGAGTTACAGAAGGGAAGAGAGAAACATACACATATTGGTGATGGTGGTGGGGGCAGCTGTGCTTGATAGAAGTGCTGACCTCAGTTCTCCATCTGTGAAATACTATGGGTCCCACAAAACATTTTAAAATAATGTCTCTTATTATGCATTTGTGTTTACTTCTTGACAGGTATACCTTAAATATATTGGGACATTTTTATAGTTTAGTAAGGAATGGTGTGTATATATATATTAGTTGTAAAACTAATGACATTCCTCTTATAGAGAGACCCTGGGCTAAATTTGGACAGGACATAGAACAGGAGTCAGGTTAGAAATAAGAAGAAACATTGGCACTGCAGTCACATAGGTAAGGGGTCCCTTTAAGAAAGTGATCTCCTAGTCACAGCAGGAGCATATTTTTTTTTTAAATGGCAAGGTTCCCAGTTATTCTATGCTGGGATACTGTGTCCCCTAGAAATGTCAGAGCTTTTTCAGTGGGAAAAAGATGTATCATTAGAAAAGAGCATTGCAATATATTTATCAGAACTTATGTATCTGTGCTTTCAACAAAATAAATATGGTTTAATTGAAAATCTTCAAGCAAGTCAGGTTATAGATAATCTAAGAAAATTAAATGTGTGTACATATGTATATAAATTATATATATGTATATGTATATGTATACACACACATTTTTTTTTCTCGTCCTATATTTAAATCTAGAGATTGAGTCTCTGCTTTTACTCCCTTAAACAGACAACTTCCAAGGGTACAGCAATTTAGCTACAGAAAGAGCCTGACTTATCCCATGGCAGCGGCTCTGAAGCAATCACAAGGTTGTTTACATGAGCTGCCTTTGCTGCAGAGCCTGACAGTGTCGTGCAGCAGTCTTGCCTGTTTCTCGTGTGTTGATGATAACTTTCATGAACAAACTGGAAGGAAGCAGGCTAAGTCATATGGGACAGGCCACAGTTGAGACTGAAAAAAAATGGGTGTATGTGCACCAGGCACTGCCTGACCAAGGTCCAGTTTCTCCCTCTATCCCTAATCTGCTACTTGTCAGACCTTGGAAGATCTCCCAGAATGCTGATCAACATATTTAAAATGGTTGCAGTAAGGACTTTCTCCCTCAGAGAGGCTTCTGTAAGTGTTCTACCTTAGATGGGCATATATGTGTATCAATACAGATAGTGTGCTCATGACTGAGCTTACAAAGCTTCCAACTCCACTCTGGAACCATTGGATTTGGGGGGCTGGGCAATTTGGATGAAGCAGTTCTGCTCTCTCTGATATGTATTTCCTTCTCTGTCTTGACCTTATCCTTAAAATTGACTTAAAGTATTGGATGAGCTTATTTCACCACGTGGAGCAAACTCTGTTTTCTCTCCCCCACAATGGGACTAGAAAATGAGATGACAAAGGTGGTATGACCTTAAATATTAAAGACTCTTCATGCTTCATCATTTGCATATCATTCCTTCTCGCTGTTGTAAAGTCTCTTTAATTTGTAAGGCTCCTGGTCTTACCAAATCTCGGCAGTTTTGTTAAAAAGATTCTTGGTGATGAGGCAGTAAGAAATTATATGTAGAGTGGAAAAATCAGCTGCCTACAGCTTCCTGCTTGCTCGCCCCAGAACAGCATCTGCTGCCGGGAGGAGTGTGTTTGCCATGCTGGAAGGGGATGTTTATGAACAGATCCCAGAGGGACTGAGTGTTTTGCTGTCATTGTCTGGTACGTCTGCAGCTACTAGTATTTAATGGTTAGGCATGTCGTCAATATTTTTCAAGGTTAAAATGAACTGAGTGTTGATCGTGGATGCTATAAAATATAAATATTTTAAATTTACAGGAAAATTAATTTGTTATTAGTGTATCCTGTAGAAATAAAACAAGCACAAGGAATTTGTCTAACCTAAGTAACCTGAAAAAGCATTCCATGTTTAAAAGTGCATATTTATTTTTAAAGTTTCATTATGGCTTCATGTGAATGAATCTGTTTCTTTGGATGTAAGCTTAGCTACAAAGTCTTTTTATACTGATGATAAAAGATAACGAAAAATTGGGATTTTTCTTGTTTTTAAACATAGGGATAGGTATTCTTGTTGTTCTAGCTTTGACCTCAGGTCAAAGGACTTGGACTGGAATTGGTATGTTCAAATAGAATGATGGCTTGGTTATTTATCAGAAAAGCAAGAGAGACTTCCTTCAATTAGTATAAGTAAACAAATCGACACTTTAATTTCATCTTTCTTCATGGCCCCTTCTATTTCATCTTGCAGTCTCTTTTAAGCTTTGGCTTGGACGTTGCAATGGTCATGCAAAAGAGGCACAAAAGTGTCCAGTAATGACAAGAATGGAGTCCAGTGCTCTATTTGCTGCAGGCTTGCTGAGAACCTCCTTTCTTCCCCCTCGTGCATTGATTATTGCACCTCCTTCTGAGCACCAAGGACTTGTGGAGAAAGTTGGGCCTATAGACTACTGGGAGAGATGCTTATTGGCAAAGAACAGAATCCATTTGTTTCTTTAGCATATTAAATATATTTATTGCATTACATAAGTCTGAGACGAGACACTGCTGCTGATTCAGATAAAAAAAATCATGCTGCATATTGATTGTTTGAAAGCAAATGTAATTTAGAATTGGAGTCTGTGTTTTCAGAAATTCACCTATGTAATGCATGTTTTCTCAGGGAAGTCATAGATTTTGACAGAGATTTTTCAGTTTGAGTACATTTTACTCTGATGAGCAAAGAAGGGGAAAGCAAAAAGTATCTTTTGGGGACTAAATTTTTCATGCACTAAAAGGAGACAATCTTTATGTCTTATTGTGAATCTAGATAAGCAGAAACATCAGGTAATATTGACAACCTCTACATAGAAAGAAACAGGTTTGGAAGTAGTACTCAAACATACTTATTTTTGGTGAAGGATTTTCTAGCTTAATTGGCATTTTGGACACTTAAGTCTAACTTAAGTATGGCCTTTTTCAGCATTCTTATCCCTAGTTACTAACAGTGGAAAACCCATAGGTTTAAGGAAATAATACTTATAGGAATGGAAATCCAAGTTTTGAGTAGAAAAAGAGATGACTGAAGGCTCCTTTGGAAGCATTCCTGACTACAGCTGCTTTAAAATTAAAACCCTGTGCAGTGTGCCAGGTTAAGGCCAAGCTCCCTGGTAGGGTGACCAGGCATTTGCAGAGTAGACTCCATAGTAATAAATGGGATTTCTTTTTTTTTCCTATCCCTCTTCTATTTCTCCTTTCTCTTTCTTTTCTCCTCTTCCTCCTTCTTGTTATCCTTTCTTCCTCCTCCTTCTTTTGGGCTATAGGGGAAAAAAATGAAAACAAAGCCCCAAACATCAGTGAATTGAAAGTACTAGAAATTCATCTTAGTGGCTTATCCTCATAGAAATAAAACTAACTCCCTGTTTATGGTTGTTAACCTGATATGCCTCCTGACAGTGGGTTTCTTATAGTAAATGTCTTCACCTTATATATTGGAAATAGGATTTTAAACCACTGTAAATGAGGTCTGCTTATTTGGCAGTGTGTATTGAGTGTCTGTAGGAACTTCTGTCATGACACTTATCACACAATTCAGTAATTGCCTCTTCCTGTATTAGCTGTATTATCTGTATTTTCTACTGATTTATAATCTATGTCACGGAATGATTTTGTCTGGTACATAGTAGGGACATAATAAATATTTATTTAATGAATATCTTCCATGCACAGAATTCTACTGTGTTATGGGAGGAAGAAAGTTTCCATAATCTGGTGCTTACAGATGTTTGGGGAGATGAGGATTTTGATTAAGGACCTTATAAGTGGGTTAACAAGAAGTGCAATAAGAATTTAGAGGAGAAAGAAATTCAACTTCTCTGAAATGGTGATAGGTGACAATGGGGGCCACATTAAGACATTGGGGAGGGTTGAGAGGGTGGTTGTATGGGAAGTATTCCTAGGAGTAGTTGTAAGTACCTGGCAAAGAAAGATACTCCTTACAGCAATTTGTATACGGGGTAAAAGCGGGAGTTCATAATCCACTTGAATCAAACCGTGTAATATGATGTATTAAGAACTATGTAATGTTATGAACGACCAATAAAAAAAAACAAAACAAAAAAAAACAAATAAGTTTTCAAAAAAAAAAAAAAAAAGAAAGATACTCTTATTTGGGGCAGAGTTTATGTTGGGTGTGGTGACCATACTCTCCAAACCAGAAATCAAAACTTATGGCGTAACAATTGGTAGAATATTGAAAACTGGCACAGTTCAGGAGCATTTGGTCCAATTTAATGTGGGGAGTAACAGGTACTAAGGTCAAATAGCAGGTTTGTTGCTGAATCAGATAATGGAAGAACGTTAATACAAGTGTCTTTCCAGCTTTCAAAAAATTTCAGGCTACTTTTACTCTATTTAACATACTTCAGAGGTTTTCAACACTTTCCTCCTTTTATTGGTAACTATATAATCCATTGTTCCAAGGAAATCTTATCTGAAAATCAAAATATGTAAATATATGTAACCTGGTATCCATTGTAGTAGAGGCTCAATTGATGCTTTTTATTATAAAACTAAGTTCGTAATCATAAAACCAAGTATCATATTGACCCAAATGACAATTATTAATTGGATGATTGTTAAGATATTAAAATATCTAACTGATCTGATATTTATAATGTCAGTGTTCTTGTGCTTGCAACAACTTCTGAACACTACCTTGAGATGTTTTATTTCCTCCTCGTGCACCTTGCCACCTGAAAATTATTCTTATTATCTTTGATGTTATTCTTTGGTTTTTAAGTGCAGATAAAATTTCCTTTTAAGTCTTAAAATCAAACTCACCTGTTTTTTGGCTTTGATTTTTAGGCTAGCGTGAGAAATATCAACAGCAGGACCATCTCAGATCTTGGTTATGGCAACTCATGCAGGAAGCTGTTGAATTAGACCCATTTCCTATAGATGAGAAACCATATAAGCAGTGGTAAGTTGGAAATTTAAAAATGTTCTTTAACAGGACATCTAAAATCTGCATAACCCATTTACATATCACGCCTGGTTTAGCATATAGATCCAAGGAAATACTGCTCCAAACAATGCTATCTAAAGTGGAAATCTACAGGATAGAATGTTGAATTGGTAGTGTGGTACTACTGATATCGCATATAGTAGTATAAAATCTTGACCTCATGACACTACCATCAGGGACCATACCAGCTTACGTAAGATGTCCACAATTAACAATTTTATATGGCAGGAACATATGAGTTGGAAAACATTATTTTAAAGTGGCTTTTCTTATTTGTACCATAATACTATTTTTATTGATTAAACAAAATACTTTTATAGAAAAATCGGTTCTGATAAATTGTAAGGCTCAATTCCTTTTATAAACATCCCCTACCATTTAAATCTTCAGAAAAAAAGAAAAGAAATCACATCACAGTTTTATAAGATTCAATTTATGGTCATTTTAGCCTACATATCCTCTTGCCTGAAAAAAAGAATATCAAAAATAGATCCATTTGCTCTGCCTACTTGGGCTAATTTTTAAAAAGCTTATTATTTTATAAAAATATTAGCACACACAGGCAGAATACATTTTTAAATCAAATTCTTGATGCTTCCTAGTCACCAAAGTCAATAATCAATACACTCAAGCAGAGATGAATGAGTTATAATCTGTCAAATACCATCTTTGAGAAATAAACTATGACAGTGGTGCTTGTAAGGTTCCAAAAGAAGCTGTTTTGAACTAGTGATCAATATTTCTCTTTCATTTGCCTAGTGGCTTATATAACTCTACATGGGCAGGCTGTCCTATGACTTAATACATAACATCTAGCTGCAGAAATCTGATGAAATCAACCCTATTGTTATTTCACATCAATTCACATAATTTTTATAGTCTGCCTACATATTTTTTTTAAAGAGAGAGTGAGAGACAGAGAGAGAGAGAGTGAGAGAGAATTTTTTTAATATTTATTTTTTAGTTTTCGGCAGGCACAACATCTTTGTATGTGGTGCTGAGGATTGAACCCGGGCCGCATGCATGCCAGGCGAGCGCGCTACCGCTTGAGCCACATCCCCAGCCCTGTCTACATATTTTTTGAGAAAGCTTATCTGATAGTCATTTTGCTATACTTAATCAAAATGTATCAATGAGTACTTGTTAGAAGAAGAAATCATATAATAATCAATATTTTTTTGACCTAAAATAAGGGCAGTATTATATGGTTAAACTTAAAATGTTGAATTATGTGTAATCCCCAATGATGTAGAAAGTATATATTGCCCGCATTCTAAACATTTATTAATTAAGGAAATAGTTATTTAATTTGTGATGTATTTATCATGCTTAGATTTGGTAATAGATGAAAGTCTCTTCTTTAATAGAGTTTTCAGTCTAAAGAGTGCCATGCATATAATAAAATGTACTTTTAGTGAGGCAGATATAAAGAGTGTGGTACTTACCCAGTGCTGCTATATTGGTAGACATAGGAAGTACAGTGGAGGAAAATCTAGCATGGATGTGGTTGGAATTAGTCAATGAAGGCTTTCCAGAGGAAGTGACATTTTAGTTGAATGTTAAGTGCAGTAAGAGGTTAGCCTGAGGAAGGGTGGGATCATTGCATGGTGGGTACATTTTTCAATAGACTAGAAACTTGAATGAGCATGATTGTGTGGAGGCACTAGGTACCATTTCCTATACCAGAACATAAATGGTAGTGGCAGAGATGTAATGAAGAGGGATATAGGAGATATCATGAAAGATCTCTCAGACAAAGTAAGGAATTTGGATTTTATCCCTAAGAGCTTTTTAAAGATTTTAAGTAGGAGAATGATATGATCAGTTTATTTTTTAATTGTGAAATATACACAGAGAAAATATATTAAACAAATATGGGTTAAAGAATAATTATAACCCACATTTTATGTACTACTCATACTATGGAATAGACTCCCAATAAACCCCTGGATGCCACTTTCCAATCACGTATTTTTCCTTCCCCACCAAAGAAAACCACCCATGACTGTACTGCCTTATGTTATATACATTTCCTGCTTTTATTTGTAGGCTTCCCATCTACAATGTGTGTATGTCTCCACTATGCATCTTAGTTTCCTTATGCTTCAACTCCATTTTATTTGTAATCAGTGTATGTGTATATATTATTAATGCACAGAATATTAATAAATATGACTATCAATATATTAATACACAGTGTGTATGTATACATTAATATATATTATTAATCACTTGATAATTGTGCTTAACATTGTGAAATTCTCCCATGTTCATTCATGAAGCTTATTCATGCAAACTGCTGCTTAGTAGTCTACTCTAATATACCAAGAGTTTACTTACTGGTTCTACTATTGTGAACATTTGAATTGTTTCTTTATTACTCATACTAGTATAAAATATATAATATCACTTTTTATGTTTACACACATATTATTGCTCATAGATTCCCTCACACACAGGTAAGCACTCCTCGATGCTAAATACCAAGAGAAGGAATTACTAAGTTTTGGGGTATGTACACCATTAATTTTACTAAATAATTCCAAAATACTTTTTCCAGTTGGTTACACTCTCAGAAGTGGTATAGGAGAAACTCTACATCCCTGCCAACACTTGATTTACAAGTTCTTAAGCTTTTCTAATCAGGTGGATACATAATTACACTCATTGAAGTATTCATTTGCATTTTTTCTGATTGCTAATGAAGAGCATCTTTTCATTTTTTATTGGCCATTTGATCTCCCTCTTTTGTGAAGTGCCTGCTGAAATCTTTTCTGAGATTTGTTTTTCAAAATAATAAATAACATTTTTGGTGTTCTTACTGTGTAATAGGCACTGTGCTAAGCACTTTAAAAACATTTAATCTTCCATCATCTGTATGTTTTACAGATGAAGGAACTCAGGTTTTGAGAGGCTAAATAAATGCTGACATGTACACAGTTAAGAAACAGTGGACTTAGCATTCAGCGCTAGGCTAGGTCTTTCTGATGGCAGTGTTCTTTAGTTTTGTGGAGTGCTTGGAAGAGGATTACATTGGAGCCAGAGAGAACAATACAGGTGCAAGAATTTTTGGAAAATAGTAAGGGCATAAACCAAAGAATTGTTAGTAGGGCATATGTGCCACACAACTAGACTTGGTAATGAATGTGGTGGATAAAGAAGAGGGAGGATTTAAAAGGTCTCAAGTTTTGACACCCATTGGTATAGCAGATTCAATTTTAGTTGTACAATGTATGCTTATAGTCTGGGCATTATGGTAGATTTTAAGAACTATATGATTTTAGTTTACAGGATCATCAATTTTAGGATTTAAAGAGACCACAGTGTTTATTTGGGTCAAATGTGCTTTTTAAAGATGTGGTATGAGCGGCTAAATAAGTGTAAGTGGCTTGTTCAGGATCACGTGCTACTAAGTGTCAGGCTAAGAATAGACAGGAGGGCTGGGGATAAAAAGTGAAGAAATAACAGCCACTTGACTTTTAAATTAGTAAGTGAAAATAGTCAACCTATTTTATTTCCTAAATGTTTCTCAGGTCAATCTCCTTTGATCCTTATTGTATTATCTCTCATTGCTGTGATTTAGGCCCTGATCATCATCGCCAGCAGGTTTATTTAAGTGGCCTGACATGATATCTTCTCCAATTCTACCAATGAAGTCACAGATTTTTAAATTTGATCTGAGGTTACCATCCGATTTCCCAGCTTAAAGTTTCTTTGATATGCTTTATCCCTCTGTGTAATAATTCACCTTCTCCTTAAAATATACCATATTCCTGTCCACCCCCATTTTAGAGACTAATGCCCTCTTAAATTGCCTGAGGACATCAATATCTTAGTTTCATCACATACACACTCAGGCATTTCTTACCTCTGATATTTGCTTCATAGTGTCTATTCTACCTATATTCACTCCATCTATCCTTATAGATATCCCCCAACTTATGATGCCTTGACTAATGACTTTTTGATTGTGCAGTGGTTCAAAAGTGGAACTAGGAACTGGTTCAGTAGGTCCTACATATTCAGTAAGGACTATATATCAAATTTTGAATTTTGATGTTTTTTCCCCTAGTGATATATGCTGTATGGATGTTCTTTTGTGATATTAGGCAGTAGCAGTGAGCTGTCAGTCAAATGAGACATGCAACACTTTATTATAAAATAGGCTTTGTGGTGGATGATTTTGCCTGACTGTGAGCTAATGTAAGTGTTCTGAGCATATTTAAGGTAGGCTCGCTGAACTATAATGTTTGGTAGTTTAGGTACACCAAGTGCATTACTGACTTAGGATATTTTCAATTTCTGATAGATTTGAGTGGGGACATAACTCCATAGTAAACTGAGAAGCATCTGTACTTAGTTAGACCTTGTTATCCTTTGAGACATTTGCCACTCTAAAATGATCTATGGACCAGCAGCATGGGCCTCTCCTGGGCTTAATAGAAACAGAGCATCTCAGATTCTTCGGAGACTCACCGATTCAGAATATGCATTTTAACAAGGCTCTTAGGTTTTTATGCACATTATAGTTTGAGAGTTACTGCATAAACTTGCTTTAGATTGCATGAGATGGCTTCTCCTGAAAATCTTTCCTGATTCCTTCCATTTAGCATTTCTTTTCAGGGCTCTCAGTCACCTGTGCATATCTACTCACAGAGTTACCACAATGGCCTATTATCTGCTTATGCATCTGCCTTGCCACTCCATCTTAGCCAGGGAGTAATTTGAGCCAGATTGATTAACCTTTTGATTTCCCCTCACATAGCACAGTGCCTCATACTCTGTACTTGGAAGGCACTGCATAAATATTTGCTGAATGACAGCTTGATGAAAGAAGGAAGAATGAGATAGAGAAAGATATACAGAATGACAGAAACAGAGACAGGACAAAGGTGGACTCAGGAGGAAAAAAAAAACACAGGAGACTTTCATAGAGAAATACTTAGATTATATAAAGGCACTAAAAATTGTACCTCTGGATAGAGTCTGAAAACCTATTATTTAAATAGGTTAGGTTAAAAAGCCAAATGTTTTCTCTGATATATGGATCCTAATTCACAATAAGGGGTGGGGGGATAATAATCGTATTTTGGACTAAACAGAGGGGAATAAAGAGAGGGGAGGAGGCATGGGGGTAGAAAGGATAGTGGAATGAATTGACATTATTACCCTATGTGAATATATGATTACATGACCTGTGTAACTCTTTTTTTTATAATTTTTATTGTTGGTTGTTCAAAACATTACATAGTTCTTGATATATCATATTTCACATTTTGATTCAAGTGGGCTATGAACTCCCATTTTTACCCCATATACAGATTGCAGAATCACATTGGTTATACATCCACTGTTTTACATTTTGCCATACTAGTGTCTGTTGTATTCTACTGCCTTTCCTATCCTCTACTATCCCCCCTCCCCTCCCCTCCCCTCCCCTCCCCTCTTCTCTCTCTACCCCATCTACTGTAATTCATTTCTCCCTCTTGTTTTTTTCCCTTTTCTCTCACTTCCTCTTTTATGTAATTTTGTATAACCATGAGGGGCTCCTTCCATTTCCAAGCAATTTCCCTTCTCTCTCCCTTTCCCTCCCACCTCTCATCCCTGTTTAATGCTAATCTTCTTCTCATGCTCTTCCTCCCTACTCTGTTCTTAGTTACTCTCCTTATATCAAAGAAGACATTTGGCAATTGTTTTTTAGGGATTGGCTAGCTTCACTTAGCATAATCTGCTCTAATGCCATCCATTTCCCTGCAAAGTCTATGATTTTGTCATTTTTTTAATGCAGAGTAATATTCCATTGTGTATAAATGCCACATTTTTTAATCCATTCGTCTTTTGAAGGGCATCTAGGTTGGTTCCACAGTCTTGCTTTTGTGAATTGTGCTGCTATGAACATTGATGTAGCAGTGTCCCTGTAGTATGCTCTTTTTAGGTCTTTAGGGAATAGACTGAGAAGGGGAATAGCTGGGTCAAATGGTGGTTCCATTCCCAGCTTTCCAAGAAATCTCCATACTGCTTTCCAAATTGGCTGCACCAATTTGCAGTCCCACCAGCAATGTACAAGTGTACCCTTTTCCCCACATCCTCGCCAGCACTTGTTGTTGTTTGACTTCATAATGGCTGCCAATCTGACCTGTGTAACTCTATGTCATGTGCAACCTGACAAATATACTCCATTTATGTATTATGTGTCAAAATGCATTCTACTGTCATGTACAACTAATTAGAACAAATAAAACAATGAATAAAAAGAGAAAAATAGGTTAGGTTAAAACTATATTACTTGCCGAATATTTCAAAAGAAAACATTGCCTTAATTTCTTACTTCAAAGCTTTGTTTTTTTTGGTTATCATTGTTGAGTAGTTTTACCAAAATTTATTTTACTTTCTTAAACAAAGTATCCTGCTACTTTTTTTTTTTTTTTTCCAAAATGAAGTGGGTCCTAATGGTGGTGGAGAGGGTGGTAAGGACACAGGAAACATCTTGTGATAGATAGTAGAGAAAAATTATAGTGTATTGCTTAGCACAGAGTAATGAGGAGCAGGGAAGGAGAATGAGCAAGGAGCTGCCTTAAAATACGTTAAGGACTTTCCTGTGAGCCAGGTTAGGGAATGAGTGGTTGTTTTTAAGTTGCAAAGGGGACAGAATTAAGAGAACTGTGAGGAGTTAGTTGGTATAATATGTAGAACAACTTGTGGATTACTAAAATTGTAAGCCTGCAGGTATTTAACCATCTTCATGGTTAACCCAATTTGAGGAGCTTCTAAGAGATGATAGTGCTTTGTGTGGGAGATTGGACTAAATGATCTGTAGGGTTTAAGGATCTTAGGACTTATGAATCCATAGTTACTCAAAGAAACACAGGAAGAATGAGAGCTTTAATAGAGAAGAAAGTAGTGGCTGATCTTTATTGAGTTACTACCTCATGCCAAACACTATTGAAAGTGTTTTGCATGTGTTAATTCATTTAATCCTCCCAGCAATCCTACTGAACATTTGTGCTTTATCAATGGTGAAAATAAGGCACAGAAGATTTAGTAACTTGCTTCAGGTCATGTAGCAGTGTAGTAGAGCCCAAGGAGTCTACTTCGGAGTTTTTTTTTTTTTTTTATTCCTATGCTATAACATTCTCAGCATTAAAGGTGAAAATTGGACCAGAATCAAACCTTAAGACATTGGTATGGTTTGAAATCCAGGTAAATGTGAGGACAAGAATTCCCAGGAACAGTGATGACATAAAGTAAAAGAGCTGTAAATTAGCATAACAAGTTTGTGGAACTAAATACCATACAAATGAGATGAATAAGAATATTTTGAAACTTGTCATTCTAGGATGCTGGTTCAGTATTGCTATTTAATAGCTGTAATCGTTGCTAAGATGGGAAATTAAATACTACTTGACCCTAGTAAAGCAGATATAAGTAACCTTAAACTATTCAAGCATTTCTGAATATTTGTGTTCCTTCCCAATTCACATGTTGAATCCTAACCTGAAAGTGATGGTATTAGGAGTCCAGGACTTTGGGAAGTGATTGGGTCATGAGGCTGGAGCCCTTGTGATTGGAATAAGTGTCTTTATAAAAGAGACCCTAAAGAAATGACTGACTAGTCTCTTCCATCATGTGAGGACTCAATGAGAGGTACCATCTATGAGGCAGAGAGTTCATTGTCACTAAACACCAAATCTTGAACCACTCAGGCTCCAGAACTGTGAGAAATAGTTTTCTGTTGTTTTTAATCTACCTAGCATACACAATTTTTTTAAAAATGGCAGCCCAAATAGTCTACTATTGTTAGTAAATCTTTTTAAGACTTTTTTTTTTCCTTCACTAATTGGTAGAACTGAAGGTATATCTCCTAGGATGATAGATTCTAAGCTGTGAGAGTTCAATAGTAATTTAATCCTACATCAGTAAAACACATTGAGTGCTTTCTTGTAGAAGTTTGGGGTTTTCCTGGAGCTTATTCCAAGAGTGATTACCATAAGCAATCTTTTCAGGTTAGGACTTGTTGGAAAATTTAATCTATAGTATAACATCATTTAGTCCATGTAATAATTTGTTATTTATAATATATCTACCAGAAATGACATATACCAGATGTTTTAAAGTTTTCTATTTTTACTTTTGGGAGACCTAGGAGGTTTGTCAGTGCTTTATATTCTAAGAACTTCATTTAAGCTCCTTCATATCTGAATGTGGAATGTGGACAACTTTGGCAGTATTGCTTTTAGAAAATCACTTATAAATCTTAAAAATCAACATATTTCTGCTTTGGAGTTCTATATATTTACAATGTTAATCACTAAATTACCCTCTGCATACAACCAGTGTGCACAAATGTTTACTCACTGGTTTACTTCTGTGAGGGATTTTTCAACATTTGTCTTTAGAAAACATGATTTCTAAACTATACTGGAATTTATCAACATGCCAGGTGAAACTATTGGCATCTCAATTACTTTAGATATGATATCAATACAACACATTTGCATGAAGATTAGCAAACATTTTCAGTAGACAGATAACTGTGGTTGAATCTTTGAAGAACGAATCAGACACCCTGTGAATCTGAAAAAGAGCATTATAACAAGACAGATGAAAAGTCATTCTAGTCCTAGTTAGAGTGTGGTGAGTGCTATGAATAAAGGTTAGGCGGGTCAGAGGCTGGAGGGAGCAGATCTTTCTAGGTGAGTTACTGGAAGGGATTACAGATGCATGAACATATTTTTGGTAGTTAGTGTTGAAGATGGAAAGGTAATTTCTGGAAGAGGGAACAGAACTACAATGAGCAGAGTGCGTTTGGAGCTCAGAGGTTAGGCTGTGTGACCTGTGCATGGAGGAGAAGGCTGTCTCCATATTGCTGGGAAAACTGATTAGGGCCAGACTGAGGGAGGCTTTGAATGACTCATGAAAGAATTGGAGTCTGTTTGTATAGACAATGAAGAGCGTCTGTTGTTTTCTGATCAGATTTAAGAAAATGATTCTGGCAGTAATGTTGAGGGTGGTTTAGGGAGGAGAGAGAATGCAGGTAGGGTGAGCATTGAGAAAGAGGGGTAGTGAGAAGCCAGCTTAAAGAAAATCCACTACAAATGGATGCAGGGAGATCCACTAGAAAGAGAAGGCCTCCAGGTTTCAGATAATTTGGCGTAGGAATCTGTGACAGAGGCAGGTTTTCACTGGAGGGAAGGTCAACACTGGAGACTTTATGATTTTATTCTAGGCCCAACCACAGTCTTGTTAAGCAATTATGCAAAGGTCCTTGGGTTTGGGTTTCTTCCTATGTAAAATGTAGAAATGGATCACTTGCCTATTTGTGTCACAGGAGCCTGGGTAAGGATTAATGGGCCCTTTGACGGAAAGGTGCTTTATTAATCTAAACCATCAATAATAAAAATGAGAATGTTTGCCAGGTGCTTTTGTTCCTGCGTCTAAGGCTGCTGTGTAAATATGAAATACCGCCTGGAACTACTTTCATTGTTAATAATAGTAAAGTCATTACCACAAAACGCCTACCCAGCAAACTTGCTCTCCAATGCTGGAAGATGAAGCTGGGCACGGAAGTCCATTCCAGTTTGTTTCTTCTGAACCTGCCCCTATTGTAAACTTTTCCTGGTTAGTGGAGAAGTCATTTTAGGAGTGTTTGCATTTCATTGTATCCCCTTATTTCTTTCATTCTCTTCGGGCCAGGTATTCTATCACTACCGGGGATATCTCCATTTTGACTTCCCCATGCTAATGGAGGTGGAAATGAAAGTGGGACATTTGCTGTGCCCAGTACTTGCATTTCTGTTCTTGTCAACTTCAGCTAGCTCCATTAATTTAACCCATAGCCATTTGCTAAGGTGGCAAAGTGTGGAAACCCTGGGGTTAGATGGCTTAGGTGGAAATCCAAGTTCTATTACTTTACTGGTTAAGTCACACAACTTCTTAAACTTCAGTTTTCTCATCTGTAAATGCTATTAATAATGGATCATCATGAGGATAATGAATGTAAAGCACAAACCAATAGATTCTCAGTAACTGCCAGGCTTTTTAAAATTTTTTTTATTTTGTGTCTTTTTTTGTGGGGGGGGATAATTTTTATTACCATTATCATCAATATATTTCTTCTTTTTCTCAGAGTCTTTGGTCCTTCCTGTTCACTCAATATCATTTAGAGTCTTTGGTCCTTCCTGTTCACTCAATATCATTTATCAGTGATTTGTGACCTCCCAAATGATCATCAGTATTTTGTTTAATTAGAATAATATTCTGAAGAATCCACAAAAATATTAAATTTTATTCATTTCCTCTTTATGTATCCTTAGAGGACTTTCTTTTGCTTCAGTAAGTCAAGTACTTAATTCTGCTGTGAATATAAGGGATTCAATAACGTTGTCCTGACCATTAACAAGTTTTACTTCTCTTGACAAATTGCTGTCTTCCCCCACAATCATTCTATATAAAGAAAATTTGCTTGATAGAATTTGCTCTCTAGAATTCTAAAGATATCTTCTCTGATGTCATCTTAGATCCACCATAATCTGCTTGGAAAACACCCCAAGTCTTTAGTTTATAGAACTGAGGATCTGAGGGTGGTTGGGACTAAAATCAAACATGTGTTTGGCTCATTAAATCAAGGCTCATTAAATCAAGGGTCTACTGGTTCCATTGAGCACCCTACCATTTGTTATTGATTAGTATTGATAAGTAATACTTGTAAATTCCCATAGATTTTGGCTAAATATACCATTGACAGATTCTTCTTCTTTTTTTAATAGTTGCACAGAATGAATATTCAGTCACCATCTTTCTCTCTATTGTCTCTAACTTCTTTGGGTCAGATGAAGGGAAATGGAGGTAATGGACCTGTTTCCTATCAAAAGTTGTTGCATATCTGTTAATATTGAATTATATTCAAATTGTATAGGACAGATTGAAAATGACTATTGAAAATAGCTGCTACTAGAGGTGGGAAAATGATTGAGAAGTAATGATTGAGTAGCAAATCAGCATACATTAGCATTTAATCAGTTCCTTCTTTTATGATTGCCATGTTGAGTATTCTGTTAATCATGTTGCCTTAGAAATTGTTTAGATGAACATACCAGGAGGGAGTTTCCTTTTTGAAAATTGTGATCCTTTATCTGATATTAGTTCACAGAGAAAGAAATTTAGCACTTCTGCTTTATTTATCTTTTAGTATGAAGTTCACGTACCTTAATCACATGCTAGATATATAATCTTGGCCACGTTACTTTAATGCCTGGTTTCTTGTTTTTTTTTTTTTTTTTTTTTCATTTGTAAAACAGGAACAATAGAGTATCAGTTTTACAAGGTGGTTGTGAGAATTAATTGAAGAAAGAGATGTAAACTGATTAGTTAATGCCTGGCACAGAGAAAAACTTTAATACCTTTTACTAAGTATTTTTATGCCCTTGAAGTAACATGATAGTGTCATAAGATTTTGGTACTGAAGTTAGACTGCTGTACTTGAGTCATTTACTGCTTGGGTAGTTTTGGATACTTGTGACCTCTCTGAGCCTTTGTTTCAGTAAAATTGGGACAGTAGTAGTACCTACTTCATAGAGTTTATATAGGCAAGAAATGGAAAGCACTTAGCATGGAATTATCAGCTACCATTTTTTATAATCCTCATGACTATGTGACATACAATAGTTGTGATAGAAAATGCTTACAGAGAAGTTACTTAGGGTCAGGAAATATCTGAAGTGTGTTACATAAATTATTTAATTCGTTTCTCATAATAGTTCCTAATGAGGTCAGTGCCACTGTTTTATAGATGAATAAATAGAGGCATAGAGAGGCTAATCAACAAATAAAGAGGCTCTGCTGCCTCTTTACTTAGGTAAATAAAGAAAAAAAATTGCTGTATTATCTGGAGAATGAAATTTGACAGTTAGGCTAATGACCGAGGCTGTCACTGTGTCCTGCCCTCTTTCAGTCCATGACTATTCATATGTCCATAGAAACCTGAACATATAAAGATTGGTAGGTAGCATTGAAGAAGAAGAGAAGGTAAGGCAATGTCTTAAAAGGCACACCTGGAACCTCAAGGGGTATGTTGGAAGTGAAGCCTCAAGTTCTCTTTGTCCAAGACAAAATCTTATTTAGTTGGGGTTGAAGTGAGAACAGGGTTTACACGAATACTTGGAGTTTTGGTCACTGCCGGATTCCACCTGAGGTCTTAGACAATTGTGCACTCACTTTGCTGTATGCCCTCGATGTCCTTGGTGTTATTTTAGATGACTTCAGTGTTGCGCTGCAGTTCTGCTGTCCTACTTTGTGTGATAGGGTAGGCCTACTGCAGAATGTGGTGCCTACGGGCTTTGGCTTTCAAATCCTCCAGGTCAAATTCAAATTCCCAGCTTGCTCATATTGCTAAAGTAATCAACACTTTTAAGACTTAGTTTCTTTACCTATAAAAATGGGCATGTAACACATATGTCATCATTTTTAGATAATTGAATGTACAACATTTTAACATAGTTCTTGCTAGAGCAGGGAATTAATTTGTTTGTCATTAGAACACTAAAAACTGAAAAATATTGGTTTGCTTTGGATCATTACCAAGCAGTTTCATTATTGAAATAACAAAAGAAATTCAGCTGTTCTCATGGCAAATGCTCCAGGGGTACTTTTCAATATAATAAAATAAACTAATTTCATTTTCATCTTCATTAGCATGTGTACTCCTGAATGACCCCTACCAGGATTGAAGAAAGCAAGCTGTGAAAATGGCATACAGGCCTGGGAAGTTCAAGAAAGAAATGGGTGTATAAAGTAGTAGTCTGCTGTTTCTTTATATGAGAGAGATCATGGATGTGAATGTGCTTTTTAATTTGTGCTTATTTGCAAGTCTATTATTTTTATAATTTCCATAGGAAATCTGTAAAGAAGAGCAATGTCGTATCAATTTAGTCAGGGAAGACAGGGAGCAGAGGAGGTCTTACATTGTATCTTGAGAAAAGTATCTAGTCTGGATTGGAAGAAAATAGAATTTGAGCAAGTAGACAGATAGAAAAAGGGAAATAGAAAAAAAAACAGAAAAACATATATGATAAGGATAAGATGACCCATCTGACAGTGTTGGGATTTGATGTTTTTGGGCAAATCAGTGGTCTTGAGTGTCAGGTGGAGGATTTGAGTGATAATCAGTCAACCTCAACTCTGCTTGAATTCCAGGGAATCAGAGAGCAACATTTTCTTTCACTATTTGTGGATTGGTAGTGGCAGACTAATTGAATCTTCTCCTTCAGTCCTTTTATTCAGGCACTGATACAATAAGTGTTTGTCACAGATCCTTTTCCTAGGTTGCAAACTGGCTCTGGATTATCTGGTCATGTCTGGTGCAGATATCTACATTCTTGAGGCCCAGGTGGTCACCACTTTCCATTTTCCCATTTTCTCTCTGATGTGAGACAGTTCATTCTTTGTGATTCTCAAATGTTCTTCCAGACATCCACTCATATAAATGTGAGAAAGACCTTGAGCAATTTCTAAGACCATCTGGAATGACTCAGTTGTGAGGAGTACTTCTTGGGTGACCAAGTTGATTATCATCCTCCCATCACTAGTGCAGAAGACCATTTTTAACTTTAATCTATGGCAACGTTTCTAGCTGCATTAAAATGAACCAGTTGAGGATAAAGGAACTATGGGTATATATATCATCAGTTACCATGTTGATTCCAAGGACAGATTCGATTTTACTTATTAGTTTAGTAAATATTTATTGAGGATCTACTATATGTCAGGTCATGTTCTAGATGTGGGTATGTAGTCATGAACATAACAAAATAAAAAAAAAATCATTCCTGACTTCATGGGGCTTATGGTTTGGTAGAAGAAGATGGATAATAAGGTGGATGGAAAAATAAAATATGTTGTATAAAAGATGGAAGAAATGGTCAAGAAGAATATTAAAGCAGTAAAATGGAATAGGGAATATGGTGGTGGGTTATTATTTTACAGTAGAGTGACCTGGGAAGATCATTCTGTGGTGTCATTGAGCAAAGGCCTTATTTAATATAACTTCATAGTCTTGTGTTCACCCTTTCTGGATGATTCTATCTCTCCTAAAGATGTATACTTAGTAAAAGTAGAAACACTTCCTGGATAGGGTTGTACTCTATTCAGGAATTTCTGGTCACTGTAATTGCTTGATGGAATCACCTAACAAATTCTCAAGAATCACTTGTTGGAGAAAGTAGGATTGTTGAGCTTAAGGTTAAAACATAATTCTGCCAAAGACCATGTCTCAAACAACCAAGACCAACTTCTAGAGTTAGTCATAGTGGTTTAACTTTCCCCCAATACATTCACCATTAATTTAAAAGAAGCAATTTAAACTTTCAAATTATTTTTCTTATATAAAATTGATTCTGCCATTGCTTAGAAATTATCTGACATTAATTTATAGAAGCAATTTCATGTTCTAGTTGTTTTCTAAAGGTTATTGTATGGCATTTTCTAGTTCATCCATTTATTTAATCTTATATAAATTTCAACACAAATTACACTTGAAAATATTTTAATTCTAGTTTGAGATCCTTTGACAATTTTTTAATACAGGGACATATCTCTGACACTATATGGGTAATATAGCATATTATGCTTTGTGGGGAGGGAGAGAGAGAGAGAGAGAGAGAGAGAGAGAGAGAGAGAGAGAGAGAAATGAAGGAAGAAGAAAGAGGTCAGAGAACCGAAAATAAAAAACAAAAAGATAAACCCAAACCTACATTTTAGTCCATCTTTTCTATCATCAACAAGATTATCTGGTTTTCTTTTATTATCTGACATACCAACGCAGGACCATTATGGGCAGTTTTTAAATTTTAAAAGTAACTTCTCAGAGTGCTTGTATATCAATGTCTTGTACATGTTTCACATCAGTGATACTTTTCTTTAGCTTCTAAGACCTTTGTGATCTTTTAGTTTAAGTAGAATTCAGTCTGTACATATAGTCTAGACTATGTAAATATAGTTTTCTAACAAGACTCAGAATCATTCTTGATCTCATAGGATCATAGTCTGGCGAGGGAAACAGGTAATTTCCTTCATAGTGTGTATCACAGTTTGTAATTATGCAGTTTAATTCTATATTTATTTTTAATATTTGAATAAAGTACAAGAAAGAGCATTATTGGGGGAACACAATATTTTTTTTCTATGAGCATATTACAAGAGCCCTGAACACAGTTTGAGAAAATGTCCTTGAGAAAAGATGGTTGAGCGGGATTAGCCAGATGAAGGAAGGAGGTTGGCAGAGTGGGAGAAAGTTCCAGGCTGAGGAAACAGCATATGTGAAGACCCAGAGGCAACAGAGACTTGAAGAGCTGAAAGCTGTGTAAGAGGAAGAGGAATAATCAATGAGGTTTAAGAAGTATGCAGAGGCAGATTTCATTAGGACGAGTTTTGTGGGTCATATTTGTTATGACATGAAAGGGTTTTAAAAAAAAGGACTAGAATCAGGACTGAATTGGAGCCTTTGCTATGTGGAACATGCATAGAGAAGGACAAGACTAATAGTGAAGAGATGAGTTAGCTGGGAGAGACATAATGGTGGCCTGGATCACACAGATCAGTGAGAAGTAAAGGGAACATGCTCAAAGGACAGTCAGGAGATTCTGCAGGACTTATTTGCATTTGGAAGATGCGGGGGATGACAGACATGATTCCTGGCTTCTGGTTTGAATGGTTGTGTGGGTGGTGGTTAGAATTTGAGAGAAAGGGAACACCGGAGGAGGAACAGGCTTGGAAGGAAGAAGACAAATTCGGCTTGGACATGTTGAATTTGAGATATGCAGCAAGCAGTTGCACTTAATGTGTTTAAAGTTTAGGAAACAGGTGTGGACTGGATATGATTCTTAGGGCCCATCACTAAGTAGAAGAATAGGGGTGGGGAGCAGAGCTTGGGGGAAGAGAGATTCTAGGAACAAACCTTGGTGAACATGAACAGAAGGGGTGCCCAGAGTGCTAGGGCGAAAAGAACAATAAAAATTATAAAAGCTAAAACATGTATGAATGTAGGGCAGGTTATTTTCTTTGAATATAAAACATTTCCCAAACAGATGTACAGTCATGTTCAAGTATGAGTAGAGTCCTTTCTGTTCATTTTCATTAGTCCCTAAAGTCAGGAGTAGAGACTCATCAGAATAAGCCCAGAATGGAGAAAACTCATCTCTGTTTCTCTTTCTCAGAAAAGTATAATAAGTTCAGGGTATGAGCTGTGCCCGGGAGGGCACAAGGTGTTCCTTCATTCTCAGAGTCAGTCAACTAAACTGAGAAGAAAAATGTCCTCAGTTGGCTTCCCTACCCTGTTTTTCATTCACCAAGGAATATGTACTACGGGTTTCCCCAAGCACATAGTCATTGAATTCTTCTAATAGGAAAAGGCACGTGCATTTTTTACTAAGAGCAACCAATCAATCATGAAACGAACATCATGAAATATGTTTTATAGCTAATGTGAGAAAAGGTGCAACATGACAAATGATTCAGCAACTATAATTATCTACAAGGCCCGTTTATGAGGGGGAAAAACCTGTACCCAACTGATTCTTTAACTGGTTTTACTTGTGCTTTTGTTGGGCTTGAAACTAAATGCACTTAATCACTAACATTTTCTTTCTGTCATTACTTTTGTTTCCTCGTCCCTTTTCCTTTATTAATGACTAAATGGGTCTCTGAATTGAGTAACTGATAAGCTTAATGTTTCCCTAAACACATTAAAGAGGAAAGAGTAGTAAAGCTCTATGTATGGAACTTTTTCTTCAAATAATATGCAAAATACAAATGAGAGGTACAATAAATTAAGGTATAAAAAACATTAAATGCATTCAATAAATGCATTTTATTTAAATAAATTTAATAAAACATAAACTGTTTACTTGAAATAACACTTTACATTAAATGTAACTTTTCATTTAAATGCCTCATTTTATAAATTATTTTTCCTCACTGGGAAGATTTTTTTAAAAGTTATTATAGAAAGTCCCACATGCTCATTAGTCATGCTCTGGCTGTAAGACTGAGAAGAAAGAAAATTGTGAAATACAACTCAGTAAAAATCCTAATTCAAAAAAATCAAAAAAGTTCATTAAGAAAATTTCACTGTGACAAAATAACCCAGATACTTAGTTTAAAGGGAGTAAAGAATTATTTTGGCTTACAGATTCAGAACTTTGATTCTGTGATCTGCTGAATCCATTGCTTTTGAGCCTGTGGCAAGGTAGAACATCACAGTGGGGAATATGTGGTTGAGCAAAGCTGCTCACCTCATGGTGACAGGAAAGGAGAGAGAGAGAGAGAGAGAGAGAGAGAGAGAGAGAGAGAGAGACACAGACAGACACACGCCAGGGTTCTCACTTTCAAATGCACTCTGCCAGTGATCTAACTTTCTTCCACTAGGCCTCACCTCCTATTGGAGTTCCATTATCTCCCAGTAGGGTCACAGGTTTGCCACCAAGCTTTTAACACATTGCCTTTGGGGGACATTTGAGATTCAAATCATAACACCATCCATCTTTTAGCTAAAGCACTTCAATGCTTCCCTGTGGGTCTCTCTGCCTCAATTCCTTGTCTGTGAATGAATCAGACACACTGATATCACCATGGATTTTCTAAAATAGATTGGCTCATGTCCTCTTCTTGCCTACATGCATCTAATAGGTTTTTCCTCAAAGTCAAAATTTCTTAACATTGTAGTCTTTCCAGCATCATTTTCTGCCCTTACAAATCCAAGATCTTGGTTATTCCTTGAATAAACCCTGTCTTCTTACCTGTTTCCTTCTGAATGGAATATTCTATACCTGCTAATTTCAGCCTTCAATGGGGTAAGTCCCATCCATTTTATAACCTCTCTGTGAAGGCTTTTCTGTACTTTCCCACACCTAGCAAATGTATTGCTTTATTTTCTTGGTTCCCATAGGTCTACAACATAACTTTATTATAGCTCTTAATGGTTTGTTGTAATTTGAAATGTCTATTTTTCTTTGAGAAATCCTCAAGGATAGAGCTATTTTCTTCTTACTAGTCTTCTGGCATGCTTCATAAACAGTGGGTGCTCAATTGTTATTGGTCAACAAATCTGCTTAAATTTTTGCTTTACAAAAGTTTAAATATTCTTTCCTTTGTATATACCCCCATTTGATACTGGCTAACAAAAATACATTAGTAACTAAGTCCTTATATCATGGTTTAAATAATTGAGGTGAAATGAATTAGAGATAGAACATTCTATAATAAGTTGTTTTTATTAAGAAACTCTTTCATGTTGAAACTTCATAAAAAATAACAGTGTTGTAGTATTTTTATTTTAAAATTCAGATATAATCCAATCTTTTTAAAATCCACTTAAATTTCTAGATCTAAGCACATGCATTTTTCATAATAAGCAGGGCTGTGCTTAGTAGTATTATTTGTTGATGATGTTAATTCAATTCATGAGTTTGAAAGGAAGCACAATATGGTGGTTAAGCAAGGCTGACTTGAGAACCAAACCATCTGGGTTCAAATATTGTGTTTCAGTCAGCTGTTTCATTGCTATAACCAAAAGATCTGCCAAGAAAAATTAAAGGAGGAAAAGTTTATTTGGAGGCGCATGGTTTCAGAGGTCAGTCTATAGATGGCCAGTTCCATTCTTGAGGGCCTAAGGTGAGGCAGAACATCAGTGCAAGAAGAGTGTGGCAGAGGAAAGAATCTCAGGACAGAGAACCAGGGAGCAGAGAGAGAGAACTACCTATCCCCTCATCTCAGATAAAATACATACCCCAAAGGCACACCCCCCCCAATGATTCACCCCCTCCAGCCACACTCTACCTGTCTACAGTTACTACCCAGTTAATTCTTATCAGAGGATTAACACCTTGATTGGGTTAAGGCTCTGATCTTTTCACCTCTAAACACTCTTGGCATTGTCTCACACCTGAGCTTTCAGGGGACACCTACATTTACACCATAATATAGTGTCTTCACTAATTACTAGTTGAATAACTTTGGAAAGTTACTGTGCCTCTATTTCTTTTTTGTTAAGTGAAAATCCTTATTAGGCTGTTTGGTAAATAAAATGAGTTATTTCAAGTAAAAGTGCCTGGGCACCCAGTAAGTCAATAAGTGTCAGCAATTCTTCTTCTTCTAAATTATCATACTTTGTTTTATTTTTTGCTCTGTGAAGCTCCTTTGCTTACTCCATCATTGATATAGAGTGTTTTTTCCTTTTTGGGAATATTAATGAGTTTAGGTTGCAAGTTTAGTTGAAAGAGCAGAGATAGAGAAGAAGATTTAATAAAACTTACAATGGAGGGAGAGACGGAAATTAAAAACTAAATCGAACTCCACATCTCCTTTATGTAAAAGTCCTTGTCCAAAATCGTGTGAAATTTAAAAGTCAATATGCATAGAGTGAAATGGCTAATATACAAGAACTTGTTCAGACTATAAACTAAGAAAATAATCTTAAAATGAATAAATTTTGTTATGAAAACAAATTTTGTAGAGATTGAATATATGTGTACATGCATGTATGTGTGCCTAAAGATATAAATATATATTTTAAAAGGTGCCTAGATTATAATTATGTGCAAGGAATTCACAGTGAAGTATTTCTGTAAAAGGAACCAACCAAGAAAAGAGAGAAAACTGGAGTCATTAATAATTCTTTTTATGATAAAATTTATGCAATAGATTTTATGGATAGTGTGAGCTTCTTATGTTTTAGAGATGGAATATATTTTCCATATATAATAATGTATTTGGTTATTACATAGAAAAAGGAACAGGCTAATTTCTTAGAGGAAAAAGAGATGAGACTGAATGCATGATACTATTAATATTTTTCACTAAACACACCTTTATTTATCTGGTGCCTTCTTAACTAGGCACCTCCTTCTAGTAACTATCAGAATTTAAGTCATATACTAAATATTCTAAGAGTAATAGAGTAGAAGGGAACTGAAAACATATTACTACTACTTACTATTTCAAATCTTGATACTGCGATTTGTAAAGGGTTATGGTTTGGGCATTTAAAAACCATATTAAATTCCTCTACAAAATGGGGACAGTAGTAGTACATAATAGATAATGTTTCTGGGTGGGTTAGGATAATAAATGTATGGTTCTCATGCCTAGAACAAAATAAGTAATCAATAAACATTGGTTATTATATGCATATCTAGTTAGTTCTGACATTAAACTGGTATAATGTAAAACATGGTTCTTCTCTTAAATTTTAAAATTAGCATTGCTTTTCTAAAACCTCTGCTGGAAACTTTCCATCTCAGAGTGAAGCTATATGATATTTTCAATTTTGCCATTTAGAATTGATCAGTAACAGACTAAGTATTTGTTCAATCTTGCATTCCAGTGATGGCAAACAAATACTCTTATATATAATTCAGATTTCTTAAAGACAGATTATTTCTCTTTAGACTTAGGCATTATTTTTACACAGACTTTCTCAATGTATATTTTATATAGTGATTCAACTTTTGTATTTTCTATGAATCTACTTGTGAGTTCTATACCATAATTTTGATGATTCTTCTATAGTATTGAATTTTGTCACCAGGAACTAAAATCAGAGACTGTGACAGATGACATTGTATATCATTAATTGAATTCTTTCCTAATTATGATAATCTTCTCTCTGAAGATTTAGTTTTTGTTTAGACTTTGATAGGAGAGATTATAATTTTTAAAAATGGTAGGTAGGCATGGTTTAAACATTGATTATGACCCTGGCTGCTTGTATGATGTTGGTCGGGTTAGTTCACTAAGACAACATGAATTAGTGAAGTTTAAATGTGACTGCATCTTCAAAGCTCTTAGCTCAATGTCTGGCGGAACTGGCAAACACTATTTCTAATTTGTTTCAGATTTGTACTTGGTTGCTATAGTTTGGATCTGGAATGTCCCCCCAAATCTCATGTGTTGAAGGCTTGGTCTCCAATGCAGCAATGTCCAGAGGTGGGACTTTGGGGGAGTGATTGGATTATGAGGGCTCTAACCTCTTCAGTGGATTAATCCATTTGAGGGATTAATAATTTGAATGAACTACTGGGTGGTGGTGGAAACTGTAGGCAGGTGGTACCTAGAACTAGGTGCTGGAGTCAGACCTAGAAAGTTTTATCTTTTCGCTGGGCCTTTCCCTCCTACCCCCGCCCCCCCCCCCCATCCTTGTCGTCTTGGCTGCCATGAGCTGAGCGGTTTCCCTCTATAGTACCCTTCTGCTTTGATGTTCTCCCTCATCTCAGGCCCAAAGCAACAGAACATTCTGACCATGGACTAGAACCTCTGAAACCATGAGCCTCAATAAACTTTTCCTCCTTTGAGTCGTTATTGTCAGGTATTTTGGTCACAGCAACAAAAAGCTGACTATTTCCCTTGCCCTGCTTACTCTGTATTTAAATGGAAATGAAATGTGAAAACCACGTTTAGAGATTTAGACATCACACAGATCTTGCTCTTGATGGAATGTAAAGAAGAAAGAAAAAAAGAAAGCTTCCTTTTCATTCCCAGCATTTTCTTTCCAGCAAGTACAATGGAATTCTCTATCTCCTGCTATGAAAAATCCTATTTCTCAAAATGAACTCCTTTCTTCTCTGAGATTTAAAAAGTAACAGTGTTTTTCTTTTTCCGGGCCCAAGTACTTCAAATTTAGAATGATTTTGGTGAGTATAACCCCTAATTATTGACTTTGAATTCCTCAGGGAAAAAATAGGGCTTTCATGGGCCCAAAGGCAGGTCAGTAATAAGATGCTACAGTAGTCCAAAGGATAATCCTGACCTCACACAAACCCTCTAAAACAAACAACCAATCTCTGCTATTGCTGCTGAGGTCTCAGAACAGGGGACTTTGTCATATGAACAAGTGAAGAATTGAGGTAGAATCCAGTCACAGGGATTCCTCCCAGTTACCGTCTCTTTTTCCCTTTTAAGCACTTTAAGGAGGTCAAATTTGAGTGGAATGCTCTTAGATTTCTACATAGGCACCCTTGAGGTAGGCTTGCCTCCTCCCTGCTAATTAATTTATGTTAGACACTCATAACTTCATGGCTTCTTTTTTGTGTTGCGGTTTCCTCTGACTTCTAAAAATAGACTCTCTAGAGAATGTATGCTAGCTGACTAGGTTATGTTCTAAAATATTTCACATATAAGGAGTGCATTCTCCTGAAACGTGAGAAGCTGATGCAGAAAAAAAAATTTCCAAGGACAAACAAATGCAAATTTTTCTTCTGTTTTTCTGACCTGTAAACAAAATTGTCAGAGCAGTTCTTTAAATAGTTTCTCATGATTCAAAACATGCTACAGTGCAGTTTAAACATGCACATTAATTTGGGGCTATATTTTATCTAGTTCAAGACAGATGATTTTTATGGAATTATGCACATTAGATTTAGAATGGCATTTACAATTAATCTGATTATTCATTTAAAAATGAAGTAATTTCAAATGAGAGTGGTGTATATCTCTCTTAGAGTTATAAAACAGGTTTGCAATTAATTTAGAGTATTTAGCAAACCCATTCATATGTTTTTTAAATTTTTTTTTAGTTGTAGATGGACACAGTGTCTTTATTTATTTTTATGTGGTGCTGAAGATGTAACCCAGTGCCTCACACATGTGAGGCAGGCGTTCTACCAGTTAGCTACAGCCCCAGCCCCTCATATATGTTATTTATTACCCAAAACTCTATGTCACGGTTGCTATTATGTCAATAAATGTACATAGTATTCTTGATTTCAAGTATTTGAAAACATGAATAGAAAAAAAGTATCATTATGAAAATGTGAAGCAAGTTATATCACTGTAGGCTTTCATTGAGGTTTCGAAATACAAAGAATTGAAATAAATACAGTTTTGAAATATAATACACTACAGGTGGAAATTCATTCCAACAATCAAGGGATAGTGGAACTTGACCTATTTGGGCTCATGAACTATGGATTGGGTAATTTATTTTCAAATTAAAGGCTATATTTTATATTTTGTTAAATAACCTAAGATCTAGTCATATTTGCATCTTATGAATGTGAATATCCTAGATTGGACAGGGCAATTGACTTGTCCAAGATCATACACATGGCCACTTCCTAACAGAGCTAGATTCCAGGTTTCATGCCTCCCAGTTATCATCGTTGCTCTTTGTATTTGAAAACATCTCATTACTTTCAAGAACTTCCTCTAAAACACACAATTTTAAAACAGCTGAATCAGCTGAATCAGCAGTAGAGACTGAGAAGGCCTTGGGTACAGGCAGTCCACTTTAGAGGTCATTCCACAGAGCAAGAGTGTGCGAGATGGGAGAGTGAGAAAGAGATGAAGTCTCTTTGGGGCAGGTGGGGTTTCATCTGGGACTTCCCTAGGCATCCCAGGATGACTGTGCATAGATGAGGTAGAAGCCCTTGGGAATGGTGTCTGCCAGCCCTCACTGGTTGGAGGTTGCCTATGGGGCATTAACTTTTCCAGCACTTTCAGACTGAGCTTGGTTCAAGGGCTGAACAGGCTTTCTGGAAGTTTTAGAAGGCCCCGACCACAAAGAAGAAAAATGTGTGGTGTTTGAGTTAGGATACTTCCAAATAAGTTGAATCTGTACTTATTTGGAACTGTATAGTGTAGCTTTGGCTAAAAAAGTCAGAAATGAATGAAAGGAAAGTGGGGAAGGACTCCATTGGGGTCTGTAGAGCTAGATCTGAGTTTCTTGTAGTAGTGTTTGATGACACTGCTTCAAATATTTACCATGGGATGGCTCAGTGCGTCCCTTCCCTTAACAAAGACTATTTATTCTGATTATTTTGCATACATTTCTTAAAATGGAAATTTGTCATCATTATCTCTATCCTGACCAGGTGAGGTGTTCCAAGTCTCTAAACCCCGAAGCTACTTTATATAGACTCTGTCTATAGTTCTTATTCTCTCCTCTTTCACTTCTGGCCCCTGTCCTGCTTCTCCCTTTTATTCTTTGTTTTGGCTGCTTCCCACTTAGTGCACCCTTCACGTTCTGCGTCTTCATACTTGCTTCCATCTGACTCTGGATTCTGTAGTTCTCATTGTCTTCCTCTGTCAGTGCATTTCCCAGGTTTTACTGTTTTAGTGAAGAGATATATTGAAATACAGTTCTATACTTTTAAAACTTGGAACTGAAGAATGAATCTGCTATTTAACTTCAGAGACAACTACTCTCTAACTCAGAGTTCCAGTAAATGTAGTTAGAATTGGAGGGACTTCAGAGATAATCTAGATTGTCCCATTTTAATTTTCCAGTGAAGGAGTACTATGCACAGAGCTCAGGTTCCACTACTAGTAAAGGCAGGGATCTTTCCTAGGTATAACAATACCAGCCTGATATGAAGTACTGATTTGTGTGGATGTCTAGACAGTGAAAACTTATGGTGACTGGGTACTCGATCTATTTATATGATTTATATAACTTTTATAAAGAGTCATAATAGTAGATAACTCAAATAACTATCAGATGGAGCCCTTCAAATAATGCATGGAAATGGGAGAGAATGCCTCTGCCATTTCTTCTTTCTATTAATATCATCTGATTATTTAGCTTTTCAAGATTGTTTTGTATGGATTACTGAAGTATTTAAATCTACAAGTTGAGATGGGTGAGGCAAGACAGCCTAGAATTAGCCAAATTTTTATATTTATAAATCATCTCTGATTTTTTTTTTGCTTTACATTTGTGGATTTTCCTATGCACCTCAAATTATAATACTCATTAAAAATGTAGGTAATATGTAAGATTATTTTATGTTAGAATCTTGTTTACTCTTTAGTGGTTACTAATATTTCAGATTCTTCATAAAAATCAACCCTGAGGAGATTAGCCACAATTTAGAATTGAATAGTATCTCCTCAAAATTCATGTCTACTTGGAACTTGCCAGTGTGACTTTGTTTAGAATTATGGTTTTTGTAGATAAAATCAAGTGAAGATGAGGGCCTACTCTATTTGGGTGGGCCTTAAGTCCAGTGTGACTACTGTCCTTATAAGAAGGGAGAAATTTGGACATAGACTTAAGGAAAAAAGGCCCTGGGAAGTCGCAGGCAGAGATGGGAGTGATGTGTTTACACACCAAGAAATGCCAAGGATAACTAGAAGCTAGAAGAAACAGAGGAAGAGCCTCTCCTTGAACCTCTAGAGAGGGAACAGGGTCCTGCCAACATCTTGATTTTTGACTTGGAGCCTCTAGAACTGTGAGAGAATAAGTATCCATGTTACTTCATTGTGACAGACCTAGGAGACTAATAGAGAAGAGAAATGGTGTGGCAAATAATTTCCAGGATTATTTACAGTATCCTCATCCCTCCTGGAAGAGCTATGAGTTCACCAGTGAGCATTCTTTCTTTCTTTCTTTGTACCACTGAGCCATATCCCAAGTCATTTTTAAATTTTCAATTTAGAGACAGGGTCTTGCTAAGTGGCATAGGGCCTCACTAAGTGGTTGAGGCTGGCCTCGAACTTGTGATCCTCCGGCCTCAGCCTCCTAAGTCACTGGGGTTAAAGACATGTGCCACTGCACCTGGTTAAATCAGCAGTATTCCTTGAGTCCTGAGTCCTGCTCAGTAATATCTTAGAATAAGAATTAATACTATATTAGGATGCCAGGGGTGCAAAAGAAGAAGACAGAATTTTAATTCTATAAGAATTTGAGTTGATTTGGGCAGATAAAACAAGCACGACCAGACCAAAAGCTTAATTAATAAGTACTATGGTACTGACAACAAGTGTAGCAAGGTTTCAAAGAAGGAGGACTACATCACGGGCTTGCAAGGACGGCTTCCTAGAACACATACCTAGTTGAGTTTGGCCTTGAGGGGAGCGCAGGGTTTATAGATGAGATCCTGTACTGGGCATCTTCTCAGAAAGGGATGAGCATGAACAAAAGAACAGAGGTGGGAAGATCCTCCTGTGTGTAGGAGGCTGACCTAATTGGAGTGTAGGTTAGATAATTGGGACTGGGGGGGTGAGACTCCACCGGAAAAGGAAAAGTGGGACAGCCTAGGCTCAAAAGTGGTGCCCTCTAAAACATGTGACAAAAACCTGGTTTTGGAATACATAATTACCAAAGAATGGTGGGTGGTGGTGACGGGCCCCCCCTCTGGGAGGGAAACAACCTCGTCTGAGTGTGTCAGTCACTGTGTGACTTTAGGCAGGTTGTAGTTCTTAGTGGGTCTCACATTGAGCTAAATTAGAGATTGTAAACTGATTTACTCTGGACTAACTCCATGTTTAGTAAGGTTTGTACACTGTTTTAAAATTTTTGAATATTGGAAATTTTTCAAATCCAAAGCTTTCAAATGTCCTTTGTGCAAAATGATAAAACATGAAGCATCTGGTGGACATTTATACCATGGCAATAACTGTGGTAGCTAATGCCATTTAGATGACCTGTGTGCTGTCCTAGTTAACAGACTGGACTCAGCTTCCTCGTGCATCTGCAATATCTATTTAACCCCTCTGGGCAAGCCCTAGAATGATCAGTCTCTGCTGCCTGCTACTGCTCTCTGAGTTCATGGCCACTTTCTTATCTGCGATGGAAATCACATTGCCTAATAAATTTTTGCTCATCTTAATAGATGTAAAATGCTTTACTTTTCTAGTTTATCATGACTAAAGAAAATTCATCTGTACTTTAAAATTGTAGTATAGTATGTTTCTCTGTGTGTGTGTGTGTGTGTGTGTGTGTGTGTATGCGTACACAACAGAGAGGGAATGGGGAGGGTGGGAGATATGGGTGACAGAGAAAGAGATGCACATAGAGAATATATTTTATTGAATTTACTGGAAGATTTCACTGGAAAAGGTAATTCTTGCATAGATTATTGCTAGTCATATCACCAATTTATATTTAAATGTCAAAGTTCTCTCTTTCTTTAAGAAAAATTTTGTTTTAGGTTGTTTAGTCAGTTTTTCTTTAAAACAGAGAAATGGTCATGTTAGCTTTTCATTTCTGTGACCAAACTACCCAATGGAACAACTTACAAGAAGAGAAGTTCATTTGGGCTCACCATTTCAGAGATTTAGTTCATGGTTGGCAGAGTCCATTCCTCTGGGCCCAAAAAGAGGAAGATAATCATGGCAGATGGACATGGGCAGATGGACATGGTGGAGGAGCGCTCCTCACCTCAGCTGGCAGGAAAGCAGAGAGAGAGAAAGGGGGAAGGGGCCACACCTCCTTGACTCACCTCCTTCAGCCATGCCACACCTGCCTACAGTCAACACCCAGTCAGTCCATTCAAATTAGGATGGACTGATTTTGGGCTGGGGATGTGGCTCAAGGGGTAGCGCGCTCGCCTTGGCATGCGTGAGGCCCAGGTTCAATCCTCAGCACCACATAGCAACAAAGATGTTGTGTCCGCCGAGAACTAAAAAATAAATATTACAAAGATTCTCCCTCTCTCTTAAAAAAAAAAAATAGGATGGACTGATTAGATTACAGCTCTCATAATTCAATCTTTTTACCTCTGAACATTTCTGTACCAACACAGGAGCTTTTGAGGGACACTGCATATCCAAAACATAACAAAAATATGCATGTTAGGTTTCATCACAAAATATTTTCAGAGGTGAATTTTTAAAACTGAATATGGGAAGATGTGAATTTTTGTACAGAATGTGTTGCCCAGGAACATGTGTGCCAATATGCTTCCTTTTGTTTGTTTCCTTTTTTTCCTCTCTTGTATGGGATGGTGTGTTATTATACTTTATGTTGATTCTAAAGTGAAAACCTTAGTGTAAATCAGCGTTAAATAGGGGTAGCATCGGTGTTTGATTACAGAGGTGTTTTTAAGAAGATATCGCTCTACCAGTGGAGTCTCTCTTATGAAAATATATAGACAAATCTCATTTAAGAATAGGTGTAAATATTTACTTGCACAGAGTAGAAGAATCTTAAGTATGCAAATTTTTATTGCTTTGAGGAATAGACTAATAATTTATTTTGTATTTATATATCTTACAGTGTGAAAACTTTTCAACCGGTCTAGGTAAAAAAAGAAAAAAAGTTCATGCAAATCTGTATTTGAAGCTGGATTACTCTTGTACTCCAATTTTTCTTGGTTGATATGTCTGTCTAAGCATCACATAACTTTACCAAGGTTATACAATTCCTCTTATTTGCCTTAGAAAGCAACTCTGCAGGCACATATAATAAAATTAAATGTAAAAACTATTCTGGTGCAATATTCTTAGAGGGCAGTTTGACAATTTGGCATATAACAATCACCCTATAAATGTTACATATAATAATACCATTTCTAGAATGTATTTTATATTTTATTCAAGACTATAATGCTATTTATCTGGCATAATATATAGTAGTAAAAATCACAAGCATTTAAAATTTTAAAAACCTTTAAGTATTTAAAATGTTTACTAATAGGGGATAGTTAAAAATAATTCTATATTTTGGAATATGTTGTAGACATTAAAACAATATACTTTCAATTTGCATCTGTTTTCCTGTAAATGACCTAATTTCATTCTTCTTTATGGTTGACTAAAACTCCATGATGCAACTTTAATGTTAGAAAAACCAGAAGATTATGTAATATGAACCCATCATATTATACAATATCTTTCTCACATATACACACACTGTAGATGTTCTTGGCTTGATCTTTATCTACTAAATATCATTCCCACATATTTCACTTAGTATTATTCCCACATATTTCACTTAGTAATTAGAAACATATGGAGTAAATGCATGTATCTTGAGTGTACAGCTTGGCAAATTTTCACACAGATGTATACCTTTGTAACTACCGCAAAGGTCAAGATCTAGAACATTTCCAGTATCCTAGAAGGCTCTTTTGGGCCTCCTTCCTGTCAGTACCTTCCAAAGGTAACGGCTCTTCCAATATCTATCATTTTTGAGTTAGTCAGCTTGTTCTGGAGATGACGTAAATGCATTCTACACTGAATACTGGTTTTGCGTCTACTTTTCACTTAAAATTTTAAATTCCATCATGCTGCTACTTTTGGCTGCAGCCCAATCTTTTTCATTGCTTGTAGTGTTCCTTGTATGAATAGACCCAATGTTCCTCATTTCTACTGTTGATGAACTTAGGTATGGCTTCTACTTTTGAAACCTTGTGAACATCTTTGTTCTTGACTCTGGTAAACACATGTACTTGATTTTATTATGTACACCTCTATGGTGGAAGTGCTAGTTCATTGGATCAGCGCATGGTTAGCTTTGGTAGATAGTGCTTAAAGTTATTGTGACAATTTGAGTACCTATCAGGAATGTTTCTGAGTTTAGTTGCTGAAACTGTTATTAGTGGGCTAGGGCTGTAGCACAGCAGTAGAGCACTTGCCTAGCACATGTGAGGCACTGGGTTTGATCCTCAGCGCCACATAAAAATAAATCAATAAAATAAAGGCATTCTGTCCATCTAAAACTACAAAATAAAAAAAAGTTGTGTTAAAAAATTGTTATTAGTTATCATGGTTAATCTTTTGAATAACTAACTCATTTTTTTTCTGGTTGTGTAAATATTTCATTTTATTGTTAACCTGAATTTCCCTGATACCAAATGATGTCCAGCATGTTTTAAACTGATATTTGGCCAAATACGTACTTCTTTTTGGGAAGTACGTATTCAAGCCCATTAAAAAAACCCAAAAAAACTTGGTTTTTTTTTCCTTCCTAATTTTGTAGGAAATTCTTCATATTAGTCTTTTGTTGAATAGATAGACTGTAATATCTTTTTTCATCTCTGACCATTGTAATCTTTTAGAGGTGGCTTTTGATTAACAAAATATTTTTAGTTTTTATGAAGTTCAATATATTAACATTTTATTTTATTTTTTTGGTACTGGGGATTGAACTCAGGGGCACTTGACCACCGAGCCACACCCTCATCCCTATTTTGTACTTTACTTAAAGACAGTGTCTCACTGAGTTGCTTAGCATCTTGCTTTTCTGAGGTTGCTTTGAACTCGAGATCCTCCTGCCTCAGGTTCCCAGGCCGCTGAGATTGCAGGCATGTGCTACTGCATCTGGCAACATTTTATTTTTATAATTATTCACTTTTTGTGTTCTTTCAAAGAAGAATTTGCCTATCCCAAGAACATTATTCCCCTTCTTGATTTTCTAGATGCTTTTTTTAACCATTTACATTTAGGTATTAGACCTATTAGGTATGGTATCAAGGTAGAGATTAATATTTATTTTATTTTGTTTATTAAAAGCCTTTTCAGTTATTCCATAATCATTGTAATGAGTTAAGTATATATGTATGTGTGTATATATGAATGTACATGTGCATATACATATATATGCAAATGTATATACATGCTCATATTTATTTCAGAAAAAATAATTTATACTCATAGCATGCATTTAGAATAATCAGTTTATATAATATGAAAGCTTTGAGTGCTCTACACTAGTGCTGGGAAATTGTTACAGCATTGAAATAGACAATTTTATATTTTTCTCTACTGTAAAATCTTTTAAGTGTGAGAAAGACAAATCAATTTTCTGTCTGTTCGGACTGTCTGATTCCTGGCTCTTCTGATTACAAAATACTTTTAGTGACATTCCATGGATTGCTATAGCACAATTCACTGTAATATGGATTGGGGAAATGATCTCTGTTAGAGTACACTTTAGTATCATGAAATCATTCACTCTATTTCCACTTGCATCATTCACTGTGATGGAACTGTAGTGAATTAAATTATATTAGACATAAAAAGACATTAAATTTATTGTGAAATGTTTTAGTTATTTTAATTTTAGAATACTATTTTAGATACAATATAATAACTTGTTAGTTACCTTTCAGCCAGCAGTCCTAGAAATTCTAAAAACAGTTCTAAAAGTTGTCTTGTATATCTGGTGGATAAGAAACACTTGGAAAGATGATGGATATAGTCAGATGTGAACACTAGTCATATATAATAAAGTTAAAATATGATCTATATAGTCTATAAGTGCATAACTATTACAATTGAATAGAGCTAATAGTGATGTCCATTTAGTTCATTGAACTAAATGAAGAGCAACATTTATAAACATTATTTCTGTCCAAAAGGAGAAGAAATTATTTCAAATGACCATGAACTTCCTGCCACTGGATGTGTTTAAACTGGAAAGTCGGTGTCAGAAAGGATGAAAAAGTACTTCTCAATTGGATTGAAAAATGGTCTCATACTTTTCTTCTATGAGACTAACGATAATTCTTAGAGCAGAATGGAATATAGTAGTGACCTGTGAGATTATTAATTATATCATAATTTCAGAAAAACTGCTCAGCTAGAATAAGAACTTATACAAAATAATATTTTTTGTGTCTGCTGTATGTATAGATGGCTCTCCTATATTGGTTAGTTTGTATTTTAATTTTCTGGAATATAATGAAATGGAATTTGTTGAAGAACAAGATAGGGTCTGCTCAAGAGATTGAAAGTTCCTTCTATTTCCTATGAAATGCAATGGTATTAATATTCAGGTAGGTTTTTTAAAACTATTTTTAAAAATTTATATATGACACTGGAATGCATTACAATTCGCATTACACATATAGAGCACAAATTTTTCCTATCTCTGATTGTATGCAAAGTATATTCACACCAATTTTTGTCTTCATACATGTACTTTGGATACTGATGTCCATCACATTCCACCATTATTTCTAACCCTATTCTTCCTCCTTTTCCCTCCCAGCCCTCTATCCTATCTAGAGTTTGTCTATTCTTCCCATGCTCCGCCTCCTTACCCCACTATGAATTAGCCTCCTTATATCAGAGAAAACATTCGGCATTTGTGTTTTTGGGATTGGTAGCTTTGCTAAGGGTTATCTTCTCTAATTCCATTAATTTACCTGCAAATGCCATGATTTTCTTCTCTTTTATTGCTGAGTAAAATTCCATTGTGCATATATGCCATATTTTGTTAATCCATTCATCTACTGAAGGGCATCTAGGTTGGTTCCACAATTTAGCTATTATGAATTGTGCTGCTATAAACATTGATGTGGCTGTTTCCCTGTAGTAAGTATGCTGTTTTTAAGTCCTTTGGGTATAGACCGAGGAAAGGGATAGGTGGGTCAAATGGTGGTTCACAATTTTCCAAGGATTCTACAAACTGCTTTCCATTTTGTTGAAAGTAGAATTCTTAAATAGTCCCAATGGTCCTGGATCCTGGGACTGGTGTGACTCTTAAAAGAAGCATGTGACAGAGAGCTTGCCTTTGATTTAGCCAAAACTTTGTATATAGAAATCCAACCCATCTAGGAATTAGAGTCTCATCTTTTCTACTATCATACTTCTTGGGGTAGAAACTAAAAATATATAGACTATTTCTGCAATGGGAGATACAAAGTCAGGATCATTTGCTAATGAAATACAGTTACAGTAATTTGAAGTCTCATTTACTCTTCACAGATCTAAAATATTATTTTTTTAAGGATACAGTTGAGGATAGAGATCCTCAAATTCCAAGCAGGAGTTATTTTAAGGTGTCCTAAAGATAAGATTAGTGACATTTAAAAAGATTTACCTTGGATTATCTATAATACTAATGAAAATAAGAAGAGAGTCTAGGATTTCTGAATAATAACTTTCTCCTCCTTAATATTATAACATTTAATATTCTTAAATGCTTAAGCCATTTTTGTTGCCCTTAAAACATTTATATTATTCAAGCAATGTAAATGTGCTACACGTTAACATGGTTGATTGTGTGTGTGTGTGTGTGTAAAACTTAAAACAGTGTAGTCATATAGTGCTTGGAACATGGCTTCTTTATATTGTGTCTCTGACCTTGGGCTCTTGCAGGAAATATAACAGCCCATCTTAAAAGTTATGTTCCAACCTTTGCCACAGTAGGAGATGTGGAGTAAATAATTAAAGTTGCCTTCATGAAAAGCACTCCACAGCAGGAAAAGAATAAAAAATCTTTCTTGAGAAGAGAAACCACTAAATCACACAGTGAGAAATTAAGGGAAAAGTTAACAAGGGAGAGCAAGCTATTATAAATAGTGCCTGAAGGAAGTGAAAAATATTTTAAAAAGAAGACTCAAGTTTATAAGGGTGGAAATATTTCAGTGAATTTGCAAGCTGCAAGTAATTTTATAATCAAATTCTCCCTTGACACTCTATGCTGATATTTTCACAGATATTGGTATCCTCTTTATATTGCTCATAAAAAAGCTACTAATGTTGAAGCCAAGATCTTCTGCATGTTGATCAGAAACCTCCATAATTCATCTAGTCATGTAGTCATATACTACTTGGTATATAAATGGGTGGCCCATGTTTAAAAAATGTATTCTCTGTACTCCTGAAATAGAAGGTATTACAAATTTGCTAAGAATGTTACTTACATATGACTCTAACAATTCAAAGGAAAGCAGTGCAGTACCTAATTTTTAGGATTGCATATGGCCTGGCATTCCTTATTGTAAGAATAAATCATATTTTTTTTCAGCAATTAGTATATGCCAGGCATTGCTTTAAGTTCCTTCAATGTCTTAAATTCTCAATTCTTCTAATAGTTCAATAAAGAGTGTTCTATAATTGATCTCATTTTATGATGTCACTGAGGAAGAGAGAGAGGTTAGTAACTTGGCCAAGATCACACACCTGGAATATAGCCGTGCTGGGACTGAATCAATACCAAATGGCTTGGAGTTAACCACCACAAGTGATTTTTATGTCATGGTCAGGAATAGAAAACTATCATTTGTTGATTTGATGCTTACATGAGTGTTGCTAGAATCATCGTCTTTAAGTAGTTACCTTGCCAATAGGTGAATATAGGGAGGCAGGTGGCTGAAGGCAATATGGGCCTTGGTCTTTACTTCCTAAGCATATGCCTCTTCATTTATTACATTCATTTGATACTTGTATTGAACAGAGGGGTCAAGGAGCCCTGCATGTCAGACGACATCTGTTCCTGTCTACCTGACCTTGCTTTGCTATGTAACAGCGAGGAGGTGGAGATGTGTATATTAAACAGCACTTGAGGGGAATGTAGGTCTGTATTTGAGCATCAACTATTTTTTCATTTCAGTTAGAGTATACGGAAAAGTTTTTAAATAGAATTGAGTTATAAAATGAATAATAAAAGCTAAAAGAGTAGATACTAGTGCTAGCAAACATACTCTCCTATAAGACTTTGAAGTAGGATCTTTTTCTTTTTTTTTCACTTTAATGTGAGGATTATAGGACTTATATCTATCTATCTATGTATTTTCATTAAATTGCAACATGTATAGCAATTTAATGAATGAAAAAATTTCAATATCTACCAGTTTTCAGTTATTGATGAGTGTGATGATAACCATGATAATATTGCCTAAGTAGTACCTATGTGCCAGGCACTGTTCTAAATTCTTTTTATATGTCATCTCATTCATCACCATATTAAGTGCTTTTGTATTATCAAATGAAATTCACTGAGTACAACGTAAGTACTGGAAGAGATAGCTTTAATAATTCCTTTAATTGAATGTTAGTTCATATTAGCAAAATTAGCTAAACATTTTAGAAAAATTAGTTTTTCATTTTTTTAAATGATATGCTTTTCTCCCCAATCCCAGATAGCTTTGAAAATCTTCTTTCTCCTTGATCAGCAGAACTGATGAATTATTTTCCCAGTCTATTCTAAACTAAGCTAAAAGCCCAATAATTCATCAGTATGCAGCTTGTGGGTATTATTCTTGGATAGATGTAACTAAATAGGCTATTTATACTTTAACTAAATCATTTTGTGAGACACATCCTCACTTGTGAAGGGGGATTGTGTGCAGGAACTCATGTTAAAATAGAGACATAGAGGTATTATATTATCATATCCTCTTACAAATATATTTCATTTCCATTTTACTTCTGTTCCTTATATAATTTTCAAACCAAGATAGCAATTCAACGAAGAAAGTAGCAGCTTTTGTGGAAGACTGTACTCATTTTAGACTCTATGATGCAATGTAGGATAATGTTAGATGTTTTGTTTTTTGGAAGAAAATGCAATGATAAAATCTATGTTGAATTATATGAGAAACTCATTTTCATCCCCTTATTCACGCTGGAGGTTTAAAATGTATTAAGAAGATGTTCAAATATCAGAAACAGTGAGCCTCAGATCCTATTTCCTATTTTCAAAAGTCTACTTAGCCTCCAATCCAAAATTTAGCATGTTCACCAACAATTTTCTTTCCCCCCTCCAATCCAAAATTTAGCATGTTCACCAACAATTTTCTTTCCCCCAAATCAACTATTTTCTTTCTTAAACTTGCCTAGTAATATTAATGATATAATTTCCCTAATAGACTAGTGGCAGAACATGAGTCATTTTTAAAGGTCTTTCTTAATCATTGCATTCACCTGTTACAAAAATTTTATAGTTTTTTTCTAGAATATTCTTCTAGACTCCCTAATTCCAGGGTTAGAGTTCCACTTCAGGACATATTTGTTGCTTCTTGTGTTGACTGAGATAATTGCTGCTTGCTGGTGTTCACTCTCTTTTTTTCCCTAATCTATCTGCTGTAAGACTCTCTGACTTAAAAATCTTTAATGATTTCCTCCTGACTCAGAATTAACTAGAAACTTCTCAGTTGGAATTAAAGGATCTCTACAATAAGGCATCACTAAACTGTTCCTGTTTAATGTCCCCTATTTGCAAAACAAGTCTATGCCCCAACCAAATTACATTATTTTCTAAAGGTGAATCATATGTTTTGTTTTCTATCTTTATTCTATTTTTTATCTTTAAAGCAGTTTCTTAACCCTGGAATACCCTTGAGTCCCACCTCTACTTTTTAAAATTCTTTTTGCCTATGTATGTCTCCCTCTCACCAACAACTCTTTCTCTTATCCCAACCTAAGCACTCCATTTTCTCTATGAAATTCCATAGCCCCTTTGCACTTCCTTCAAAGTTCCTTCTGTTAAAATCAATGTTACATTTTATGACACTCATTAAACTCTCTTATCCTCACACTTATGCACACATGTAGGAATTTCTTATAAAAAGTTAAATATATATATGTATACCTGAGATGTATGTGTGTCTGTCTGTCTATCTATCAAAAAGGCTCAAATATTTGTCTTTAGCGTATTAAAAATTCATCTCAAGCTTTGTGCAATGGAGACTTGTTCTATTACATGGTAAACTATGTAAAGACATATTGCTTTTCTAATTATTGGACTTGAAAAGTCCTCTTCTGAAATTTAGCTCAGAGAACTGCAATCCCAATTTATGCCATTGTAAGTCAGCTGAAGATTTTTGTTTTCCCTTCTAGGTAAATGACATTATGCTTCATTTTCTCTTCTGGTTCTTCTTGTGATACATGGTTTATAATATGAATGACTGACTGTACACACTTATAGTGTCATCAGACCCATGCTTGAACTACACACTTGAAACTTCCCTCAGCCACTTAGAAAAATTAGAATTCAAAGTAGGTAATTTTTTTTTACCCCCAGCTTAACACAAAACCTACATGTAAGTGTAGGCACACACAGACACAATTAGTACTGCAACATTACTGCTCAGGACCTGCGTCACAAACTATTCCTTCAGTGGGTAAAGGCTATCCCAGAAAATGTTAGAGTTAACTCTTCATTTCTACTGCTAAAATATTTCCAATAATAAACAAGAAATACTTGTCACAACTTCTCTTGGCTTCTCCCCCTATGAAAATTTATTTATTTTGAAATACTGAAGGAGGAAATTTCAATCTATGATGGTGCATAATTTGCTTTCCATAATGATTTTGGACACAATAAATTATATTTATGATTTTAATGCTAATTAATAACATCTGTGGAATTCTCAGATTGATACAACTAGTTTGTTTATGGCCAGATTAAAAAGCAGTTTTGAGAGAATACATTAGTACATTGTCAAAGTATGGTTTTGGAAGTCTGTGAGATCCTTGAAAGAAATCTGCTAGGTCAAATGTTTTTAAAGGAATACAAAGATATGGACTGGAGTTGTGGCTCAGTGGTAGAGCACTTCTCTAGTGTGTGAGGCACTGGGTTTGATTCTTTGCACCATAAAAAAATAAAGGTATTTTGGCCATTTATAACTAAAAAAAAAAAAGAAATACAAAGATATTACTTGCCTTTTTCATGCTAATCTTTTCAGGAATATGCAATAAAATTTTCTAGATACTATATGATATCTGATATTATAATGGATTGAAGGCAAAAACAAATATGAGAATCCAGCTATCTTCTAGTAAACCAGATATTAAATAGATTGTAAATATACAAAACAGTGACACAATTCTCACTATTTTTTTAAAACATAGTTCTAAAATAAAAATACATTAATTTTCTTAACATTTTATGGTTTTGTTATGGTTATTTAAATTATAAGTATTAAAAAATTCTTAGCCTAATTTCTGATGTGCTAAACCTAATAGATACTATGATATAAACAGAACTTTTTGGATTCCTCAATTAAAATCTCAGTATTATCAAACAAATTGTATATTTTTGTGTGTGACAAATGTATTATTTTAAATTGTGATATTAGGCATGACAAATTAATTTCCATGATTTAAAAATAATCATGCATCTTGGAAAAGCCTCCTGCTTATCTTAAAAGGAAAGTGATTGTTATACTTTAGTGTCATATTTATCTAAAGGGAACAAATAAAAAAATTTTTAAAAATTAGAAAAAATTAATCTATCAGACCAATATGTCTATATATTTGCATACTTCTGCATATGTTTATATCATATGGATGTATATGCATATGTGTATATGGATCTATCCAGTAGATTAAACTTGTTAATTGTGTTGTGAAGTATCTTCTATTGTTACTTATTTTTTATATGTCAATTACAGAGAAAGGTGTATAAAAATACCATATTATGAAAGTGGTTTCACTATACTACTATTTTTATGATTTTTTTGTTTTATATGTTATTATATGTATTAAAGTTTAAAATTGTCTTATGCAACATTAAATGAATGCCTTTTAATGGTTAAAAATGAAAGTGATTTTTTGTCTCTACTTATTTTTATTAAAACTAAAACAACAATACAATGAAATAGTTGTTCTGCTTTACCATCATATTTCAGAATTATTTTTCTTTGATTTTAATAATTTAAATTTCATTATATGACTATTGTTTAGTTTACTGGAAATGATTCTAATATACTCACATAATGGAAACATAAGCTCTCTCATGGGATTAATCTTAAAATAATTTAGTGATAATTGCTTGAATTTCCCAACATTTACATGACTTTTCCTAGGTTAGCATTTATGAGTGGTTTTTTTTCATCATATAAACAAACAAGGATATAATAGAAGTGACATCTATCCTAAATCCCATTATTTATAATAAAATATGCATTAACAATGGTTTTCATAAAAATATTTTAAAAAGAGCTCAGCAATATAAATATTGATATTCTTTGGATATGAATAGGTACAATAATGCTAAATAATCAGATATTTTTTATTTAGCTAACTTTTCCCCTAAAAATAATATTTTCTCAGATATACCCTTGAATTAAAATTAAGGCCATTAGATTTCTATGAGCTAAGTATATAACTTACAGTCGAATAAAGAATAGCCACATGTTAAGTTCTTCAAGAGAATGAAGAGGGCTAGAGAGCAATCAAGGATTCAGTAAACAAAATATGTATGTCAGAAATAGAGATATTTTTAAAGTCTGGAGATCAAACAGAAAAGAGCCATACATGTAAAAAAGGCAGTTTTGAATAAATTGAGCATTTGGGATGGGGAAACAGAGAGCATTTTTAAAAAAATTATTGTTAAATTTTCAGTTGACACAGTAAGTGTACCTATGGGTACATACAGTGTGATAATTTGATATATTTATATAATGTGTGATGATCATATTGGGAAGTTAGCTTTTCTTTAAAAATTTTTTTTCTTCTTTTTCGTTATGCATGACAGTAGACTCTATTTGACATATTTATACAAACATGGAGTGTATCTTATTCTAATTAGGATCCCAGTCTTGTGGATGTACACAATGTTGAAATTCACTGTGGTGTACTTATACATGAACGTAGAGTTATTTCAGATTCATTCCACTGTCTTTCCTATTCCCATCCCCACTCCTTTCCCTTCATTCCCCTTTGTCTAATCCACCAAGCTTTTATTTTCCCCTCCCCCATCTTGTGTGTTAGCACATCAGACAGAACACTCAACCTTTAGTTTTTGGGGATTGGCAAAGGAAATTAGCATTCTCTTCAAACATTTATCATTTCTTTGTATTGGGAGCCTTCGAAATCCCCTTCTTGTGCTTGATAAAATGCATAATGAATTATAACCATAGTCACCTTACTGTTCTGTAGAATATTAGATCCTATTCCTATCTAACTGTAAATATTTTGGTACCAGTTATCTAATCCTCCCCACTTCCTAACCTCTAGAGGCACTATTTTATTTTTCTGAAATTAATATTTTTATCTTCCACATAGAAAGTATCTCTTAGCTTGACACTTTAATGGCTTTCTACTGTTTTTGGACAGAGTCTTTTGCATGACAGTTGAGATCTTTCACAGTTTGACTCCAACCCCTTATACCAGTGTGATCTAAACTTCTTTCTGTGCCTTCATTTACTTCCCTTTCTTCCCACTGGCTCAAATTTCAGGCATATTCAAAATACTTGCTTTTCCATATCTCCATTTTTATGTATTTCCCTTTCTTCTGTCAGGGAAAGTTGTTCAGTTTGAAAATGGACTGAAGAGATAACTAAGTACTATCTAGAGGATCCTGTGGGAATTGTTGATTCCACACGGTATGCAGAGTTGATTGACTTCCTTTTGATTATACTGTTTTACAACTTTGTAGTGGTGGAAGGTAAATTGTTGATACCTGAGAGCAATGCAAATGATTTTTGTCTGTAGCAATAAAATAAACTTTGTCCAGTAGAGCATATAAATCCTTCCAAATAAAAATATTGACACATATTCATTTTATATATGAGTAAGAGTAATGTTTTTAACTTTCTGAAGATTACTTGTTAGCACCTGGCTTTCCCAAATATACATATAAAACTCCTGTTTACTCCTTAAAATACAGTGAAATACCACCTCAGCAATCAGCTTTTTAAAAACTTCATAATGTTCCTACTGCACTTTTAATAAATGTTTTTCTACAAACATATATTGATATACAACAGTTTAGTAAATAAAAATGTATATATGTTTTTCCCATTAGACTCTTCAAAAAGAAAAAAAAATCATGTTTTATTCATCCTCCTATCACCTCCCTCTTTGCCAAGTATTTAACACATGATATAAGATATTTGCTTGGTAAATATTTATTTATGAATGAAAGTGAAAACCACAGAAAAAGATGATGGGCAGATTGATAAGGGCTGCTCAGAGCACCAAACAAAAAATGTTTCACTTGTCATCTTTATGGAAAAATATAACTTGGCATGAGATTAAAGAAAGAGTTGAAGGAGAAGCTTAATGAAGCCACAATGACCTAGACGAGATTGAGCTGAAGCGTAGAGGCTTGTACTGTGGCTTTTTTTTTTCTGAACTGCTACAGTCAAGACATTTTTTCTTATGTCATAGTTTATGCATTCATAAACTGGGGGTAATAATTATTGTAATTTATCAAGATAGAAAAATTCCCATAATGGGATGGTTGAGTCAAAATTGAGCAGTAGGTAGACTTAGTTGGCTCATTTGTCTATAAATGATGATGGGAGAAATTTAAAATGCTTATGGGCTTAAAATAAACTTCAAAAATGGTCAGGCACAGGGGCACATTCTTGTAATCCTAAAGACTTGGTAGACTAATGCAGGAGAATCACAAGTTCAAAGCCAGCCTAGCAATTTAGTGAGTCCCTAAGCAATTTAGGGAGACCCTATCTCAAAATAAAAAAGGCTGGAAATATGGCTGGGTAAGTGCTCCTAGGTTTGATCCCCAGTACCAAAAAAAAAAAAAAAAAAAAAGAAATTTAAAAAATAGTTTGAATCATCACTGTGACTTTGAAAGAATCTTTATCTTGGTGATTAGCATTGATCTTCTGTTCTTACCATTTATATTTTTTATTTAGTTACTTTTAGAAATTAGTTTTGTCAACATAAACAACTGTTAGAATGAAGAGATAGACTGGCTTTTGTTAGCTATTCTACACAATTAAATTTAAATTGTGTTTGGATACTAAAATTCAGATGTTTTTACAAATGCTTGGATAGATATTTTTCCTGAAGCAAAGAGTGATTTCTAGTATTTACTCCATGAAGGGGACACATACAAATAGTGGACTTAAAAATCAACAGTAAATGCTAAATTTATGTCCTGGCAGGTGAGAGAACTACTCACTACACAGTTCACTGCTGTTTCTATGGCAACAGAGGCCGGTTTACTGTCAGTCCAGAGTGGCTTTGCCAGTTGACTTCAGCAGTGAACTCTGTGTGATGTTGCCAAATGTCTGGCTTCTGTGTTTCCTGTTCCAAGCAATTGTTTCTTATTCTGAATACTAATGACTAGTCTACAAAGGCCATGGTTCAATGCCATTGAAAACAGGCCTGTGAATCATATGTGGAAAAGTAGGGAGCATTTTGCCTGTAGTGAATTTAAAGCCTATGTAATTGGATTGTATATTCCCTAACTAGCTATGCCAGTAATTTATTAATAATGTTACCTTGCTATTATTAGGCAGCTGGGCATAAATGAAAAATGACAGCACATCCGTCATCACTGAGTCAATTGCTTTTTCTGAAAGGCTTGCTGACTTTGGCTGGTTAGCCATCATGTAAATCCAAATGATTGTGCACATGCATGCCAGAAGAAAAAATAAAATCGCAACTGAAAAGCTTTTGCTTTTTAAAATGTTCATATATTGATTACTCTGACACAGAGAAAATGCAGCTGCCTGAATGCCAGTAAAATGGCTGAGATTTAAAATGGGAGAAAAAAAAATAAAAGCATTTGAACAGAAAAAAAAGTAAAACAGTTTTTGCTTTCTAAAAATGAGTAGAACTGTGATTTTAAAATTCTCATTGTGTAGTTGTTACCAATGTGGATTAGAGAGACCTATTTTGGTTAGATTGCACCTTGTTATGGTTTGTATCTAAAAGAGCTCTGTTAGGCTGTGTTTAGAGGTAAAAATATTAGATTTTAAGAGCTATAATATCATCAGTGCATTAGCCCATTTGATGGATTAATCTGAATGGACAACTGGGTGGTGACTATAGGCAGGTGGGGCATAACTGGTGGAAGTAGGTTGTAGGGAACGTGCCCTTGGGGACTATATTTTGTCCCTGGCTTTTTGCATGTTCTTTTTCTTATGCTTCTTGGATGCCATGAGCTAAGTAGCTTTCTTCTTCCACCATCTTCTGCAGTAGTATTCTGCCCAGAGCAATGAAGTCAGCCAATCATGGACTAATCCTCTAAAACTGCAAGCCCCAAATAAACTTTTCCTCCTCTTGTGAGTTATTTCAATCACAGCTGTGAAAAGCTAATACACGCCCCATATCAGAAACCCGAGGACCAGACTGCTTGCAATTATGATTCTCTCTAGAGCATAAGTTCATTGAGGGTGGACAGTTTTCATCATTGCATTCCTGATGGCCAGCTCAGGGCCTGACACATATTGAGTGCTCAATAAATATTTAATGAATTCAATGAAACTCAATGAATCCCCTTGAAGGAGTTTCTGGTATCTCAGCCTATAACACTTCCTGAAAGAAACTTTTAGGCTTTTTCCTTTCATTAAAGAGCACAATAGGCTCTTACTGTGGCCTTCCCTGCTAAGTGTGTGATATAGAGATTCTACTGGTAGTTACTAATGGCTGTCCCCTCTCCAAGTATCTGTTTCTAGCAGAAACCACTCAAAGGTGGCTCTCCTTAATACCACTCCCCATCCCCCCCCAGCTAGGGGATTCAGTTAAGTTTTTAGTAGTATCCTTGGCCATTTCTAACTCTTAGGTAGGTCATTTCCTCACCTCTTCTCTGTGAAAGTTCCAATATTTCTAGTGCTATTCCTCTCCTTGTGCCACATTCCGCTCCTGGTCTTGTCAATACATGGTTTACTCCTGCCCCACTTCCCTGGGATATCTAGAGTCAGTTTTGGTGGTTGGTGGAGAGTGGGTGGGGATGCTACTAGCACCTAGTAAGTAGGCCAGGGGTGCTGCTAAACATGTTTAAATGCACACGATAGCCCCACCACAGACTTCTTTGGCACAATATATCCAAGGTTGAGAAACCCTGCTCTGTTGCTTTAAGGTCTGTGGAATTAGTTCAAAACACTCAGAATTACTCTCTGTCCCTCCTCATCTCCTTTTTGGAGATGGTTTCCTTGTTTTCAGGTTTCCCACCCCGCCCCAGGCTTAGCTTGTTTTCTTATACTGTGAAATTTTGATTTCTCTTCTTCAAGATGTCAAGATGTTGCCATAGAGAGAGAGACTCACTTTTTGCTACCAGTGTCTGAAGTCATAGGTATGTCGTTATTGTGCCAGTAGCACCAAATTCCAGCAGGTAGAATGGCAAATATGCAAATCTAGTTCCTGGGATAATCAATCCCGGATATCCCTTTAAGGGAGACACGTAAAGAAAGCTCCACAAATACACCACACTGAGTGTGGAAGCTGCTCTATAAATAATAAATACTTTGCATTGGTCTAAACCTTTTTTCATTGCACAGGAATTTTAAGTTGGGTATTTATACATTACATCAGATTCTGGAAGGCAAATGTGCCTCAACAATCTTAATAATATTTCTAGGATGGGTGGTTTTGTTTTTCTTTGAAAACCTCAAATTGATCTCAGTGCTATTATATTTATTTAAATACAAAACTAAGCATTTTTATGCATGGAGATAAGGCTCCAATTTTGAATTCTAACATGAAAATTTAATTTCACAACACTGCATAGTCAGGCCTTTTCAAGACATTAATGAGGTAATATGGATTGTCACTTGTTTAAGGCTTTTAGTAACACTTGAAGGAAGGGAAACATTTCACCTTTAAAACTCTTTACAAATATTAACTAATTAATCCTAACAAACTCCTATAATAAGAAATGTATTTTTACCTCTCTTGAAAGCTGTGAATGTGGTCTACCATATAATACTCCAATTTAGCAAATTCATGAACAGTGATTAAGGGTAGTGTTTCTGCTCTCGAATACTATAATTAAATCTCCTTGCAAAATGCTTTCTTTGTAAATAGCACAACATAGTAATTTCTAGTCTTTACCTTCAGGGGACTAGTCTTGATCATTTAAGAGAAAGGAAGTCTGGATAATCTGGGCAGCTATAACAAACCTCCATAGACTGGGTAGTTTATAAATAATAGAAATGTTTTTCTTACAGTTCTTGGAGGCTGGGACATCCAAGATCAAGGTACTAGCAATTTCAATTTCTGCTGAGGGCCTCTTTCCTAAACAGCTGTTTTTTGTTTGTTTTGTTTTGTTTTGTTTTGTTTTGTTTTGTTTTGTTTTGTTCCAGGGATTGAACTCAGGGGCACTTGATGGCTGAGCCACATCCCCAGCCCTATTTTCTGTTTTATTTAGAGACAGGGTCTCACTGAGTTGCTTAGTGTCTCACTTTTGCTGAGGCTGGCTTTGAACTCCTGATCCTCCTGTCTTAGCTTCCAGAGCTGCTGGGATTACAGGCATGCACCACCCTAAAGGCTAACAGCTGACTTTTTGTTGGAACCTCACATGAGAAGGGGGGAGGGATCTCTCTCCAGCCTCTTTTATAAGAGGGTTAATCCCAGTCATGAGGGCTCTGTCCTCAATACCCAATGACCTTCCCAAGGCCCCTCCTCCAAACACCATCACCTTGGGAGTTAGAATTTCAGTTTATTAAATTTGTTGGTGGGTGGGGGCACAAGTATCCAGGAGATAGCACAAAACAATGAGATGAATTTAATCTATAATCTCTTATTTTTTTAGCATTTTTTTCAATTAGAGCTTTATGGTTCTACATAGTGGTTGGGTTCATCTTGACAAACTCACGCATGCATGGAAATTGACTTCAGTTCCTGATTCCCCTCTTCTTTCCCCTCTGGTCCTCACTGTCCTCTCATATTCTTTCATCTCTACTCTATGTGACTCCTTTTGCTTGACTATTAATTTATATGTTATTGTTTCTTCATATTATCCTATCTTTCCCTCCCCCTTTCCTTTATTTTACTCTGTCTTCCATGCATGAGAGAAAATATTTGACCTTTGAATTTCTGAGTTTGACTAATTTCATTTAGCATGATATTCTCCATTTCCATCTATTTGCTGGCAAATGTCACAATTTCATTCTTTTTTTTAATGAAGTGGTATAGCAGGGTCATATGGTGGTTCCATCCCTAGTGTCTTGAGGAGTTTCCATACTGCTTTCCAGAGTGGTGATTTTTGTCTTTTAATCTACTGGGTCGTTGACTTTTCTAGTTTGGAAAGCTTCTAATTGCTATTTCAATCTCATTACTTAATATTGGCCTGTTTAGGTTTTCTATAGCTTCCTGATTCAATTTGGGCAGATCATATGTGTCTATAAATTTGTTGATGTCTTCCAGATTTTCCAGTGTATTGGAGTATAAATTTTCAAAAGAGATTCTGATAATCTTCTGGATTTCTTAAGGGTCTGTGATGATATCTTCTTTTTCATTTCTGATCCTGATTTATATCTTCTCATTCTTTCTTTTGGCTAAGGGTTTGCCAATCTTATTTATCTTTTTAAAAAAACAACTTTTTTTTTGCATTGATCCTGTGTATTATTTTCTTATTCTCAATTTCATTGATTTTGGCTCTGATCTTAATTATTTTCTGTCCTCTACTGGCTTTGGGATTAGTTTATTCTTCTTTTTATAAGACCTTGAGGTAAAGCATAAGCTTATTTATTTTTTAATGTGGGTACTCAGTGCTATACATTTTTCTATTAGACTGCTTTCATACTGTCCTAGAGTTTTTGATATGTTCTATCCCTGTTCTCATTTGTTTCTAAGAATTTTTGAATCCTTAGTTCTATTTCTTTATCCTCATTTCTTTTTTGATCCATTCTTTTTAAAAAACATTTATTTATGTATGTATCTTTAGTTTTAGGCGGACATATTATTTTGTTTTTATGTGGTGCTGAGGATCAAACCCAGTGCCTCATGCATGCTAGGCAAGCACTCTACCACTGAGCCGCAACCCCAGCCCCCTTTGATCCATTCTTTATTAAAGAGAGTATTGTTCAATATCTATGTGTTTTTATGGCTTCTATATTTTTCTTGCTATTGATTTCTATCTATTTTTTCCATTATTAACTGATGGGATAGATGAGATTATATCAGTTTATTTTTGTATTTGCTAAAACTTACTTTGTGGCCTAGAATATGATATATTTTGGGAAAAAAACATGTACAGCTGAGAAGAAAGTAAATTCAGCTGTCTTGGAGTAGAATATTCTGTAGATGTCTGTTAGGTCCATTTGATTTATAGTGTTGCTTGGGGTGCAGATATATTTATTGATTTTATGTGTTGCTGACCTGCCTATTGGTAAAAAGAATGTATTGAAATCAGCCAATATTGTGTTGGAGGTCGATGTGGGATTTAACATCACAGAGTATTTTTTTCATGTTCTTTGGTTTGTTGACATTTGGGGCATAAATGCTTACTATTGTTTTATCTTCTTATTATCACCTTTGCTAGGATGTAGTGACCTTCTTTGTCTCTTTGGATAAATTTTTGTTTGAAATCTGCTTTTTCAGCTATGAGAATAGTTACTCCTGCTTATTTTCTTGGACCATGTGCCTGAAATATGTTTTGCCACCCTTTTACCTTCAGTCTGTGGATGTCTTTGCGTATGAGTCTCTTATAAACAGCATATTGTTGGATTTTATTTTTTGACTCATTTTGCTAATCTTTCTTTTAATTTGGGGTATTGAGACTGTTAACATTCAGCATTAGTATGGGTATGTGTTTGTCGTTTCTTGCCATTTTGTTTTTTTGTTATGTTTTATCCTGTCTTGATTCTCATTTGTTGTATTATTCTTCTACTGATCTTTCTGGGTGGAAGATTTCAGATCTTGACCTTTTCTCCAATCAGCACAGCCAGAATTCACCCCCTGCCCACACACATATTCACAAATGTGGGGAAAGATTTTGACAATTAAATTTAAAAAATAAAAAAAAAAGTTTAAAAATCCAAAATCTTAGTGAGGGTGATAAAAATAGTTGAATGAATTGTGTGGCCACTGTCTATGTCCAACAGTCTTTCTTTCCAATTCTGGAGTTATGTACTGATAGAGCAAGAGGTGTGGGTTGTCAGATTTTCCTGTTTTGTGTTGCTCTCTGAGCTGTCAGTTGAAACAGCCTAAGTTGAAGCTGTATGATGTAAGATTCAGTTTCATTTCTCCCCAGGATGGGATGGGTTAGGATGTATTGTCACTTGTTTTTTTTTTTTTTTTTTTCCATTTGGACCTTTTTGGTGCATTTCCAAGTCACACTTCTGCAGCATTCTGTGAGGGGAGTGCCAGCTGGTGGGGTTTAAGTCTAATCAGGCCTCACCTCAGGGGCTTTGTTGGGTGGGGCCTTCTTTGGAGAGACTAGATTGACTTGCTTCTAGGGCAACTGCCAATCTCTTCTGTGGGTCTGGTTCTCAGTGGCCTCCCGAGAAATCCAGTCATGGGGCAGGAATGCAGATCTTCCACTCACTGTTGCCTTTAGCTGGTCATGTGAGCTACCAGACACAGGAAAAGTAAGTTGGGAATTGGGCTCCCCTTCATTCTTCCAACTTGAATCCCCTTGAGAATGTTCTGTTCTTGTTTCACTCATATTCCATCAGGCCTAGCCTAGGTCACTTGATATTGTGGTTATGTGTGTGTATGAGCCATTCCCCTCCCCCCCATCTCTTGGGTTCTGTAGTCACTGCAGAAGCATGATTGCCCAAGATGGCTCCAGCCTCAGCTCTCCACCTCATCTCTTTTAATTTGTATTTAAAGTTTTTTTTTTTAAATGTTCTCTTTCATGAATATCTGCATACCCAAAATTGCAAACAAAGTATTATTGTTACTACTTTCATTCTGAAAAGCAAATGGACTTGTTTTAGTGTAGTTACTGTTGTACCACTAAGTCGATTCAATTTTAGAAGCATATCAAGAAGGCTGTACCTCACAAATATTCAGATAATTGGGAATCTTTTCAGGTTTGTGTCTTTTTAAATAGCAACTTAGAAGATTCATTCACACAACTACTAATGTTGGCTTTTTGTGGGGAAAAAAAGAAGCAGGATACTTGCCACTTTTCCTATCGTAACACGTTTCCCTTCATTCCTCTCTGATTCTCCACTAAATCAAGGAACTAAATCAAAACCACTGTGCCCATCATCTGCCTTACACTTTTGGAAGTTGAATACAAGGAAGGAGAATAAAAATTAAAGGGAAAGGCCATGGGATGGGGAAAGTTATTTATGGGCCTGTCACCGAGAGTTCAGGAATAGCTGTCCATTTGACTGAGTGAATTACCTCTGATCATACACTAATGGCAAGTCCATGACCATGATTAGGTTATAACAGACAACCAATATTTATTATGTATGTGTTATGAGCCTGGTTCTGGGATACAGTGAGATAGAGTCTCTCTGTACATAGAGCTTCCACAGTGGTACACAAATGGAGTAGTTCTTGGTTTAATGGTGGTGGCATTTTTCTGCCAAGAGTGAAGGCATCTTCAGGGATTGGAGTCAGTGATTTCTGCAGCTCAGAAATCCAATCTGCCTGATGGTTAGAAGAGGGTCATGAAGGTGATTAGTCTGACAGCATCTTGGTTTATTTAAAAAATCAGAAAATTCCGACTGATTTATTCCGTTACTGAGTATTACCCTTGTATTTTAAAAAGTTTGTTTATGTGGGGCCTGGTGGCTCACGCCTGTAATCTCAGATACTTGGGAGACTGAGCCAGGAGAATCATAAGTTGGAGGTCAATCTCAGTCAGATCCTGTCACAAAAATAAAAAGTCCTGAGGACCTAGTTCACTTGTAGGGCATCCCACCCCTGGACCAATCCCCAGTACCACTGAGAAAAAGAAATCTTGTTTAGTGTCTTTTGTTTGCCAGGATTTTAGAATTTCAGCAATTAATATTGATGCAGCCCCTGTTCTAGAAATTTCCACTAACCACCAGGGAATACAGGCATGGAAAAAATGGAAATTATAATGGAGTGTGATAAATACCATGATGGGTAATCTGGACTGCTGGTGGGGGGTTGGCAGGGATTTAGAGAGGAATATCCAAGTTGAGTCTTAAACCAAGTTGGAATTAGCAGATCAAATGAGAGAAGAGACTAGCATTTCAGGCCAAAGGACCAGCATAGATAGTCTTTGATACAAATGAGAACATAGAGAACCAAAATGGTCCAAGTGAACATGGAATAAAAGGGTAGAGGGGATATCTTTAAGTCTGAAGAAATAAGAAGGGGCCAGATCATGAAGGCCCTTTGTGTCATCTGGGGTAACTTAGAATTTATCCAGAGAAAAGGAAAAGGAGCCACTGAAAATTTTATAAGAAGAAAGGGGGATGATAAAATTTATATTTTATATATATCATTCTGGCTGCAATATGGGAAAGGATTGGAGTACAAGTGAGATTTGGGATAGAAAAAATGGTCAATATTATGTAAAAAGTGAATAATGTATCTGAAGCCAATTATAGGAAATACATTTTCACTAGTTGTCTTAGTGGAGTCCTAGGCCAGAGGCCTGACTTTGGGGATCCCAACGAGGTCCGTCCACTCACCCCAAAAACCAAAAGTAAAAGTAATACTAAAATAGCAAGAAAAGAACTTCAATCAGTATGGCCTCATTGTGGAGGCAAAGTGAGATCCAGCATCTCAGCCCGATCTTCACAGGGCAGGGGTTGGCATTACACATAATTAAGCAGTCTCAGTCAAACTGTGGTTTGATCTAATCGATCAGGTTTCCAGTTCTGGTTCTGTGAGGTAGCTTTGGAGAAGTCCTTATACTTGATGGGACAATATCCCCTTGTTGCTCAGGATAGTTATCCATCAGACCTGTGATCCTGGTAGAGGGCAGTCTAGTTTCCATGGGACGGTTTCTCCTACGTTCTCACTGTGGGGCTCCCCCTCACAGTGGCTTCCATGCCTTGTGTTAGTTGATCCACAGAGTTAATGGATAAAGAGGGGTGTTATACATTCTGATGTATGAAGATCACCTAGATGTTCTGGGTCTGTAAATCCAAAGACCTATTATGTAGCAGGTAGCATCTTAATCATTTAGGTTTGAGTTTTCATTAGAATTTAGAATGCTGGGCAAAGGGAGGGAGAAATTAAAGGATCACTGCCAAGGACAACTCCCAGAGGAGCAGCATCTCACGGCACCATTATTGGTGTCATCATTAGAGTTGCTTATTTATTGTTCCTTTTTTAGAAACAATTCAAAAAAAAATTTTTTTTTTGGTGATATTGGGGATTGAATCTAGAGCTTCACATATGCTAGGCAAATAGTCTACTCACTGAACTACATTCCCAGAAAGAAATGAACTTTAAATAATTTATTTCTTATTTTGGTAGCCCAAAAATGTAATAGTGCATCTATCACAAAACATAATGCTAAAATATTAAAAAACATTTCACTATTTATTAATTGTATTTAGTACTATATACTCCACAGCATGCTCTGTTAACAAGCTATTGAAGGTTGATATGTACAAATAAGGCATCTGTGAAAAATATTAGCTTACAACAAATCTATGCTGGTGACTCAACCCAGGTTATTTTACGTTCAGTATTAACTGAATCATTATATGTGATGTGATAACTCCAATATTCACTCTTGTTATTTTTGAGCTACTCTGAAATTTGGGTTGGTGACTTTTACCTCAAGCAGTGATGTCATTTAGTCTTTTGTTGGTTTGAATTAATCTTTTATATATTAAATATAACTTTCCCATTTACTTTGCATAATTAAAAGAATAGTATTCTGATAGCTATTGGTTTTATTATTTTAAAATAATACTCCCAATTGATTAGATAACAAAAAACTAAACCTATTCTATAAGTGTCTCTTTAATTTACAAAGCATTTTTTTTGGGGGGGGTACTGGGAATACTCAACCACTGAGCCACACCCCCAGCCCTTTTTCGTATTTTATTTAGAGACAGGCTCTCGCTGAGTTGCTTAGCACCTCGCTGTTGCAGAGGCTGGCTTTAAACTCTCAATTCTCCTGCCTCAGCCTCCTGAGCTGCAGGGATTATAGGTATGTGTTATTGCACCTGGCAAAATTTTGTTTTTATAACTGCTAAAATATCCAATATAGATGATGATGGCATATATGATTGCTCTAGTTTGACCTTAGAAGCAATTCTAATTTATATATTACACAAATATTTATTGAGATCCCATCCAGTGCCAGGGACTAGGGATATAAGTGGTATAAGAAAAACAAAGCATATAATGGAAAATATTTATTATACATTGAAGTTAAATACCCTGCTTTAGGTTGCTTCACATCATGATCAAATCTTTCAGTTTTATATTTATGCTAGATATTTGAGTCTTTGTTTTAATGTCTATGTTGAGCAAGGGAGGGAAAAAATAGCTTTTGGTGTATTATTAGAGTAAAGGAAGCCGAAATGGTGGCGCATGACCATAATCCCAGCAGCTTGGAAGGCTGAGACTGGAAGGCTGAGGCAGGAGGATCCTAAGTTAAAAGCCAGTCTCAGCAATTTAGGAGGCCCTAAGCAACTTAGTGAAACCCACTCTCAAAATAAAAAATAAAAAAGGGCTGGGGATGTGGCCCAGTGATTAAGTGTCCCTTGATGGTTCAATCCCTGGTACCAACAAAAAAGAGCATTTTTTTAGAGCAGTTTTAGGCGGAATGGAGAGATCATGAACTTATCTAGATAAAGGCCTTAGAAGGTATAGTACTAAAAGCTATCACATATTTTTTAAACCATGTTTTCTGTTTCTTTTGTATTATACTAGACAATCAATACACATTGGAGCCAGAATTATCTTTCTAAAATATTTATTTGACAGATATTCTTTGAGCATTATTATGAATTGGGAAGTATTCTAGATTTTGGGGAAGTGGCAACAAACTCGGAACAAAAACCTCTGCTTCTCATGAAGGTTATAGTGTAGTGAAGAGAGACTGACAAAAATAAATGTGCGGCATCTTAGATGATGATCATTTCTAAGGAGAAAAATAAAGCAAAGAGGGAGGTTAAGAAATATGTAGGCAAATAGTTTTCAATGGGGTTAATGAAAGAGGGCCTCACTGAGAATGAGGCCCTCTTTCATTAACTTGAGGAAGTGAGTCAGCAAGTTCAATGTTTCTGAAGAGTGCTCCAAGCAGAGAGAAGAGGTGATACAAAGGCCCTGAGGCTTGAAGTACAAGACTTATAGATCAGTTAAGGCCTTTATTTTTTTTAAATTATTTCATTCATATATTGTCCCTTTGGGTCTTTTTTTTGCATATTGATGATATATAGTATTTATAAAATTTCAGAAAACAGAAATTACTACTTTAAGTCCTAAATAACTCTTGATAGATGGGACGGGGAGCTAAAAATCTATTTTTTAGAGCAGTGCAGTTTTAGGTTTGCAACATATTTGGGACTTTAAAAAAATATCTCCTATTTATCTTTTCATTATGTATGTGTTTTCTCTATATAATTGAGCATATTTATAAAATTATAAAATCTGCTTTAAGGTCCTTGTCAGCTAATTCTTTCTCCTATTCTCAGTTCTGCTTTATTGATTCCCCACCCCACTTATATATTTTTTCTTTTTTTTTTCTGCTCTGCATAGCTGATAATTTTTTTATTGGGTAACTGGATATTTTGAATATTGTGTTGTTTTATTTCTTCCTAATGTAGAAGTGAAAGCCAAGGGAATTCGAGTGTAGATCTTTGTTCTAGCACATAATTAAGCTACTTAGAATCAGGCTAACCTTTTCAAAATCTTGCTTTGATGTTTTATTTGGGTGGATCCAGAGCAGCCTTTTCTTTAGGGCTACTTTAGCTGTGCTACTCACCTGATATTCCTCTGAGGACTCCACCAAAGTTCCATAAGCTCCTCGTTTTTCCGCTCTGACTGATGAGAGGACATGCTATTCCCAGGCTGGTTGGAGCTCTGAGAATTGCTTCAGGAGGTTTTTCCTGAAGCCCCCTGGGGTTTCCACCCAGGCGTGTGCTGGTGAGTACTCCGCACAGCTGCAAAGCACAGTCTCCAGGTTTCAGGAGCTCTTTTTCTGCAGCCCTCTCCTCTCTTGTACTGGGCCCTGGGAATCCTAGCTGCCTCTGCCTCTCTGAACTCTCAGCCTCTCATCTCCTGCCATGTGACCACTGCAACTTTCTCAGGTTGCTCCTTCCGTAAAGTTGCAAAAGATCACTTCTTTTGTTTTCATCCTTTCAAGCATCACAGTCACATTCTGGCTGTTGTGCAGTGTCATATTTTTATATGTTTATGTTTTTTCTTTTTCAAACCAGGAGGACAGTTCTCTAGTCTGTTAGTCCTCACAGCTAGGAAGGGAAGTTCTGGTATATAACTTTTGATTGCTAAACGGTAGACTAAGTAAAAGCCTTGCATAACCTAAACTGCAATTTATGTGAGAATTCTGGCCCATACTTATAAAACCTGGACTGTATACAACTGAAGCATAAGTTCTGCAGATGTGTTTTGGATCGGGTTATCTCACAGTCCACAAGCAAGGATTTAGTTTCAGAGCCAGATTCCAGGAACCACAGGTAGAAGAGTAGGGAAGCGAGAGAAGGAGGGGAGTACAGAAGACACTAAATGGCCAATACATCAGGGCCCAGTCCTGCCCAGGATCTCTGTGAGCTCCGAGAGCACAATTCAGAGTTATTACAGTCGAGAAGGAGGGAAGCTGGGTACCTACCCATGGACACTTGGTGTAGCCCTTGTTGAGAGCAGTTTCTCTGTGTTAACTCTGAACTTTGGTTTCTCCTGCATGCTGGTTGTGAATGTCCTTGTGTGCAGGTACAGGCTGACAGGTGGAGTCTCCCTAAGCAGCCTTCAAGGTATAAAGGCAAAAGCCAAGAGGGATGTTGAGGGGTACCAGTAGTGTTCCTACAGGAAGTCCTCAGAGGCTAATTAAACTCATTCTAAAGAAGTGCTGATTTCGAACCAGCAAACTAAATAAACCTGACGGAATAGATTTAGGATAATGTCAATGATTTTCTTTCACAATAGAGAGTAGACTTTTATTTCTTAGATATACAGTGAACACTTGAGTTATTGGGAACTCACAAAGAATGAATAATTCCATACATTTGATATTTCCATGTACCTGAACATTTGCCCTTTCCTGTACCTCACATGTACCTGTCACTACATGAAAGTCGTGACATTTGGGTTTGTTAAAATTTTTTTTTAATAAAAATATACCACAGCATCTATTGTCTTTTTAAACAGAGGATGTGAAATAGACATTAGATTTTGTTGAAGACCAATTTGATTTTATTTAATGTGTCATATATTAAAACTATAGATATAGTTGCATTCATAGATGTGAAAAGAAAAATGTAGGGTAGATGGGCGTGTGGGTACTACCTTTCTTGACAAAACCTCTCAGAGCAGTTTGATTGTATGCCTTTGTATCTTTCTCCAAGAGGAGGGGTGGAGCTTGGCAGGATATCCATAGGGAGTTACACAAAAATAGTCATGAGATCACCATAGTGTTTGCCGAACCAATGTGACTTCATTGCTTTTCTCACCCTGAAGGCATCTCCTGGGTGGAAACTGTCCCCACCTTTGTCTTTTTGGAACACATCTGCCATTTCCACATCATGAATGTAGCATCCCAGGAGTCTCCATGATCACTCATTCAAACACTTTCTCCTCTGACATGTTGTTGAGAGAATGAAGCTCATTATTATGATTCAACTTGTTAAGAATTTGTGCTAGAAATATGGAAGGGAGGATTATATTTTCTTAATAATCATTGAGGTCAGTGTCTCATTACATTTTGCTGAATGTCACTCCATTTCATACATTTCTGCATGTCCCTCGTAACTTTCTAGTAGAAACAGAATATGACAATTACTTTGTTATGTATTATAACTTTAATAATCATGTTCATATTTGAAAACCTTGCAAGGATTAAGATCAATCGGTCTGATTCCTTATGAATACTCTTCCAAGTCAACAACACTGTAAAATCTGAAAGTAAATATCTGTCTCCATGGGCTCAATTAGTAAAATAACACTGGAGCTCAGGAAGATGTGAGAAAAAAAGTCCAAGTAAAGGTCTTTTTTTTCTTGAGGGAAGCATTAGGATCGCCTGAAAATGTCTTCTATTCTAAATATAAACATTTAGAAAGTCATTCAAAATAGTTATGTGACTATTCTTTTACTGATTTACACTTGACTTCAAAATATTTTATAGGATTTTAGTATCATAAACCCTGGTAAAATGGATGCATCTTTCCTTATCTTGCTTTAATCCAAAGACATTGAGTTGCTTGGAATCCCTTCAGAATGGAAGTTGGCAAATGCCATTGCAATACAAAAATCATCTGGGATATAGACAGTACTTAGAAAGTGTATTATCTGAAAACTAAAAGATTTATGCTGAAGTGTTATGATTTACAATTTTTTTTTCATGAACAGCATTTAGCCTTCCAGTGCCTCGTCTCAGTTTGAAATGCCAAATCTAAATGCATTTCCTTTTTTTTTTTTAAAGTGTCTACAGCTCAGTTGGCTGCTTTACTCCAATAAAACTTTGTACTTTTTTCTGTAATCACTGGGCCAAAGATGTGGCATGCTTAGATCTTTTCTCTAAGAACCATTCACTAGAGCATCCTACTGCTGCCTCAGGGTAAGCAGTGTGATATGTAGCACAGCCACCTTAATCGGCTGACTCAGGATGTGTAAAGCATATCCACAGCTGTTCCTCTGCTGATATCAGGGAAGGTGAGTTATAAATTCTGCCTGTAAGTTTCTGTAAGGACAAAGATTTTTTTTCTTATATCACCAGTGCCTATTTAGGTGTTTAGAGATCAATAAATACTCAGTGAACAAATGACTTGGTCTAGTTTCAGATGTTTTCTAATATTTTTTTCCTATCATCTATCCAAGAACATTCATATCTGACACAAAAATTCTCCACCTGTTTGGGTGCCCACTCGTTAGATTGGGCATCTAGTAGTTGTTACCAGTAGTTGCATTTCCTGTAGTATGTGATAGTTTTCTTATTTACAAGTTGTCTTTCACCACTGGTCTGAATATTCCTTCACCTGGTAATTCTGTCTTATATATCCTTGCACCATAAAAGTCTAACATAATGGTTTACATAATGTTTGGTAGTTTCTTAATAAGTAAGTCTTTCAACATTTTCAAGACATATGCAAGTATCTGTTTCCTTTAACACATTAGCTTTCCACTAAAGCAAGATTAATTTATGCCCAAAGATAAGTTTTGATTAAAAAAAAAGAGAGAGAAATGAAAAAGGTTCACTGTGTAAGGTTCCTGCCTCTAATAGTGATTGATGGTCTCTTTCATACTTCCAGTGTTTATTGGAAGTGCTGACTGTGCTAGGCACAGACTCAAATCTCTGACTGCATGGCTTTTGTATGAGGAAAATAGACAAGTAAGATGGGTAAAATATCAACTCTATTACAGAGTAATCTAGTGCTAAGGAAGGAAAGGGGATATAAGTAACTGGGAGTGTGGATTGGCAATGTGATAGGGTGGCCATTCCCAGCATCAACAAGGTGATTTTTGAGTAAAGACCTGAAGAAAGAAAGATGGCCGTCCAGGTACACATCTGTAATACATGGAGGGAAGAAGCACAAGCATGTAAAACCAACGGCCCGTTGTTAGTGCTCATATTACTTCTCCTTGGCAGCTCTCCATATAGCTGGTCACTCTGCCATGTCAGTGCCACTCTCTGGAGTTTCCTTTCAACCTGCTGATGTTCCTGTGCTCACATTTCCTGTTCTTGATTTCCAGCCATCATAATTCTTTCCTTCTCTCTCCACTTCCTATTTAGCTCTTGTATCCTGTGGCTAAATTTACCCAAGTTTATAATTCTAACCTTGATTTCTCTGAAAACTGGATCTATATCTCCAATTGTATACTTAATATCTCATCTACACTGTTCAGTCTTCACCTGAAGTTTAATGTGTTCAACATTAAAATTTTTAATTTGTAGTCTCTTTCCCACACTCCCTTTAATTTTTAATTTTTATTTTCAGTTATACATGACAGTAGAATGTATTTTGGCAGAATATACACACATAAAGTATACCTTATTCTACTAGGTTCACACTCTTGTGGTTGTACGTGAAGTGGACTTACCATGGTTGTGTATATAAATGCAAGGTTAGAAAATTTATGACCAGTTGATTCTACTGTCTTTCCTATTCCTCTCACCTCTCCCCTCCTTCCATTACTCCGTTTCCAGTCCAATCTATTTCTATTACTGCCCTCTCCAACTACTCCTGTTTTGGGTTAGCATCCACAAATCACAGAAAACATTCAGCCTTTGGTTTTGGGGGATTGGCTTATTTCACTTAGCATGATATTCTCCATTTACCTGCAAATGCCATAATTCCATTCTTTTTTCGTGGCTGAGTAATATTCCATAAATACATATATGTACCACATTTTCTTTATCCATTCATCTCTTGAAGGACATCTAGGTTGTTTTCATAGCTTGGCTATTGTGAGTTGAGCTGCTGTAAACATGGATGTGGCTGCATCACTGTAGTATGCTGCTTTTAAGTCCTTTGGGTATAGATGGAGGAATAGGATAGCTGGTCAAATTTGGTTCCAGTCCAAGTTTTCTAAGGAATCTCCATACTGCTTTCCATAGTGGTTGCACCCATTTTCAGTCTCACCAACAATGTATGAGAGCACCTTTCTCCCCACATCCTTGCCAACATTTATTGTCACTTGTTTTGTTGATAATTGCCATTCTGACTTGAGTGAGATGGAATCTCAGTGTAGTTTTAATTTGCATTTCTCTAATTGCTAGAGATGTTGAACATTTTTTTTCATATATTTTTTGACCACTTGAATTTCTTCTTTTGTCAAGCGTTTATTCAGTTCCTTTGCCCTTTATTGATTCGGTTATTTATTTTTTTGGTGTTAAGTGTTTTGAGTTCTTTGTATATCCTGGAAATTAATGCCTTGTCTGAGGTACTGGTGTGAAGATTTTCTCCCATTCTGTGGGCTCTCTGTTCACATTCTTGATTGTTTCCTTCACTGTGAAGAAGCTTTTCAGTTTGATATCATCCCATTTATTGATTCTTGATTTTACTTCTTGAGCTTTGGCTGATTGCTAAGCCGACGTGGTAGAGAGTTGGGCCTACTTTTTCTTCTAGTAGGTGCAGGGTCTCTGTTTTAGTGCCTAAGTCTTTGATCCACTTTGAGTTTTGTGCCGGGTGAGACATAGAGGTTTAGTTTCATTTTGCTACATATGGATTTCCTGTTTTCCCAGCACCATTTGTGGAAGAGGAGCTCTTTTCTCCAATGTATGTGTACCGTGCCTTTGTCTAGGACGAGGGAACTGTATTTATGCTTCACTCCCTTTCTTAATACCTGCTTTCCCTGTTCTTCCCCATCTCAGTCAATGACACTATCACCCCTAAATTTCTCAACTACATTTTACTCCTCCTCCATAAGCAAGCTCTTGGTCTCACATCTCACAGAAAATCCTTTAGAAAGTCCTATTGTATATCCCGGTGTCCCTTCACTTTATTGATGTCTCTGCCCAAATGTCACCCCAGCACAAGAGGCCATCCCTGACCACCCTACTTAAGACAGAATCTTTTTCCAGGCTCCATTTTCTTGTCCTATTTGATCTTTCTTAGTAGCCTTCATCACTGTCTTAAATTTTACGTGTATTTATTTTATTCTCTGCAGGTTCTCTGTCACTCACTTAGCACAGGGTGTTTTTTTTGTTTGTTTTTAATTTTAACCTAATTTTTTACTGCTGGGTTGGCAGTGCTTGTTAGAAGGACTCCTGGAGGCGAGGCTGTAACTCTTGTTACTCCAGAAATACGTAGAGTCAAATGGGTAGAAAAATATGTTTTATTCAAAGGCAGCTTTGAAGGAAGATAGAAGAAACGTAGCTGTTTTAAAATTCTGTCTCCAAAAAGCTATGAGATGAGTAAAGCTTTTACGGGAAGAAGGGCCGTGCGGGGGACAAAAGACAGGAGTTTCACAGATAGAGTCTTGGGGCCTCCTTATCAAAGAAAAGGAGCTGGCACTCCTGGAGCCTCCATCTGTATCTTCCTTTCACATAAAACATGTTTCATTTAAACCGAGGAAAGGAAATGTATACAGAGGCCTTTCTTTAGAATGCAGAATACAAAAATGGAGATTTTAGAGATGGAGGAACAGAGTTGGGGTGGGGGGGTGGGAATTTCACAGGACTTCAGCTTTCTTTCTCAGCAGGAGGAACTCACTTCCAATTTCAGATGTGGGGTGGGGGGTGGATTCCCCGAATTCAGTGTGTTTCAATCTCTCTTTTGAGCTTCCATGAGCCCCTATTTATAGCCCTATCATAGCACATGAAAAAGAAAACTGTATCATAATTGGAAGTTATTTTTCCCACTCATTAGACTGTGAACCCCTGGAGGGAAAAGGCTGTAATATTCATCTTTGATATTCCAGTGCTCAGAAAAGGGTTGGGCTCAAAGGGGTGCTTCATAAAAGTGCACTTAATGAATTCATGCTTACTTGGTCTCATTCCCTAAAGCATCAGGCTGGTAGACATACTGAGCATCATTATGATTCACTCTCGTGTGCTGGATACAATTCAGCCATTTTTGGTTTAGAAAATAGTTGAATAATATTCAGGAACCATGTGAAATATTAGATTATAATTTTTTATCACTAAAGAGCATGCAGTTTTGCACACGACAAAAATATAAAGCTTGAGGCAACATTAGGGTGTCTTATATTTCACAGAGTTTGACATTAGTGGTCATCTGCTCCATCGTATTATTTTACACATGACGAAAGGGAGGGCCAGACAACTGGTGCTGATTCCCCTATGGTGGCTTGCCCAGTGTCACCCTTCTCCCACAGAGTACTCACTTCCCTTGGCCTTGGTCATTACCTCTTGAGGGGAACCACAGAATCACTGTGCATAGGTGTTCTTCACTCTGTTTTGTTTTCTCATACCAAATTTTCTTTCTCAGATATTTAGAAGCCTCAGTGATCCATTTCAGTGTGTCATATACTTTTATCACAGAAATGTGAACAAAGCAGACTTCTTAGATCACATTTTTACGTAAATTCTAAGCTGCATCCTGACTGTAGATACCACCAACATTACTAAAGGTTATCTTTAACTTGAATTATTTCTGGTAGTTATTAGGGTTTCAGGTGGTTATTATTTAGGTGGATTTATGCAGTACTGGGTAAATCATGGTTTATTGGGAGTAAAGTGAGCATTTTAACCATGAAAACTGCATTATACCTAGAGCATATAGGGACAATAAAAATAAGTATTGTGCTTTTTAGAATACTCTATCTTAAGAAATATAGTGTACACAGGTGCGGTGGCGCATGCCCATAATCCCAGAGGCTTGAGAGGCTGAGACAGGAGGATCGCGAGTTCAAAGCCAACCTCAGCAACAGTGAGGCACTAAGCAACTCAGTAAGACCCTGTCTCTAAATAAAATACAAAACAGGGCTGGGGATGTGCCAAAACAGCAGTTGAGTGCCACCCCCAAAAGAAAGGAAACATCGTGTAAATCATTACTCCTGACTTTTTTTCTAAAAGTTGTCAGCTGTTTCCTTATTCTTGAAATTACCATGGAATAAAGAATAGGAAAAAAACTTATATCACATGTAGAGTTTTTATGGCTCATTTTTGGGAAAAAAAACAACAAAAATTTTGTGAATACATATTTTGATAGAAACAGTTAGTAGTTAATATGTACTTAGAAAACTGAAAAGTAGAATCACCTCCTATTGGAAGTGATTATAATTTCTATCTCAGTATAACAATCGGGGATAACACCTTTAAAAAGTTTGTGTTGATTAATCATAAAGGTAAAATGCTGGATTTATTGATCTGTGATCTTAGACAAAGGGTTTTTTGTTATTTTAAGAATTCCTTGATGGTCCTCTTTCCTTACTAAGTGGGGGAAATGCTCTTCCTTTGTCCTCTTACAACACCTGCTGTGTCGTACTATTTTCCTTTTTGAATTTAAATTGAAAAGTGTTTTCACTTTTCCTGAATGCAAGTTAAGGTCCCTGAAGGCAGAGATCTGATTCTCTATTTCTGTTAATAGTGCCAGCATTTTCCCAAATAGGCTCCACCATGGTCTCTATCCATCTGTTTCCAAATCCTGTTGGTTCAACCTTTAAATTCCTCTCCCATTAGACTTGAGAGACACTGAGAAGTATCACCAGCAAACCAACAGGGTTTCTCTGCCTAAAATTACTTTTGATGGAGAACCAAAAGTTTTCAGAATCTAGAGATGATGACAACCTTCCTCTCCTCATTCCAAGTGTACATGAAGCAAGCAAATGGCCCTCAGTTAGCATAGCCTTATGATTAAGGGCAAGGACTCTTGAGCCAGGCTGCCTGGATTTGGGTCTTGGCTGCGCCATTCAGTAGCCCTTGTCACTTATTAGCTGTGTGACCTTCACTTCTCTCTGCCTCAATTTCCTCATCTATATAATGGGGATAATAATAATCTCATATGGTGATATGGTAATTAAATTAAAGGGGTCCATAATATAAAGTACCTGACACTCAGCAAGTGCTACACATGTTAGTTATCATTGTCATCACTATTTAATAACACTGCTTCTATAGGAATTGATAGGAGAGAAATCACAGAATTTCTATGCAATAAGTTGGTAGTTTCTAAAAACACTGCTTCCCTAATGCCCTTGTGAAGGGACACTGTTCTAGACTGGAATTCTAATGCTGTTCCTGGCACTAGACAAGTCAGCTTCAGATCTCAGGAGTCGGAAGCAATCAGTGGTAATGTACTGCTGTATAGATCAAGGGGTACAAACTGGTAATTTTTGGTCCATATGGTTCTGTAAAAGTAGATTTAACTGTGAGGTTTAATTTTATGCATCAACTTGACTAAGGGATGCCCAGATAGCTGGAAAAACACGAATTCTGTGTATATCTGTGAGAGTGTTTCTGAAAGAAATTATCATTTGAATTGATAGACTGAGTAAAGAAGATCTCCTCATTAATGTGGGTGGGTGTCATCCAATCCATCCAGAGCCTGAACAGAACAAAAAGGCAGAGCAAAGGTGAATTCTTTAGTGCTTCAACTGGGACTTCTGTCTTCTCCTGCCCTCAGACACCATCACTCCTGGTTCTCTGGCCTTCAGACTTGAATTGAGACTTAAAACCACTGGCTCCCTTGCTTCTCAGGTCTTTGGTTCCTGATTAAAGGGCAACCCTGGCTTTACTTGTTCTTCAACTTGCAGATGATTTCGTGGGACTTTTTTGGCTGCATAATCATGTGAGCCAATTCCTATACTTCCTCAGATATCTTTATCTATGTTTACTTCCATGTCTTATATCTGCATCTCTATTTATTGGTTGTTTCTCTGGAGAATTTGACTAATATAGTAACTATACAAATGTTAAGCTTCTTTAAAATCCATGAATGAAAATGATAGTCGACTCATAGAATTGCTCTGTTCAAATAAATAAATCTTCCTGAGTTTTAAGTAAAAACTGGAAAGAAATCTTAGATATGTTTTAGAATATGCAAATTTTGTTGAAGAATACTTTTAAAAGCGAGATTCCATGATTTTGGTTAAAAATAGAGCCTCACTGGCTTACCCTAATGCATTCATTGCTATCTTCCAACTCAAATGCTGTAAAAACTGAGGAAAACATGGAAAGTCATAACAGGAACAAAGTCAAGCAATGATTATTTACTTATGCTAGATTCCAAGGACTTTCCACTAATTATAAGGCCATGGAAATAAGACTGATTAAAGCGGTGTATAGTCCACATAGCAAAAAAAAGGAGAAAGCCTGCCTTTCTGAGAGTAGGTATGAAGACCTTTTGTTCCCCTTTGTCCTTTGGTCACTCACTGCCATTGGTAGAGATAAAGATCCATACCTAATTGAAAACTGGGTCATAATCCTCCTACCCTACTGTAGATATGCTACATTTTAGGCAGAGAAATGCTATTATCCACTTCTGACCAGCATACAATTCACTATATCCATGAAAAGGCTGAACGATGTAGATAATGATCATCAGAATCATCATTAATATTTACTGGATCTTGTGCAAGCTATTTGTTCAAAGGACTTCTCACTTTAGATCTTGGTTCACTTGTGCCTCCCAATAACCTTTGAGGCTTGTAGTGTTAGTTTCTTATACAGATGAGGAAACTGAGGCACCAAGTGCAGAGGAAGACAACTGGAGAAGCAGTGTCGAAGCAGAAAGAATAATGAAACCATGACAGTGAAACACGTGGGCATGAAAATCCAGGAGGATTATTCCAACCGAATCGTAGGTCGTTAGGGGAGTAAATGAGAACTACAGAAGCACAAGCAATAACCTTTCTGAGGCGAGGACTGGGCTGAGCATTGACAGCTCTCTGCAAAGCAAGGGCGGGAGTCAGAGTGCTCTCTAGTCAACATTTCCAGATTCACATGCTTCTTCTACCTCAGCTGTGTATCCTTAGGCAATTTTCTAATCGAAGAAGTCTCTGTTTCTTCATTTTTAAAATGGAGATTATTTTAAGAATTTTTTTTTCCTGGGGCTGGGGATGTGGCTCAAGCGGTAGCGCGCCATGCCTGGCATGCGTGCGGCCCGGGTTCGATCCTCAGCACCACATACCAACAAAGATGTTGTTTCCGCCGAAAACTAAAAAATAAATATTAAAAATTCTCTCTCTCTCTCTCTCTCTCTCTCTCTCTCTCTCTCTCTCTCTCTCTCTCTCCTCTCTCTTAAAACAAAAAAAAAAAAAGAATTTTTTTTCCTAATTTGATTTTTGAGAGGATTAAATGTCATGTGTAAATGCTCACATAGATCTCTGTCTGACACAGAGGAAGTGCCCAGCACACCATAGATGTTATTATTACTATTAAATGGGCAAAAACAGGAAAGAGGAGGATGCCTGGCCAAACAAGTTGGGAGACTCTGCTTAACTGGGTTTGTTTACTGTGGGTCTCTTCATAGCATATAATGTGCTTACCCACATTGTAGAACTTTAAGAGAGAAATTCCCACATTTATTTGATCAAAGAACACCTTGTATCCCCCGACGGAGGACAAATCATGTCTCATGGGACACTGGTGTTCTACAGATCACTCTCTAGGAGATACTCTATTTCACACACTTTCTATACAGAAAAGAAAAGCAACAGTGCCCCCACTTGGAAACCTGAGATCAAGGACATGGAAATAGCCCCTTATGAAGATCTGTGCTGATGGAGGTCTTAGAGTCGAGTCAGTGGAAGAGGGGTCAAGCTCATAACTTCAATGAATTATCAACCACCTTTTATTGACCATGTCCTATAGCTGGGCCCTATCCTCACGAGGCAAATGACCTAAGTAACAAGTGCTACAGTTATGATTCATACCTACACAGTCTGACCTTTGGTATGTATATTGCATTTCACAGTCAGATGACTTCCAAGATCTTATAACTTCAAGGTCTACGAATCTTTCTTGTCCTTTACTTTTTTTTCCCCCCTACTTTCCCTCTCCTATGCATGGATTCCTGTTCATAGTGTCAATGGTATAGGTGCAGCAGAACTTGATCTACTCAACCATTTTGGGTCATTGCCTGGCCCTTTAAAGGATATTAGAAGCTTTGCTTTTGTTGCCTAAAGAATTTTCGGAGAAACGCACAAATTCTTCAGGGGCTCATGGGAAATGAACACAGTATTGTAGTCAAAATAGCAACTTAAGATTTCCTTCTTCATAGGTTTGACCTTTGCATCAAGGAATTAGATACAATATTTTTTCAAACTAATTGTAAAAAATTATTATTTGTCTTTAAAACGATTTTTTTTCCTAAATCTTTACCATATTGATTTAAAAGCTTTACTTAAATGGATGGTTACTGTATACCAAGAATTATAGACCTCAATCTATGTTGTCTATTCTAGTAAACATTAGCTATATGTGAGTATTTGTATTTAACCTGGAAATATGTAGAATCAAGTAAAATTAAAAATTCGGTTGCACTAATCACATTTTGATAGTTCAGTTGGACACGTGTTTAGTGGCTGTATTGAACACCACAAATATAGCACATCTTTCATATTCCAGGAAATTCTATTGGATATTACCACCAATTCAAATTATTAAGCTTTGATTTGCATAATAAAACACTTAAAAAAAGCAGATGTGTGAATGTCTTTCTTTACCAACCCAGCAAGCAACTAGCCACTGAACTGTTTTTGACTTTACAAAGTATCGTGACTACATTTTTCCCTTCATTGTACAAAACCATGTATCTAAGCACTCAAATCTTATAATCATTCACTCTTTTCAATGTCATCACTTTTCACTCTGAAAACATTCTCAGCACTTTTCCATAATGCTGTAAAAAAAAAAATGAGTTAAACTTGGCATAGTTCCAGCCTTTGGAAAGTTATGAATCCTTCATAGTGATGTGGTTTATTGTCTGTCATCATGTCATATGAACCCTATAATCAGGTGTTGTATATTTCTATAGTGTGTCCTACTTTGGCATTGAAATGATCCTGAATTAACATTGGAAGGACACCTATTTAGAAATTTAATTTCTCCCCCATAGCACTGGTGGTACACTATATTGATCAGTTTTTGTTTAATTTATGATTTCTGGTGTCTGAGGACATATACTATATTATTTTCCAGAACTGAGCATGGGTTTATTATAAGATGAACCAGCTTCTCTGGGAATTAACCCATTATGCCCCATTAGTAATAAACTGGGTTAAGGAAATATAATTAGAAATAAAATATTCTGCCAACTCAGTGAATCTTCTCTACCAAAAAAAAGAAAAATGTAGGCAAAACAAAATAGTTTTAGTATTGAATTAGCATTAACTCATACTGTAATGTGTATCACAGGCAATCTGTTTAGGAGGCTGCAAAGGGAAAAAGATATTTTATGTTTTATATAGCCAAGCAAACATAATCCACTGCATAAATGTTAAATATCTTGATCAAAAGAAAAAAAATAAAACTTCTTGTGTCTTTATGACGAGCAGGGAATTAGGAGCCAAGTGCCTAAGCTTAAATCCCCAGATAGGGAGACAAGGCAACCTCCGTCCTAGATGTTCACACTTCAAAGAAATGGCTCTGAGGCCTCCAAGTAATACATTCCTGTGATGTAGAACTGGCAAGAGGCTTATTAAGCTTTTAAAAAGATTTATACACCTCTCAAAGAGACAGAGAAAGTATTTAAAATTTCAAGTTTTCTATGGGAAATGCTGAAGGGTGGAAAGAGTACTCTTTCCCCTTTGGCACCAGAAAAAATTTTAAATTAAGTAAGGTTATTTTTTTTAGACCTGTTTTTATCCTTACAATTTTCTATTTTTGTTACTATTTTGTGCTTGTAATATAATTCTTAAATTATCTCCATGTAGTTCTACTATTTTTGTGGATAGTTTATAGTAGTCTAAGTATACAGCAGGCCCACTTTAAACACAAAGCCAAGAAATTATCAGTATTATAATACAATGAATTTAAAAATTCAATACACTATTTTTCTTGGGAGAATAACCTTTCCTAGAATATCAGTGGTGTGATTCTTTATTAGCAATGTGTAAAAATAATGCATTGCACGTTGAATACATAAGCCATTGTGGAGACATATTCAAAACACAAGCCTAAGGAGTAGTTTAAATCTGTAGTTTAAGCACTTAAGTTTCCAATTTAAAGTTTTTCTTCTAAGGCCCAATCAATTTTTCCAAAGTTCTTATCATGTAAGTAATATTCTATGTTCATGGTAATCTAGGCCTTTTATATAACTATCTCATCTTCCCAACTTTTTCGCAGATTCAAAACACAAAGTTACCCATGACTATTTCATGCATTAAAAAGTCTTAAATTCTGTTAAAGGGTACAGATTGAATATTCAGTGTTTTATGGGTTGTCTTCAGGATAACCCCCCAAATTATGGGCCTTTTTGTTTGTTTGTTTTTGGTATCAGTCCAATCAGTAGCCATATTAGTTTAACATGAAAAGAAATCTCCATGAATAGTCAGCCACCCTGGTTTGCTGTCTATTTTGGGACTAGTAAGAATATACATTATGGGCAATTGGGACTTAGCTAAAAGACTATCTGCCCTTCCTTAAGAAGCTTACATTCCAGTGGAATTTCATTTCACTTTAGCTTTATTGTCTGAAACATCAACACAACAAATGTCAATTAAAATGTGATCTGCAGACTATATTTTCAGACCAAGGCTCAGGGACACTGTTCCTCTCAGACTTCAGAACTGGGTCATTGTATAGTGGTGTCAGGGCAAACACAGCATGTTTGTGGATGATAGCAAATAAGGAAAATCAATATTTATTAACTTGGTCAGCAAAAGGATTAATTGGAAGGGCATATGATGGTTGACAAAACTGCAGGAGTACTGGAGACTCCAGGCTTGCAAGATGGACAGGCAATTTAAAAAAGCACAGGCTGATTTCCATTTGGGGAGAATTTGACTAGAATGTGGGAGCTGGAAACTTTTTGCTCTTTTGATTCTGCGAATGCTGCCCCTCCTGGATTCTTTGATTCCCTTGGATTCTTTGATTCCTTTCTGGAATCAGAATTCCAATTAGAAGCATCTGATTAGCCACGCCACCCTCCAGTAACATCAGCCTCATGGCAGCAATGGAGTAAAGGGAAGGAACAGTTGTTTCAAGGTTTTTTTTTTCCCCTCCTGAAACTGGGGATGTTACTCTGCTTCAACTCTTTTGGTATTTCAGTCAAAGCGTGTTTGCTTTGAATATAAACTGCTGCAAGTTTATATTTGCATGTATTAGCCATTTAGTCTTACAACACCACAATATGGTAGACATTATTCTTATTCTTTCAATTTTTACCACATCAAAGTTGGGCACAGGCTATTAATCTAATTGCCCCTAGTTACACAATAAATGGCAGAAATAGAATCTGAAGTTGGGCACTCAGGCTACAGAATGGGTGCTTTACCATATTGCCATATCTGCTTATCCTGGACAAAGACAAATGTTCAGAGGTTTAGGGAAAAAAAAAAAAAAGAAGAAGAGGAAGAAAAAAGAAAGGACACAGAAAGGAAAAGAAAAACAACACGAAAACATCAGCAAATATTTGTTTTTCTGAAATTACAAAATATGAAACTTTCTATATTCCCATATTCTGTATTATAATTTATGCATATTTTAAACTCTTTCAAAATTTGATTATGGTGTTAAAATTATAGAAGATTTACAAAAATAATAGTTTCCATATAGAGTTACCACCTAGTTTCCCCTAAGGTTGATGCTTCATATATAACCATGTGTAAAGAGCAAAACTAAGAATTTAACATTGGTACATTATCATTAATAAACTATGGACTTTAATTAAATTTATTCAATTTTTCTACTAATGTCTTTTCTGTGTTCCCAGATTTCATCCACTATCCCAACTCTCATTGCTTAACCTGTCCTTAGTCACCTCCTCCCCTTGACAGCTCCTTTGTCTTTGTTTTTCTACTGTGACTTTGATACTACGAAGATTAATGATTAAGTATTTTATAAATCATCCTTCAATTTTCACTTGTCTACTGTTTGCCAATGATTAAATTGAGGTTATTAATTCAGGGGAAGAATGACTTTTTCAGTACATTCTATCAGGGAGTATATAACACTGATATGTCATTACTGGTGATGTTGACATTGATCACTTGATTAAAACTTTTATTTTTTTAAATCTTTTCTTGTTACTTTTTAAAATTGCTAAATCAATTCTTTTTGTTTGAAACTTTAGTTAAATTAACATTTCCAATATTTATGAAATTTCACTCAGTTTTTTACTTTCAGGTTTTGCTATACTGCAAAACTTCTAACTCATATGGATTCTTGTACTACACAGAACTCCTCTCTCCATTTAGCACTAAGCTTCTGTGGTTTAGAACCACATTGAACAGAATGTTCCATCTGATGTGTAATAAACTAAGTGAAAGATGAGCAGTCCACTATCTCCGTATATTGGAGTAGACTCTATAGCTAAAGGCAATCTTATTCTGATGCAAGATGTACTACTACTCCAGGGATTTAGTGAATTATAGACAATCCTGTCTACTTAATGAGTATCCAGGCCATTTCTTCTATTGTTTTTGAAAGCCACATTTGTTAGTAAGGCCTTCAGGCCAATTTGGCAATTAGCCTAGGTTTGATGATATCGCTCATTTGAAACACACTTCAATATGTAAAACTGCACAGCTTTCTTCTCGTATGAATAAAACATGCCAAAATAGTGATGTAGACAAACTATTGTGATAGAAAAACATTTTGTAATTGTTCCTGTGTAAGTTGATCTTTAGTAGTTTGTTTTGCTTATAACTCAAGTACATATTTAAAATCAAAATGATTTGATACTTTGATGATATATATCTAAATTCTCAAGGTTTTGAAGTAGTTTTCTCTCTCTCTCTCTCTCTGTGTGTGTGTTTTCTTCAAAATAAATGGTAACATCTGCTCCAAGCCTCCATAGAATAGTGAAAATTGCTAATGTTTGGTAAACCACTTTTTAGCAAAATTAAATTTAGATGGGTGATGGTTGGAGGTGTGACTAAGGGAAGGAAAATAATAAAATTGCATATTTATAAAAAAGCAGTGTTTAATGGCTGTAGTCAGGGCAACACTTTTAGATGTGACTTGGAAAATGGAACCACTAGGTATTCTGCATCCATCCATTTACTTTTGCAAAGAGAACTTAACATTTTTAAAGTTACCATCTGCTTAAGAGTGTAGTCACATAATCATTGGTTATTTTTCTACCTCCCTAGGTTTGTTATATAATTTGCTTTAAGCAGTTTATTAGTCACTGCTAAGAATTTTAATCATAATGTTAATATATAAGAAATCATACAAATTAAAAAGATTAATTAGTTCACAGTGTATGCCACAAATGATGTGTCTGAAAGCATTATTTACCCTTTCTTTCTTGTCTGCTTTTCCCCCTCTCTTCTTTCCTTCCTTCTTTTCCCATCCTTTTTTGGGGGGAGTGGGGGTTGATGGGAAAATAGGAGAAGCCATTGGGCAGAGTGAGCAGAATGTAAAAGTGAATATATTTATAGATACTTTTTGGTTCCTGGACAAATTACAGAGGCTTCACTCAGAGAAAGCAAACAGTAGTGATGTGTTGGAGATAGCTTTTACCAGCTTACAAGGACCAATGTTTAAATTCTAAGGCATTTTTTTTCAGCCAGTTATTAAATAGAGCCACTATTATGCATCAAGTTACATAAACTCATTATTAGATAAACATTAAAAACAAATATAAGAAAAACTCCAGGCTTATCACTCCCTAAGTTTTTATTCCATTTTATTATTATTATTATTATTATTTTAATTATGCTCAAGGTCATTTACTGAGTACATGTGTCATTGAAATACTGAACAGGGTGTGCGACTGTATGTTTCCCTAGCTCTTCATACAGGGAGTTCAGTTTGCTACCTGGATCAACTTATGATTAAAGCTATGAATGTGTGTTTTTAAGATAATTTTTAAATTACAGCATTAGAGTTACATATAGATAGTAGTTGGGTTCATTTTGACAAAATGAGTGTCTTAAAGAAAATAAAATTAAATATGATGAGAGACCATGTGATTTAAATTCATTATTCTCTTTCAATACTAATTTTCTGTCAGTCAAAATTTCTAAACTCCTATTTCTCTCGGGATCCTTGAGCTTGTTCCTTCTGCCTAGAAAACTTTTCTCTCCTAATATACACTTGGTTCTCATTTTTCCCACTAGAATTTATAAGCCACTCCTTCAGGTCAGCTTTATCTGATTATCCTTTTGAAAATAGCCTATCCAGTCCTGCCCACTCCCTGATCTGGCAAGATTAATCTGGCCAAATTTGATCTGGCCATTCCATTCCCAGTCTTTACCTTTGTCACAGTACTTTCTCTAAAAGGATATGATTTATTTTGCTCATAGGTTTATTGTCTTTCTCTTCTCCCCTGTGTGGGGGGAATCTTCCATGACCTTTTCCTTTCTGATTTTCAATGCTTAAATCTGGGCTGGGCACATAGTACATGATCAGTGCACTTTTGTTTTAAAAATAATTGAATACACTGTAAAAGTGAAAGTCGTCTAAGTTACGGTAGAGGCTGAAGATGAGATAAAATGAAGTTTGTTAAAGTACCAACCGCCACTGGAAAAAAGAGGTTCTGGGAGGCTGAAATAAGCTATTCCTTAGAAAACACAATTGAAGCATATGTATAATGTGAAATAGTTAAATCTAGCTAATTAACAAATGTATTATTTTACATAGTACCATTTTTGTTGTAAAAACACTTACCATCATTTTATATATATATGCTTCAAAAAAATCAAGTTGCACAGAACGCATACAATTTTATCTGTAAATTTATAAAATAAAAATACTTTTAAAATTAAAAATGAAGAACAATTGGACAATTTAAATAAATAAAAAGATACTGAACTTTTATTAATTTTTTTGGTGGATAGAATTTAGAAATAGATTATGTCAAAATTTTAGAGATAGAACTTGTACAATGCATTAATTATGCCATGCTCATCTGTGGAAATAATGCTTCTAAAGCAACATTAATTATATGAATGAGGGAGAGGGTTTTATTTTAAGAAACAGCAGAATATTCAGATATTTTTTTTTCTTGTGGCATTTCTCCAGCTACAGAAGCTAGCTGTCAAAAATTTTTTTCTTTCCCAGAAGACTTTTGTGAGGTGGAAGCTGAGGCTGCAATTCTATTCCAAGCCAAACTTTGTACAATGAGCAAATAAAATGCAAAAGAGCATTTTCGGTGACTTTGATGAAGCTATTTCTAATATTTAGAATCCTACTGAAATTTATTGCTGACTTTTAAAAAGTATGATCTGGGGGGTCTAATTATGTATGAAATGTATGGCTTATTATGAAATGTATAGTTCATAAACAGAGGAATAAAGAGTAAAAAGAATATTTTTATGAGGAATGTTGTAAGGATTGGCAAAAGTGTTTTTGTTTGTTATATCATTGATTTATTCCACACCTATTTTGCACACTAGTGGGAATTGAACACAGAAGTCTTCTACCCCAAGTTATATCCCCAGCCCTTTATACATTTTTATTTTGAGAAAGGGTCTTGATAAATTGCTAAGCGTGGCCTCAAACTTGTGATCCTTCTACTTTAGCCTCCTGAAGAGCTGGAATAACAGATGTGTGTCACTGTGCCTATAATCTCTGACTTTGTGAGGAATGGTTGAAGAGTAGTGTGCTGACAAATGTTTAAATATTGGCTCTTCAGGGAAGATTCAGAAATTATCCTGAACTATAGCGTTTGCCCATTTGAATGGTGTAAATATCTCATGCTGATTTCAAGCTACCACCATGATGTTGCTGAATATGAAGACAAAGAAGAAATGGACATAGCTGGCTCTGAGGAGCTGATAACAAGCAGGTTCCAGCACACCTTTGGTTGGAGAGAACAGAATGAAGGCTCAGAGAGTAGTTAGAGGGAAACTACTGAAGAGATAATGTGATATAAATTGTACTGGTGAGATCTGAGCAATTTGCAGAGATATTAAAGGGATAAAGAAGCAGTTTTATACTAGTGGTCAAGAGTTAAGACCATAAATGCAGAGTCAGACATCGAACCCAAATCCTGGTGCTGCCACTTACTAACGCTATGATAATGGGCTATTATTTCTGTCCTTTTCTGGGCTTCGTTTATAAGTTGGTGATAATGATTATATCAGACACTCAGGGTTGTTATAAGCAGTAAAAGAACTAGTCCCCATGAAGCACTGCAGTTGGTAAAGAATACAAAAAATGGTATCATTTGCAAGGCAGAGGAGATGTTGGAAATTAGTGACTTGCGTGTTGCTTGATAGGCAAGGAAGGACTAAAAGGAATCAACACTGACTTATGGTTTTCTGTGCTGTCCACCAAACAGCTAGAGATGTCACTTAATTTTCCCATTGACTTTGCACCCTGCCTTTTCGGAAACAAATAAACATGTTTCTTTTTAAACACTGGATTTTAGGACCTCTTTGTTATAGGGGCTTTTACTGTACCCTAATTAGTGGAGGTTGATCCTGTTTTCTGTGAATAGTGAGATGGAATTATTTTCTGAGAATTAAGTTAGTGGTAAAGGGTATAAGTGAAATTAGTTTGCAATAGCTGGTAGGTGGGGAACAGGAGAGCAAAGACACATACTAGGAAAATATAAGAACACTATGTGGTCATCTTGAGAAATTAAAAGACAGTTGCTTCATGGAGAAAGGAAACAATATAAATATGAATTAACCAAACAAAACAGAAGAAAGCCCTAGCAGTTTTATTAAAGGTTATGAAATTTATGTCAGAAATGTCATTTTTCAGACTTAGAGTAAAAAAACATTTCATGACAGTAAAGATCAAAAGTACATTGTTAATACTACTATACTTGAACAACCCATACTAGAAGAATGTACAAAGTTTAACCAGACATGGCTGCTATGCATGTATATTTTTTATTAAAAATAAAAATTTATATATCTTGGTGATTGTGTAAACTCTGGAAACAAGCACAAACATTGTTGATTCTATGCTCTCCTTTCATAAATCTCTTCTAATCATTGTTTGAGCTTAGGATCTTTTTAGGCCTGGACAGGTAGAGTATTATATGATCTTTTCTAGGGTGGTGAAACTTTGTTTGGTATTTGCTGTTCTTCAGGTCTTCCACGTTGGTAAAATATACTTTACATGTAATTTTCCTGGCATGGATATACAAAATTAAGATTCTAAAGCTAAATTACTCACTAGAAGTCAGCTATATAATATTCTTGTCATAGATTCCACTTATATCTTATCTGAAAAATTACATGGATTATTCTGAGTTGTGACCCTCTTTGTATTCTAATAAGGAGGCACCTGGTCTGGTGTTTTACACAAAATTAGCTAAAATATTATTTCTGAGTAGATACTGAGATAATTATTTTTATGTTTTTGCTTATTTATTAGGTAGTATAATTGGAAGTGATTGCCTTGAGAATCTATCACGAGGGAAACAGCACATTTATTCTTTAAAATAACTGGTATGCTCATCCAGTTACTGCACAAGATTATTATCAAGGTTTAATTTTCTGCTTTAATCAAGTTTCTTTGTTTTGGTAAACTGAAGGTTTGTTCCTGCCAGAGAGAGCAGTTTTGAAGATGCGTAAGGTGTGTTGTACATGAAAAACCTTAGAGAGGCTTTGTGTTCACTGGGAAAATGTTTTAATTTGGGTGACAGCCTTAAGTCAAATTCCTGATTATCCTCAATTTAATTGAGAAAATTGCTTAACCTCAGTCTTTCTGTCAAGTTTGATCGACAGACAACTATTAGCTGTGCGAGGCACTGGAATGATGAGAGCCTTAAAATGTCTTGAGACTTCATTTTTTTTTTTTGAGTTTGACAAAATTTATTGGTATTTTAGTAAAGACATTCATCTCAGTCGTTTCTCTCTCCTCATCTTGACCTTAGGTTAATATTTCATTTGGGTCAAGAAAAGAATATGTAGGAGAGGGATGTTATTTTAACAAACAGTAAAATGGAGAAAATGGATAGTCTGCCTACATAAAAGTAACTTAAATTCATGTTTCTTGATATAATTAAATCATGTTAAGAACTAATAGTTGTATATACATTTCCATTGTTTTACTTGGGGCTCTTTCTAAACTTAAATGCAAGTGAACAAGAGTTAGGAATATATACAGGCTGCTTCTCTGGAATTATTACCAATTAAAAGAGCTCAGTGAGTTAATTACCACCAATAAAATAGTTTGAAGCTGCCTCCAAATTTAACATTGTAGGAGTTTTCAAGGAAATCATATTACCATATTTTTATTGTCTGTGACTATGCTTTTAATGTGTTTGTCACATTAAAAAATAATGTCCATATACAATGCAAAAATACAAAACAAACACCTTATGATACACAAATCTTAATAGTATATGTGGTGGGAGATTTCATAAAATGTAACTGAAGATGCATCTTCTTTCCTTCTATTTTTAGTACCTAAAATGTGCTTTTGAGAAGACACTGGTCAGTAAATATATATATTTCAAATAAACCATAGAATTATACTAATAAGAAATCCTGCAGTGAGTTCAATTTAAATTGGGTTTAACAAGTTAGTAACTTAAATGATTAGACAAAGTTACAGAAAGTGCATCTTCTCATGTTGTCTTCATACAATGTTAAATTTCTCTTTTTTTTTGGTGTTTATACATTTTAAAAAATAAAAACCAGCCAAATGCTTAAGTATTATATACATTTAAATTGTTGGTGGTGGTTTGTATTTTAAAAGAAACAGCTTCCTTATGATTTGCCTCAAGTTCTGGTGGAAATGCCTACAGGAACTAGTTATGAATAAAAACCAAGAGAAGCACATTCAGAATACTGATTTACTTTGGTAGCAAATGGTTGTTCTTTGAAGACTAATGAAGGTAGACAAGACCCATTAAGGTGTGTGGGCTATTTCAAATACTCGATATTTCACATAAAAATTAAAAAAGAAATAAAAACATTTTTAAGAGCTAAGCGTTTGTATCCACTGATAGCAATGCCAATACCTAGTATATGATGACTTGAAACAAAACAAATGCCCATAAGGAAAAAAAGCTGTATTTTAATTTTATCTAAATTTATTATCAGTCAATAGTCCAGTAACATTTTCCTCTCAGTACAATACTCCCTTCTCTCTATAAGGCTGTTCCTGGGAGCCAGACACTTTAGGTAATGAGGGAGTTAAGTTAGGAGAGTAACTGCTTGCAGTTTTAAAAAGATAGTAACTTTTTGTTTCCCTCTTAATGTGCTAATAGTTGTGCCTAAAAAAATATGCAATTCTTAAAAAGGTACCATTTCTGATTTCTTTATTATCTGTAACCTTTGGAAACTAATCACATGAAACTACAAAATTAGCAAATGTCTTGAAATCTGTATATAAAACATAAATTACCTCTAATTTCAAACTCTCATTTATTAGTGTACCACTCAATCTTAAAAAACAAAACAAAACAAAAACAAAAACGAAAAAGAAAAAAAAGCGGCTCCAAAGATAGTCTTATACCATTCTTTAAAAAAGGAAACTGTTCCTTTTAACTTTACACCCACCCCATACCCCAATTTCAAAACACATCATTTAATTGTCTTGGTCATGAACATTTCCAAGATGAGATTTTATATTTCGTTCCCATAGCTTCTGGTTATCAGAAAACCCATGTTTTCCTTTATTGAAAGAATTTGGTCCAGCTGATGTTGGTGTATCCCTTCCAATATTCTTCATCCTCATCTTTGCTTCTGGAGGCATTTCCTCTGGTTCACTATCTTCATCTTCATTAAAAGCTGCTGCTACTGAAAGGGTTTTTGGAGCAAGAGTTGGAACAGTTTCTTTAGGCTTACTTGATCCAAGTTTGATGGATATGGCTGATGCTTTCTTTGTTGTCTGACTACCTATGGCAAATCCAAACTTGGAGATCTTTGTAGGCTTTGTTGGGAGGTCTGCAGCTTCTTCTTCAGCTGATCGCTTCTCAGCGCTGCGACTGGAACTTTCCCCTCCATTACTCCGGCGGCTCCAACTCGCTGCGGCTTTTCAGGCTTCTCCTCTCCCGCCTTCCCGTCCGCCATTTTCCCCGCCGCGGCCTCCCCTGCCTGTCTTGAGACTTCTTGAGAAGAGGTGATGTGTGTGTAACAGGGACAGAAATTACTAATGTGTGAGGAGACACGTTTTTGTCTGTTCATTTGCCTAGTCAATTTACAGTGCAGATTGGCATAATCTTCAGAGGCTGAACAATAGAATCAAGGATGGGTACTTGTATGAGGATACCATACTGAGAGGAAAAGAGAACAGCAGGGAGTAAAAAGGAATGAGGGTAAGGAAAGGAAATGTTCCACATGGAGACAGAAAGGTGAGAAAGAGGTTTAGAGGAAAGAACTGAATGTGAGAGATGAGAAAGCTGAGAGGTGGGGCAAGTTGGCAATTGATAAGGATGAGAGAAAAAAATATTTTTAACATAGCTGGTTAGACATTGGATCTTCGTAGTTCTGGTTGTTGGATTTTGTTTCTTTGACTATAACACTTTGCACCAGGTATTTAGATTTTAGGGAAAAATCACAAAAATTACCAATTTGTTCCTTGTTCTGGAATACTTTAGGTCAGTTTTATGTCAAAATCAAATATGTCAAAGGCAAATATTTTCATACAGTGTTGATATCTAATTATTCAAAGAGTTTCCAATTTGCATGAAAGTCTCAAAAGGTATTAATCTATATTTCTCCAGTTGAAATCTCGCTTATTATAACTAAAACATTTTTAAACTTAAGATAAATTAATTATATAAACACTAGTGTTTTCTCCTTAACTTTGTAACATATAATTCTTGTGAAATACATTTTTACCTTTAATCATTAAATTAATAAATTTCACGGTAAGAAATCTATTTTTCCAAACAAGAATAAATTCAAAGCACTGACTAAGAAGTGGAATATTATATTTTGATAAGTATCAGAGCCTTTTGGATTGAAACTCATAGACTCACCATGTTAGAATACTGAAGCTTTCTAAGATTCTTTTATAAAATGTAAGAAACAAAGTCTCTTGAACATAAATAATAACATACACAATAAGGAAAAGCATCAAGATTTTATCCTCTGAGTTATTTAATGGAAAGGAGTGTGGAGGGGTTGTGGCTGGAGGACAGTGGTAGAATAAACAAACGTTGTACATGTGATTGAATCAAACCATTAGGGCTGTTTGATAATTAGTGAAGCAGATTTACATGCTGTCAGGAAATTTTTATGTACTATGGTAAATTAGACTTGGTAACTCTTGATGACCTGTGATATGTTTGAGAAATTTTGGATTTTGCTATTAAGTGCAGGTTTTGTCTTGGTTTTGTTTTCTGCTCAAAAACAATTTTTTTTTTTTGGTCATGCCTTGGGCAAGATAGAATTCTTCACTCACACAGCTTTTATTTCCTTTTTATTGCACTGGAGTTTGTGGTGTCCCTAAAGCAGAAATGTTGGTGTGTACTCTATATTAAAAAAGAAATTGCAGATTTAGAAACACTTCAGTAAATGAGTAAGATCCATAATTAAAAATGTTAAGGTATTTGTTTTTCTTTGTTGATTTTGTAGTATTTTTAAAAACCCTGCAAAATGGCATTATAGTGTATTTACTCCAGGATGAGTAGCTGTGCATTTTGCAGGTGGTTGCCAGTGTGGATGTCAGGTCACATCTTTTGCCAAGCTTAGTGGATTTCCTAGGATCAGTGGATGATGTGATAGCTCATCATGTGCAAGACCTCGTATGAGATCTCCTATGACTTGGGCTACTCAGCAAATAATCCCAAAAGAGGTGAAACTGGGTTCGAGGTAAAAGTCATGTAGGTTCTTCTTCCTTAGACCTGTGAACTATTTTTAGCTCATGTCTATTTGGACTATTTATATATATATAGAAAATATCAACAACAACATCCACCACAACTACAACAATAAAAAAGCTGACAAAATATAGAATAATGATTTTTTTAAGTACTGATTTTAGGTATGTTCTGTTTTTATGTCTTCCTCCAAATTTTATACTATATACAATTAATTGGAGATGGATTTTCACCATTAGCATATAAGCTAAAGCCATGAGACATCTGGGAAAAGCAAAAGAATGTCTTTTTAACCCTGTGACAGGCATAAACTTCTTAGGAACTAATTATAAGGGAAAAATATGGTAAAACAATGTTCATCAAAATTTCAAGATGTGAAAAAATAGTGCTGGAAAAATTCAAAGGTAAGACTTGTGCAGGGGAAGGTATATGCAGCACCCAAACCGACAAAGGGTTTGTTTTCAGTAAAGTTTAAAAGTATTCTTTTGAATCAATAATAAAATGATAAACAAACCAGTTGAAGAAACAGGGAAAAAGACTTAAACAGATATTTCATAAAAGAAAATACAGAAATTACCAATACACCCTTGAAAAGGAATGAACATTACTAGTCATTAGAGAAATGTAAATTAAAATCTTCTGAAGTTGGGCCCAGTGGCACATGCCTGTAATCCCAGCAGCTCAAGGAGACTGAGGCAGGAGAATCACAAGTTCAAAGCCAGCCTCAGCAGCTTAGTGAGGCCCTGTCTCAAAATAAAACATAAAAAGGGCTAGGTATGTGGTTCAGTGGTTAATTCCCCTGTGTTCAATTCCTAGTACCAACCAACCAACCAACCAACCAACAAACAAAAAATCTGATGAATGCAACATCACACTCATTATGCTCACTAAAATGTCTAAAATGAGAAAACTGACCACACCAATGTTGGTAAGAATGTGGAGCAACAGGAGCTCTCAATATTGCCAGTTGTAGGATAAAGTCATACAACCACTTTGGAAAACAGTTCTGTATTTAATTAAATGAGCATAAACCTACCTCTGTCCCAGTAATTCCACTCATAGATATTATCCAAGAGAAATGAAAGAATATTTCCATGGAAAAAAGATTTATAGATGAATAGTTACAGCATCTTTATTCATAATTTCCACAAACTGGAAACAACCCCAAATTTCAACAACAGATGAGTGGATGAACATTTTTTAATAATCATTCAGAGGAATACTACCCATTAATAAAAAGAACCAACTTATTGATAGAATCCACAGCATTCATGAATCTCAAAAAAACACCATTATGAGAAAAATCAACCCAAGCACAAGAGTGTTCATGGTGTGATTTCATTTTATGAAGAGCATCAAGATTAAAACTAACCTATAGAGATAAAATTCAAAATGGTGGTTGCTCATGAGGTGTGAGGATGGCCTAGAAAGGACCCAGGGGCACTTTTTGGGAGGATGGAGATGTTCCATATTTTTATTAGGCTGGTAGTATAAAGTGTATGTATGTACCAGAAATTATGACTTAAGGTTTGTGTATTTCACTTTATATTGATTTAACCTGAGTTAAAGTTATTAATTTTTAATTATTATAGTGTATTATAAGTCAGTACCAGAAAATGGGAGTAAGTTTAAATAACATCTTTATCTTACTCTCAGAGTTATACAAAGATGTTTGATTTATCTTTTGATGTTTTATTAAGATGAATTGATTATATATTCCTTTGAGAGCTTTTAAGACTTAGCTTTTCCCCCTTAATTTTATATGTTTTACAACTACCTGGATATTTTATATTAGTTAATTTCTTTTATTAATTTTTAAAAAATTCTTCTAGGCACAGAATTCTAGGTATAGTATACATAGTAATACTCTGCCTTCTTAAAGCTTGGGTGGAAGTGCCAAGATTTATAATAGTATTCTCCATATCAGCAATAGTATAGATTTTTTTTTGTTCATTTCTTTCTTTCTTTTACTGTTTCCTGTATTAGGTAAAGAGTAAATAAGTATCATCTCCGAAGAAATATAATAAAACCTCAAGTATCATAAATTGAACTAATTTATTTATTTCATGTGTCCAATTACTGAACAACTTTTGAAAACTAAGATCCCAAATATTTAGTTTGAATTAGAATGTATTGGAATTTTGAATCCATTTTTTGTCCCTCAATGGCTTTTATATTAAGTTACATCATATAATGTTTTTAACATATTTTGAATAAAAATTATTTTAACATATCTTTTCATATTTCTATTTTTTTTTCAAAAAAGATAAATTTTCTGTTTCTAGTAGAGAGTGGAAAATGTGAGAAGAGAAGGACATGAACTAATAAATAAAGGGGGCTGGACAGAGGCAAGAGAGTAGTCAGAAAGATGAAGGGTCTTGAGAGGAGATGTCCAGGCTGTGCGGGCTTGTCGGCATTAAGCACTTTTTGAATTGAATTTTTGAGACTCAGTCAGTCAGAGAAAGAATTTGAGGAGTATAGTGAGGTAGTCATGGTGATAAAAAGGAAGATTTTTAGAGGATGCAATTTAAATTAACTGGAAGAAGAGATTTGAAGCAGTGAAGCTAGAAAGAGAAATTTGAATTTATCAAAATGACAAGAACAAAAAACATTAAGGAGTTTAGGCATATGTCATAATGACAAGTCAATGGACTCACTTTACAGCCTAATAGCTCACTTGAATAGACTAGTGGGTTCCAATAATTTATATAGTTTGTGATCAGGAAGTGTGGATGGGAACACAAAGAATTTTATATTGCATGTAGCAATTTGCTTACTTCTGTTTTAACCTCCTAGTATAAAGTGATCATTACTTTAATTTTTATATATTATCAAAATTTTGAACATGGAAAGGTGCAAAAATATTGATAGACATTGTAAAGTCAGCCAACAAACCGTTACTCTATCTATTAGACCACGGACTGGGCAGTGTTCTTGACACTGGGAATATAATGCAGAAGTACTCATTTTCCTAAAGAAGTGTATATTTTATTGCTAATGAGAGAATGGAGAAGAAAAATTAAGTGCAATTCATTCCTCCACTTATTCACTAATTTCTCCACATATTGATTTATGCTATGAAGCATTTAAAAATGGAGTATTAGAAAGTGACAGGTTTTTGGCTAGTGACTTTAGTTAGATAAGATTTGATTGATAAGAAGATGACCATATGAAGTATTTGAAAATGAAATAGCATCAAATTAAAATAAACAGGGGTGGAGATGAACTTTGCATGTTCAAGAGGGAAAAGGAAGGAACCTGTGACTAGAGTTTATAGTGAATAGGAGAGCATGGAGGGATGGGAGTCCTGAGAAACACTGAGGGACCATTATTAATAAAGAGCCTGGGAGCTGTGGTAAAGACTTTGGATTTTATTCCAGTTGTAATGGAAAGTAGCTTTAGTTGGCCTTTGTTCTGTTGTGACCAAAAGACCTATCAAGAACAGTTAGAGGAGAAAAAGTCTATTTCAGGGCTCATGGTTTCAGAGGTCTCAGTCCATAGATGGCCAACTCCATTCCTCAGGGACCAAGATAAGAAGGAACATCATGGCATTGGGTTAAGGCTCTCATAATCTAATCATTTCACCTCTAAACCTTGTATTGTCTCACACTTGACCTTTCGGTGGACACCTAATATCTAAACCATAAAAAGTGCTCTAAATTTTTAATATAACTTTATTTTGTTTATTTATTTTTTTATGTGGTGCTGAGGATTGAACCCAGTGCCTCACAAATGTGAGGCAAGTGCTCTACCACTGAGTCACAACCCCAGCCTCAAAGTGCTATAATTTGATTTATGCTTTAGCATTATTTTTTAATTGCTTTATGGACATTAAGACTGGGATAGAGAATAATTAGGAGAATCTTGCAACAGTTCAGGTAAAAAATGACAAAGGCTGAAATAGGGCTGTGGTGATAGAGATGGTGTGAAAGTGGAGTAATTTGGAGTCTGTTTTGTGGTAGAGTGGGCATGAGTTCCTGAAAAGTCATCTCTGGGCATAAGGAGAATGTAGGAACCAAGGATCATATGTCAATTTTCCCATTGAGGATCTGAGTGGATAGTGGATCTGTTTAAAGAGATTGCAACATTTAAGAGAGAAATTTGTGTGTGTGCGTGTGTGCATATGAGTGAGCATGTATGTGCGCATGTATGTGTATAGCCAGAAATTATTCAAAGAATACTATTTGTATTATACACCTAATTAAATATAAATAATCTATATTTTTTCCACTCCATATTGCCATTTTTATGTCTAATAGCTCTCTCACAATTAAAGGTCTGTGGTCTGAGATATGGTCCTTTCAGCGCTGGAGGGCAAAGAGTGAGGAGACTGGGAAGAACAGATTCTTTAGGCAGAGAACCAAGAAACCAAGTGAAAAAATACTTTCAAGAAGAAGGAAATGTCAAAAACTGTCAAGTCTATTTTGCTACTGAAAATTTCTCATTGGATTTAAACATGGAAATTACTAAAATTTGAGAAGAGCTGTGTTTTATTCAGCTTTTCACTGCTGTGACTAAAAGACCCAACCAGAACAATTGTAGAGGAATAAAAGTTTATTCAGGGGCTCACAGTTTCAGAGGTCTAGGTCCATAGGCAGCTGGCTCCATTCCTTTGGGTTTGGAGTGAAGTATGACATCATGTGGAAGAGGGAAGTCTCTCATGTGAGAATCAGAAAACAGAAAGATTCACTCACCAAATACAAAATAAATACCCTAAAGGCATGCTCCCAATGACCCACCTCCTCTAGCCATATCTTACCTGCCTTTAGCCTCCACCCAGTTAATCCCATAATAGAATTGATTCATTGATTGGATTAAGGCTCTCATAGCCTGATCATTTCTCCTCTAAACCTTCTTGTATTGTCTCACACATGAGCTTTTTTGGTTTTACACACATCCAAACTATAACAAGCTGTTCAGTGGGAATGGCAAAGCCAAAAGTCCTGAAATGTGTCAAGAGAGAAGAGGGAAAAGGGATTTGAGAGCAACAAATGCAAATGTTCAAATCATCAAGGAGAACGGGAATATAAAGTTTTGAGGGAAGTATCATAGAATAGTTCTGGAAATGCTGAGAAATGCAGACTTAAATTTGAATGAGACTAATCAGTATAATCAAGATTTTTCTCTAGCTTTGTGTATTTCTGGTTCTAGAAAGAATAATTGTGCCTAATAGGGGTCAGGATTTCTTCCTGATGAAAGAAGATTCATCCTTTGTTTCTGTTAGCTTTATCATCACTGTGACCAAATGCTAAGAACAATTTAGAAGAGGAAAACTTTCTTTGGGGCTCATAGTTTCAGAGGTTCCGTGCACTGTAAGCTAGCTCCATAGCTCTGGATCTGAGGTGAGGAAGAACATCATGGCAGAAGGGTATGATGGAGGAAAACAGCTCAGGATTTAGCAACAAGCAAGGAGAGAAAGAGAGAGAGAAGGATGGGGGAAGCTCTCTTTGCTCACCAGGGACAAAATATAAACTCCAAAGTCATGTCTCCAGTCACCTATTTCCTCTAGCCATTAGTTAATATGAAGCTGATACATATTAATGGGTTAATCCACTGATTGGGTTAAGGCTCTCATAATCCAATCACTTCACCTATGAAAATTCTTGCATTGCCTCACACGTGGGCTTTTGGGAAATACCCTATATCTAAGACATAACATCCAACCACTGTGTAAAATGGAAATAGCTGCATTGATGCGGCTCCCAAGGAGCTCATACCTATCTCACAATGAAAAATATATTTAGAGCATTTGCAAGAGTTCTCCTAGTCTTAACATTTCCAGCATTGCTCAAAAGTCCAAGTCCAAAATCTCATCTGAGTCTAAAACTCTTGGAGGTTTTCCCTTTTCAAAGATCAAAAGCAAGTTGCAAATATCCAATATATAATGGTACAAAGTAAACAGTTCCATTCCACAAGGGAAAAATAGGGGCATAAAAAAACGGATGGGACCAAAGCAAGACCAAAATCCAGCTAGGCAAACAAGTTCTATAGCTTCACCTCAAGCATATTGGGCACATTGGGTCATGATGTTCTCTCCAAAGGGCTCAAGTAGCTCTTCCCCTGTAGTCTTGCTGATTGATTGTAGCCTACATGGCTTCTCTCTTGGCTTGTCTCCTTTTGATGCCCACAGCTTTCCTTGGCAGATGTTCTATATTATTGGCAACTCATAATTTTAGGGGTCTGCATTACAGCTTCAGCTTCCTACTCATATCTTTATGTATCACTTTCTCAGCCTTTGGGATTCCAACCCTGGTACACTTTATTACATGCTGAATAAAGATGAATATTTTCATGGAGTAGGATGTAGTGTTTTCATAGAACAAAAAAGTATGGGAATTGGAGGTCCTTTATGAGGATGGAAAGCATATAAATTACTAGATGTGTAGTTTGTATGAAAGAGATGTTTTGAAATTGAGATTTGGGGAGTGCTTCAATTATAAATGATGGTTAGCTCTTGAAAACAAAACAATGTGAGGTTAATGGAGAAAAAGTCACTGAAATTAAGGGAGGTCCAGAAATGAGGAGAAAGCATATTTGGTGGTGGACTTTGAATTCATTGAGAATGGTAATGAGACAGTGGAAGGAAGATGAATTGGGTACTAAAGTCACCAATAAATGAAGAAGAGTGATTGAGAAAGTTACTTCATGACATGACAAAGGAGTGAATGATATAGTCTAATGAAATGGACTTCAAATGATTTTGAATTTTAGAAAGACAAAGGAAGAGAGACTATTGGGAAATGGTATTGGAAATAAAGGAGTACACTTTATTTTTAGACTTGATATACATGAACTATAAGGCAACCCCCCCCCCAAAAAAAAAGAAGAAAACTCTACCATTTAAAAGTACAGTGAGGATAAAATAAATTTTATTTGGAGCAAAAAAGTGAAGAATAATTTGAGAATACAGGTGGAGGAGTTTTGTGATGAATGACTGTGAATTCCTGAGAGCAAGGTGAAAGACAATTTAGCAGAATGGCTATAGATAAGGCGATGTCTGAAGTGATACAGGGAACTCCCTGATAGAGCAGATGATTTGAGAGGTTAGGACTTCTCATAGTGATTGAGGGAAATGGGAAGGTATTGGCATGATGGTCCTGCAACTCTCAAATCCAGTAGTACTTTAAGGCCTCTAAGTGATTGATCTCTTTCTCCTGGGGAAGAAGTAGCTTATAGGTGTATAAAGAGAATGAAAGCCTTGGAATAGCTGGAGATATTGGTTAAGAGGGAATGTGTAAAATGGAAATAGCTACATTGATGTGGCTTTTATTTTGTGTGTGTGTGGGGCATACTGTGATTGAACTCGGGGACACTGAACCAGTGAGCCACATCCACAGCTATATCTTGTATTTTATTTAGAGACAGGGTTTCACTGAATTGCTTAGTGAGTGCCTCACTTTTTCTGAGGGTGGCTTTGAACTCACAGTTCTCCTGCCTTAGCTTCCCAAACTGCTGGGATTACAGGCATGTGCCACTGCACCTGGCTTCATGTAGCTTTTGATTCAGAGGCTTTGTTGAAATTTTTTTTGTAACTATCTATCTAAAGATTAAAGGTGGGAAATTTTATTTTTCCAAAAGCAAATTGAAACATTTATGGATAATATATACTGAAATAATATCTTGCATGAGCTTCTCTATTCAAGACCATATTTACTTTATAGTCATTAATTAATTTCCAAATGATTGCATATCCTTTAAATTTTGTCTGCATGCATTAATTAGTTAATCAGTTAGCTTAGAAGCTTGGGCTGGAGATCAAAATGGTCAAATGAGCTTGGCTTCTCAAATATATCTGAATTGTGGTTTTTAGAAAGCCCACATAAATATACATATGCATACCACTAAATAAGGATTTTATCAGGATTGAAATGAAAGATATTTTATTTATTCACTCTTTCTTTAGTTCATTTTAGTTATACATAATATTGAGGTTAATTTTTTGGAGGGTACTGGGGCTTGAACTCAGGGGCAATCGACCACTGATCCACGTCCCCAGCCCTATTTTGTATTTTATTTAGAGACAGGGTCTCACTGAGTTGCTTAGCGCCTCGCTTTTGCTGAGGCTGCCTTTGAACTCATGATCCTCCTACCTCAGCCTCCTGAGCTGCTGGGAATACAGGTGTGCTCTACCGTGCCCAGCTTGAGGTTCATTTTGACATTAATTTTACAACATGAAATATAATCTGTTCCAATTTAGTCAATAGTGCTTCCCCTTTCTCTCCCCCCTCTCCTCCCTTATTTCCTTTCCTCTACTCTTGAAAAAATATTTTAATTTGAGGGAACACAAAAATTTTTATGTGGTTATATTTTTAATATTTTGCACTGCCTTTGTGGGGTCTATAGAAGTAGATTTAGTAACCAAAACCAAAACAAAACAAAAAAAAAAAACAAAAAAACTGACAAGATGTTCAGAGTTGCAAATACAATGAAGTTCTCAAAATCCTGGATCATTCATGGTTTGCTGACATATTAACACAAACTATCTAACCAGATATTTATTTTCCATGATTTGAGTGGATATTTATATGATGTGTACAAATTGCTACTCTAATTGACCTGAAATGGTAGGGAAACCCTATTGCCTCAAAAGATGCAACTTAACCTGTTTTCAGATGTCCCTGACATTTCCAGCCTGTTTGTATAAATGGGACCAAATTATGATACTCAAATATTTGTCATTATTGCTAGTCACCCCTCTAACCATTTGAATGTTTTAACTCCTAAAACTTTCAAACAATACTGTGAAGAAAGGTCTATTATTATGTCCATTTTTCTGAACTACTGATTGTTAAATAACTTGCTGGAGGCCAAGGTTATACAACTTTTAAGTGGTAAGGGTCAGCCAGTGTTTGTAACCTGGGACTTGACTTCAGAGACCAAGAAGTTATTGTTCTGGGTTATTTTAAGAATCATGGGGCTTCTCATCAATTTACCTATTAAACTGAGTCTTAACCTCCTCCATTTGTGAGATATCCCTCATCTCTTTCCTAGGTGTTTCTTTCACCTTGTAAGCATTTCAGGGAAATTCCAAAAAGTTGTCATATGGTCTCTTAAATGTAGCTGCCAAACCAGTTTACTGCATTTCTGCCATTTTTTCTTCTCCTAATCTATATCTCTGCTTATGAGTTGTCTTGTTGTTGTATCTCTAAAAATGCTGATGTGAAGGTAAAAGGTGCTTGTTGCTCTCTTGTTGCTCAGAAAGTCATTAGTCCTAGCCAGGAGTTGTGGAACATGCTAATCTTCCTAGCATCTCAGGAGGCTGAAACAGGAAGATCACGAGTTCAAAGCCATGCTCAGCAACTTAACAGAGGCCCTAAGCAACTCAGTAAGACTCTGTCTCAAAATACAAAAATTAAAAGGGCTGAGTATGCAGTCACTGGTTAAGTGTCCCTGAGTTCAATCTCTGGTACCAAAAAAAAACAAAAAGTCTAGTTCTCAAGGTCATAGCATAGCATACCTGGGATTCATCAGAAGTGGGAAATGAGTCTTTCTCCAACTCTGGGTTGCATGTTGATCCCTTGACACTGAAGCAGAACTGCTTGTGAATAGCATTTCAAAAAAGAGTCTTGAAAACAGCAGCTTTAGTCCTTAATACATTTCTTGGTTTGTTCTCCACATTGATTAGGACCTTAAGACTTTTCATATTTTAAAATATATATATATATATTTTACCTCTCTCCTTTAGTGCTCATGTATTAGAGACAAAATAAAATAAAATGAAAAATTCTTTCCTTTCTTGGTCCACGAAGTCAATGGATTTCAAGTCATAGAGATGAATATCTGAGAGGCCACTCACTTGTTGCATAGCCTAGCAGGAATCCTTGGTGTATAGTAGTGACACTGAATACATATATTTTGTAACAGCAATTTTAAATGCCTATTGGGCAAAGGAATGCTTCTAAACATGCTTTGGATCTTCTTGTAAATTCCAAATCCATTAAAACCCAAGAGAATAGGAAACATTTTCATAGAAAGAAGCATATTGATGAATTATAGTCTTATATTCTTAAGCACCAATGTGAATTAGATGATAACTGTCTTCAAGACTCTCATTCTCCATTTCGACCATTCAGTTCCTTCCTTAGTGTAATCCTTCACTACAATTGGAAAAAAAGAATATTAATTATAAATTTAAGTTTAATAAATGCATATGTAAATTTATGTATTTTAAACTTATTTGTAATTATGACATAACAGGCTTCTTTCTTTTTAGAGGAGATTTAGACATTATTGAAGTGGGTTAGAAAGAAAGGATGAGATTTTAAAGTCCTTTCTGGAAGCCTTAAAATCATAACTTACAATGTGCCAGCTATTCAGAATATAAGGCTGATTCAGTTGGTAGAGCTATTTAAAGATTCAAAATGCATGTGGATAAGTTAAACAGAAATATCATGTCTCTTGTTCTTTGTGGTGTGAAACTCATTTGCCTTGGAAAAATTCTTCCTATCCTTTTTTTTTTTTTTTTTTTTTTACTTCTGTGAATGCGCTTTGAAAGACTAAATTCTCAATTTGGACTGGCAACTGTGGCAAATATCTCTGCAACTTTATATATAAAAAATAACTTTAATGTTAAAAGAAAATTATACATGATGAAGGCTGTCATAATCTGAGGCATTGCTTAGGGGGACAGAATGGAATTAATATGGCATTTTCTTGTTAACTTCAAATTTCAAAATTAAAAAACTATTTTATTCCAAGCAAGAAATGAAAGTCTGAACATATAACTTTCTTGTTTATAACATCAATAAGTAGAAATAATGAAATGTTTGCTTTTTTCTTTAAGCAACAATTATAATCAATAACTGTAATCATTTGTTACTGTAACTTCATATGAGAGAAATAAGCAGTGGAAGATTTCTGCAGCTAAGCAGAATTTTAATGCCTTTCGAACTGAACGGACCTTAGGAAATGATCTGTTGGAATGTGCTATGTAATATCTCTTGGGTTACAACTGTGGTGTATGTAATTATATACGCTGATTACTATTTTTTCAGCACATTTTATTTGTGAAACATCAATACACATCATCTTTAGTGTTTGTTAACCTTCAGAATAGATCTTGTTCTTCCTCATTTGCAGAAGAATCGTGTAGGCATCAGTGAAATGCTAGAATTAAAATTCAAACCATTCTCTAAATCACCCATAAGACCTTTGCTCTTCAACTGTATTGCACTATGTCCTCAAAACAAAAATGAATCCCTAGTTGTTTTACACAAAGTCATAGTGACTATAGGAGGCTGAGTGAGCAGTCAGATTGGATCAGGGAACCTATAGCAAGGTCTCAGCGGGTGAGGTAAGGAAGCCTCCAGTGTTAGAAAAATCGGAGCATTGAGGGTGGCACATGACTGGTGACTGAAGCAAGTGCAGTCATTAGGCCAAAGAAATGTGTTACGAGAGATTTTAAAGAAAGCAGAAACAAAGATGTTTCAATTGGGGCTTTGCAAGAAGCAGTATATTCAAATTTGGTAATTAGAGGAATATTCAATAAAGGGACTGACTTAAACGTGAGGACAGGATATAGGGAAATAACAAAGGATGGTGTGATCTCCTTGTGGCAAGTAAAGACAGGAAACTATTACCACTCATTAGCCTAAGGGGAGAGAGGAGGGTGCTTCCTGAAACCTGGAGGTAATAGATACTGTGGAGAGGGCCATGTTATAATAGTCTTGATTGTTGCAGCTCCCCCAATTCACCCCACATGGAGAATGATGGAAGAATAAAAATCCCAATCCTCTGTTCTCCAGTCTCTTATGGTACCCATCATAGGCTCAACCAGAAACTGGAGAGCAAGACAGTCTGTGGATGAGTTCCATGTTGGTCAATTTTCTGGACACAGAGAAGATTAAGGAAAGGTCTTTTAGTTTCTTCTAAATAATGAGACTCAGAAGGTTACCAGAAGTCACACATGTGACATCAACTTAGGAGGACATTGTACAAGAACCTTAGTTGTCTAGCAGTACAGTGTCAAGTATTGCTGTTCTATTGGGATAGCCTTTACAGTAATCCACACTGAGGTCTATAGGCAGTCCAAGAGCTCTATTTGTTCCCTGGGTGACATCTGAAGTGTGAAAAAATGGAGCAGGTATGAAAGTTCCCTTGGCTTAGAAGTCTCAAATCCACAGGAACAACTTATCTCCTGCATACCTCCATGGACATGACTTCTATCTCTGCAAAGGCAGGCCTCATGACAAGAGTCTAAAGCTACAGCATCCCCATCAGGTATTTCTAATTTATATAACTGCAGATGAAATTTTCAATCAGAGGTTATTTTTACTATAAGTATACTGCCTAGTAACATAGTCAACATACATCCTTTATCCTATTGCCCAGAGAATAGATCTAGAAAGTGAATTGCATGTCAAATTCTAAAGGAGAAAGGGAAAAGATTCTACTAACCATTTCCTCATATATATTATGCTTCTAATGCATATAGATCATATAGAATGTGAAACAGATAAACAGATAAGCATGAGATAGTTAAAATTCCTAGTGAAGCTAGGATTTGACACATCTAAAGACAAATTCAGTTCCTGTTTCAAAAAAGAAAGCTTCCATTCTGTTTTGAACCAGCAAATGATTTTAAATTGTCAGAGTGACCCAGTAGTCGCTTCCAAAGAGCTGTTTGTGATAATGCAATGAATTGAGGTTGAACACTATTAGAGTGAAGTTTGAGCTAGATCTAGTTTTGTATTTTGGAAATAGCTCATATCTTAAATGAAGTTTGCAAGTCACATCATTAAAAGGGTGTGTTTCTGTGTCATATTATACGTATTATGATGGCCATACAGATAGGTGTTACTTGAGACATATCATATAGGAGACTGCCTCTCCTATGTTGACGAATAGAACACAAAATTTATTTTATCATGTTGTATTTTAATTTTCACCCAAAATCCTCCCCATGGGACAGTAAGTCCTGTGAGAACAATAATCATGACTGACTTGCAATTGTACTACTGGCAAATTATGCAGTGTATTGCATAGTACCTACTCAGTGAATTTCGCTGAGTGAATGAATAAATAAATGAGAGAATACATGCATATGATTATGGATTCAAACAGAGTTTCTGAGACTAAATGTCTTTATTAAATGGTGTTAAAATCAAGCTTCTGTTTTTAAATAGAAAAATCACATGATAGAATGTCAATCATGTTTCCTTTTAAGGATGATATATTGAAGATTGACCCATTAGTTGATAAAGGGTACCGACAACTTTTGTGTCATAGTGTATCTTCCTGTAGTGAGCTACCATGGAAAATATTTGGCAAGATGCCTAAAAGGTCTCTTCTGAATTTCACTAGATATTATCTTCAAGGTTTTACGGAGCAGTTCTTAAGATGCAAAAGTGAAATTCAATTCAGATCATTCACTAAAACTAGGAAATATCTTCTCAAATCCATTTAGGGAATGATGCAGTTCAATCCTAAATAAAGGGAAAAACCCCTCACTTTTAGAATTCATCAATTTACGAGGCTAACAATTCTATGTCTTACCTTTGTTGATCTAAAATTTATCTAATGTTATTTTCGTATGCTATTTTAATTATTTAACCCCCTCTCTTAAAGACGAAACTCCTACTTTTATACAAATGGCAAAGCCTCAAAACACAGCGTGACATTTAACACATGGGCTTTGGAGTCAAACAGCCTGGGTTTGAAACATGACAGTGCCACTGACAAACTGTGATTCTGAGGAAATGACTTTACATCTCTGCTCCTCAGTGTATTCATTTGGAAACCATGGAACACAATAAATAGTGCTTGTTTTATAATGTTGTCTGAGAATTGTCAAATGTGAAACTTTTTAAGGGGTGAGTGTATAGTGGTAAGTGCTTAATATACATTTGCTGTTATTAACTTGTTTGAAACCAAACAATAAGTAGTAAAAATACAATTTTTTACTCTGGCTATTGTTCTTTAATTTCAGTGTTCTTTCTACCATACTACATTATACATGTACTATTTGTTTAAAATTGATTTAGAATGGTGCATGTTTTACCTGTTTGACATTTTCTCTGTCACTTGGGGATAGCCCTGCATAGTTATTATTGTATGAGTTTTCTCTGAAACATGATCGACTTGGTTACCTTTATTAAGTAATGGCTGCTAGTTGATGATTTTCATTTGTTGATGCAAATGGCTGAAAAGATAGTGGTTTTTAATTCTCTCTATATAGATTTATTACTGAAAATAAACCAAGTGATTAATTTCCTACTGGATATTCCAAATTATAGTAGAAGTATCAGGGATGGCTCAAAAGAAAGGCCTCCTTAATCTATCCACAAACATCTCACTTTCATGCTGTTAAAAGTATGAAACTATTGGTGTGGTTTGAAAACTTATTGGTTATATAAACTATAGATTCATTTTCACATCCACAGTATCATTTTCACCTCCTCCAGGAAGTGTTAGATACAATATTATACTTAATGTAGAAACAGCATTTTACAGAAGATACAGAAATATGGATCTAGGTTAAAACCATATGATTGAATGACTATGGTAGGTTGGAAGACAAGATCATTGGAAGAGAGTTTGGATGTATTGTGTTTTTGTTATCTGTGGGACCTCCAAGTGCATATGTTTAGGAAGAAATTTAGCTAGAAGGATTTATCATGCATGAGAAAGGTTTGGACTGGAGGAAAAGAGATTTTAGTAGCTGACATGAAGGAGATCATTCAACCCATAACAGTGCCTAAGATCTCTCAGGGTGAATATAAAGAGTCTGTGGAGGGAAACTTGGGGAACACTAAAAAGTTAAAGGACGTTTGATGAGGCTACAAAGCAAACTGAGAAATAAATGTTCAAGAGTCAGGAGGAAAACCAAGAGAGACTGTTGTCCTTAAACCCAAAAGATTCATTCTTTTGACAAGTGTTTTTTGAGCTATTACTTTATGTATGACATTGAAATACATAAGGAAAAACAGCACATAAGCTTATATGCTACAGGAGGGAGGCAGAAAAATATGCAATATTTAAATAAATCTTATATTTTGTTAAAAGGAAAGTAAAAAACAGTGTAAGAAACACTGAGAGTGTAGAGACCAGTGTGGTGAATTTATATCTAGTGGTCTGGGTAGGTAAGTCTCACTTTTAGCAAAGACTTAAAAGGAGGTAAAAGGAGAGCTATATAATAATTTTGAAAAGGATACAGTCATCCATGTATTTCAGAAGGGTTAGATAAAATGCTGATTGAGAGATTCCATTTTAATTTTTAAAAACTGGAGTCAACATTAATCTAGACAAAAGCCGACTTGGAGATAAAAGGCGATTTACGTTGGGTTGCAGAATAAATGTAAGATGAGGGAGAAAGAGAGCAAGCACATGTTGCTCTCTGTACTGATATAACTTGAAAGAAACAAAACAACAAAAAAGCATGGAATCTAGAGGAGGACATGAGATAATAAAGACTTTGCTTTGCTTTATTATTAGTTGAGAGCAACTTGAACATAATTATAGACAGAAGAAAAGCCAAGAGGGAAGAAGTTAGAGAAACAGGAGTTTACAGGAATATGTTCGTTTATAGGAGCAGGTATCTGAGGACATGGGATACAGGAGAGACTGCATGTGATATAAATGGAGAAAGAGCTCCATATAAGGGGTCAACAAATGAATAAGGAAAGATTGACTTGTTTGTCAGTCCTTTAGCATTGGGAAGTGGCAAAAGATGTCTTTTATCTATAAAGCAAGGGATAGATGCTATTTGTTAAAAATGATAGAGCAGCCAATAAGGCTAGAGGCTTCTCTTTACCCTCCTTCCAGAAGTTTGAATTCTTTTTCATATCGTTCATCTTTGTGATTGCATATGGTGTCTTTTTTCTAGTATACTTTATAAGTCTAGGCACAGAAGAAGAATGAATAGATAGCTTCATTAATCCAGGCCTGTTCTTTCTCCTGGTGTGTGTGATAAATTGACAGGGAAGATGGGAGTTAGGGGATTTGGAAAGCGTGTATTCAAAATTATACTTAGATTAGTCATCGGAAGTGAGAGAATAAGTAGAGTGAGCTACTGTATTGAGGCCAAATGGAGAGATTAAATAGCAGAGGAAGAGATGGAGTGGATATGAGGGAACTGGAGATGGAAAGGATGTGGCTTCATGAATTTGACAGTGGAATTTTAATATTCCAAAAACTAGAGAGTTCTGGGTGATATAAAACCCAAGATAGGGATGCCTGCCATGGAGTAAAGGAGAGTAGCAAGTGGCACTGAGAAGGACAAAGAATTTGAGGCTAGAGTACTGGACTGGTCAACCACATGGCAATTGAATTCACTGAGTGTCATGGCAGAGATTAAGAGGGAACGAAGTATAAACTAAGTGTGAGGTTTTGCTGAATCAGTGGAAGAGAGAGCCAAGGAAGAAAAGAGAGAGGCAATCCGTGGGTTACATGAACCCCAACAGAAGATTTCAGAATGTTTAAGCCATCTTTCAGACTCAAGAGGACTGCCCAAGAAGTTCATTCTCAGTGCATATGATATATAGGTTCAGAATTTGTTCTTTTTAATAGAAAATTAATCTTCAAGTTGTTATATTTACCAATTTATTATAACCCAATTCAATCTAAATTAAAGTCTTAATAAATTGGGCCTTTTTTTTCTTTCAACTCTACTTTTTTGGAAGAGATCAAATCACAATAAAATAATTTATATTCAATATTAGTAAAAATTTCAACTACCTGGTCATGTATGGTTGATAATATATTCATGCTAGTATTCTTTTTCTTTTACATTTTCTTCTCTAAAACTATCCAGCCAGAAATAACAGGTAGGGAGCTGAGGGAGCATAGTCAATGACTTGTTATAAAAGATACAATACAATCATTGAAACTGGAATGTAATATAAGTTCAGATACCTAATGATGTATGTCTGAGTAGAAATGTGATTTTAAGTTGCCTATGCTGTCGTTATTTGCTCAGAAAAATATTTAGGTACTTACTAAATAAGTTAAAATATTTGTTATTTTTGAAGTATACATCTTAATTTTTATAAAGGTCTGGGAAAGAATTTTTTCTCTGATTTTAATGGAATTCTTAATTTTCAGAATAAGCAAAACAAATACAACACTGACAATGTTGGTTAATATCAAAACAGGTGCATTTAAAGAATGGAAAATATTATAAAACAATTGGTTGTAATTTTCTCATTAAAACCATAATTTTGTAAGTTTTCACTGTAAGCAATTAAAATAAATAAGCCAATTTTATTGTAGATATAGTTCGACTCTTCTCTGGAAAGTGGCTAACTAACCTACTAACACATTCATACACTGTGGGGAAGGCCCTGGTTCCGTCAAATTGAGATTAGTTGATTTTAGAGGCAAAGGCCACTGGCAAGTTGTTATGTACAAAATCTAATAAAATTTTTTTGTAGGGGAGAATAGGAAAGATGTCTTGACTTTAGTGTTTTTATTATACATGAGATTCCTAAATAAAGAAACTTATGTTTGGTGCCTATAAATGCGTCATCCAGTAAGAACATACCTATTTAATAGTTGGTCTCATTTCTTTTCTCTCCCATTTGTCTTCTCCATTTCCATGTTTTTACAAACTCTTGCACTTTTTTTTTCCCATTGAAAAATTATATACTAAGTACTAAGTAACTTTTAGGGACTGTTTGATGCCATGAATAAATATGTGAAATGTATTGTCAAACCTTAAATAACCTATATTCTATTGGGGGAGAGAAAATATACAAAGAGATATTTGAATTGAGACAAAAACAATTTCTAAATCTCAAGTCAGTACTGGGTTACTCAGGAGACTGAGTTTAGTTAATGTTTGAGGACTTAGCAAAGCAGGGGGAACACTTACATCTGCCCCACTTCCCTTCCCCCCAAAAGAGAAAATTCAGTTTTGATAAATGTTTCTAGAATTTTTGCCATCAGAAAAAAAAATGAGTTTTAAATTTAAACAAATTCAGTTTAGATATAAAATTTGACATTAGAAATAAGATTGTAGTTTGAATTAGATATCTATGAATGTCTCCAAAGTCCTGGAACTGCATAAGGGCAGATTGAATAGAAAATGTATTATCAGGACAGAGTGCACTCCCTGAGAAAGAAATGAAGGTTTTCCATGTGAAAATGTCTTTCTTTGTCTCAGTACCCTATCTTAAAAGGTCATGGTGAGGATTGAGGTTGTAGCTCAGTGGTAGAGTGCTCACCTAGCATGTGTGATCACTGGGTTCGATTCTCAGAACCACATAAAAATAAGTAAATAAAACAAAGATACTGGGTTCATTAAAAAAAAAAAGGTCATGGTGAATTGAAGAATTCAAAAAGAATGAAAGAAGTCACAGACAGATAACCTTATACTAAATATCATTCATAAAATCTCCATTCACTGATATCAGAAACTGAAGTTTTTTTTCAAACTCCACGCATAAAAAAAACCTAGGTGAGTTTATTTTGTAATCTATGGTGTATTACAATTAGTGAGCTGAAAGAGTAGCAATAATTGTAGGCAAAATTGAGCAGCAAGTGCTTTCTCCTTTCTTTACTCTTTGCTCTCCCTGCTTTGTATTCTACCCAGGCCTCCATTTTAATCTTTTTTTTCTTTTTAAATAAGAATCTATTATTGTTTTTCTCTAGAAAATAGAATTCCAAGAATATGTTATTCTCATAAAGCACACTGGTTACCTTGGTGAAATCACTTATATGTCACATCTTTGCAGAGGAACTGCATTTGGATATTAGCTTATTTTCTGTTAAAAAATAAGTCCAATCATAGTGTTTTGGTACTTTTGGAGAATATTTACAAGACGAGACTATTTATTTTAAGCTTTTGAAAAGGGTGTTTTGTTTAACATTGAGAATGTACATTGCAGTCTTAATTCAATGATTTTTAAGAATTGGCATAATATTTAGATGCCTAATCTGGGAACCACTATATTTTGTCATGGGCAGTTCTTTTACTTGTATCGGTTGTTCCCTGAAGTTTTATTTCAGTGAGAAAATTATTGGCCAATTGGTTCAAAGCAGCACTTAAACTGCATGATTGAGCTGACTTCTTCTCAGCTATGATTTCAGTAGTTACAGCATTGGACACAGCGGAAAAATAATAGTTTTCTCTTACAGTCAGTCTGTCATGTCTTCTAGCCATGTTGTGGCTCATGATCATTGGTAAAATTAATCTGTTTGGCTCTCTGGGAACATGTTTCCTGGACATTGGTACATTGTTAAGGCTCCAGGAAGCACTATCTGTGGCCTGTTATAACACAGCTAAGTTTCCAGAAACTTTGTGATTTACTGTTTTCTTCTTTGTCACTTTCCTTGTTTCATAATAAAAAACATTCATATAGTCAAAGAATGTTAGATGACTCCTGTATGAAATTTAGACATAGTTTAATTAAATTTTCAGAGATAACTTGAATTCTCACTTGAAAGATGAGGTAGGTGTTGCCTCTTTAATGTTTTTTTTTTAACCACTACAGAATTCTGCAGACTCAGACAATATTAACAGCAGAAGCATAGTTCAAGGGGAATAAGAACTATTTTTCTAACTAAAAGATGTAGAATGTCCTTCTGTTAGTGTTGTAAATGAATCAGAGATCATCTATCTGGGATGGCTTTAAGGCCTCTGAATGGGTACTTAAACATCATCATAGTACAAGGGTAACTTTGAAATCAACCATTGACTTTGTGATTATTGGAGAGAAGTGTTTATTTAATTTATTTTTTAATGAAAACTTTGTATTTAGAGCTTACTAAATTCAGTGCTTTTTCATGCAATTTTTGATTTGACTCTCATAAAAAGTCTCAGAACTAAGTATCACTGTAGTCCCCATTTCACAAGTGAAGAAACTAAATTTTTAAAAATTTTTTGATTTTATTTATTCCAATTTGTTATATATGACAGCAGAATGCAATTCAATTCATATTACACATACAGAACACAATTTTTCATATTTTCTGGTTGAACACAAAGTAGAGTCACACCATTCGTGTCTTCCTACATGTACTTAGAGTAATGATGTCCGTCTCATTCCACTGCCTTTCCTACCTTCCTCCCCTTTGCCCTATCTAAAGTTTTTTATTCCTCTCATGCTCCCCCCATCCCTATTATGAATAAGCATCCTTATATCAGAAAAGACATTCAGCATTTGGTTTTTTGAGATTGGCTTACATCACTTAGCATTATAGTCTCCAACTCCATCCATTTACCTGCAAATGCCATGATTTTATTCTCATTTAATGCTGAGTAATATTCCATTGTGTGTATATATCACATTTTCTTTATCCATTCATTTGCTGAAGGGTCTCTAGGTTGGATCCACAGTTTAGCTATTGTGAATTGAGAAGTGTTTATTTAAAACCCTTTATAACCCAAGAAAGATTTATCTAACTAATGATTGTGGTTCCTTGGGTGTGTTAAATTCCTTGCAAACTTTCTGAGGATCAGCCTTTTTAGCTAGACTGTTTACTGTGAAAAGATCTTAAAAAATAATTTAGTCCATCTTCCTGATTTTGGACAAAGGCAAACTATGAGACCCGGTCATCAGATGCTATTTCTAGGTGCCCTATTTCTACGCATTTGTTTCCATGCCAAGTTCATGTGATGTCCCCCACTTTTAGCTGTGAGGCTTTTTTTGTAGTTCAGTCATGTAGCATTTTTATTTAACATTCTCATTGTGGTTCTATCAATTTCTGGTGACACAGTCAAGTACAAGTTTTTTTTTTTTTTTTTTTTTTTTTTTAAGAACAAGGTTTGTTTATGCATCACTGTGCAATTGTATGGTTCTTCTGCTCCTTCAGGTATCAGTATATTGATGCCATTAAAGTACCCACCTGGCCTAGGAATCTATCTTCAAAATACTTGAAAATACGTGTGTGTGTGTGTGTGTGTGTGTGTGTTACTGGTTCAACCCAGAAGTCATCTACCATGAAGCCTACCCCCAGTTCTTTTTATTGTATTTTGAGACAAGATCTCACTTGGTTGCTGAGGCTGATCTTAAATTTGGGATCCTCCTGCTTCAGCCTCTCGAGTCACTTGGACTGCAGGCAGCATCACTGCAGCTGGCTAAAAAGACTCTTTATTTTGGGATTTGATACAATAAAAATCTGTTTACCATTTGTTGGCAATTGTAAAACCCAAATACATGGACAAAGGAAACTATATCTCATTTACCAATAAGTTACTGAGCCTGCATACCCAGACTGACTCAGGTGATTTCCAAACCCAATTCTCTCCTGGATTCCTCCACTATAGAGGCTGGGAAATGTTTTTCCAAATCCTCTTTCCAGCCTTCTTTACTCAGAGGGTGACACTGTTCTGCTCAAATGGAGGTCAATTGAGAGAAAATTTCATTTTCTAAATGAACAGGGACTACTAGGTGGGCACTGGTTCACCTCAACTTGTTTTAGCAGCTAATGAGGAAGTTATTAAAACCACCCTGTGAAGATAAAGGATCCTGCACAGGAGAATCACGAGACTCTGGCTTTACATAACTGAGTTACTAATCTAATGCTAGCAGCACCCACCTCCAGATGTCTTCTGAAGTGATAAAAATAAACTATTTATTTTAGCCAGTCTTAAACATATGGGATACACATATATGTGTGTATACACACATAATTATGTAATCTATGTATGTATATATATGTTTCAGTTTTAGCCATCAATTTCTCCTCACTAGGGAATTGATAGAGGCCAGAAGTTGAAAGAGAATTTTCTTTGCTCTATTCATATTTTTTTCCTTTGTTATTTCATTTTGTTGATTCAGGTTAATTTTATATTTTCCTCTGCTAAATTTTGTTTTGAAATTATTTTAGAGTCTTCTAGGTCTTTCTAAATTTGTTCAAAATTTAGATTTCCTGTAATGTCTTTATAAATAGCAATTTCATGATCTCACCATTACAAAGCTGAGATCTATGCTTTGTTCTCTTTTTGAAATATTTAATAAAATTGTGATTCAGTTGCTCTTTTTAAACTAATAAGTGATTTTTTAATTTTTAAATTAAGAAAATTATTGGTGCATTTAATTATACATCATAGTGGGATTTGCTGTTGCATATTTGTGCATGTAAAATATACCTAAAATTTGGTTAATTTTGTTCTTAGCTGTACTTTATTCTAGACATAATGGTATCACTGCTTTTTGGTGTGTGCAGTCTGTTTCTCTAAACCTCTCTCTACAGGGCTGGCTCTGGTTGGTTCTGAATAAGAGCAGATCTTAAGCCCCAATTCCCAATTCAGATGTGCAGGAAGAGTTGTTTATTAGTCTGACTTTAGGAAGATTATTCTTTGATAGTCATTATCTCCATGAAAATTCCTTTATGATATTATAAAAAACACTTTCCTGACTATAGTCATTTGAGTATTTTTTATTTAATCATTTCATATTTAGTTAGTTTAGGTTGCATTCTTATAAAAATCCTAGTGCTTATAATATGCATATAGTAGGTGCTCAGTAAAAGTATTTTTAAATTTTTAATTATTATGGTTATACATAGTAGTTGGGTTCATTCTGACAAACTAATACAGGCATGGAAAGCAATTTCAGTTCATGATACCCCTTTTTCCTTTCCATTTTCTCTCCCATTCTCCTCCCCCTCTCCCATTTCCTTCCTCTATTCTACTAGACTTCATTTTGCTCGTCTATTAATTTGTATTTGATTTTTTTTGTACCAGGGATTGAATTCAGGGTGCTTACCCACTGAGCCATATCCTCAGCCCATTTTTAATTCTTGATTTTGAGACAGGGTCTTGCCAAGTTACTTTTGGCCTCTCTAAGTTGCTTGGCCTGGCTTTGGACTTGTAATCCTCCTGCCTGGGCTTTCTGTGCCACTGTACCCAGTGATTAGTTTGTTAGGTTATCTAATCTTCTTTCCCTCTTTTCTTTTATTTTACTCTAGCTTCTGCATATGAGAGAAAACATTTGACAACTTTGAGTTTCTGATTCTGGCTATTTTCACTTAGCATGATATTGTATATTTTCATCCGTTTACCAAGCAAATGCCATAATTTCATTCTGAAAGTGTATTGTTTAAAGATGGAATGAAGAGTTGAGATTTTTATAAAAGCTATATTGTGCTCTTTTGGTTACATTTCCTGAATTATCTGTATTGCAAGATTAGAGGTGGCTTTATAGGAAGGTGTTAAATCAACATTTTAATTTCAATGACAAATAATTTTCAAATAATAGCTCAAAAATGAGAGTGAAATACAACTTTTGAAAAATTAGTTAAATGACATCAAAGCTCAAAGAAATTACATGATCATCAAGAATATAACCATAGGGTTGCCTGAGTATCAGGATCTCATAAACACCATGGGCCTTAAATGGAGAAACAGAAAGGCTAAAGAAACACAACTTTCACTATTTTTCTCTGTTAACCCAGCAGAGGATAATGGTGGCTGTGGTGAATGAAAGTGTTGGCTACTTGATATATGATAACAATAAGCTAGAAGGACCTTTGAGACTGGTCACTCCTGGCATCCTTATCACTTTTCTTAAGCCAACTTGAAACAAGGTGTCTCTCTTACACCAAAAACATCCTGTTAAATACTGTATAATGAGGCACCATATATCCAAACCCTAAACAATCACTGTTTAATCAAACCCATGTTTTCTCTCAGCCCTGACTCCAAAGCCTATTGTAATACAACATTTATATTAACTTCCATTGAATTGTACTGCTGAAGAGTTCCCTTCTAGGACATTCATTCACATTAAAGATTTGAAGCACGTCATCACTTGGAACTTTCTGACATTCTCAAACAATTGCAGAACATTCACAGTTTTATGCTGCTGACCATGTTTTCCCCACTGCCTAGAAGCCCTTTTCTTAAAACTTCTATTTATCTTTTAAGATCCATCTTGACGCTGAAGTGTTGATAAAGTCCTCCAAAACACCTAACAGATTCCATTCTCTGTACTCTGAGAGATCTCTCTCTCTCTCTCTCTCTCTCTCTCTCTCTCTCTCTCTCTCACACACACACACACACACACACACACACACACACACACATACACACACACACACACATACACACACACAGTTTAAGACTTACTTATAGTATCATCATATATTATGGCAGTGTATTGATTTATATGCCTTTCTCTCTTTTCATACTTTTAATTCTGTGAGTAAGGGCCATGACATATTTATCTCACCAAACTAAGGTCTAACAACACCTGAGACAGAATAAGTACTCAGTAAATCTTTAATAAATCTTTATCATGAATGAATGTCCTAGAAGAGAACTATTCAGCAGTACAATTCAATGAGAGTTAATATAAATGTTGTGTTACAACAGGTTTTGGAGTCAGGGCTGAGAGAAAACATGGGTTTGATTAAACAGTGATTGCTAATGGTTTAGGATTTGTAAATATGGTGTTTAATTACACCAGTATTTAGCAGGATGTTTTTGGTATAAGAGAGACACCTTGTTTCAAGTTGGCTTAAGTAACAAGAGAATTTGTTATCCTACCCCCCAAAATCATGGAGAAACAGCAGTCTTCATGTAGTAAAATTGGGCCTCCAGTTTTTCATCTTAGTGATTCTTTGGGCGCTCCCTCTTCCTTTGTGTGTACTTTGACCACAGATTAGCTTTTCATATGGCTGCCAGTAGATTTGGTAGTAACACGTGTCCTGTTTTACCCAGCTGAAGTTGGAGAAAACTTCCCTTCTTTCCATTTCTGTCTTGTCCAAATAGCTAATATCTGCTCATTTTTCAGGACACGTGGTAGAATGAATAATGTTTCCCCATCCTCACCCCACAAATGTCCAGATCTTAATTCTCAGAGCCTATGAATATGTCATTTTTCATGGTTGAAGAGACTTTGCAAATGTGATTAGATTGAGGATCTTGAAATGGGACTGTTATCCTGGATTATCTACCCTGTAATCAGAGGGTTCTTATAAGAAGGAGGCAGGAAGGCCAGAATTAACAGAAAAAGATGTAACAACTGAAGTGGAGGTTGGAGAGAGGAAGATATATTTGAAAATGTTGTGTTAGTTTTATAGATAGAAGGGGCCATGATTCAAGGAATATAGGAGAAATCTAGAATTTAAAGGGGGCAAGGAAACAGGCTCTCCTTTGGAGGCTCCAGGAAAAGCTGTTCCTGCTAACATCTTGACTTAACCCATTGATACTAATTTTGGACTTCTGACCTCAGTAACTGTTAATTAATAAACTTATATTGCTTTATTTATTTTAATATTGTTCTGAACAACGTAGTTTGTGATAATTTTTTTTTGCAGCAGCAGGACCAAACAAATAGAGAACAGGAATCAAGTGTCTTCTTTGAAGCTTGTCCTCCGCTTACTCTTTACCCCCACCCCAGCTGACTCAGGTGCTGGATCTCCACAACCCTTTTTCTCTTCAACCATCATCACTTTCTTCACAGCATTGTAACTATTTACTTGTCTGTGAGATGCTGAGGATACAGATCTTTATCTTGTTTCTTTTTATATTATCATTGCAAATCATGGCACTTGGCAAGCAGTAAAAGATGAGCAACTTTCCTCTATTATGTGGTATCTGTCAATTAACAATAAAAAGAAGGTAGGAAGGCAATCTTACAACATTTTATTGAAGTATAAAGTGTCTATGGGAAAGTGCACAGAGCATGACCATGTAGCTTGATTGATTTTTACAAGGTGAACCCACCTATGTAGTCAGCACCTGGATCAGGAAGCAGAACATTATGGGACCCCTATAGGCTGTTTCTGTGCTCCATATCTTCTAAAGTCTTCACTTCTAATACCAGGAAGCAGACAAAAAAGGCACACTTCTTGGGATGAATTAGGAATTCTGAATTCCAAAATGCCTCTCACTTTTGAGCAGGTAAGGATGATCAGTAAGAACATGAAAGGCTCTGATAAAGATCTTCCTTTCCTGTCTGTTTCTTCATCTGGAAAATCAAGAGATGCTCGGTTGCTCATTTCACATCAGTGTGAGAGTATGGTTCTGTGATACACAGGTTAACTTGATTGCGAGGGCAACAGACTTGGTGACTAAAGCCTCTATATTATTAACTATATTATAAAGACAATGTGATTTTCATAATAGTCTGGAAAATGCACAGTGCACCAGGGTAGAGAAGACGAGATCCATTATGATTTTTTTTCCTTGACTCTGTTCTTTCCTCCTAGACTATTGCTGCATGGCTTTAAGAAAATGTGTGGGAACAACTGCCTACTTTATCAAGTAAATAAAATAATTTTTTAAACCTTTCTTACAAGGAAATGCATCCTGAAAGGGTCTTAGAAATTTTTGATTTAAGTCTAATATTGTCAATTTCCCCTGAATTTACAAGATAGTATTTCTATACCACTGGAAACTTGGAGAACTAGATTAATTTCAGGATCTTTTCACAGCACAGAGATGTTGGATAGAGAGTTGATTTGTATTCTAGGCAGAATGGAGCAAGATGGTGAGTGATTTCAACATGATATTAAGAAAGACAGACAACTTAAAACTTATGAATTGTTATTTTATGGATTTTGTTTCACTTAATATTTTCATACTGTGGATAATTGAAATCAAGGAAAGCAAAAACTGTGGATAACAATGATTACTATATAGCTTATTGTCACGAGGCCTTTCATAACTATCATTTATTCCGATTTCACTGACACCTAAATTAAGTATATGCAATTTTGTGTAACCCCCAACTACTTAAGTTTGTATGCTTTTGTTTCTTGGGTCCTTTTGTTTGGTTCTACTTCAATGTCAAGGGCCATGGCTCTACTTCCTGCACTTTTCTTTTATATAAAGAGCTTAAACGATTACAAATAAACCTGGCCTTTATATGGCTGTCAAATGAAGCTGGAAAAGACATTTAACTGCACGACCTTTCACTCAGCCTTCACTCTAGAAAGAACAGATCATGACAAGTATTATTTTAGTGTAAATATGTTCTGAATATTCTGTTTACCTGGCAACTTATTTCTACAGAACTTGTAAAAGCTCTTTAGAGATTATAATAATATCTGCATCCTAAATATCTACAGTGAAATTACAGGACATACTGTAGAAATCATGTGAATAATCAGGCAAATTCAATAACATTAATAAAAATCTCTTCCTAAAATTTTGACTTTCTTATTAGCATTGGTTTTGATTAGAAATTCTGAAGCTTATCAATGCATATTTTTTGATGAAATGCTCAAATGGAAATAAAATTGTGATATTCTTAGAGCAGGGTTTTTCTAGTTATCTCAGGTCTAGATTTTTAGACCTCTTTTCCCAGAGCTGAAATGCCATTTCTATCTGAGTAGATAAAAAGGTCATTAATAAAACAGAGAGCAGATGGAGCAAGTATTTAAAAGTGCAGAGACTTAAAATTGCCAATAAAACTAGGTGATAAAAATGTTGACTAGATGTTGTTATATGATATTTTAGGATTAAAAGCATTGAAGTAGTAATATTTTGCTGAAACTTAAATTGTGGAAAAATAAAGGATAATAAATCAAGGGTGATTTTAAAGAAATAATTTATAAATTAGTTTCATACTAAGGAAATTAGTAAGTTGAACTTTACAATTTCCTTAGAATAAAAGGTAACATTGATTTTGATGTATTTAGGTATTAGGTTGATTAATGATATAGAGCAATAAATTATCCTCATTGCTTCTCCATTATGTGCAAGCAGAATATTCAAAAACATTTATGAGATAAAAAATTAGTGGTCTGTTTTTTTAAAATTAAAACCAACACTAAGTTATCAGCTTATGAAAAGGCACCTCACATTCTTTTGAAGATTCTCTTAGAGAGGCATATGCCATAACTCTCTGTATGTGTTATGTGTTAAGTGGTACCATTTAAAGTCATATGGTAATTCATAATTCATTGAGAGTTCTTATACTTAAATTTTCATTTAAAATGAAATTAATAACCTCTAAATAGAAACACAGTACTCAGTGGGAAATATGTTATGTAATCAACAAAACTATGAATTTGGCTATTCTGAAATCATTTAAAGGTTAAAAACTAGGGCATGCTTTTATCCTAAACCATGACTGATGATTTTCTGTTCTGACAATTTGGAAGCATTCTTTGGATGTATAATTTTAACTTGAACTTGAAAATATATTATGCACATGGTTTTCCATATAAGTCCTAATAATTGTATTTTTCATCTTACAGAATATATATTTAATATTTTAAACCATGCCCACAGTTAAAAGCCAATTGTTTTCTTGGATTTTTAGCAATTGTTAATAACAATTTCCTTCTCAACAAATAATGTATCAATTTGTTTTACTATAAAATGTATAACTTTTAGATACAGACAGGAACTAAGGAAAAGAAATCCTGGATTCTTATAGGGTTTGTTTGAAAATCATTAAGTAATATAATAGGACTTCTTTTTTCAAATATTGGTGCAAGATAGACCCTACATTTGTATTGCTGTGATTTTTTTCACAATGGTTCACTTTAATATTTTATTATAACTATTTTTTAGCTAATTGAAAATATTTGAATGGTGTTTAAGATGTATTTGGGTAGGTGGGCAGGAAGTGTTTTAATGATGCATAAATGTTGTATTTTGGGAGTGTGAAAATGTGAAACTTCACATGGAATGTGACTTTGGAATGTGACTTTGATCTTCCCATTGGGACTAAACTGGGGTTTTTTTCAATGGGACATTGAACCTTTAACTGGAAAATAAGAGGTTGAAAAATTTTAATTTATGAATAGATTAAAAGTTATCTATTTGTATTTGAAAAAGAATAAATTTGGGGAACTTATAGAATTATAATTGAATGATGCTATGTTAAAATATATAAAATACATAAAGCTAGGTTGATAGAAACTATCTTACCTGGGAGTCTATCTAAATTAATTCAACAAGTATGCATTTAATGCCTACTATGTACTTAATACTGTGAGAGGTACTGAGGACAAAAACATGAAAAAGAGACATTCCCTTCCTCAAGAAGTTCATTACAGTAGATATGAGACATTTATAATTATTAGGTAAAAAAGCATGGCAACAATATGTCTATGATATTTTGTGAACACTCTGAAGTGACAGTTTCCCAGTCTGGATCTAGCAGGAGTCATCTGACAAGGTTTCTAGGATGAATTTATATCTTAACTAAATCTTAGAATATAAAAATAAGCTAACATGTAGAAGTATATGGGAGGAGGATTTTAGAAGAAATTGCATGAGGAAAGTGCAAGGAACAAAGAACATGGTATTATGGGCCACTATATTTACTATAATTTCTATGTTCTTGATTCTCTGACATTTGGAGCCTTGATATTAGAGAGATATCCCTCCCACTGCTAGCTAATTTCCAGAGAGAGCAAATGATTCCCACACCAGAGAACTTTTCACATATAATTCAACAAAGTATAGCCCATGCCCCAACCATCTCCTTTATCAAAATTCCTCAAATACTAAGCCAATATTCTCCCTGGCCTAAATTAACCCAGGACCAGGTAATAGGCACGTAGAGGTAGTCCAAGTAGCTAATGCCTTACAAAAGTTTTTAAACTATCAAATCCAACTTTACTCAGCATATCTATCCTGCCTTGCCCATTTATTCTCAGAAAAATGCCAATAAAGGCTTTGGCCACTGTTTTCTCTTCTCAGATCCTGATTGGCCCTGGTTCCTCCCTACAGGACCCTAGTATGGCACACTGCCTCCTGTTTCTAGGGATTTAGGAGTATGTGCTTCTCTTAGTGACGATCAGTTTCTTGTCTGTGTGACCTATTGCACCTGATTAAAACAAAACCAAGGTGTCCTTTTAGAACAGATACATAGATAATTTAGAGTTATGAAAACAAGGTATAGGATGAGGACAAGAAAGAGAGAAATTTAAAGAGGCAGGCAGGGCTCAGATTGTGCAGGACAGAGAACTTGACCTATGTAAGGAAAGCAGATTCATATCAATATTGTTTTATGTTTTGTTTTTGTCCCTAAGTGAGTAATGCCATTCTGAGAATCTCTGAAGGTTTTTGCTTTGGCCATACATGATCACCACAGCTGGTGTAAAGTTATTTTAGCATAGACTCTAACTATACTTGACATCACTGACAGATGGGAAAATAGAGAGACTAGACAATAATACCTTCTATATATGTCTTTTTTTTCAAAGTGCTTTTAAATTCTGAAAAAGAGATATTTATGCTTTTGTCACTCCCAGGAGAACAAATATATGGGGAGCACTGTGAGGAAAATCCCTTCTTATTTCTGGTTCACTGAGGGTTCTTCATTACCATGACTGACAAGACAAATTGTGACATTAACAAAGCATTCTTGTTGGACAGAAAAACAATGTTTTTTTTCAAAAATCAGGGAAAGCGATCCATCAAATCCCATGAAAATAAGTTACCAAGTGAAGTTAGGTAAATTGGACTTGTAGTGCTTTGGGAGTATACATTTCTCACATGCAGGACCTGTAATCATTTGAAATTATATTGATTAATGTTCTGGGACAGCTAAATCAGACTTTTCAGGAATTTATTCTCACAATGGAAGTGGCCTGCAGACCTACATGATATATAGAACATAGAACCTTTCAGTATATTGTCCTAACATAGAATAGAAATTAACTGCTAGGCACATCTGTCATTTCTTTTTTCCTGGAACTCTCTTTGAAATTTTTGAGAAGAAATTAAGGTGATGACTCCCTCCTGGAATCTTATATTATTGGATAGTTCATTCAGAACCTGATTGAAATAATATGCAGTTCAAAGTGTTGAATTAAAATCCCCAGTGATAAAATATATTCAAGGTTTGGTGCTCTTTACCTTACATACTTGTGTCCTATAAAGGAATGTCCAAATATCTTAGAACTCTGGAATAATGTAGTAGGATATTTTCCACTGAAACTAATAATTTTTCAACCCTTTACTAATAACATGCTATATTTTTCTTCTGTTTTTATATACCCCCATTATATTTGTCATTATCTAAGGATGTTAAAATATACTAAGATTTTGAAGCACAACTTTCCACTGATAGTCTGGATTTTAATGAAGAGTAGGCAGAGAATATTTAGACACCCAAGTGATAATTAATAATCTTGTCTTTAGCCTGTGCAGGGTGCATATCTGTAATCCCAGCGGTTCAAGAGGCTGAGAAAGGAGGATCACAAGTTCAGCCTCAGCATCTTAGTAAGAATCTGTCTCTAAATAAAAAAATTAAAAAGGAAAATAGCTAGGGATATGGCTCAGAGGTTAAGCCATCCTGGGATCAATCTCCACTACCAAAAAAAAAAAAAAAAAAAAAAGAAAAGAAAAGAAAAAGAAAAAGAAAAAAAGAAAAAAAAGTCTTGTCTTTGTCTTTTAGTTTTCATGTGAAATCCTTGTAGACTTAGATATTTTTTTTTTTTGGTATAACCATACCTGCTAGGCTAGTTCTATAAGGACCAAGCACATCCTGAGCACCTGATATTCCTATGTAATGCAAAATATTTTTTAATTAAAAAATGCCATATTGAATTTATGTGATACAAGAAACACTTGCGTTACTCTATATGCTGTCATAATCAAAAGTTTTCTTTTGATCTGTTCTTAGGGAAATTTATTAGGTATCTATCTCCACTCTCTTTCTAAATATATATGTCCATGTATGTCCATGTCTATATTTATATACATATTTGTTTTTATCTATCTATCCAGGAATATACCCTGAGAAACATTTACAGATAATGTATAGGACAGAAACTTAATGAAACTTGTATCAGTGGATACCAAGAATATACCACCTTCTGGAAATTCTCCCTATTTTATTAATCCCTATTTTATTTTTTCCTCTATTGCTTTAAAATATGACTAGGTAAAATGTATATGTTAATATTTTATGAATACTTCATAAATATCAAACATTTAAAACAAGAATAAATGACATATTCACTATTTATTAATCACATGGAAAATGTGTGGGTGGTTCCCAAGATTACCACCAGGTTCAGCAATTTGTAAGTAGGACCCATAAGACTGAAAATATGGTCATAAGCTGTGGTGTATTATAGTGAAACAATACAAAGCAAATTATCAAAAGAGAGAGACTTATGGAATGAAACCTGAAGGAAACCAGACATAAGCTTCCAAGATTCCTCCCCAGTAAAATCATAGGACTTGCCTACTTCCTCCACAAGTGGCAGTGACATGTGTCCTAGGGAAGCTCACTAAAGACACAACATCCAAGGGTAGTTACTGAAGGATAGTCCCATAGAGCCCTCTGCCTGTCATGTTTGAGATTCAGAAGAAAAGCACGAATTCATCACAAACCATATTTATGCAAATATTTTTGGCACTCTTATCACTTCTGGAAATAGCAGTAACTCTCCCCAAATCCAAGTTCTAATTCTAAGGCCAAGGAGCCAAATTTTAAGCAAATCTTTCTAGGGATAGCAATGTCAGGCCTGCTGTCAACACTCTGCTGCATGGGAAGCAAGTATATGAAATGATTTAGATTCTTACATGGGTATTAAAATTATTATTTTCCCCTAGGGTGTTATTGTACTGTAGCAGTTGAATTTACACACTAATTGGGGGCAGTTAATATCAAGGTTTCTTTAGGACAACTACATTTCTGCTCTCTATAAATTTTAGATTGCTATAAATAAGTGAGATTTTATTTTCATTGTGATAGGGAATTATATTTAACAGGTTATTTCTGTAAATGAATAATAAAACTAATCTCTTCTTTAGTTTATCCTTTATATTGACCCAGAGTGATCATTTGGCAACATGAATCTGATACTGTCATGCTTGCCCTGGAGCCTGTCAGTGGTACAGGTTGCTCTGATTTGCAGTCACTTGCAGTTTCTGCCACCGTGGCTTTGCTTGTGGTCATCCCTCTGCTTGAACTTCTCCTCTTCCCTTTTTAACATAGTTTACTTCTATTTATTCTTCAGCTTTCATGCCAAATATCACTTTTATAAGATATCACTTTTATATATATTCCCGTGTGTCTAAGATTGATCCGTGTAACATAGATAGGTCCACATAGTATAATATAACTGTGGAACTTGTCATAGTTGGAAACTGACATTTATTTATATTTTGCCAAAAATGTTTAAAATTAGTATAATATATTTATTTATGTGTGTGTGGGGGGGTGGTTATTGACTGACCCCAGGGCCTCATGGATGTTGGGCAAGTTCTCCACTACTAAGCTACACCCCAAGCTTATCATTTTTCATTTTTTGAAACAGGTTCTCACTATATTGTCAGGGTTGGCCTCTAACTTGTGGTCTTTCTGCCTCAGCCTTTTGAGTAGATAGAACTACAGGTGTGTGCCACCACACCTAGCTTGTCATTATTCTTCTACCATATGGAATACGTTATGGAAATTGACATTTATTAAAATGGCATTCATTGTCTAGGTTTTCTATTAGAATGAAAGCTCCATAATATGCTTAGAGTATAGCAGAATTCTAGACCTGTAGCATGCATTCAATAAGTATTTGTCACATGAAAACATTTGGAATGTTTCATTTGTTTGGTGCATTCAGATCACTAGAATCAAAGTAGGTATCTAGTGCTTAAATATGGTATTTTTGTTTTTAAAGAGTGGCAACAAAGCTCAAAAAGTTTATAATAAAAACGGAGGCATGTTTAAGTAATTCATGTTAAAGGGTTTTGTGTTTCCTCTGTAGGGAAAGGGTGGAACACCACCCTCACAAATATGGTTTGAGTGTTAAGATTGGTGATGCGACACATGCCTCAAGAGAGTGAATCACTTATGTAACGTGACTTTCTGGGGAGGGGAGGGTATGTTCCAAGGAAAGTACAAAAATGGCATGAGAAAATAGGAAAAAGAGACTCCTTGGGATTTTATTGTGGTTAGGGGTGAGGTCAGGGTGAGAATTCTATTATGCATAGGCCAGAGCTTGTGTGATTTGAAGTTTCTGCAGGTACCAAAGAAGGGCACATCCTAGTGGAAGGGCTTTCTTATCAGTTTGCCCAGATTCAGTACAGAAGAAGAAGAGGGATGGATGAGGGTTGGGAATAGGAAAAGCTACTGCAGGGGGGAATTGCCAGAGGTTCAGGTTTGGCTTTATCCTGTAGCAAGGAGGCCTCAGTAACAGTACTAAGTTTTCAGGGTGTGTTTCCTGTCACCCAAAGCATAATGTGCAGCTGGATATGGAGGATCAGGACTCAGGAAGACACAAATGCTGTTCTAATGGTGTGTAATATGGTGCCAAAGAGGGCAGTTTCTTCAATGATAGTCCATGGGAAATTTATAGCCATTACAGGTGAGTTATGTATTCCAGGACTCAGAGAAGAGGTTTCTAAGCCTTTACAGGGAAGAAGTCTTGGGGAAGAGGGGGCCCAGCAGGACTGCCTGTTGTATTACATTTGGACAGATTCTAGATCCATCTGTTGTAGAGGACTTCATTCAATGTGGGCTAATTTGTGAGTAACAGCATAAATCCATTTATAAATGAGGAATATGTTACCTCCAGAATCTGAAAAGGTCTAAAAGTTGTTAGCCTGTTTTAACATTGTGGGTACTAAGGTACAACAGCTGTTTCTTGGTAGTGTCCAGGATAAGGTGACCCTTGGCTTACTAGGCAATTTTCAGAATTTTAACCAAGGTGTTGTGGCCTTTTATTATGCAGGAGGCAATGGCCTGCTGCAGTCTGGCTGGGCACAATTCAGGAGCCACTTGTCAAAAGAAACGAACTTTATTTTTAGAACCACTCAGGCCAAACAAAACAGCTCCTCAGGAAAAACCCTCAGAGCCCAACTGCCACCACCCACTTCCCCCAAGCCTCTCTCTCACAACTACCAGCCTCCACCTCCCACAATCCTCTTGCTCTTGAGGCCAATTGGCTGGGTCACATGGGCAGAGCCAAAGAAGTCCCCCAATGAGCAGCTCTGTGGTCTGAAAGGGCAGAGAAACAGCCCAATGAGCATCACCGCAGAGGAGACAATCAGCTAGATGTTGCTGGGGCCACTGTGAGCCAATCATCAGCTGGCAGCTGGAAGTTTGCTGGCAGCTGG